>NC_089250.1:205882659-206511694 GCF_963930625.1 Muntiacus reevesi
AGAATGAGAGGAAGAAAAGGGAAAAGAGAGGATAGAGGGAGAAATGAAGACAGGAATCCAAAGGAGATTGACGAGGCTAATAACAGAATTTAAAACATTTCATGAGAAAAGAATAGATGGAACAGCATGTGGTAATGGATGCTAACTAACCTATTATGGTAGTCATCTTGCAATAAGGACTTCCCTGTAGCTCAAAGGATTAAGAATCTGCCTGCAATGAAAGAGATCAGGGTTCGATTCCTGGATCAGGAAGATCCTCTGGAGAAGGGAATGCCAATCCACTCCAGTATTCTTGCCTGGAGAATCCCATGGACATAGGATTCTGGTGGGCTACAGTCCATGCGGTCACAAAGAGTCAGATACGATTGAGCGACTACACATATTAACATATACATCATCAAATCATTATGCTGCACACTCAAAACTAATCCAATGTTATATGTCAATGATACCTCAATTTCTAAAAAACTATGTGATAAACTGAAAATTTGAAGGTGAGCAAAAGAAGCATTTTAGAGGGACAAATCTGAAAACACATGAAAACTGTCCTATGGAAAAAGGATTACATTATTTTGTGGCATTCAAGGAATGGCAAAAGGGGACAAATTCCAAAGGACTAATTTTATACAATACATGAGCAGGATTTTGTCATAATTAAAGTTACACAAAAATTAAATGGATCTACTTAAGCCTTGAATTCCAATTTAAGAGAGAGATACCAGGCATCTTCATATGTTGGTGGCTGGAGTGTAAACGTAACTTTATAGAGCATTTTTATATTTACTATCAATTTAAATGGCATATACTATCTGACTCAACAATTTCATTTCTAGGAAAATATTTCATCGTGTACATAAAAAGGTATGTAGGAGCATATTCAAAGCAGTATTGTATAGAATAACAGAAAACAAAAACAAAGCCAGAAATTACCTTATAGCTACCAATAGGAGACTGGTTATTGAAGAAAAGTATTTACGACAGTAAAAGAATAGAGGTATTAAAAAGAATAAGATTGATCTGTACATGCTGACATAAAAAGTTGTCCAAAGATTAGACTAGTTATTGCCTGTAAAGAACTAGACTGAGAAGAGAATTTTCTCCTTTCTACTGTTTGAATTTTTCTTTTAATAATGTGAGAATGGTATTTTTTATTTCAAAAGGGAGAATAAACTAAGTTGCCAATCATAAGGGGTTCAAAAAAAGGTTGGAAGGTTACTTGTTAAAGCGTTTGTAGCAAACATTTATGTATCAGATTAAAGTTTGACTAATTGACCTTGGGGACCTGCCTATTCTAAAATGTTATTTTAATGTCATGTTAACAAAGGAGCACTCACCATGATTTAATGCATCAGAGAGGCCAAAGCTAAAATGAAATGGGCATAAGCTAGTGGTTTAGTCACTGAGATAGGACGCTGACAGTAGTTTTGACACCAGCAAAGCCCACTGGGGTCCCCAGGAAAAGTAAGATGGAATCTAGGTGATCAAATAAGATGTAACCTCTTCTTTTGTGCTTAGTCTAGTTTTGCTTCCTAAGGGGGCCAAATGCAAAGCATTAGAGTGCCTGGTTCAGACCACTGCACCCAACACCCCAATCTGGTACATCATATGGAGAAGCACTGTGCACCATACCTCAATCCAAGATGACGACAGTGTGAAAAAATATGCTAGTTTGATTTAAACTAAGATCTAGAAAAAACATGCATGTTTGGAGGAAAACATCAAGAGAACCATTATTAAGACATAAGCAACCACTACTTAACATAGCTCAGTACTCATGGATCTATTTGATGTTTTGACCAAAGACATTTCTAAAACCCAGTTTTCACTCATTCAGACATGCTATTCTTTTAGTGCAAAATTTTATGTGAGGTACTATGTTTTCCCTAGTAGAGAGGCTCATCTTAAAATTGAACTTGGTTCAATTTCTCACTCAGTAAAGTAATTAAAAAGCAGCCACCCTGCCATTTTCTAAAATAACTTCATTTTAAAATTATTTATTATCAGTGCCTAAAGTTTCACAAGCATATGCATCAAAGTAGTACTGTTCCTCCCACGTACTAGGAGGTTCTGGAGTTTTCATTTTTTATTCGTTGGAGTTAAATTAGAATAGTCTTGAGGAAAGGGATATAAGTATACTTATGGCTGATTCATGCTGTTGTACAGCAGAAACCAACACATTATAAAGCAATTAACCTCCAATTAAAAATAAATTTTTAAAAAGAGCCCTTCCCCCCCCCAAAAAAATGAAATAGTCTTTTGCACTACTAAAAAAATTTGCAAAAATTCCCTGGAAAAAAAAAACTTCCCTGGGGGTCTGGGGGCTAAGACTACATGCTCCCAATGCAGGGGGCTGGGTTTGATCCCTGGTTGGGGAACTAGATCCCACATGCTGCAACTAAAGATCCCATGTGCTGCAGCTAAGACCCAGTGCAACCAAATAAGTAAAATAAATATGTTAAAATGTCTGCAGATGCAAGAGATATACAACAATTATTTAAACCATCATTGATATTTAACTCCAATCAGAACCCAGAAATAAACCCATGCACCTAGTCATAGATTAATGGTCAATTAATCTGTGACAAGGCTTCCCTGATAGCTCAGTTGGTTAAGAATCTGCCTGCAATGCAGGAAACCCTGGTTTGATTCCTGGGTTGAGAAGATCCTCTGGAGAAAGGATAGGCTACCCACTCCAATACTCTTGGGCTTTCCTTGTGGCTCAGCTGGTAAAGAATCCTCCTGCAATGTGGGAGACCTAGATTAAATCCCTGGGTTGGGAAGATCCCCTGGAGAAGGGAAAGGCTACCCACTCCAGTATTCTGGCCTGGAGAATTCCTGGGTCACAAACAGTCGGACACGGCTCAGCGACTTTCGCAGCTTCACAATCTATGACGAAAGAGGCAAGACTACCCAATGTAGGAAAGACAGTCTCTTCAAATAAATGGTGCTGGGAAAACTGGACAGTTACATGAAAAAAAATGAATTTTTATCATTCTTTAACACCACACACAAAAGTAAGCTCCAAAAGGATTAAAGACTTTAAATGTGAGACCGGACACTATAAAACTCCTAGAGAAAAACATAGGCAGAACATTCTCTGACATAAATCACAGCAATATCTTTTTTGATTGCTCTCCAGAATAATGGAAATAAAAGCAAAAATAAATGGGACCTACCTAAACTCAAGGACTTTTGCACAGCAAAGGAAACAATAAACAAAACAAAAAGACAGCTCAAAGATTGGGAGAAAATATTTGCAAATGATGTGACTGACAATGGATTAGTCTCCAAAATTTACAAAGAGCTTGTGATGTTTAACAGAATCAAAACAAACAACCCAACTCAAAAACAAGCAGATAGAAACAGACATTTCTCCAAAGAAGACACAGATGGCCAAGAGGCACATGAAAAGATGTTCAACAGTGCTAATTATTAGAGAAATGCAAATCAAAAATACAATGAGATATCACCTCATGCCAGCCAGGATGACTATCATCAAAAAATCCACAAACAATAAATGTTGGAGAGGGTGTGGAGAGAAGGGAACCTCCGACACTGCTGGTGGGAATGTACATCAGTATGGCTACTATGGAGAACAGTATGGAGACTCCTTAAAAAACTAAAAACAGAACACCATATGACGCGGCAATCCCACTCCTGGGCCTATATCCAGAGAAAAACATGATCTGAAAGGATATATGCATCCCAATGTTCATTGCACTATTTACAATAGCCAGGACATGGAAGCAACCTAAATGTCCATTAACAGAGGAATGATTAAGTCCAATCAGCATAAAACTTAATTCAAGCCCCAAAGTAATAAAGATAAGCCTTTATCAGCTAGGTCTATATCAGTTTACTGAATCAATATTTGAAAATACACAATCTTGTTGAAGTACAAAATGAAGAGTTCTCTTTGAAAGATATACTCAACTGTATCTTCATCATCAGGTATTTGTGTGGAGGGACACACTGGTTTTTCTGCCATGTCAGACTGAAGGAACTGAAAACAAAGAAACAAAAACCTTAAAAAGATGAAAAGGCTACATTCCTACAATATAATTTATATCAATAAGAGAATCCAATATAGACATTATCCCAGATTTTGGCTTTCAGTTCATACTATTGACCTGTTTTAAATTATGGTTATTTTTCTAGTTAGGCCTCTATATAATAAAGAATATTATATATAACACTCAACTTGTAACATACAGTAATACATTTAATCATAAACACACAAAAAGCATCTAAAGAAAGGTAAACTCCATTTTGAAATCAAAAGGACACAGTTCATTCTTCTTTAAACGACTGTCTGGTCATGAGAAACGGAAATAGGGAATTTTGCTTTTCTTTCTCCCTTTTTTTTTTTAGTGTAGTCACCATGGACTGTAACCCACCAGCCTCCTTTGTCCATGGGCTTCTCCAGGCAAGAATTCTGGAGTGGGTAGCCATTCTCTTCTCCACGGGATCTTCCCAGCTCAGGGATTGAACCTGGGACTCCTACATTGCAGGCAGATTCTTTACTATCTGGGCTATCAGGTAAGCCCATAGCTAATTTACAATATTATATAATTTCAAGTGTACAATAGTGATTCAATATTTTTATAGACTCTACTCCATTTAAACACTACAAAATAATGGCTATATTTCCCTGTGCTGTACAATATATCCTTGATGTTCATTTATTTTATACATACTGGGTTGGGAAGAACCCTTGGAGAAGGGAAAGGCTACCCACTCCAGTATTCTGGCCTAGAAAATTCCATGGACTGTATAGTTCATGGAGTTGCAAAGACTCGGACATGACTGAGCGACTTATACATACTAGGTTGTGTCTCTTAAGCCTATATCCCTATCTCACCCACCCTCCCATTCCTCTTAAAAAGTGCTTAAAGAAGCAGAAAGACACTCATAATTACTTAACTTTCCAGAGTATCTTATCAGCAGAGGCTGCAGTGTTAAGCATGTACTTACTGAAGGAAAACTGGGAAAGCAGAGCTTCTAAAAATCTAAATGACTCCCATAGACATGGAACTGAATTAATGATAGTTCTCATTTATGAAGCACTTAATATGCACCTAGCATTGTGCTGAGTGCGTATGCGCTTTTATTTTAATCCCCAGAGTAAATATGAGATACACATATTTTCATCACCATACTCCAAAAGAGAAAATTCAGAATAAGAAAAAATAAGGGACTTACTTGCTCAAGATGTCAGCTCTGTCGCAGACGCAGGTCTGAACTGACTCCGAAGCTGGTGTTCTTTCCACTGTCCCCACTTGTGGACTTAATATTCTCTGTCTTTGCAACAATTTGGAATGAGGGAGGAGAGGTACAGGAGAGCACACTGTGCTGATTTCTAAGCAACATTGCCTGGGAAGGACATGCTACCCTGTTTTTGAGCACAACACAAAGATATTGAGACTATGAGGCATGTTTTAAAAGGAAATATTATACATGGGTATAGCAAAGAGAAACTTTGCTATATAAAGAAAGCTTTGCTATATAAAGAGTATGAGTGCATAAAAATTGATGCTTTTGAACTGTGGCGTTGGAGAAGACTCTTGAGAGTCCCTTGGACTGCAAGGAGATCCAACCAGTCCATGCTAAAGGAGATCAGTCCTGGGTGTTCATTGAAAGGACTGATGCTGAAGCTGAAACTCCAATACTTTGGCCACCTAATGTGAAGAACTGACTCATTGGAAAAGACCCTGATGCTGGGAAAGATTGAGGGCAGGAGGAGAAGGGGGTGACAGAGGATTAGATGGCTGGATGGCATCACCGACTCAATGGACATGGGTTTGGCTAGACTCCGGGAGTTGGTGATGGACAGGGAGGCCTGGCGTGCTGTGGTTCATGGGGTCGCAAAGAGTTGGACACGACTGAGCGACTGAACTGAACTGATAGCAAAGAGAAAAGCAAACAGAATTAAAGAATGGTTCCATACCATGGTCTTTTCACTTGATATATCCTGAGGATTATTCCACTTTAATACATAAATTTACCTCATTTTTTCCTCCTAATGGTAAATAGTGGTTTCTACTACAGATGATGTTGTGTTCTATGATATGGTTTACTCTGTGCATGTGTTCTCAGTCGTGTAAAACTCTGCGACCCTGTGGACTGTAGCCTGCCAGGCTCCTCTGTCCATGGGATTCTCCAAGCAAGAATCTTGGCGTGGGTTGCCATGCCCTTCTCCAGGGGATCTTCCTGACCCAGGGATCAAACCTGCATCTCCTGCAGCTCCTGCATTGCAGGCGGATTCTTTACCACTGAGACACGGGGGAAGCCCATGGTTTACTCTAGTCTAGTGTATATAAAGGTTCTGTATTATTTAACAGAGCAACAATGATGGGTATCGCAGTGATTTCTGGGTTTTAATTAACAGTAAACACTTAAGCCATGGAAAAGTGATTGTTTCTTAACTTCTTATACTTATCAGCCGACTCTGTGTGATCCCATAGACGGCAGCCCACCAGGCTCCCCCGTCCCTGGGATTCTCCAGGCAAGAACACTGGAGTGGGTTGCCATTTCCTTCTTCAATGTGTGAAAGTGAAAAGTGAAAGTGAGGTCACTCAGTTGTGTCCGATTCTTAGCGACCCCATGGACTGCAGCCTACCAGACTTCTCCATCCATGGGATTTTCCAGGCAAGATTACTGGAGTGGGGTGCCATTGTATCTCAGAATTTGAAGTCAAGTAGTATAAATCTAAGATTCTCACGTTTCAGTCAGTAAAGAATCCCCCTGCAATGTAGGATACCACCTGCAATGCATGAGACCCAGGTTCAATCCCTGGGTCAGGAAGATCCCCTGGAGAAGGAAATGGAGAAAAAGGAAGGAAATGAAAAAATTCTAGAGATCTAATGTACAGCATGGTGAGTGTAATTAATGATACTGTATTGTATACTTGAAATTTGTTCAAAGAATAGATCTTAAATGTTCTTCTTCCCCCAAGACACACACACACACAAAACAGTAACTACGTGAGGTGATGCATATTTTAGCTTCATTGTGGTTACCATTTCACAATGTGTGTGTGTGTGTGTGTATCAAAACACCACATTATACACCTTAAATATATACAATTTCTATCTATATTTTCAATTTTATCTATATTTAAAGTTTTATAATTTTCAATTATATCTCAATAACTCTGGAAGAAAGAGAGGATTTTTTAAAAATAACAATATCTCTGTGTTACTGCCGACTCTGGCAAGTCTGCAGAAGAAAAATTGAAAACTAGAAGTACAAGTTAACTTGTTTTTTAAACCCAATTAATGGTACCTTAAACAAGCAGGGGTTTACTTCTCTCACATAAATCTAGAGCTGAAGTTTATAAGGTATAGTCCCTGGGCCCCTGAGGACCCTGACTCTTTTTCAGGGGGCCCACAAGGTCAACTTTTTTCTAATAATACTAAGGTTAATTTGCTTTTTCCACTATGTCAGCATTTGCATTGATGGTTCTAAAGCAATAGTAGATAAATCTGCTGCTACTTTAATCAAGGTAGAAGTGGTGGTGGTTTAGTCACTCAGTTGTGTCCAACTCTTGCTACCCCATGGGCTGTAAACCCACCTGGCTCCTTTGTCCATGGGATTTTCCAGGCAAGAATACTGGAGTGGGTTGCCATTTCCTTCTCCAGGGGATCTTCCTGACCCAGGGATCGAACTCGGGTCTCATGCATTGCAGGGAGATTCTTTAATGACTGAGCCACCAGGGAAGCTCAATCAAGGTAGTGAGTATCCATAAAACATTTATACCATGTGTGATGGCATTCTTGGGTAAAACAAGTTATGTGGCTATGAGAAATAGTAACTCCTTATTTTATGGAATGTCAATTTCAACTGTAAAAACAACTGACAAATACTAGTTTTTTAGGCTTGGTTATTTCTAAGACAGGTTCTTGAAAATAAATGAAGTGTGCTTTGTAACAGGAAGGAAAAGAACTGAAAATACATGTTGTAAATGGTAACATTTGAGCTTTAAGTTTTTGGAGAACTTGTATCTACCATCTTGACAGCTTCCAAATACTTAACAAATTTTCCCAAAAAGATTAGTGATGACATTAACAAATATACATTTTTATACTTTATAGTGAAATATGTCAGCCCTAAATAAACTAGCGTTTTCCAACCTCAGCACTGTAGACATTTGGAGCTCTATAATCCTTTGTTGTGCACTGTAAAACGTTTCACGGTATCTCTAGCTTCTATCCAGTAGATGTCAGCAGCAGCCCCAGAGTTTGACAACCAGATCTCTAAACATTGCCAAATATTTCCTGGAGGATAAAATCATGCCCAGCTAGGACCTACTGAGTAAGGTAACTCAGTAAACAGCTATTTTCCAAATGGCCAGTGTGTGACATTACAAAGTCATACATGAGTTCAAGATCCATTTGGAGGATGAGACATACAAATAGATTTTGGTGACTCAGACTGTAAAGAATCTGCCTGCGATGCATCAGACCTGGGTTTGATCCCTGGGTTGAAATGATCCCCTGGAGAAGGGAATGGCCTACCCACTCCAGTATTCTTGCCTGGGAAATCCCATGGACAACGGGGCCTGGCAGGCTGCAGTATAGAGTCATATAGAGTTGGACACGACTGAGCAACTAACAATTCTACTTTTTCAACATATTTTTATGTAAAAACAAAAAGTGTATGAATATGGTTTCAGATTCTACATTGCAACTAATCTCATAGAGTTTTGGTAGAGTATCAAAGAAAAATAGTCACAATTATGTGAGAAGACTTATTAAAGGATTCTTTTTCTCCAACTAAGTATCTATATGAAGCCAGATTTTCTTCAGAAACATCAACCAAAACAACATATTTCAGAAGATTCAAGGTAGAAACAGATACAAGGATCCAACTGTCTTTTTTTCTCATTTTTTTTATGGTATTAAAAATGCATAATATAAAATTTACCATTTTAAGTTCAGTGGCATTCAGTAATTCACATTTCTGTGCAACCATCAGCTTCCTCTATCTCCAGAACTCCTTTCATATTCTCAAGCTGACAGTTTGTACTCATTAAACAGTAACCAGCCACCTCCACCCCACTTCCTGCCCCTGGCAACAATTGTAATTTCTGTCAGTATCTGTGTTTAACTAGGTATCACTTGTAAGTGGAATCAAACAGTATTTGTCCTTTTGTGACTGAATTATCTCACTTTGAATAATGTCTTCAAGGTATTAATCCATGTGGTAGTACGTTTCAGAATTTCCTTCCTTTTTAAGGTTGAATGATATTCCATAGTACACGTATAAATAGCACGTTTTGTGAATTCATTCATCTGTGAATGAACACTGGATTTCTTTCACTTCTTGGCTATTGTGAATAATACTGCAACAAACATGGAGATGCAAATATCTCTTTTGAGATCCTGTTTCAATACTTTTGGTTATCTACCCCAAAATGGAATTGCTGAGTCATATTGTAAGGCTATGTTTAATGTTTTGAAAAATCGCCAAACTGTTTTCCACAGCAACTGTATCATTTTACATTCCCATCAGTAACACACAGGAGTTCCGATTATTCCACATCATTGCCAACACTTGTACTGTTTTTTGAATAGTAGTCATCCTAGTGTCTGTGACTTGGTACCTCATTGCACTTTAACTTGCATTTCCTTAATGATGAGTGATACCAAACATCTTGTCATGTGCTTATTGGTCATTTGTATACCTTGCTTGAAGAAATCCCTATTAAATTACTTTGCCTAATTTTTTTTAATATTTATTTTTATTTATTTATTTGGCTGTGTCAGATCTCAGCTGGGGCATGGTGAATCTTTAGCTGTAGCGTGTGGGATCCAGTTCCCCGGACCACCAGTCAAATCCATGCAATGGGAGCATGGAATCTTAGCCACTGGACCACCAGTGAAGTACTTCTTTGCTCATTTTAAAATCTGGATGCCTGTTTATTTTTTGTTGACTTACAGGAATTTCTTACTAATTCTGGACCTTAATCCCTTATCAGATATATAATTTGCAAATACTTTGTGGATTGTCTTTTCACTCTATTATTACTGTTCTTTGATGAAGAGAAGTGTTAAATATTGAAGTTCAATTTATCCATTTTTTCCCTCTTTTGTTGCCTGTGCTTTCGATGCCATCTACAATAAATATTAATAACTGCCAAAAGAACGTCATGAAGCTTTTCACTCCTATGTTTTCTTCTAAGAGTTTTATAATTTTACCTCTCACATTTAGGTTTTTTGATCCGTTCTGAATTAATTTATGTATATGCTGTTAAGTCTAAGGTCCAATTTTATTCTTTTGCAAGTGCACATCCAGTTTCCCCAGCACTGTTGAAAAGTCTCTCCCTTCCTCATTGAATTCCTGCATTAACAGATAAGCATTTGCAATCGATTTTGGCGAATTCCAATTTTATCTCCGTTAAAAGAATTCCATTCTTCTCATCAGTATACTTGTATTATACATTCAATCGTTATTACTATATCTTTAGTTTCGTCGATATAAAATTGGGGAAGGGGCGGTATTTCAGGACTGAGGAGAGCGACGACTTGTGTGGTCACCTAGGGACCGCGCGGCGCCCCCCGCTGGAGCTTCTGACCGTCCAGGGTTCTGGGAGGGTCCTGGGTCCTCTCTGAAGACGCAGCTCTGCGAGGCCGGGAGCGGGGGCCGGGGACCGGCTGGTCAGCGCGGCCCTGGTGAGCAGCCGACCGCGGGAAGCGGGTGGGAGTTCCCAGCCCGGCCTGCGGGAAGAGGTCGGGCCCCGGCACCGCCGGCGCATGCGTATCGCCGAGCCGGAGCCAGCGCGGCGCGGCCGCCATTGCTGGGAGGCTTTCGTCAGAGCCTGGCTGGCCCCGGCGACTGGTCCAGCCCCAGGGGCCCCGTCACTGGGCGTCATTGGCTCAGGCATCAGGGCCCTCATCACCTTCTCCCGCCTCGGTCCGGACGGGCGGCGGCGGCTGCGGCGTCAGGGGGCGGAGCCGCCCGCGGCGCCCTTTGTGCAGGCGGGTGAGTGCGGCGCCCGCGGGCGGGAGGCGGGCGAGGGGGCTGGGCGGGCGGGGGTCGCGGGGCGCGGAGCCCTCGATTCCGAGCCCCCGAAGCGGCGCCCTCCGGCTTCTCGGACCCCCTGTTCCCCTTTCATGGGAAGGCTTCCCCATTCCCAAGATTACAAACCTATTTTCCTCTAATATTTTCTGCAATTTATTTTTGTATAGGCGTGGGTGGGTATCATTTTTGGAAAGTTTTTCCTGTCTCAAGAGTATTAAAAGATTCACCTTTATTTTCGTCTAATACCTTTAAAGGATTTTTAAAATAGTGGGGTTTTTTGTTTTTTGTTTTTACATTTATTAATTTTGTGATAACTGTAAGATAGAAAAATGCCTTTTTCCCCGGTGATCTTGCCGTCATCTCCCACTGAATTGAAATGACACTTATCTGCTCTACAGACGTTTGTATACTCACATCTGTTTCTAGCCTGTTACATTGCTCTCACAGTTTCTGCACTGATACCATTTTGTTTTAATATAAAATAAGTTTTAATATGTGGCAGAGCAGATCCCCATAATTGTGTCTTTTGATTTAATGAGTTTTCTGTTTCTTTTACTTACTTTGAATTGTGGGAAATATTAAAGGTACAAAAATTACCATTTTCTAAGAGACAGAATTGATCATGGCACTTAGTAGGTGCTCTTATTAAATGGAGAATATTGAAAGTCACTCCGTTACTGAAAACTTTTGTATACTTCCCTGATGCCATCAGGATAATGTTTTAGTTTCTTAGCAGTGACGTCAAAGCCCTTTTCTTCCAAGGGGCAAGCATATTTTAAATTCATGGCTGCAGTCACCATCTGCAGTGATTTTGCTTGCTCCTTGGAAGAAAAACTATGACAAACCTATACAGCATATTAAAAAGCAGAAACATTACTTTGCCAACAAAGGTCGTATAGTCAAAGCTATGGTTTTCCAGTAGTCATGTATGGATGTGAGAGGTACTATAAAGAAAGCTGAGCGCTGAAGAATTGATGATTTTGAACTGTGATGTTGGGGAAGACTCTTGAGAGTCCCTTGGAATGCAAGGAGATCCAACCAGTCAATCCTAAAGGATATCAACCCTGAATATTCATTGGAAGGACTGATGCTGAAGCTCCAATATTTTGTCCACCTGATACAAAGAGCCAACTCGTTGGAAAATACCCTGATGCTGGGAAAGATTGAAGGCAGGAGGAGAAGGAGACTATAGAGGACAGAATGGTTAGATGGCGTCCCGAATTTGATGGATTTGAGTTTGAGCGAACTCCGGGAGTTGGTGAAGGACAGGGAAACCTGGCATGCTACAGTCCATGGGGTTGCAGAGTTGGCCATGATTGAGTGACTGAACAACAACGACAAAGCCCTTTGTGACTTTAATATTGCATACTGCTTTGCCTTCTGTCCTTGCACCTTATGTTATAGGTGTACCAAACTGCCAGGACAGGACCCAAAACCCTCTGGGGAAAATGCATTAATTAAATTATACCAAAATTATATCAAAAGCCCATGTGCCAAGTATTTTGAAAAATATTTGCTGTATTTGAAAAGAGCAAAGTGCTTAAAATTAGAGACATAAAATACTTGCAACATGTGTTAGAGAAAGTATCCATAATATGTAAAGAGACTTGTTGAAAAAAGAAAAGTGTGGGCCTTCTCTGGTGATCCAGTGGCTGAGTCTGCTCTCCCAATGTAGGGGGCCCTAGTTCAACCCCTGATCAGGGAATTAGATCCCACATGCCACAGCTAAAGACCCCACATGCTGCAACTAAGACTCAACACAGCCAAATAAATAATAATAATAAAGGTGAAAATCTTAACTTTAAAAAAAAGGTGGACAAAGGATATGCACAGGCAATTTATAGATGAAATACAGGAAACCAATAAACAAAAAAAGTGCTTAACCTCATAAGTAACTATAGAATGCAAATGAAGACAAAGATACTTTTCACCCTTTATACTGGGAAAGTATATCAGTATTGGTGCTAACAAAGTGTTGAGGCAAATGCAGAGGGGCAGGGCCTGGGTTGTACAATTGAGGAAGTATTTTGAGTGGCGGTATGACTCCACTTAGTAAAATGTTAAGTGAGTTCACTCTGTGGCTCAGAAATTCTATTCTAAGATCTGTCCTGCTGAAATACTTGCACAGGTGCACAAGGATGTGTGTACAAAGATGTTCATTACAATATTGTTTGTAATTTGAGAAATGGATACCACTTAAATGCTAATAACTATGAGTGTGGTTAAATGTACTGTGATAGATCTGTACAGTGTAATATTGTGCTGCTATAAAAGTAGAATAAGGTAGTTTATTATGAAGTTAATAAAAAGAAAAACCTCTAAGATCGGCATTTCCAAAGCTGTGTTTTATGGAACCCTATTCCCATCAGATAAAAAGTAATCTCAAACTAGCTATATTTGTATACAATGTTTAATATACTTGAAATATTCCTCATTCCCTTGGGTTCATAGGAGGAGAAACTGTCTTCCTAACATGGTTAGTGCAGTTTTTCTTGTGAATATATGGTTTTCAGGTGATTGGGTTTGAAACCCCAAGACATTCTTGTAAATTTAGTCTGGCTTTTCAGACCATGGGACCTTTTTAGAGTTTTGCTTGGTAAAATAAGGACCTGATCCTTAAAGTGCTTTTAAATTATTCTTGAAAGATCTTCCTATTAGTGAAAACTGGTTGTAAAATGTTAGATTCCTGGCATGTCTTGGCTTGAGTGGCTTCTTTCTCTAACAGGGCCATTCCATTGGAACCACAGTTTCCTTTCTTTCTTCTTATTACTTCTCAGAAATGATTTTATTCTTTGTTTCTATCAGTAGTTTTTGAGAGGAGTTTTTGAGGTCAACTTTTGTGAACAGAGTATAAATGTATTCTCATGATTATTAACAGATCAATACATTGCTTCCTGTTATTGGTACTGGTGAAATGCCTGGTTTTTTCTTCTTTCTGAGGAGAAAGCCACTCTATTTGAAAGTCTTTCTGTGGGAAAGGACCACATGTTTTCTGTTCCAAGAAGAGGGTGGGAGAGGACTAAGGCTAAATTTGTTGTAGTTGCTGCTTCTGTATCTCTCTGCTCTTTGAGAAATTCTAAAACTGCTCTTTGGACCGTTTTAATGAATCCCACCTCCTATGGTGCTCTGTCTCTATCAATGAATAGTGTGTCTGTCCCTTTTTAGACTCCATAGGTCTCTAGGGAACCAACACGGCTGGAGTTCTTCTGCTGACTCTGATGCATCTCATTACAGGTGCTCAACCTGAAATTGTACTCTCAAGATCTCTGCCGGGAGGCAGATTCAAATACCATAGTGACGTATGTACGTGTAGGATTGATACCTTTAGTGAAAAACAACAACAACAGCAGTGTAATAGCCAACTTCAGGAACCTCCACATCTCAGCTCTACATGAACAAGGCAAGATCCTGAGAGTGGCTGCCCTGGGAAGCAGAAATCACTCTCATGGGTATCCACTGGCTCCTGACCCTCTCATGAGATCAGGCACCTTTAATAGCTAGGACTGGCTGTTGCCTTTAAGGCACTGGAAAATCAGCCTTCAGGGATTGACACGTCTGCTGAAGCTCTTAGAACTGGTATGTCTCCTGACTGTCGTGCCCGAAGAGAAGGCTTTGGTGACATTACAACTGAAGGACTGCAAAGAGGTGCAGTCATCCCCGGGGTGGACTGAATCCAGGTACTCAAAAAGGAAGGTGAACATTCTGAAAAATGAAAAGACTGAAATCTCCTTTCTGTATCGGAAGGGTCATGTTTTTAATCATTTTTAGTTTATTTTCATTTATTTATTTATTTCTGGCTGTGCTGGGTCTTCCTTTGCTGTGTGCAAGCTTTCTCTAGTTGCGGCAAGCAGAGGCTACTCTCTGGTTGCGATGCATGGGCTTCTCATTGCGGTGGCTTCTGTTGTTGCGGAGCAGAGGCTCTACAGTGCACGGGCCTCAGCAGTTGCGGCACGTGGGCTCAGCAGTTGCAGCTCATGGGCTCTAGAGCACAGACTCAGTAATTGTGGTGCACGGGCTTAGCTGCCCCACGGCATATGAGCTCTTCCTGGATCGGGGATCGAACCTGTGTCTCTTGCATTAACAGGGGTATTCTTTACCAGTGAGCCAGCAGGGAAGCCGTAGAAGGATCATCTTTTTTTTTTTTTTAATCTTTTTTTAATTAATTTATCTTTTAATTGAAGGATAATTGCTTTACAGACATTCTGTCAGACATCAACATGAATCAGCCATAAATGTCCCTTCCCTCTTGGACCTCCCTCCCATCTCCCTCCCCACCCCACCCCTCTAGGCTGATACAGAGCCCCTGTTTGAGTTCCCTGAGACATACAGCAAATTCCCATTGGCTATCTATTTTACATATGGTAATGTAAGTTTCCATGGTACCCTCTCCATACATCTCACCCTCTCCTCCCCTCTCCCCATGTCCGTAAATCTGTTCTCTATATCTGTTTCTCCACTGCTACCTTGCAAAGAAATTCATCAGTACCATCTTTCTAGATTCCATATATATGTGTTGGTATATGATATTTATCTTTCTCTTTCTGACTTACTTCACTCTGTATAGGCTCTAGGTTCATCCACCTCATTAGAACTGACTCAAAGGCATTTCTTTTTATGGCTGAGTTTCCATTTGTATATGCACCACATATACTTCTTTATTCATTCATCTGTTGATGGACATCTAGGTTGCTTCCATGTTCTAGCTATTGTAAATAGTGCTGCAATGAACATTGGGGTACATGTTCATTGTACATGTACATGTCTTTTTCAATATTTGTTTCCTCATGGTATATGCCTAGGAGTGGAGTGGAAGGATCATCTTAAAGAGAGTAGAGGAGATGCCTGGACTTTGAGTTTAGGGATGAGTTTATTCCCCTAAAGAGTAAGAATAACTCCTCAACATATGTTCTCTGCATCACATCATCTCAGTGGTTCTCATCTGCCACTTGGAATCATTTGGAGACTTCAAAATTTAAAATGCTGTTGCCCCAGGCTCACCTGAGATTGTTAAATCCAGATCTCAGGGAAGAGGGGCTGAGCACTGGCATCTTTTTAAAATCCCCCCAAGTGAGTAGCTAGTGCTAAAAACCAGTGAGCACCCCTGAGCTTCCCATATGTCACAATAAATGGAGTTGTACCACAGAAGAGAGACAGCCACACTTTAAATTCCTCAGTGTAATAGAGGAACAAGAATGTCACAGTTACATCACCCATCCTTTAGGCTTATGTCTTAAGAGGGCTTCTCTAAATCGTCTGCCATCCTGCTACAAGACAAAAGGTGCACGATTTAGGTGCAGCCTTAATATCATTCCTTGACAAGATTCTTCTCTTCTTTTCACAGGAATGCCCTCTCAGGATGCCATATTTTCCCAGGAAGGAAACACAGAGAAGGAAATGAATGTTGGATCACAGACAGTCATGTCTCAGGTAAGTTCAGTTTTTTTTTTTTTTTTTTAATAATTTTATTTCTTATTTTGGGTTTTTTTTTGGCTGTGTTAGGTCTTTGTTGCTGTGGGGGCTCTTCTCCAGTTGTGGCAAGTGGGAGCTACTCTCTAGTTGTGGTGTGGAGACTGCTCATTGCAATGGCTTCTCGTCGCAGAGCAGGGGCTCTAGGGAACATGGGATCCATAGTTGCAACTCCCAGGCTCTAGAGCACAGACTCAGTTGCTCTGAGGCATGTGGGATCTTCCTAGATCAGGAATCAAACCCATGTCTCCAGCATTGGCAAGCAGGTTCTTTACCACAGAGCCACCAGGGAAGCCCCAGGTAGGTTGTTTTCCTCTCCTCTGAAAGGCCATGGTGGTTTGCAGAATGTAGGTACTTTTATTTTTTAATTCTCAGAACTAAGCCCCTGAAGTCCAGAGCCTTTGAGATTCTTGTGACAGATGTGACATATCTGTATGTGGTGTTTCCCACTCACCTTCCATACCTCTTTATAGCTCTTCTCTCCTTCGGCATTTTTATCAGCTCGTAGATTCATGTCTGTGCTGGATGTTGTAAAGGCAACACAAGAAGCCATAGACTATCTTTTAATAGTGCATGTGTGTGTGCTCAGTTGTGTCTAACTCTTTGTGACCCCATGGACTGTAGCCCACCAGGCTCCTCTGTCCATGGAATTTTCCAGGCAAGAATAACGGAGTGGGTTGCCATTTCCTACTCCGGGGATCTTCGCGACCTAGAGATCAAACCCACACCTCCTGCATTTTCTGTATTGACAGGCAGATTCTTTAAATCACCCTTCCCTTAAACAGCTCACTAGAATTTAAACACTTGGCATTCAGTCTTCAAACAATGAATGATGCCTATGTCACTGACCACTTGGAGGTAATGAAATTACTATACCTGAGGACCTCTGCTGCCACAAATTAATGTGACAAATTAAGCCAACTTCAGCATCAGTCCTTCCAGTGAATATTTCCTTTAGGATTGACTGATTTGATCTCCTTGCTGTCCAAGGGACTCTTCAGGAAAGTCTTCTCAAACACCACAGTTAGAAGGCATCAGTTCTTCAGCACTTCTTTATGGTCCAACTCTCACATCTGTACATGACTATTAGAAAAACCATAGCTTTGATTCTGTGGACATGTGTCAGTGAAGTGATGTTTCTGCTTTTTAGTACGGTGTCTAGGTTTGTCATAGCTTTTCTTCCAAAGAACAGGCATCTTTTAATAACATAATTTACCCAGTCATCATCCTTATTGTCTACTTTCCCCTACTGAAGTTTCATAAAGGAAGAGAATTTTAGTCTCTCTTGTTCACTAGTATATCTCAAGCCCTATAGGTGGCACATAGGAAGCACTGAATAAATATTTGTTGAACAAATAGGAATTTTGCATATGATAAATGTCACATCTCAAATCAGTGGTGAAAAGATGGTTTACTCAATAATTGATGGTATTTCTGTGGAGCCATGTGGAAAAAGATGAAGTTGAATTCATACCTCATACTTTACATTAGAACTATCTTCAAATTGATCAAATATTTAAATTTAAATATTTTTGATTTAATTTTTGTGAAAAACTAAGCCACAGAAATTACACAAGAAAAAATGGGAGAATTCCTTTATAACTTACAACTGAGAATCCAGAAGCCATAAAAGAAAAGGTTGATGAGAGAGAGACAGGAGAGAGAGAGAGAAAGAGAAAGCGCCAGCTGAGCAAAGGGCAGAAGACAGAAAGGAAAAGATTATTTTTGGAACTATAAAGGGCATCCAGGAGAGTTAGTGGGGCCCTAAAGGACCTTTCACAGGACTTAAAGGATAATAAGGAAAATCTTGTCATGAGCTGAAGAAAGGGGACACTTGAAGAAGGAATTTTGGTTAACAGTGTCACCTTCAGTAACAAGAAAAATAGGAACTATACCTAATGGACTCAATGATATATTTAAGGAGATTTTCAGATAGAAGATTGAAAGTGCCAGCTGTCAGCTTCTGGCTGGTTAAAGTAAAATGTGAGAGGAAAAGATTAAATAAAGAACTGTTACATATAAAGGAAGCAGACATGAAAATATGCTCAACATCTTTAATCATCAGGGAAATGCAAATCGAAACCACAGTGCGCTGTGGAATGGCTGTCATCATCAAAAAGAACAGAAATAACAAATTTTGGCGAGGATGTAGAGAAAAGAGAACCCTCATACGCTATTCGTGGCAATGTAAATTGGTGAAGCCACTATGGTAAACAGTATGGAGGTTTCAAAAAAACTAAGAGTAGAACTATCACATGACCCAGCAGTTCTACTCCTGGGTATATACCCCCCCAAAAAAAAAACTAAAACACTAATTCAGAAAGAAACATAAACCCCAGTGTTCAAAGAGACATTATTTACAATTGCCAGGACATGGAAGCAACCTCCGTGTCCATGAAGAGATGAAAGGATAAGGATGTGGTGTAAGTATACAATGAAATTACTCCTCAGTCATAAAAAAAAGAATGAAATTTTGCTATTTGCAGCAATATGGATGAACTTGGAGGGCCTTATGCTAAGTGACATAAGTCAGAGAAAGACAAATACTGTATTATATCACTTTTATGTGAAATCTGAAAAATACAACAAACTAGTGAATAAAACAGAAAAGAAGCTGACTTGTAGATATAGAGAGAAAACTAGTGAGAACCAGTGGGGAGAGAGAATGGGGGAGGAGCAATACAAGAAATAGGGGATTAAGAGGTACAAACTATTATGTATAAAATAAGCTACAAGAATCTACAACACAGGGACTATAACCAATATTTTATAATAACTATAAATGGAGTATAACCTTTAAAATTCATGAATCACTATATTGTACACCTGTAACTTACACAATATTGTACATCAACAGTATTTCAATTTTTTAAAATGTCAAAAAAATAAATATAAAGGAGCTAGAAATTACTGAGTTTGAAAATAAAACTTTCTTATTCACACCTCTCAACATGTGCCCAGCTCAGCTACATTATAGAATTGCTCTGAATTGCTGTTTACTTGAATGGGGGTGTCTATGGCAGTTATTTCTATGAGTTTCCCACCACTTTGAGTTTGTGAAGGATAGAGGGTGGGGCCAAATACCTGTTTCTTCAGCTCACAGAAAGAAAAATAGAAAGCTTTCAAGGAACCATACCTGAGGAACTATGCTCCAAGAGCCTCATCTGCCTGTGGACCTGGCATAGATGATAAGATCCCAGACTTCAAATTGATGCCATAACAGGATGAAATGTAGGGGTCTTGGGGAAGATGAGTGAAATTTGCATGAGGAAGGGATGTGAATATTTACCTTCAGAGGGTAAACAGTAGCAGGTTGTATTTTCTGAAAATGGCACAATTTCTCCCCTTCCATAGGCTCCTCTTATACTGATTTAACTACTCTGTCAGGAGAGGTATGATTGTGTTCCTCCCCCTTGGATCTGGCTTGTGACTGTGGTGGAACTGAAGCCATGTGACTCTTGAGGCTGGATGAAGAAAGGTGGTTCTCTTGGGAATTTTGCATTTGGCATCCAGCGACCATGCCATGAGGAAGCTCAGGCAGCCTGTGGACAGGCTTGTATGGAGAGGACTGAAGACACCTGGCCAAGCTCCCAGCTTTCAGCCAGCACTGACTTGCCAGCCACATGAATGAGCCTCTTAAAAGTGAATCCTACAGCCCCAAGTTGAGCCTCCCAGCTGAAACAAAATGGAACAAAGATGAGCTACTCCTGCTGAATTCTGCCCATGTTACAGATTCTGTGAATAAAATAAATGATTGTTGTTGTATTGAGCCACTAAATTTGGAGGTGGTTTGTTATACAGCAGTTGATACCACCCCTACAAAGGTGAGCTTTACAATATGTATCAGAATTGCAGATTCATATACTTTTTTGCCAGACACCTCCTGGGAAATGGATTCTAGAGATAGACTTATATGCAATAGCAAAATAATATACATTCAAGATAATTCATTGCAGCATGATTTATAGTAACAAGAGAGTAGAAAATAGCTAAAATGCCTGTTAGTAGACTAGTTACATAAATTGTGGGACATTCACACAATACCACACAGCTATAAAAAAAGGAGGAGGAAGAAATCTATGAACTGATGGGGAGGGATATTCAGTATAAACTGGTCAGTGAAAAAAATCAGAAGCAAAAGACTTCTGCTACTTTGTGTGAGAAAGAAGAGGAAACAAAAATATATAAATGCATCAAATACTTGTTTGAGGGAAAAGAGACATTGGAAGGATAAACTTGTATCTAATGAGATTGGCTACTTGTAGGACTTAGATGGAAATGGGGTGAAAAAGAGGGAATGGAGCTGGGCAGTTTTAAGCAAGGAGGGCTTAAAATTGAAAATAAACAGAAATAAGTGAGCCAAATTGTATTTCAGATTACTGATATAACCACGCTGAAAAGGAGTTAACTTTTGAAACTAAATCATTACTTGTACTCTATGTCCTCAGGCTAAAAGCAAAAATAGTTCTCAATACTGGACTCTCATTTGTAGGCTTATTCTGTGCAGAGGCATGTTCCCTGGTAGCTCAGCTAGTGAAGAATCTCCCAGCAATGCAGGAGATGCCAGTTTGATTCCTGGGTCAGGAAGATCCCCTGGAAAAGGATAGGCTACCACTCCAGTATTCTTGGGCTTCTCTGGTGGCTCAGACTGTGAAGAATCTGCCTGTAATGCTGGAGACCAGGTGTCTCATGGTCAGAGAAGAGAATTACAGATATGAGAAGAGAGGATAGAATGAACTCTGCTGTGTTGGATTAGATTTAGAGATATCAGTATGGACCCATGGTGTTTTGTTTTTTTTTTAACCAGTCACTCTCTTGACCTATGGGTTTAATAAATATCAGTAAATACAGGGTTGGATATGGAGTTGTGTGTGTATACATACATCATTGTATATGTTCCCCTCTTTCCTACATACGACCCCTGAGAGGGCCTGGAAGAAATGGTACTTCAGTAGCACTGGATGCAGCTAGTGCAGCTAGTGCCCAGATCTTGGGGTCTTAGTGCCATTTTTCATTAAAAGGAACCACTTAAGGATTTGACCAGCAGAGCAGAAGAACATGGCAGACTGCCTCCCTGTATCAGCTGGGGAAGCAGAGCAGCTCAGTATTTAACCACTAGAAGGAATCAGGGATCCTTTGTCTACCGCACCACCTTTGACTCTTCCCCTAAGGGCCCCTGTAAAGGAAAAAAAAAAAAGGTTTCTGGCTGAGCAGGGATATACTTGATGTTTCAGGAATCACTGACATTCCAGGACGTGGCTGTGGACTTCACCAGAGAAGAGTGGGACCAGCTGTACCCTGCTCAGAAGAACCTCTACCGAGATGTGATGCTGGAAAACTACAGGAATCTGGTTGCACTGGGTAAGGAGGGCATCTCTGTGAGTCATGTCCGATTCTTTGGGACCCCATGGACTTCGGCACGCCAGGCTCCTCTGTCCTTTACTATCTTCCAGAGTTTTCTCAAATTCATGTTCATTGAGTTGGCGATGCGATCTAAACATCTCATCCTCTGTCGCCTCCTTCTCCCTTTCTTTTCGGTCTTTCCCAACATTGGGGTCTTTTCCAGTGAATCAGCTCTTCTCATCAGGTGCCCATGGTGTTGGAGCTTCAGCTTCAGCAGTAGCAGTCCTTCCAATGAATATTCTGGGTTGATTTCCTTTAGGATTGACTGGTTTGATCTCCTTGCAGTCCAAGAGATTCTCAAGAGTCTTCTTCAGCACCACAGTTAGAAAGCATGAGGCCAGGATGGAAGAAAGCCAATCAGTTGTGGAGACAAGAGACCTCTATTTCCTGCTTTCTCCTCTGGTGAAATGTGTTGACTTTGAGATGGGTAGCTTTATCTTGCTGCCTTGGAAGCCTCCCCTTTCCAAATCCAAAGACCCTAATGATAAAAAAGTTTGGAAATGAGTTCTGAGATTTTTGTTCCCTGTGTAAAATTCTAAGATACACATTTTCCTCTTGAACAGGGCATCAACTGTATAAGCCAGAGGTGATCACTCAGTTGGAGCAGGAGGAGCAGTGGATGATGGGAAGAGTCAGCCCACCAGACACTCATCCAGGTGAGAAGAGAGCATTTGAGTATTTGTGACTCAGTGAAGGAAAATAGTCACTTTTGAAATACTTAATGGAGTGTGCTCTGAACATCTTAAATCCCTCTGGGATATAAAGGATATCAAGGCATTTTTAATGGGTTTGGTCCCTGGGTTGGGACTATCCCCTGGAGAGGGAAATGGAAACCCACTCCAGTATTCTTGCCTGGGAAATCTCATGGACAGAGGAGCCTGGCAGGCTACAGTCCATGGGGTCGAAAAGAGTTGGACACGACTTAGCAACTAAACAGCAGCCACAGCAGAGGCCTTTTAAAAATTTCAGTTCATATTTGACATTCTTCCAAAGTAGAAATGACTATTTTTTTTTCTGATTAAACAGATAAAGTATATATATATACTTACTATTTTAAAAATTTGCACAACACAAAAGTTATTTTGAAAGTTTTAGTTTGTTCATAAATATCTTGATATTGCAAATCTCCACAAAGCACTTTCTTACTAAGTTTTTTTTTATACATCCTTTCAGGATTCTTTAAATCTTTTTTTAAAACATAAATTTATTTATTTTAATTGGAGGCTAATTACTTTACAATATTGTAGTGATTTTGCCATACATTGACATGAATCCTCCACAGGTGTTCATGTGTTCCCCATCCTGAACCTCTCTCCCACCTCCCTCCCCATCCCATCCCTCTGGGTCATTCCAGTGCACCAGCCCAGAGTACCCTGTCTCATGCATCAAACCTGGACTGGCGATTCATTTCACATATGATAATATACAGTTTCAATGCCATTCTCCCAAATCATCCCACCCTCTCCCTCTCCCACAGAGTCCAAAAGACTGTTCTATACATCTGTGTCTCTTTTGCTGTCTTGCATACAGAGTTATCGTTACTGTCTTTCTAAATTCCATATATACGCATTAGTATACTGTATTGGTGTTTTTCTTTCTGGCGTACTTCACTCTGTATAATAGGCTCCAGTTTCATCCACCTCATTAGAACTGACTCAAATGTATTCTTTTTAATGGCTGAGTAATATTCCATTGTGTACAGGTACCATAGCTTTCTTATCCATTCATCTGCCGATGGATATCTAGGTTGCTTCCATGTCCTGGCTATTAAATCTTTTTCTTTTCCATACCAAAAATCCTCTACCATTTTTACCTATTTTTCATTATTTTTTTTCTTTTTATTATCAGACATGTTAAAGTTGTCTAAAACCCATAGCCTTGGTTCTCAGTCTCTTATTCACCTTTGTGATAGGATCCCTGTCATACCTATGTTACTAAAATTTTTTTCTTGGAGATTACCACTAACTTTCTTCCAGTGAAGTCCAGTGGCTAAAACAAGCCACCATTATCATGTTCTATGATCAGGTTGCATTTGATTGTGTTGACTTGACTCTTGAAATTGTCTCGCACCTTGGCTTTCACACCATTCTTGCCTCTTGTAGCCTCTCTCCTGTCTCCCTACCTGTTCTTTTTCTTTAATTAATTTATTTTTAATTCAAGGGTAATTGCTTTACAACATTATGTTGGTTTCTGCCATACATCAACATGAATCTATCATAGGTATCCTACCTGCTCTTTTGAATACCTTCTCTCGCTCCTTATTCTTCTAAAGGCACATATTTCTTATGGACTTGGTGTTCGTTCTGTAGTACTGTGCTTTTAAATAGCTTCTCTATGTCATTTTTTCATTTCTACATCTCTAGCCTCAGTATTTCATGTACATTCTCTTCCCAGAGTTTAGATTATATTTTTGTTTATGAATATCATACTGTTATTTTAATCAAGTATTTCAAACCCTAGATGTATTGACTCTCTACTCCTTTAAACCATCCTACTAAATATGAGACTTCTTGACCAAAAAAAAAAACCAAACCCCAAAATCTTAGCTCCTTTTTGTGGGCATACCACCTATAGTGCTCTGCCTGGTTATATTAGGAAACAGTGGACTAATGGGTATGTGCCAGATACCAAGTCATTAAGCCAGGTTAATGTACTCCATCTTGATTCTTTGCTCAGACACCTTGTTTCATCATTTAGGCTTGGTTTTCTGTCAGTCAAACTTGAGCTTTCTGAAGCTGACTCTGACTCACTTGTCTTTCTTGCTTTTAGTGCTCTCTGTTATCTTAGGTAGGAAAACTTATTCCTTTTTCAGCCTCATTGGACCTAAATTTTTAGCCTGACGGGGGCTGCACTGCAGTGCTCTAAACCCTGTTTAGAGGCTGATAATTAAAACAGTTTGTCAAGAACCCCTAGCACTTTTCCTGACAATGAGTAACATTATTTCCACAAACCTTCCTATCCTGGAACCTGGAGAATAGGAAACTAAAAAAGGAAAATGAAAAACTCCCTTTTCAGGAAAATTGCCAGTGTAGGTGCCCACACAGAAACCTAAGCTGTTCTTTCCCACAGGTACGTGTGCTGCCACGTGAAGGAGCCATGCTGTCTCCCATTATGTCCCTACCCAAAGACTCCCAACTAGAGAAAATAACTACTACACTCAAGAAAATTCCCTGGCAGTTCAGTGGTTATGACTCAGTGCTTTCACTGACAGGGCCCAGGTTCAGTCCCTGGTTTGGAATTTAAGATCCTGCAAGCTGTGCAGCATGGCCAGAATAAAAATTTCTAGACTTCATTATCAGCTGTACTTGGGTGGTCAAGGCTTTTGGTCCACAGATGAAATTGAATAAGTGGTTTCTTTGTATCCTCCTTGTCAGGGCAGGCAGCCTAGCAGTGTCCTCCAAGGAGACTGCTTGCATTTTTGCATTTTCCTGTGAGACACAATCAATTGTTTCTCTTACAAGGATGTGGTAAAATGTTTCTGTTGATGGAGGAACTGAGATAGAATGATCTGGCTTGTACAACCTCATTCTGGTGTGCCCTCTGTGGTATTGCTTGTCTTTGACATTAGCTGATGTCCGCTTAATATCTAGAAATTATCTTCCTAGCTAAGGTGAGACATGGAAAATGTCTGATGGATCTAGCAATGAAAAGATTAGGAATGATATTAATGAGAGAAGTGACAGGGGAGTGATTAGCAAAACAGTCAGCTTGTACGTTGCTGAGTAAACAGGAGGTTTAAAAAAAAAAAGAGCTAGTAATTGGACTTCCCTAACAGTCTAGTGGTTAAGACTCCATACTTCCACTCCAGGGGGTGTGGGTTTGATCCTTGGTCAGGGAACTAAGGTCCCACATGCTGCTGGCACAGCCAAAAACTAAAAAACAGTGCAGCTAGTATATATATGGTACTGCTTACAAGAAGCTCAGTTGAGAAGGTGAAGCAAAAAAAGGATGACTGCTAACTAGAAAGAAAGTGAAAGTGGCTCATTTGTATCCAACTCTTTGTGACCCCATGGACTATACAGTCCATGAAATTCTCCAAGCCTGAATACTGGAGTGGGTAGCCATTCCCTTCTCCAGGGGATCTTCCCAACCCAGGGATTGAACCTGGGTCTCCCACATTGCAGGCAGATTATTTACCAGATGAACCAGGTAGCTAGACTGGAAGACAGTGTCAAAACAGGATCATTCTAAGCAGGAATGATTCCAGCTTGCTTAAAGTGCTGAATGGAAGGGGTCAGGGAGAGTATAAATAGAAAATAGAAAAGATGGGGAAAGGTTCTAAAAGAGATGGGAGTAGGATTAACGACAAGGAGATTAGGGTAGCCTCCACTTGCTGCATGGGCTATAGTTTGTGGGGTCAAAAGGAGTTAGACACAACTCAGCAACTAATACAAAACTTGCCACAACTAGAAAAAGCCCACATGCAGCAATGAAGACCCAGCACAGCTGAAAATTAAGCATTAATCATTTTAAACAAAAGATTAAAATAAGAAGAAATACTTTTGAAATAAACAGATAGTGGGCACTACAATAGAATAAGCCACAGGTGAGATTGAGAAGGTCCTGGACTTGTCCCTGTGTTCTCTAAGCAGAGTCTTTTCTGTCTTCCACCTCTGAGCACTGACTTGTTTCTGATATTTCTTATTCTCCTTTCCGTTTTTTCCCAATTATGTATATTCCTGATTGATCTCTTCTTTTTATGATTACCACTTATATTTTAAAATTTCTCCCTGCTCACTGCTTCTTTGTCATCCTCTTATAGTCTTTCCCCTTTGTTACATGGCTTTATTTCAAAACTTTCAATGCCACATTTTCATTGTCTGCACTGTTGTCAGTTTCATTTGGTGATTTACTATGCAACAATTTCTTTTTCAAACAGAGAATACTGAAGTGTTTATATGTTCTGAATTTCTTTTAGATGGGGAGAATAGACCGGAAATTAAAAAATCAAACCATAATATTTCTGATGAAAATCAAACCCATGACATGATAATGGAGAGACTAACAGGAGACAATTTCTGGTACTCCATCTTAGGTGGACTCTGGGATTTTGATTACCAGTTAGAATTCAACCAAGAAGACCAGCAGAGATACTTAGGACAAGTATCTTTTGCCCACAGAATGATCACACAAGAGAGAGGCCTTGAATGTAGTAGATTTGGGGAGAACTATAATCTGAACTCAAACCTTCTCATGCAACAGAGAATTCCTTCAATGAAAATACCCCTTAATTCTGACACACAAGGAAATAGCATCAAACATAATTCAGACCTGATTTACTATCAGGGAAACTACATAAGAGAGAATCCTTATGAATATAATGAGTGTGGAAAAATCTTCAATCAACATCTTCTTCTTACCAGTCATATACATACTGAAGGGAAACACAGTGAATGCAGGAAGGCCTTCAGCCAGAACTCATCTCTTACTCAACCTCAGATGATCCTCACAGGAGAGAAACCCTATAAGTGTGATGAATGTGGGAAAAGATTCAGCCAGAGAATACACCTTATTCAACATCAGAGAATTCACACAGGAGAAAAACCTTTTATATGCAATGAATGTGGGAAAGCCTTCCGTCAACATTCATCCTTTACTCAGCATCTGAGAATTCATACTGGAGAGAAACCCTATAAATGTAATCAGTGTGGTAAAGCCTTTAGCCGGATCACATCCCTTACTGAACATCATAGACTTCACACTGGAGAAAAACCTTATGAATGTAGTTTTTGTGGGAAAGCCTTCAGCCAGAGGACACATCTTAATCAGCATGAGAGAACTCACACAGGAGAGAAACCCTATAAATGTAATGAATGTGAAAAAGCCTTCAGCCAGAGTGCACACCTTAATCAACATAGGAAAATCCACACTCGGGAGAAATTGTGTGAATATAATAAATGTGAGAAAACCTTAATCCACAGTCCTTCCCTTACTCCACAGCACATAACTCAGAATTTTTAGCTTTGTCCTAATGGAGGTATTGGGGGTGGTAAGGGGAACGTATGAATATATAAATATAGGAAAATTTGGATCAGACCTTTTCATCCTGTTCAATATCAGATTATTCATAGTAGGGAGAAAGCTTATAAATAAACTTTTAATGCATAGAAGCCAAATAAATTTAGACCTTAAATTTAGCATATTATATTCCCAGGAGAAGTTATACATAGTGAAAATAATTTATTTAATAAACAAGATTATATTAGGAGTCATGTTCCAAACTTTTTTTAATGACCAGAAATCTTGTAGGCAATGACCTATTGTTATTCCCTTGTGATTTTTATAGCATACAGTTTTTAAATTATATAAACATTAATTAATTAAGGCTATTGTGTAGTATAACCAGTCACATAAACTTGAAATAAACAGAAAGCAATATTTCTCAAACTTAAGTCATTTGTGTGTGTCCTTTACCAATTTTATCATATTTAATGTTTACTTAATATTTTTCTTTAATAGGACTTGGGATTTTTAGCCTTGTCCTAGGAAATACTATTTATGGAGATTGTGAGTTTTATATGCTAAATATATTCTAATTTCCATAAAAATAAATATATAATTTTGAAGTTGAAAATATTCATTGATGTATCATCTAAGTCTTCTGTACCATCATTTGAGAAGCCATGTGATAGGATATGGCAATAGTAATATTATTTTTTAGAAATCCTTGCATTATTTTCATCAAACATTCCTGGGATCTCTAAGATGAGTCTTAGAGGAGACTAAGGGTCATATTGATGAACTTTGAAAAGTGATTCAGAGAAATCTACTTTTCTATCCTGTTCTAGTTTTAAATTTCCCTATGGCAAACATAGATTTTTGAATCAAAATTGTTATTTCTGTTACATTTGCAGGTTTGAATAGAGAGGAGGTTTTATTTTATACTGACAGGGACTTTATAAGAATCCCTTCACCTCCCTGCATCACCGTGGAAGTCAGAAGTAGGGGCTGTACCAGAGGGTGAGCAGTGGTGCCACGCTGAGTCAAAGAACCAGGAAAGAGCCTTATTGGTTTATATAAACAACTAAGGAAGCGCAGGGCCTTCCCAGGTGGCTCAGTGGGGAAGAATCTGCCTGCCAATGCAGGAGCTGTGCGTTCGACCCCTGGGTTGGGAAGATCCCCTGGAGAAGGGAATGACTACCCACTCCAGTATTCTTGCCTGGAGAATTCCATGGAGAGAGGAGGCTGGTGGGCTAGGGTTGTGAAGAGTAGGAGCTGATTGAGCACACATGCAAGTAAGTGTTACTAGTTTGCTTAATAATTCACTTTATTTATTGAAGTATATTTATGTACCACCTTTTCCCAAAAGGAACTTAAGGTGGTTAAATTTTATAATCACTGCCTTGTTTGACAGAAATCACAGTTTGATATTACAAAGCATTGTAAATATAAACCATCATAAACCATGAATAGCTACATCTAGGGAACTGCTTGTTTCTGGGCTTTCTGTTTTTCTCTTGGGCTTCTCAGTCTTGGCTGAAGAAGCCATGAGACCAAGTTGCAACCCAGTCCCCTTGCTTTCTTTTTTTTTTTTTTTACCTTCCCCTTGCTTTCTCACCTTTCTTCTAACATATCTCCTAGCTCAAGACTTCCCCATTTCTTTATTCCTGTGAAGGACTAGATATTATAGGCCTTATGGCAAAGCTGGAATGATTTAAATTTTTTTTTAAAAATTAAGACACTAAAAACCAAGAAAGTAATGAAATTATTTCATTTTTCAAGTATATTTTTGTCCCACACATCATTGGATGAAATAGTTAATAAAACCCTGAGATACTGGAATGAGGGAGAATTTCTAGTAATATGTTTAAATACCTGTGTAATGGAGATCAAATTTCAAGACAGATAAGTTCTGAAAGTGTCTCTTCACCAAAGGGAGTGACTTGCAAGATTTATTTGCCCTAAAGAGCTCTCAGGTTTCAGGAAGAGAGAGTGAGGCAAGATAAAGTCTCAGACAGCAGAGGTATAGGTTAAAAGAAGTAATGATTAATTACAGGTGGTGAAGCCTTTGATCAAAGTATGCAACCAAGAAAAAAAAAATCTGAATAATCCACAAAGAGTGCTAAAGGCTTCAACAGAAGGCAGTGTATCACACAGGGAAAGAAGGAGAGCAGTACAGGATTTTCAGAAGAAGATAAGCAGAATTTGGACAATTTCAGAAAAGAGGAGTCTGAACTGAAGGAGACCAGTTGGCCATGGATTTTTACCAATTCTTCATAATATTAGAATCTATTATCTATCCATAGGGTCATAAATGATTATGCTATGTTAACTGTACAGTGAACTATGTCATTCTGGTGTGAATTCATTCTCATGTCCTTTATTATCTTCAACATGTTCTAATTTAAGTGAATCCTAAATATATTTATTACACCGAAATTCTAGGGAGTCATAGGAGTGGTTTACTCATTCAGAAACCTAACATAATGACTTATCTCTGTCTAGGAGGGCAAGGTATTACCCTTTAACATATATTCATTCATTTGGTCCATCCAACCAGGTGATGTTGCCTTTTTTTTTAATGAAAAGAGATACTTAAGCTTAGATATGATAATAAGCGATAATTATTCAGAGTTTCTCAGACTGGAATGTCACTAGAACATGGATCGTCTTACTCCTAGTCCAGTGGATAAAAACAGTGCCTGGAACAGTGTTTTATAGCACTCTGAAAACATTTGATAAATGTATTAAATTTAATAAAATGAGAGATTGCTGCTCAATACCAAAATTTGTGTGACTCTCTTTCTCAGAATCTCAGAGTAAAAAGGATTATCATGTTGATAGATACTCTTATGTCCAAAGGGCTTATGGGCTGAGAGAAAAATACTCATTTGGATTTTGATTAATTTTCAATTTATTAATTTAAGAAACCAAATGACATTCCTTAAGTAGCCAACATTCCTCTAATTATTCATAGATGTGCAAATAATAAATACTTAAGAATTTCTAAAATGAGATATACTTACTCTTGTAAACACTGATCAGATTTAAACACATCTAAACATTTCATTAAAGTTGCAGACCTAAAATTTCAAATGTTATTTAAGTGCCTTAAACACATTAAGAAACAGGTAAGAGGTACCCAGAATATCAAAATAATTATAACAAAACTAGTTATAAAAATGTCAGACTTCCCTGACAGTTCAGTGGTTAAGACTCCGAGCTCCCAATGCAGGGGACCCAGGTTTTTTAAAATCATAAAGATTTTTAAAAAGGGAAACAACCTGAGTAGTATCTGATGAATGGAAAAGGAAAAGTCATATATATACACACACACACACACACACACACACACACAAAATACTACATATATATTTCTTAACGTTATAGATGTATGTGTGTGTATATGTAAATACAAATTCCATCTCTTTATATATACAAAATGAGGCTTCCCTGGTGGTTCAGTGGTAAAGAATCTGCCTGCCAACACAAGAGACACAGGTTTGATCCTTGATCTGGGAAGATACCCTGGAGAAGGAAATGGCAAGCCACTCCAGTATTCTTGCCTGGCAAATCCCATGCACAGAGGAGCCTGGTGGTCTGCAGTCCGTGGGGTCGCACAGAGCTGGACACAACTTAGCAACTGAACAACATCAACAACATACAAAATACCACAGACTGCTAAGTTGCTTCACTCATGTCCGACTCCTTGTGGCCCCATGGACTGTAGCCTACCAGGCTCCTCTGTCCATGGGATTCTTCAGGCAAGAATACTGGAGTGGGCTGCCATGCCCTTCTCGAAGGGATCTTCCTGACCCAGGGATCAAACCCGTGTCTCTTAGGTCTCCTGCATTGGCAGGTGGGTTATTTACCACTAGTGCCACCTGGGACCATAGACTGAGTGATTTATAAAAGCAGAAATTAATTGCATACACTTCTGGAGGCTGGGAAATCCAAGATCAAGGTGCCAAAAGATCTGTGTTAGTTGGGACCCACTTCCTGGTGCCCTCACCCAGTCGAAGGAAGTTTTCTTGGAGTCCTTTTATAAAAGAGATTGAATCCCATTCATGAGGGCAAAACCCAATCACTTCCTCAAAGCCCCATCTCCTAATATCTTCACCATGGGGGTCAGGATCCAAAATAAGAATCCTGGAAGGATACAAACATAACAGTGACCATGAAGAGAAATAGCAAGAAGGATGGGTTGGGGGAGGGCAGAGGGAAGAGTGAGGAAGATTGAATATGAGAATGAATGATGGGTTGGAGGCTGATGGCTGAGAAAGAAGTTTATCAAATATGGGGACCTTTTAGTCTTTTTGAAATAAGCATCTAATTTGTGTCTTACACCATGAATGATTGCATGTTGTTTTTTATTTTCCAAGTGCCAACTTCTTTATAGGTTAATTTTCTGTTGGTGTAAGCAGCAGAATTGACTCTTCAGAACACCTCCCCCAGGATCCATTATCCCCTGTCACCTCCCATTCTCCCATCAGAGCACTCAAGATTCATATTCCTGGAAGGTAATCTGATCGGTCCAGCTTGGGCCTTGTGCTAAATGAAGACAGAGCATATTGATCGGCAGACCCACTGAGGGTGCTGTAAGGCGAGCAGAGAAAAAGTGAGCCGGGCATTCAGGCAGAGAAAGATTTATTATAGGAAGAAAGAAACTGACTGGCTTTAGAGAGAAACCAGTGCCCTCCCTTTACAGCCAACCCTTCTTATACCCTATCGATGGGGAATTGTGCGCCGCAGGGAGGGGGCCTCGGTTGATCTTTAGCCCGCAACTGGGGTCTTGTGGTCATGTAGTGAAGGGATCTGATGGTTGGATGGTCATGTAGTCGAAGGGGTCTCACGGTCAGGTGGTCACGTAGTCTTGAGAAACTGGCACCAGCAGGGAAAAACAGGGTATCACCTTAAGGAAAAAACAGGATGCCCACCAGGGCAATGTGGCCACTGTGACTTCATCCCTTGTTTGTCAGATCACCACAATGGGCCATATTTTAACTATACATTATGAGCCCCTTGTGAACCCTAACATTCTAGCCTTTTTGATACAGGATAAGGGCCGAAGTCAGTCTTCTATATCTGCTTTGCGCTGGTTTGGGGCGATGTCACGGGATAAGATTAGAAAAGACTGGAATGTGGGCTAAGGGAAGTCTGAGTGGGCTTGAAGCTTTTGATAACTGGAGCGAGTTAGAAGTAGTTCATGAACAGTCTGGTTGGTGAAGGCTCATAGGGGATCCTGGAGAAACTTTGAAAAAACTCATTAGACGGGCTGAAAGTTAGAATGAGGGTTAATATGAGAACGGGGCCCAGTAAAGGTAGAACCCATGGCATTCAATCCCAACTGCTTAACCAGTTTTCCCATAAGTTACTGAGACGTTGACTTATTCTTGAGGCCCTACTTTTCAGATTCCTTGCTGCCTCCTTTATAACACCAGATTTATTGGCGTAGAAACAGCAGGCTTCGTCTAGAAAAAAACATAGGCCTCCTTTTTATGCAGTGAGAAGGTGTAACCCTCTTCTGTTTTGAAGGACCACAGCTGTCAGGGAATCTAGTTGGCCCTGGAGAGTGATAAGGCCAGCGACTACTTCTTCTAGGCTTTCAGTAAGATCCTTAGAGAGACTTGATAGTAGTTTAAAGAGGTCATGAGCCCTGCAGTCCCTGTTCCAATCCCTGCTGCTATTCCTAAACTTATCAATAAGGGAATGAATTGAATTGCTTCTTTGAGTCCATTGTGGATTAGCGGGATAGGGAGGGTTTGATTGTTAGGAGCAATAAAGATATACCAAGTAAGATCAGGGTTATTTATTTAATTATTTTCAAGTTTGTAAACAAGTCACATGACTGTATTTGGAAATGCACACTTCCTTATACCTTTGCCAGCCCTGGATTTTTTTAAAAAATTATTTTAATCGGAGACTAATTACTTTACAATATTGTAGTGGTTTTTGCCATACATTGACATGAATCAGCCATTAGTATACATGTGTTCCCCATCCTGAACCCCCACCCACCTCCCTCCCCATCCCATCCCTCAGGGTCATCCCAGCGCACCAGCCCAGAGCACCCTGTCTCATACATCAAACCTGGACTGGAAAGATCAGGGTTATTTAAAGGGGCTGAGGAGATATGGGAGAATTGAGGTATCAAGTCTTCTAATGTCTCATTGCAGGTGTGAATTGGAGGCTCAGGAAAATTAAGGATGAGGGTGGCAGGGTTAAGAGTAGAGCAGCATTCAAAAGAGAACTCGGGAGATTCTAGGAGGGTGATGTGAATTAGTTGGATACAAGAAGGTGATAGAAGAGCCCTGGCCTTGTGTGAGAGTAAGTCCTTAAGGTCATGTGATGAGTGAATGTCCGTGGGTGTCCCAAAAGTAAGTTTCCTTGCTTTCTTGAGCGAGAAGTGTAGCTGCAGCCAGAACATGCAGGCAGCCTGGCCATCCCTGTGTGGTGGTATCCAGTTGTTTTGACAGAGAAGCACTGGTGGCAAAGAAAGGGCCCTGTATCTGTCCTAAGACTCCTAGGGCAATTTTATGTCTCTCAGTATATGGAATATAAAAGGGCGAGAAAGATCAGGCAGTGTTAAAGCTGGGGCCGAGAGAATAGCTTGTTTTAGAGCATTAACGCCTGAACAGACATTTGACATAGGCTCAAGAGGCTCCGAAAGATCGGAGTAGCTACCCCCGGGGTAGCTTGGTATAAACGTTGTGCTAGGAGGGCAAAATTGGGGATCGTAGATACCCAGCCAAGCCCAAAAAAGGACAGAATTTCTGTTTTTGATGTAGGAAGTGGTAGGGCGGATATAAAGGACTTTCTATCAGTAGTTATATGTCTCTTTGATGATGTCAGGAGAACTCCAAGATAGGTGACCTCAGGAAGGGAAAGTTGAGCCTTAATAGGAGATGCTTGATGGCCCCCGATCAGCTAGGAAGTTGAGGTGTTGTATTGTATGTCGCTGAGAGTGTATGAGTGAGGGGCTACTATGGAGAAGATCATCTACGTATTGAAGGATAGAGCTTGGGGCCTGGGGCCCTGGGCACCTTCAGTCCTCAACAGCGAGTCCCAGGAGTCTGGGCAGAGATGGGTCCAAGGACTCCTGCTCAGGACCGGGAGGAAATGTCTAGATCCCTAGAGGGGGATTAGGTCAGTCTACCTTCCAATGTCCCTTTATGCCACAATTAGGACATGGACCCGGAGAGGGCCTGGGCTTTAGGCATGAGCCGGCCTAGTGCCCTTCTTTATCGCACTTGTAACAGGACCTAGATGATTTCTTTTCTCTGTCAGAAGATTGAGGTTTGGAGCCATGTAGGGCAGTGGCGAACAGATGATATTTAGCCTGATCTCTCTGGGCCTTTTCTGGTTTTGCCTGTTCTTCCTGGTTATTGAAAAATTTTTTAAAGCCAAATTTAAAAGATCTCATTGAGAGGTATGAGGACCTTCCTCTGCCTTTTTTAGCTTCTTTCAAATGTCTGAGGACTACTGGGAAATAAAACAAGTATTAAGGACAATAGTACCTTCTATTGAAATTGGATCTAATTTTGTATATTTTTGTAGGGCTTCTGTTAATCTAGCTAGAAATTGTGCTGGATTTTCATCTGGCCCTTGAATTATTTCTCTGAGTTTATCAAAGTTAACAGCTTTATGCCCTGCTTTTTGGAGGCCTGCAATAAGGCAAGTCACCATGTGATTACGGGCTGTTCGCCCAGGACACCTGCCTGGTAGTCCCAATTAGGGTCATCCCTGGGAACAGCAGCTGAGCCTACAGGCTTAGAATCATCAGTCTGATGTATTTCATGGGCATGAGCCTGAGTGACTTGCCAGACTTGCTCTTTTTCTTCTGGGAGGGGGGTAGAGAAGAGTATAATGTAAATATCATGCCTGGTCAAGTCATAAGACTGGGTGAGGTATTTAAATTCTTTTAAATAAGTGTCAGGGTCTGAGGAAAAAGAGCCAAGACGTTTTTCGATTTGAGACAAATTGGAGAGGGAGAATGGGATGTGCACCCAAACAATGCCTTCTGTACCACCCACCTCTCATAAGGGAAGGAGGGGAGTGGGGAGGGATTCGGGGTCCTGTCTCTTTAAGGCCGTTCGCAGCTGGGTAAAAGGAGGGGATTTAGGAAGGTCGGGATAGGGACTTGACCTTGAGACTCCGGAGTAGGGGGTTGAGCCGAAGCCCCAGAGCCCCTTTCGGAAACAGCCCTGGGGGGAGGGTCGGAAGCGGTGGAGGCCTGCGCCTGACAGGGGAGAGGAGCCAGGGGAATGTAAGGTGGAGGTTGTGGGACCGGGTCTGCTAAGATAGGATTAGAGGCGACTGGAGGTGCACTGTGGTCAGAAGGGTCAAAAGAAGAGGAAAAATCCAAACAGGGATCAGGAGACATAGTACTGGGGGGATGTGGCCCAGAATGGGTAAAAGTATTTGGGAAGTAGGAGAGGAAGTACAGAGAGAGGGCCGAGAGCAGAGAGCAAAGAAAGCCTGAACGTAAGGGACCTCTGACCACTGCCACTGCGGCAGCAGAGAAGTTATCGAGGTCCCATAGAGCAGTGTCATCGAGAGTTCTGTATTCTCGCCACTGGGCGCTATTATCCAGTCGCCATACAGTGTGAGAGTAATAAGTGAGTCGCTTTGGCCTTCTTTCTCCTTGAAAACCCAAGATTCTTTATATTTTGGAGAAGGCAGGCTAAAAGGGGTAGGTTGGGACTGAGAATTTCCCATTATAGTCGAATAGGGAGGGAGGGCAAACAAGGGCGAATGAAAAAAGGGAGAAAGGTCCGAAAGAAAAGGCGTCCCTGTTCTCACGGCCTTCTCAGACAGCGACAGGGTCTCCCATGAAATGGGTGTCCCCTATTTCAAAGTGAGACCAGGGCCCAAGGGCCGTGGGATCCTCCGCCTAGCGCTACGGTTTCAAAAACCAGACGAGAGAAAAAGGATCCGAGCGAGAAGGAATTCACTCACCCCTGCAGGCAATGAAATGAGAGCCGGAGTGTGGATGTCAGTCCAGCAAGGTAAGTGAAGAGTCCCGTCCCGGGGCTCTTCCCAGTTTCTCGGCGAGGTCCAAGGGAGGGAACCTCTGGAGAGGAGCACACTAGCCGCGTTGGGTCTTCCCTCCCAGGTTTCCGCACCAGAAATGTAAGGCGAGCGCGGAGAAAAAGATAGCAAACCGGGCATTCAGGCAGAGGAAGGTTTATTATAGGAAGAAAGAGACTGGCTTTAGAGAAGCCAGCGCTCTCCCCTTAGAGCCAACCCCTCTTATACCCTATCAATGGGAAATTGTGCCCTGCAGGGAAGGGACCTCAGTTTATCTTTAGCCCACAGCTGGGGGTCTTGTGCTCATGTAGTGAAGGGGGTCTCATGGTTGGGTGGTCACATAGTCTTGAGAAACTGGCACCAGCAGGGAAAAACAGGGTATCACCTTAAGGAAAAAACAGGATGCCCACCAGGGCAATTGGCCACTGTGACTTCATCCCTTATTTGTCAGGTCACCACGATGGGCCATATATTATTAACTATACGCTATGAGCCCCTTGTGAATCCTAACAGGTGCAGACACAGGAATTCACAAAGTGCTCTCACCCCAGAAGACAGGACACTACGGGGTGATGGGACCCTATCAAATCTACCAAAATGGTACAAAGATTCTCTTAAACTGAGGACATTGAAGATACAGCAGATGCAGGGAAATAGAAACAAAAAACCTTTTCAGAGTGTTGCTTATCTGACTACAGGCAGAGCTTTCTAAGAGTGAAGCTGTTGTTAATCTCCGCTCAGGGGAGGTTCCAGCTAGGAAGGAGATCAACCAACCACTGACACCAGGATGAGAAATTGCCTAAACAAACACTATCACAAGATGTTGAACTTTCTGTGGTTCTCATAAAAGGCCATCTGCATTGTCTAAGAGTCCATTTGTTTTCCCAGAGGCCCTTTCTCCCTCCTTCCTTTCCCCTGTTAAGTTAGTATATGTTGTTCAGTCGCTAAGTCGTGTCCAACTCTTTGCGACCCCATGGACTGCAGCATGCCACACTTTGTGTCTTTTACTGTCTCCCGGAGTTTACTTGCTCAAATTCATGTCCATTGAGTTGGTGATGCCATCCAACCATCTCATCCTCTGTCGCCCCCTTTCTCCTGATCTCAATCCCCCATTTCTAGTTTTGGTATATATCCCCTACATGTGGTTTTTCAAGTCTCTCCTTTTGCTCTTGAGTGCATTTGTGAATAAACCTGGTCTTTTTGCCTGGTGAGCTATTATCGGTTCATTCACAGTCCCACCACCAACACAAACCTAAATTAGAAGAGGGAAAGTTGAGGGAAAGTAGAAGGTTGGAAAAAAATCAAAGATGTTTATTCTACCTTTGATGGTGTGAAATGGTTTGATTTGCATTTTAAAAAATCACTTTGGGTATGTTATTGGTGTCATTAGCAAGAGAGGCTTTAAGCTTGCTTGTAAAAGAAAGGGATTTAAGTTCATAGCTAGAGGGAAATATCTTGGGAAAGCTTTTGTTTATATGAAATAAGGTACATAAAGTTATAGGGTTTCCCTGATGGTTCAGTGGGTAAAGAATGCTCCTGCAACGCTGCATATAAAATAATCACCACTTTTATTGAAAATCAGCTCCCATTTCTAAAATTTCAGACATCTCACACTCTCCCCATCACCATCCCTCCTTTTATTTTTTTTTATTTTTTTTTCTCCTAATAGTCCCAATAGAGTCTGCATTGCTTTCCATATTTTCCAACAGAAGAAGATGAAGAAACTTAAAAACTTTCCCCAAAGCTCGTCATCAAATGGGAGATTCTGAATTCAATCCAGATCAGTGTTATTTTTTAAAATGCTCCTACAGGAGAAACAAAAGGAGATACACTACTTTCTCTTGACTTGAGCACCTCTGAAGCCCTGCAACCTCTCCACAACATTTCCTGTCCACTCAAAATGAAAGCAACAGCAACAACATGAATGATGATCCCATGGTGGTCATCCCAACCTATACACCATTTTTAAAAGCTTTGTTCTTTTAATGTTTCAGAGGGGTAGTGAGAAAGTTATCAACAACCTGACATCTTCTGCTCCAATAGAGTTACAGTTAATCTCTTTCAGTCAAAGTCTAATCCTAAGTAAACTAAGGGAATACAGTGAGCTGCACACAGTACAATATTTGCTTATTTTTTAGTAGCTAATTTCTATTTTATTTTGAGATCATTTTAGACTTATAGAGGAGACTTATAGAGGAGTTGCAAAAGCAGCATAGATTTCATAAATCCTTCACTCAGATTCCCTTGAAATGTATTTAATGCAAGGTCCTCTAATAATGTAATGTAGCGTACATTATTAGAAGACATTGCCTAAACTAAGAAATTACCTTTGATATAATACTATACATCCGAAATGCTGGGCTGGATGAAGCACAAGCTGGAATCAAGATTGCCAGGAGAAATATCAATAACCTCAGATATGCAGATGACACCACCTTTATGGCAGAAAGTGAAGAGGAACTAAAGAGCCTCTTGATGAAAGTGAAAGAGGAGAGTGAAAAAGCTGGCTTAAAGCTCAACATTCAGAGAACAAGATGGCAGAGGAGTAGGTGGACGTGGAATACATCTCTCTCTATGGATACATCAGGAATACACCTTCAAACACAGAAGTGCATGCAGAACACCTGCTGAGAGCAGATAGGAGTTCCTGACCAGAGGAAAAGAAAATACAGAACCGTGCAAAACTTGGTGAGAAGAAGGAACCAGGGGGAAAAACAGGAGTGATAGTAGGTCTGAACCTGCCCTCTCGGCAGGTGGGGCAACTGAAGCAGGGATCTGATCCCCACATCGGGGCAACTGTCTGAGTCAGAGGAGAAACATTTAAGGCTGAAAGTGAAACAGCTGATCTGTGGAAGCCTAAATGGGAGAATCAGACAGTCCTTGCCACAGCCATACATACCCTGGACAGGAATGCTGGTCCCCTGGAAGGCGCAGTGGCTGGGAGCTGGAATTTAGGGGCTGTGGAGCAATCCCAGGGTGAGGACTGCTGTTGACTGCTGAGAGATGGATCAAGTGGATGTGAGGGAGGAGATTGCAGTGGGAAATACCTATGGAGGAAAGCCAGACAGCCATGGAAGCAAGGCAATGATCCCGAGTCACCCATAGCGGGTGGAACCATCTCCATAGCCTCTCTCACCCCACACGCCAGCATTGGCAGCTGAACAGTAGACAGGCTGGCTGGCCCATCAAATGCCTGACGCACTGAACTAGAGTAGGACCCCACCAAGCTGCCCTTTTGAGTGCCTGATGGGCCCATCTACATAGTAGAACCCCAGTCAGGGAGCCCCTCTATGTGCCTGAACAGGCGGAGCTATGGAGAAAGACTGGCCAAAGAAGCCTTCTGATTGCCAACCACAAGAGGCTTGAAAAAAAGACTCTGATAGGGGCATAACTCCTTGTTGGTCCTTTAATGGACCGGAACCTGGTGGCCCGGAGAGTAAGAGAGAGAGAGAGGGGCTGATATCCCCTGGTTTACGCGGAAAGCCAATAGAGCCCTTTTCTTAGGGCTCGCGCTGCTGCACGTAGGCACCGGGCGCCCTCTCCAGTGGGTGAAGGCACAGTGCGCCTTCTCGAGAGGAGCTTAGAAGCCAAGGCAAGAAAGTGAGCTCAGCAGGCCTCCCCGCTCCAAGGAATTAGCCAGAAATAGAGAGAGAGAGAGAGAGAGAGAGAGAGAGAGAGAGAAAAGAAAGAAAGACAGACAGACAGACACGGGGACCAAAGCTCTGATGGAGCAAAGGTCCATCCCTCCTTTTAAATCTATGTGCTAAGTGTGCCCTTGGCCTTAATTCTTTATCTGAAAACACACTTCAATCTAAGGCCACGATCGCTATTTTTTTTTTTTTTTAAACTATCCATTAGGTCTCTCCTAGTCTAGCAATTGCCTAACAAGAGCCTGGTATATTCCCAGACTTTCTTCTATCTGAGAAGGCAGCAGCAGTAACCTGCTCATGGCCCATCTAAGCTGTTCCTAACTGGCACACATATATATGTACCCATATCAGACTTCTCTCCATCTCACAATATGGAGAATTAACACCTAAAGTCATACCAGACATAAAGGTCTACAGAAGTTTATCTTAAATGCAACTGCTGGGGGTGGAAATGCTTAAGCATTTCAGTCTCAGCGTCTCGCAGCCTCCAATGTTTCAATGTTTGATGAATGAAGCTCCTTTTATTTGGAAGGCCTTGTCCAATGTCTGGGAGCTCAACAAAAGCAGAGAGAAACTAAGTGGAATAGGTAAAGTAAAGGTCAAGTCCCCCACGCACCGGACTAGGTACGGATGCAAAAAGCAGACATCAAGGTGTTCAGCGGAGCCACAGCCCGCGGCTGCAATTAAAAGGGAGTGGGTGGAGCCCTGTCTTTAACCCCGCCCACGACTGAGAGAGGACTCGCAGCCAATGAGTGGGCGGTCTGGGGCGGAGCGACCTGCGTACGACGTGACGCCATCACGCTCCGCTCGGCGCTCTGCCGGGCGTACGCCGAAACTGTGGAGTTCTGAGGTGACCGCCGGCCGCGCGCCGTCGCAGAAGTGGGTTGTTTGCGGGTCCCGAATTGCCGCAGCGTGGGAGCCTTTTAGGCGAGTCGAGTCGAGTTACATGACCTCGGGTTTTAGGGGCGAAGGGAGCAATCACCGCAAACCTTCCCCTGGCTGGGCGACATGGACTCAGTATTAATTGATCTCGAAAGGAATGCCAAGTCAAGGTCTCCGGTGGGGTGAACTCCCGGGCCGCCCGCCTCAGTCTCGCACGCCCCAAGTAGCCGGGCTCTGAGCCTTTTGGGAGAGGCAGCCCAGCGGGATGAAAAGAAATAGGGATGCCAGCGAATGCCAGCGTTTATTCGCGCTGTTGAGCGCCTTATGGGTTAAATCCTCGAAGCACTTCTGTGAGTAAGCACAGTTGTTATTCCCATTTGGTAGAGGGGGAAACTGAGGCTTGAGGTTAAAACTACAATAGTGAAATGTGTAAGGACCTCTATGAAGTGATGATTCCAGAAGGCCAACAAAAGCTGTTTCTGCGCTTGGGCGGTTCTAGTGACAATTCTTTTGGTGAGTCACAATCGTCAGACTAAACTTTGGAATTTATTTTCAGGTGACCAAAGCCACATCATGTCCGTAGTTCGTTCATCCGTCCATGCCAAATGGGTCGTGGGTAAGGTGATTGGGACAGCCATGCAAAAAACTGCTAAAGTGAGAGTGACCAGACTTGTTCTGGATCCCTATTTATTAAAGGTAAGGAACATCGCTTTTTGCAGATGGCATTGATGAATCACCAACACGTTCAGGGTTCTGAGCAGAAACACTGTCAGGGAAGGTGGACTGAGCCAGTGCTGAACATCAGGCATTGTGCTGGTCGGTGGGTGTAACACAACGGATGATTCCTGGTTCACACTCACATTTTAGAGACTGCACAGAGTTCATTTCAATTCAGTCTGATGACACTGCTATAGACATTCTATGTGCAGAGTAGTGCGGAAGCAGAAGGTAAGACTCATTCTTCCTTCCCTGCCTGCTGAAGGAGAGCTTTTTTTTTTTTTTTCTGGCCTTTCCAGGCCACATGTGGGGTCTTCATTCCCTAACTAGGGACTGAACCCGTGCCCCCTGCAGTGGAAGCACAAAGTCCCCATAACTAGACCACCAGGGAAGTCCCAAAAGCATTCTTGGCTATATAAGATCAAGCTGAATCTCCAAAAGGATTTTATCCAGGAACTTCCTTGGCAGTCCACTGTCAAGACTCTGCTTCCCAATAGGGGTTCAATCAGGAATTAAGACCCTACATGCCATGCAGTGCAGCCAAAAAAAAAAGATTTTATCCAGAAGACCAGGTTGGGGGCAGGAGGAGTGGGGAAAGTCATTCCAGCCATGGTGAATAGTTTGTGAAAGTTCCTTTAACCATGTATTCACCTAAAACAAATACACTGCCAGTTATTTATACAGCAAAAACAGGTTTATTTGGAGTCAGCAGAGAATTGCAGATCGGGGTCTGCAACCATGATGAGCCACGTGCAGGTCTCCAACAAAAGTGGAGGTGACCAGAGAAGAGCGTGCTTTTACAGAGGGGACAGAAAGTTGGGAGGGGATGGTAAACAAAGAGTCCATGGTGTTTCGTTGGCTAAATTGTTGCTGGGAAAGAAGAGAAGGAGATCTTTCTTCCTGTTGAGCTCTGCTGTCATGACAGGGTAAGAGAGCTTCCCCTTCTGGTCTCCCAATTGTGAGTTTTTTGTTTTTGTGTTTTAGTAACTTATTTATTTTTGACCATGCTGTGTCTTCATTGCTGTGCGTGAGCTCAGCAGTTGTGATGCACTGGCTTAGTTGCCCTGCAGCATGTGGAATCTTAGTTCCCCAACCAGAGATTGAGCCCATCTCCCCTGCCCTGGCAAGTGGATTCTTAACCTCAAGATCACTGGGGAAGTTCCTTGACTCTGTTTAATTGAAGTTTCTGTTTATTAATTTCTTACACATGAAAAGGCATGAGACTGTACTGGAGCAGCGAATGCTTTGGCAAGGTTGAGCTCAGAGCTTGGCACTAAGTAGGCCTTGTCTTTGAATGAATGTGAGAATGATTGGAATCGGAGTAGGAAGAGTCTGCTGTGTCATAGTTTTGATTTCAGCCTATGAGAAAAGGCTTCCCTGGTGGCTCAGACAGTAAAGCGTCTGCCTGCAATGCAGGAGACCCGGGTTCGATCCCTGGGTCGGGAAGATCCTCTGGAGAAGACAATGGCAACAACCCACTCCAGTACTCTTGCCTGGAAAAATCCCATGGACAGAGGAGCCCGGTAGGCTACAGTCCATGGGGTCGCAAAGAGTCAGACATGACTGAGCGACTTCACTTCACTTCATGAGAAAAGTAGACAGGAGGTAAGGAAGTAGGTGAGGAGGCTATTGCAAAAGTCTGGGGTGGAACTGGTAAAGGACTGAACAGTCTGGAGCAGTGAGGATGGAGTGGAAAAGGTATATTTCAGGCAGAAAGGGACAGAGTCCTTGATTACATAGTTGTGCTAGGGAGGGGCAAGTGCCAGGGATGTTTCTACATGCAAGGTTAGGCACCCTGGTAGGCCCAAGTGCTGTTTGTTATCTAGGATTAAAAATACAGGGGCCCTTTCAGGGTCCTTACAGGATCTTGTGAAGCTGGATAGATCCCAGTCAGGAGAAGAACAGCCAGTCTCATCATCCTCCCAGGCCACTGACTGCTTCAAAGCCACTCCATAAAATGACTTGATCCCAAAGCAAAAACAAAAATAAAACCACAGGAGCAAGCTGAAGAGTGACAACATGTTCATTGGTCTTAGAATCAGAAGACCTTAGTTTGTGTACTGGCTGTTTTTTGTTGTTATTTTTTAATGTATGTTTGTTTATTTTTGGCTGCATCAAATCTTACTAATAGTTGCATTACGTGGGTTTCTCACTAGTTGTGGCACTCAGATCAGGTTGGCTCTGGAGTTGGGACATGCGGGCTTAATTGCCCCACGGCACATGGGGTCTTAGTTTCCTCAACCAGGAATCAAACCCATGCCCTCTGCGTTGGAAGGCGAATTCTTAACCACTGGACCACCAGAGAACTCCCTTGGCTGTTGTTTGCTGGCTCTGCACCTTACTTAACCTCCCTGAGCTTGTTTTTCTTATCTGTTAAATGGAACTACCTGCTGTAGCCAGGTTGTCTGGAGGAAGAGATGGTTCTGGTTCTCGTCTGTGGCTTGTTTGCAGTACTTTGAGCGAGGCGTGGAGCTAAGTGCTTTACATATATTATAACGTTTTGTTCTCTTGATAACTTTGGGTGTTTTTTGGCTGGAGAGAAGACTCTACTAGGAAGGAAGAGTTTGTTTATTTATTTTTATTTTGAGTCTTTGTTGAGGCTCTCCAGCTTCTCTTGTTGCAGCGCTGGAGCTCTATAGTTGTGATACTCAGGCATAGTTGCCCCGAGGCAACTATGTGGAATCCTAGCTCCCTGACCGGGGAATGAACCCCCATCCTCTACATTGAAAGGTGGATTCTTAACCACTGGCTCACCAGGGAAGTCCCAGGAAGTTTAAATAGTGTAGAAAAGGATGATAATTTAGAGCAAGAATACTGCAGGCAGTGGACTGGAGAACTCAGGGACAAGGTCAGCTCTGGAAAAGTCATTATTGTTTTCCAGAAATTAAGCAGCTAATTTTTGCATTGGAAGCTTCCATAAATATATTTTGTTCAGACTCTAAGTCATGTCCAACTCTTTTCGATCCCATGGACTGCAGCCCACCAGTCTTCCCTGTCCTCCACTATCTTGCGGTATTTGCTCAAATTCATGTCCATTGAGTCAGTGATGCCATCTAACCGCCTCTTCCTGTGCTGCCCTCTTCTCCTTTTGCCTTCAATCTTTCCCAGCATCAGGGTGGATTTGGAAGGTGGATTCCATAAGTATATTACCTGTTTCTTTTCCCCAAGTCCCAGCTTGTTTTCTGGACATTCCTTTTTCAGACTGTCTACTACATTGCCAGGTCATGAATGGGAACTACTGATGTGTTTCCTCCTTCTCTCAACAGTATTTTAATAAGCGAAAAACCTACTTTGCCCATGATGCTCTCCAGCAGTGCACCGTTGGAGATATTGTGCTTCTCAAAGCGCTCCCTGTCCCGAGAACAAAGCATGTGAAGCACGAACTGGCTGAGATCGTTTTCAAAGTTGGACAAGTCGTAGATCCAGTGACCGGAAAGCGCTGTGCAGGAACCACCTACCTGGAGAGCCCAGTTGATCTGGAGACCACCCCCCTAGCCAAAAACCTGGAAGAACTCAATCTCTCCACAACACAATGAAGGAGGATCGGAAAACAGAGCCAAAAGGGAATTTCTAAGTTTACTCTGTGGAAGAGTTTTTCTCAGTTTCCTCACAAACCGTCCAGTTTCTCATCTGGTATTTATGAAATCACTAAAAATAAATGAAGTAAAGTCTTTGTTATAATTTTTCATAAAGGTTTATGGTCATGTTTCAGATTTCCTTCTTGGTGGACGTACTTTTCTGTTACACAGAGTATGCCTAGCAATCCACTACATTGTTTTGTAAGCTCACTGTTTTAGAAGGTATATATATATTTCTCATTCAGAGGAATCTTGAATTTATCTTAAAACTTTTATTTTGGGAGAAGAAAACCTTTTGAGATCATAAACAGATAAGACCACATTAAGTGAATCTTTCAGTTCAGTTCAGTTGCTCATTCATGTCCTACTCTTTGCAATCCCATGGACCGCAGCACGCCAGGCCTCCCTGTCCATCACCAACTCCCGAAGCCTACTCAAACTCATGTCCATTGAGTCGGTGATGCCATCCAACCATCTTATCCTGTCATCCCCTTCTCCTCCCACCTTCAATCTTTCTCAGCATCAGGGTCTTTTCCAGTGAGTCAGTTCTTTGCATCAGGTGGCCAAAGTATTGGGAGTTTTAGCTTCAGCATCAGTCCTTCCAATGAACATTCAGGACTGATTTCCTGAATATTTAGTTTTGATCATATATATTCAAAATTAATTCAAGTTTTTCTCTGATTTAACCACAGACAGAAACAGTTAATATGCTTGGGTCAGACTTTATCTGATCGAAGTCTGTATTAATTAGAATGTTGGCATGTAGAAAGTAAAACTAAAATTCTATCATTTTTCTTTTATCCTGGATCCTAGGCTAGATTAAATAGAACTGAGTTCTTAAAATCCAGTACATTGATGAAGTAGTGGAATTTCTCATCCATGTGTCTTTTTTTCTTCCCCTCAGCTGCATCTTTCAGCACTGGGATCTTATTTCCCCGACCAGTGATTGAACCTGTGCCTGCTGCACTGGGAGCTCAGAGTCTTTTTTTTTTTTTTAAAGGTTTCCTTTTGTATACAGCTATACAAATTAACAATGTTGTGACAGTTTCAGGTGAGCAGCAGAAGGACTCAGCCATACAGATACACGTATCCATTCTCCCCCTAATTCCTGGGAGCGGTGGAGTCTTTTTTTTTTTTAACTTTTGTATTGATGTATATCTGATGAACCATGTGACAGTTTCAGTTGAATAGTAAAGGAACTCAGCCATACATATACATGTATCCATTCTTCCCCAAATTCCCAGGAAGGTGGAGTCTTAACCACTGGACTGCCAGGGAAGTCCTTCACACATGCACTGAAGTTGGAGAGTTTCAGTTTTACTGCTGTTCATTGATAAACCCTGATAATTTAGATTTTGACCTGATGTAACACTGAGTTACACATTTCAGTGTTCTGGCTCCCAGAAGGGACTTGGATTATATTTCAACCTCAGCTAATAAGTGTATTGTGCAAGCACTGGGTTCCAGTAATAACCTCAGGCTCTGCCCTCCTCCCACCCCCCTCCCTCTCCCACCCTTCCCCAGGCTTATAATCTCCTGGACAGGTATGCACAGGTGCCTTCATGGCAAACTCAGAAGCACATGGGTACGGGAGAAGTTAGGTGACTTTCCAGAAAAAGTGAGAGAATGCTAGAATTGAGTCTTAAAGGACGAGTCTCCAGGTTAGTGTGTGAGGCATGCGGAAAGAACATTCCAGGCAGGGGGAAGGGAGTATAAAGTCCTCAAAGGATGAGAGAAGAGTGTGACCATGGGGTCCTGGAAGGTGGTGAGCACTTCAGGTAGAGAAGTAGGCACGAGTTATACGTGGGTCAGACAGTAAAGAATCTGCCCGGAATGCAGGCGACCTGATTTCGATCCCTAAGTTGGGAAGATTCCCCGAAGAAGGGAATAGCAACCCACTCTAGTATTCTTGCCTGAAGAAATCCATGGGCAGAGGAGCCTGGTGTGCTACAGTCCATGGGGTTGCAAAGAATCAGACATGACCGAGCAACTCACGTTTTCACTTTTCATACTCTTTAAGTGGTGGTGGGTTATTCAGCATTTTGGAGGAGGGGCACACTGCACAGCTTGCAGGCATGTGGGGTCTTGGTTCCTTGACCAGGAATCAAACCCACACCCCCTGAAGTAGAAGTGGAGACTCAACTCCTGGACTACCAGGGAAGTCTGGGTTATGTAACTTTTAAAAATATATATACTTATTTGACTGTGCCAGGTCTTAGTTGCAGCTCTCAGGATCTTCCGTCTTCATTGTAGCATGAGGGATCTTTAGTTGCATCTTGTGAACTCTTAGTTTGGGGTATGTGGGAATCTAGTTCCCTGACCAGGGATCGAACCCAGGCCCCTTGCATTGCTAGCGCAGAGTCTTAGCTTCTAGACCACAGAGAAGTCCCATGAAACATTTTTAAAGAGTAAATAAGAGTCAAGAAAAACAGCATCAGTGTCAGGAAGAGACTGGAATGAGAAAGATGAAAGGGAGGCAGTGACCTGGTTGTAAGACCTGAACTAAGTTGGTCAGGGAAGTGAATAGAGATTGGGTAGATGATGTGCCAGGCTCCCAGGGCTTGGCACCAAGGAGGGTGAACCGAAAGGAGGCACCTCAGTGTTTTATCTAAGTGGGGCTCTGTGGTACCAGTTACCGTGGAGGGTATCTCGAAAAGCTCAAATATTTCAAATGTTTACATGTACTAACATATGTCATTTTTATCTTAACATAGATATTTTCCCTCACAATCTGTATATAAAATTCTGCTCCAGGAATCCAAGTTATCTCGAAAAGCTCAAATATTTCAAATGTTTACGTGTACTAACATGTCATTTTTATCTTAACATAGATATTTTCCCTGACAATCTCGATATAAAATTCTGCTCCAGGAAGACGCCCTCTGTTGACCCGATGATATTTTAACCTAAACCACACCTGTGAAATAAGAGTACCTCTCTCCCCTCAGGAGAAAGCATCAGATTAATGAAATTTCAGAGCAAAATGATGGTGGGAAAAAAGGTGCAGAATGAGGGGCCTAACACTAAACACAAAATCCAGGTCTGTAAGGACATGCCTACCAAGTTTACATGTGAGGAAAATAGATTTGAAAGACTTTGTCTCCAGAAATAGCACTGAGAAATCAGGGGAAGGTGTGAGAAAGTCACACGGGACACCACTGGCTTGAAGAGGCCCTGCCTCCCACAGTGCTAACTGGGGACGTATCCTTTCCAGGGAGAGCTCACCCCAGCCTCCCTGTTGGGTCTCTGCATCCTCTACAGGCTCTTGAAGTGTCAGTCAAATCCGGAACTCGGCCTCCAGCCTCCTGTCCCTGAATGCCTGGGCCTCGTTCCCACCTTCGCCTCTCCCTGGTGTGGGGCAGATCCTGCTGTCACTTCTCTGTCCACAGGGCCCATTTCTGTCCCTGGCGGCTCCTTGCCTTAACATATTAGAACATTGCCCCAGTCAGAGTCTCCTCCTCTGCCTTCACCTCCCAAACCCAGTCCCACAAGCCCAGTTATTGCCCCCATCACTGCTAGGCAGAGACGGGAAGGTAGCAGAGAACTCCCAGCCCCACCCAGTCCTGAGGGCACTTTCCTCTTTTGAGACTCCAGCTGGCCTCAAAATGCTCCCCCTGGCGGCTGGGGAGCTCCTCCCTGTTTCCCTCCCCCCCTCCCCCCTTCTAACTGTCTAGCTCCCCTTCTTTACATATTTATGTATTTAGTTGGCTGCATGTATCCTCAGTGCAGCAGGTGGGAATCTAGTCCCCCGACCAGGAATGGAACCTGGGCCCCCTACATTGGGAGTCTTATCCACTGGACCACCAGGGAAGAGCCATCTAGCTCCCTCTCCGCCCACCTTGTCTTGGTTGCAGTTTCATGAGTATATTGTGGCTCTTATCTTTCCGCAGGATACATTTTCCTCATACAGTGCCATCCTGACCCATGCCTTTAAGTTGTGTCCTTGGCCAGGCGGAGTTGTCCTACCTCCTTGCACAGGTCACCTCCTTCCCTTGGGACTGAGCTATCTTGCCAGCACACCAGGGTCTATGTTCCCCTTCCCAGGCACCAGAGCAGGTTACATGCTTTGCCGTCCCAGTTCCCTTCGCTCCATCTCGACACTTGACACTCCATCATTTCACACCCTGCCTCACTTAACTGGGACTGCTTGCGGGCGAGGATGGGGCCACCAGTGCTGAGATCAACAGGAACATTGGAGTTCTGAGACCATGAGAGAACCTCATTATGCTTCCACCCAGGATGCCTCTATCAAAGTGTATTTTACATGTTTCAATGCCATTCTCCCATATCATCCAGCCCTCACTCTCTCCCACAGAGTCCAAAGGACTGTTCAATACATCTGGGTCCCTCCTGCTAGCTTGCATACAGGGTTATCGTTACCATCTTTCTAAATTCCATATATATACATTAGTATACTGTATTGGTGTTTTTCTTTCTGGCTTACTTCACTCTGTATAATAGGCTCCAGTTTCATCCACCTCATTAGAACTGATTCAAATGTATTCTTTTTAATGGCTAGGTAATATTCCATTGTGTATATGTACCACAGCTTTCTTATCCATTCGTCTCCTGATGGGCATCTAGGTTGCTTCCATGTCCTGGCTAAGGGCCTTGAAACATGTAAATTATATGTGAAACGAATCGCCTGTCCAGGTTCGATGCATGAGACAGGGTGCTGGGGCTGGTACACTGGGATGACCCAAAGGGATGGGATGGGGAGGGAGTCGGGAGGGGGTTTCAGGATGGGGAACACATGTACACCCATGGCGGATTCAAGTCAATGCATGGCAAAACCAATACAATGTTGTAAAGTAAAATAAATAATTTAAATAGAATAAATAAATAAAAATAAAAAGTATTTTATTTTTGAAAGTCAATATATTTACATGGTGTGAAGTCCAAAACAAGTTATCCAGGGAGAAGCCCGCCTCCCAGCTTCGCCCCCCAAGGCCCTGGATTCCTCCAGGAACCGTGTTACTCTCTGCTTGTGGATCTCTCCACGTACGTACAAGCCTGGCCCTTGTTCCTTTGCCGCAACGTGTGCTGCGCACCGAACTCCTTTCGCTGGCGCTTAAAGTCAAAATCTGTTCCTCCGGTTTCCCGCTCCTTTCTCGCAGTCGCGGGACCTCGGCGCTGGGACCCACTGTGGCCGCACAGCGCCCCCTGGCGGCCGCGCCCCCCCCCCTACGGCAGCGGTCGCGCGCCCCGCCCCGCCCTGCCCCGCCCCCGCCTCGGCGGGCCCGGCCGGGGGAGGGGTCGCGGCGGCCGTGGCGGCGGAGGCGGCGGCGGCGGCGTCAGCGGCGGCCCGGGCGGTGGGAGCCGAGGCGCCGGAGCAAGATGGCGGCGCGAGTGCTGCGCGCCGGCGGAGCGGCCTCAGCCAGCGGCTTCCTGCGGCGGGCCAGCCCCGGCAGCCTCCTGCCCGGGCTCCGGTGAGCAGCGCCGCCCTTTCCGGGAGCGGCCGGGGAGGGGCCGCTGCGGGGCGGAGGGCGCGGGGTCCCCGGCGCGGGTCTCCGCCCCGGCCGCGTTCCCCATGGGGCCGGGCCGCCCGGGCTGCGGGGTGGCGGGACCGGGGCCGCGGTCGGCGCAGCCGGGCGAGCCGGAGCCTCGGCGGGGTCCGAGCGCCTGTCCGGCCGGCCGGGCTCAAGGTCATGGCGAGAACGACGCTCGGCGCCGAAGCCACGTCCGCGCGCCGAGCCGGCCCGGCCTGGGGGACCTTGACCCGGCGCGACCCGGAGCGGTGGCCGAGCGGCGGGCGCGTGCCTGAGGCTGCAGGCCTTGAACTTGGCCCGCGGGGCTCCGGCCGAACCGCCCGAGACCGCTGCTCGCCAGCGCGAAGCCTCAGTGTCAGCATCGCACATGGCAGTAGAGACACCCTCACGTCCTGGGTTGTTGGGAGGAAGAAAATAAAATAACTCATCGTCCGGGGTGATGAGCCTTCAGTGGAGGTCAGGGGAGTGGTAGTGAAGACGGGTATTTAAAAGTAGGTAGCGGACCGAAAAGTATGGACAGTTATCAGCACTGAGCCGGCGTGGGGTTCGTGTTTAAACTTTTTTTTCTAACCTCATTGGATTCAGTTCCGTTTTCTGAATCCATCCCTGACATCGCCGTTCCCCATCTTCCCAAATTGCAAAAGCAAAGCCCGTACGAAGTTGCACGTCAATTTGCTGACTCGGTGTCTTTCTGCTAGGTACTTTGAACGTTTATGTTTTTGTTTGTTGATTAAACGATGAGCCCGTAGAAAATACAATTGACACTTAAAAATGAAAGAGGGAAGGAGCTAGCTACCTGTTGTTAATGCGGGCCAGCTTGATTCTGATATGGTTTATTTAACGTAATCCTGTAACAATCTTAAGAAGTAATAGGATTTGCATTTTAGAGAGGAGAAGGAACCTCAGAGAACTTGAGACACGTGACTGGAAAAGGCATTTGAACCCAAGTTTGTCAGGCTTCAGGCTCAGTACCCTTCCTGGGGCTCATGCTCAAGTTATGTTTCACAATTTGATATGGTTTCCAAGTTGATCACCAAGTTGGCCTCCTTTTATCTTTATTCTGTTATTTAGTGTCTCCTGTTGCTTTTTTCACACAAGTGATAAAAGCCCGTGAAATTGATACTTTATTCTTGACAAAAAAGACAGCTGACACAGTGTTCACCTAAAGTGCCCAAGATCCCTTTAAGCTCGTAAACTGTAGAACTGGAGCTTGTACCCCCACTTCCTGGTGGGACCAGTGCTCTTGACACTGCAGTCTGTGTCTTTATCCAGGGTCCCCAGTACCTTCTGACTCTTTCCCGGGCTCTAGTCTGCCTTAACTGTTGGTGTTCTGATCTTTAGGACTCAGTATTGTTCGGTCCCATCCAGCTCTTTGCAAGCCCATGGACGCAGCACACCACACACCCGTCCTTCACTGTCTCCTGGGGTTTGCTCAGATTCACGTCCATTGAGCCGGTGATGCTATATAACCATCTCATCTTCTGCTGCCCCTTCTCTTTTTGCCTTTAGTCTTTCCCAGCATCAGGACTTTTTCCTCCATTGGAAAGGACTCAGTCCAGACCCAGTGAATTCATTGATTCTATCAAATACTGAATGTATACAATGTCATTGAGGCTCTGTTGATTTGAGCATAATAGCGCAGGTTGCTTTCCCTAGGAAGCTGTGGTGAAAACCCTTGTAGACTTACAGAATGAGGTAGGTGCCCTGGGGGAAACTCAGGGAACCTCCCACCCAAAGTCATGGAAGGCCTCTTTGAGAAGGTGACATTAGACTGAGAGCTGAAGGATCAGTGGCCATGAAGGCCCCAAATGGGAATAGTAGAGCATGCTGGGAAACCCCAGAAAAATCTAGGAGCAGAAATGAAGACAGGAAACAGGTGGTCAGGATCAGGGATGGATAATTCCAGGCCTTACAAGCCATTTTGAGAGCTTGGATTTTTATCCTGAGAGCCATGGAAAACATTTAAAGGTGTACACTCGAGTGTGATGTCATCTGATCTATATTTTTAAAAGATCAGTCAGACTTTGAAAAGGGGACCATATCAGGATGATGGTTAACTGGGCAGATGCTGGTGCCATTCCCCGAGAGTCAGCTGTTCCCACGGTGAGCGTGCCCACTGCATGCCAGGGAGACATCAGTGAATAAGGCACACAGGTACTTGGCATCTGGGAGACTGCTGGTCATTCAGAGAAGGAGGGACAGATACAGGGAGGGGAGGGGGGGTCCAGGGCAGTTCTGAACCTGGTGATGCTAGAGATGGCTGTGAGCTATTCAGACAGAAAGGTCCAGTAGGCAGTTGGCCTTCTGGAGCTGTCTGACTCCTCTGCGAGATGTCTGAACTGCATTTGAGAGTCGTGAGCATCTAGGAATCCAAAACATTAATAGATCCATGGGTTTCAGTGTACTCTTTGATTGACATTTTTCATAATGCTTTTTTAAACTGTGGGAATGGGTGCGATTGCTTGAGGAGTGTGGATAGAAAAGAGCTGAGAAACAGACCCTGGGACATCTGGTCATTTACAGGCCAGACACTGGAAGGAGAGGCAGCGAGAGAGCCAGAGGGGGCAGCTGTGAGGTCATTGTTATGGGTCAGTGCCCGGGCAGGAGGTATTTCAAAGAGAGAGTGGGTCAGCTGTGCCAGATGCTGGTAAAAGGTTAAGATGACAGAAGAAAACCGCTTACCAGCAGGGGTGTTGTGGGTGACCTTGCATGAGTGGTTTCAGGGGGGCGGCGGAAGTGTTCCTGGGAGCCACACACATCTTAGTGCTGCCCAGTACCAAGCCCCCCGCTCAGCTGCTTACTGAACTTTTTCCCAGGCCCTGGAAATGACCGGGCGCGGAAACTTAACTCGTCTTCCTCCTGCTAATCCGGCTCCTTCTGGGCTCGCTCTCCCCACCAAGGGAACATCTTCCAGTGAGTGCCCCAGGCCAGAAACCAGAAGATCTTCCCCCTGCGCTTCCCCCCTGCTCCCGCCCATCTAGTCAGGTGCCAGACCTGTTAACTCTGCCTCCGGCATGTCTTGACTCTGCCTCTGCAGGAACACTCCCCTAGCTCAACTGCGCAGCTCTTAGCTAGGTTCCTGTGAAGAGTGTGGACGTGAAGCCATTGGTGAGGGGGCAGCTGGAGAACTCTGAGCAGGACTGTCTCTTGCTAGAAAGATCTCTGTGACATCAACCTTGCCCGGGTCCTCATTCCTTTTCCCTTCCACCCCCCCTCCACCAAGAAAAGGTGTAAACAACATTTTAGCAACCATTGGGGATATTTTAATATGAAGTAGGTATTAGATATTATAGGATTACTGTTTTCCTTAGATGTGATGTTATTAGAGATTCAATTTGTCCTTGATCTTAGGCGCTGTGTGCCGAAGTATTGAAGGATGAAGTAGTATAATGTCTGCACTCTGGTTTCATATGGTTTGGTAAAAATAAACAAAATACACATAAAGACTCAGGAGGATACAATAGTCATCATTTTTCCATCTAGATGAAGGGCATAGAGGTCTTTATTGTACTGTTCTTTCATTTCTGTGTTTGAAGTTTTTCAGAATGAAACGTTGGGGACAGGTCTCTCTAGCAGCCACAGTGAAGACAGATTCACTGGGATTCCGGGGGGGCGTTGGGTGGTGGGTAGGGGAGTCTGATAGCTCCCGCTTTAAGGCAGAACTCTTCTCTGGATCCAGTCCTCTGGCCTCCCCTCTCCCCCTCACCCCTGCCATATTCACACACTCCTGGCTTTGGCAGCAGGTAGAGTTCTGCTTCCAAGAATGGCCTTCCTCCCACCAGCAGACTGACAGACTCCTCCCCATCTTCCAAGTCCAGAGCTCAACAAGTGTCTCCCCAGAGAGTTGGTCCATGTCTCCGTGAGGCCGACCTTCCGCTTCCTCTGCCCCACCGCTGCCACACCCACCACCTCCATCTCCATGGAGGACCTCCTTCCTACTGCTTTGTACTGTGATTACTTCTGTCTGCCTGCTTCCACGGCACATCAAGCTCTGTGAAGCCGGGACCGGGTTTATTCCTCAGCCTGGCACGTGCAGTGCGCCATCACTAAATGCCTGGTGATGAGGTGACCAAAGCCCTTTGCACCACTGCTGCCTCATCCCATGGTCTCCATGTTAAATGTATTTCCCTTCTGTAATTTGCTCCAACTGAACCCAAAACTGTCTTCCACACCTAATCAGGACCCGAGTCTCCTTCTCTTCACCTCAGAAGTTTTTTCTTTTGTTTGGTTGGGTTTTTGTTTTTGTTTTTTTAAATTTTTTGCCATGCCATGCAGCTTGTGGGATCTTAGTTTCTGAACAGGGATTGAACCCAGGCCCTTAGCAGTGAACAGAGTCCAAACCACCGGACTGCCAGGGAATTGCCAGGAGTATCTCTTGAATGTATTCATTCCGCTTCATTCCTCCTGTCATCGTCTGAACCCAGGATCATCCTTCGGTCTGTCCAGCGAATATCGAATGCCCGGTCCTGCTGGGCGCATACCCCGCCAGGAGCCATGCTCCGTGCCTTTCTTCCTGCCGCCCACCCGCCTCACCACTGCCAGGCTGCTTTTTACTCCTAGATCTTTTCTGAAAACTTGCTGGCATTGCCCCACGTATAGGATAGAGCCCAGCCCTCCCCGTCCCCGCCCCCCACCTTGCCCTCCCGTTGTCCCCCTCAATGTCCTCCCACCCTGTTCTCTTGCCTTCCTGAACGCTTTGCTGTTCCAGAAATATGCCACATGGCTTCACGACTCCATACCCCTGGACACGTTGTTCCTATGACTGGAATTATCACCGGCTTCGTGCACCTGTCTTGCCTGTTCTCCAAGACGGAGCCGGAGTCTCTGCCCCGAAGTCCCTCCGGCTCCTTGCCGGCCAAGGCCAAGACGGGTCACTCCCTCGAGTTCCCGCAGTGCCTGCGAGTCCACGGTGTCCATGACCGCTCTATTTACTGATAGGTTTTTCCTCAGAGACTGGGCAGACTCAGCATCTGTTCATCTCTGTATCCACTGATCCAGGCCCTCAGTGCTTATTCTGTTTAAAATCTAGTGTTTGGGGAAATTCCCTGGAAATTCAGTGGTTAGGACTCTGATCTCTCACTGCCAAGGGCCCAGGCTCCAATCTCTGGTCCGGGGTCTAAAAAAAATCCCACAAGCCCTGCAGCTTAGTCAAAAGAAATAATAATAGTAAATTTATAAAAGAAGATGTTTTGTTGGATAGGATATGCTGCCCCCTACCCCACGCTCCGTAAAGTACCACCTGACGCGTGTATGATGGTGTAAGAACAGCTGATCCCTGTGTTTGTTGCTCTCAGGAAAGCCAGCCCAGCCCAGGCCTTGCAGTGCCAATGACTGTTGGCATGGCTCCTTCAGCCCACTGCCATGGTTCAGTGAGGTGGACTGGGCACCCGGGGCAGCTTCAGTCACCTGCCACTCGATAGATTTCAGAGGTCAAGAGTCATTTGGCACTAATGCCGAGTCACACTGCCTTTCATTTGTCAAGACAATTGCTACCCAACTTTGACAAGTAAACAGCACGTGGGTTCTTATTTGTGTCCCGTGATGTTGACTGTTTCTTACGTTAATCTTAGTTTACAAAGTGTTGTCATAACCCTTACTTCATCTTACCCATCCTAAAGTAGATCCCTTTGGTGTTAAAAAATCTGGAACAAATGCTTACTTGGGAAGACCTGTGTGGGTGAGGTGTCCCTTATCAGTGAAAATATTTTGAACTTTATAGTTAGATCTGGGTTCATATTTTTTATCTTGACGCTTCTTAGCTCAGGTTGAGTAATAATAACTTCTGGGGTCCAGTCCTTCAAATGCAATAGTAACCTACCTTGTTAGATTGTTCTAGGGATTAAATGAGAAGACATAGACAAATTGTCCAGAGCTTGACAGGAAGTATGTGCTTATTAACTTGTAATCCCCTTAAATTCTAAAGAGGAAGGGAAGAATTACTTCAGAATTTTTTCCCCTCCAGATTTAGCCTGTCAATAATTCTTTATTATGCTCTTATTTTTCAAAGCATTGAATACACTAGGAGTTAAATAGCGGTATGTGTGCATGTGGCGTATGCTTGTCTGTGTACTTCTGGAAGGATTCATTAAGAACTGTGAGTAGTGCGTACCTTGGCGAGTTATTTCTTAATGAAGTTCCTTAGTACCGATGTTTTCAGAAACTTCCATTGTATCTCTTTCCTAGTTTTTCATAATTGTTATTCTTAAAGTCTTAAAATTCATTTAACCAAAACATATTTTTAAACACAATTTCTGTTTAGTAAATTTGAAATCTAAAATTAAAACTCAAGGAACTGTACAAAGTCCTGCTCACAAATCTTAAAACTTTCTACTTTGCATATCACTAATTTTATATGCTTGCCATTTTGCTTGCCATGATATTATTTAACCCAGTATCCTAAAATGTGGTGTGTTTAAAATACTTTAAACACGGGACTTCCCTGATAGAAGTAGGACTCGGCGCTTTCACTGCAGAGGACCTGGATTCAGTCCCTGATTGGGGAACTAAGATCCCACAAGCCATGGGGTAGAACCAAAAAAAAAAAAGGAAAATGCTTCAAACAAACTGACAAAATGTTTTTATTTTTATTGAAATGAATTTTACCATGATTCATTGGAGAACTGCCATCTTCAGAATTAGTTTATATAATTAAAGAATGAATTGAAAACAGAGATAAATACCATATGATTTTGATTTTTGCTAAAGGGCTAATACTTAAGGGCTTCCCTGATAGCTCAATTGGTAAAGAATCCGCAATGCGGGAGACCCGGGTTCAATTCCTAGGTCGGGAAGATCTGCTGGAGAAGGGATAGGCTACCCACTCCAATATTCTTGGGCTTCCCTTGTGGTTCAGTTGGTAAAGAATGCACCCACAATGTGGGAGACCTGGGTTCGATCCCTGGGTTGGGAAGATCCTCTGGAGAAGGGAAAGGCTACCCACTCCAGTATTCTGGCCTGGAGAACTCCATGGACTGTAGTCCATGGGTTGCAAGGAGTCACACAACTGAGCAACTTTCAAAGATCTAATAGTTTTTATATATAACTTTTTTTAGTTTTTTAAAGTAGTTTTAAAAATAATTTTTACATCTCTGACCATTAATCAGGTACTGTCCTACATGTTCTAAGTGTGTTTACTAGGGGTTAAACGTGTACTTAAAAATATACAAAAGAGGTACTTCCCTGGCTCAGTGGCTGAGACTTCCTCTTCCAGCACAGGGGGTGTGGGTTCAATTCCTGGTGAGGGAACTAAGATCCTACATGCATTATTTTATTTAAAATACTTGCCCTTTTAACTTAAAAATTGTTACTGAAGTATAGCATACAGTCAAGAAAGTACACAAATTCTAGATTTATAGCTTGATGAATTTCCCCCAATATAAACACAACCGTGTAACCAGCACCCACGTCAAGATACAGGACATCACAAGCCCTCAAAGCCCTTCTTGTGTCCCTTTCAGTGAGCTCCGTCAAGGGTAACACTACCCTGACTTCTAACATCTTGGGTTAATTTTGTCTGGTTTTGAACTTACGTGTCTGGCTCTTCCACTCAGTGGAAGAGTAGAATTCTATGTGATATGTGAATTGTAATTCATTCATTCTTTTTTTTTTGCCATGCCATGCAACACGTGGGGTCTTAGTTCCCCGACCAGGGACGGAACCTGCAGCCCCTGCATTTGAAGTGCAGCAGAGTCTTAACCACTGGACCACAAGGGAAATCCCTACCAGGCTTTAATTTTTAAGATCTTTTCTCAGGTTATATATACCTATCTAGCTTACCCATAAAGGAGTTTGTAAACATGCACTTTTAGATATTTTAACTAATGTTAAGTATAAAAATAATATATATATATATATGGAAAATTCACAGAGTGCAGAAGGTTAGACAGTGAAAGGAAAACTCACTCCTCACACCCCAAGCCCAGTCACATAGCCTGGATGTCCTCACTATTAGCATTTCACTGTGTGGGTGTATTTATGGCACTGTTCTGGGCCTGCTTTCTCCACGGAATTCATCTCAGATACCAACATGTCAGTGCGTGTAGGTGTGCCTCATTCTTTTTAATGACTGCATTCTATCCTGATTTTGGATCTGCCTTGTTTGATCTGACCAGTCCCCATTAATGGAGTCCAGTTTGCCTTTACCAGGAACAACTGGAAGGCAGTAAGGAATGCTCTCCTGCATTCAGCTGTGTGCACTTGTCTAAATATAGCTGCCCTTCGACATAACTGCAAGTGCAGCCCTTAGGCCAAAAGGCCTACACAGTTTGCATTTTGCTGTAGATAAATGCCACACTGCCCTCTAGGGAAGTCACACAAATCTGTGATCCCACTTGCAAGCATATGGGAGTTAAACACTCAGCTCAAATTTCACTGGTAAAATGTTGCTTGTTAGTTCAGTCAGATTTATCATCACTCTAACAGTGTGTACAATAGAAGTTCAGTTATAAGATGAAAATTAGCAAGTCATTTATATGTTAGTGAGGTTTATATTCTTAGGTTTTTGTAAGTTAAAATTGACTCTAGGGGTAAAATAATTTTTTTAAGGAAGGAATTCATGTCACTTTCTCCGTATATTCCTTTTCACATTTTTTAGTGTGGTAAAGTACATAAAACATTTGCCATTTTTAAGGGTACAGTTCAGTGGCATTAAGTATATTCACATTGTTGTATAATCGTCGCTGTTACCTACCTGCAGAACCTTGTCATCTTCCTCACCTATTAATATCTCCCCATTCTCTCCTCTGCCCCTGGAACCTACTGGTCTACTTTCTTTCTCTGTGAATTTGACTGTTCTCAGTTTCCATGTATGTTTTTCCTATGTTGAAAATTTTCCTCGGAGGAGGGAAGAACACCGCAGGACTCATGGAGATGCACGTGAGGATTCGCCGAGGATTGCCGAAGTTCCTTTTCTCACACTTTGCTCCTGCGTTCAGAGTGCACGCTGTTGGCGTGGAAAGTGGACACATGATATCTCAGGTTCTAGAACAGGGCTTCAAATGTGTGCCCAGGGCGTGTTTGCTGACGGATTGATGAGTTTATGAAAATGGTGTGCCACGCGCTGCCACCCAAAGACCCTGACATCTTTGTACCTCTGATTAAACTCAAATTTTTGCATTTGTGATTCCGTAGGAAATTGACATCTTCCAATAACAGACCTCGAGAGGACAGCTGGTTAAAATCCTTGTTTGTCCGGAAAGTTGACCCAAGGAAAGATGCTCACTCTAACCTCCTAGCCAAAAAGGAAACCAGCAGTCTGTACAAATTACAGTGTGAGTCCTAGGTTTGCTATCTTCATAGTTAACGTTTTTCCCTTGGTTCATAAGTTTATCGTTGAATTTTCTTTTGTTTCAGTTCACAATGTTAAACCGGAATGCCTAGAAGCATACAACAAAATTTGGTGTGTATACCAAACTATCCTTTACTTGGGGAAAAGTAATGATTTTAGTATTTGTTGGTTGCACTAACCCTTGATAGCAGAACGAGATCTTTCATGCCTCTTCTTAAAGCTGAACATTGAGAGGCTCTTAAGTTGAGCTCTGTGTGAGGTTACCAAGGGCATTCTGATTTTAAGCACTGGTTCACCAAAGTCTGCATAGACTGTCAGACTTTGGAATGTTACTAGACTTTCAGGTTGGAAGGAACCTTGCCAGTCTATCCAGGCCAGCTACTCATCCAGTGCTTGAGTCCTTTCTGGAGCCCTTCCTGACACTGTTCTTAAATACATTCATATGCTCCATCTCTGGACAGCTCTGAACATTAAGAGTTAGATTGCACATCCCTGGGACTGCCCCTATTTCTAGTTTTACTCCTAAGTACCCCTGCAATGTAAGAGCCCTGTATGATTTCAGTAGAGCTGCCATTTCTTTCAGTCTTCCATCTGCCTGGTTCAAATCCATTCAGCAGATTCTTAGAGTGACGTGAAATCCATATACTCTTATAGAATTTGTAAACTTTAAGACCAAAGAGAATTAAGTGTACCAGCTCTTAAGTTAATAGAAATAGCAGTTCAACGATCAGTTGTCTGCAAACATGATTTAAAAGCGCTTTTTAAAAACCATTCATATCTACTGCTTTCATGAGAAAGCAAATGATTTCGTTACCAGAATCAGCCTAACTTTCAGAAGCAAAAAAATCTTTTGTTGTTTTGTTTTTGAGGTGGGTCTCAAAAGGTAACATTAGGGTAGTGTCTTGCTCACCTCGGCACTGTTCTCTTTATTTAAAAAATGACCTAAAACAAAGCAGATGGTTTTTCTCTAAACCTCTTTTCAGAAGATGAAAATTTTCTGTATGCTTATATTTCCCCGGATTATCTTTCCTGTTCTATTTTTTTAGTCAGTTCATCTCCCGTCTCAGAGATTCCTGCCCATCTACTCATGTTTCTATCTGAAAGTCTTGTTCTCACTTCAAACTCAAAATGTAGAATCACTCTGCTCCTCCCGCTTCCCCATGTGTGACACTCACTGTGGTTTTATTTGACTCTTGCCTTAATTTTCTGTGACCAGTCCGTCACTAAGGGCTGGGCATCTTCGTTTGACGTGCACTTTGCTTCTCTCTGCTTGTTTCCCTCTCCGGGCCAATTGAGGCCCATTTCCAAGTAGCCCTTTCTGACTGCCTTCCTGGGCTTGAAGCTGCACCAGTACCTCAAACCTCCCCTCCCCCCAACCCACTGCAATCCATTACCCCAAAGTTTGTCAAATTGGTCTGCTTGAGTTCTGTTTTCTCCTTCATCCTGTTTGTGTTCCTTTTCTCTGGAACTTTCAGCAGCAACCTGTTTCCAGTACATAAAGACTTAACACCTGCCTGGTTTTTAGGGGCTCCAGTAATGAGGTTCTGCCCAACCCATCCAGTTCTGGGTACTAGGGTTACATACCTAACAGCCCCGATTCACATCGGTCATCTGTGCAGGCTTCCATCAGCCACACTTGGTCCAGTGCTGGGTTCTTTACTTCCTGCTCATATCTTTTTTCCTTTTTCTTTTTTGTTTCCTGCTCATATCTTATGGCAAAAAGAAAACCCACTTGCGTTTCCCTAACATAATCCATCTTTCCCAATTTCCGTCAATCCCATGTTACTTCTGAACATTCATGGGTCATATATCAAATAGATTTAATATCCGGTCTTAATTTTAAAAGTAAATGCTACCCTTCAAAAAATAATACATGGTTTGGTTATTGTACTTGATCAGAAAGACATTTGAGTTTTCAGTTAGTTAGACATAAGACCATTCAGAGCTTTTCTCCATTAACTAGTCAAATCCACCCCATCTTAGGGCCCCAACATCGAGTGATGATCACTAGCTTAATATCACCTGATGTCAGCAAATAATCTGAACAGGTTCCATTTCTGACCCTTGATATCTTTTTGCACCCATTGTTGGATCTGTATTGTACTTTTTCGTCTTAATTTTTCTACTCAAAAAAGCGTGCAGGTTTTAGCTTTCCTCTTGGTATGATTCAACTGTGCCTCTTCCCTTTGTCTTTCCCTGTCCATTAAAATCTGTACTGTGGGAGGGTTTCCGTGGGATGGGGCCCTGCCACCTCTGCTAGCGTAACACCCTGCCATGACCACGTGTGATGGACAGCAACAGCCTGGGCACTGTTTCCAGTGTGGGATTCTGCGATACCTTTCACATCCTTTCACATCCCCTTAGCTGGTTGAATTGGGTAGAAACCAATTTGTACTTCATGTTGTGTCTTTCGTTTGGATTCTTCTGCACCGTGGATGCCCTTTGGGATCGGTGGGGTGGAGGTGCTTCCAGACTCTGTTGTGTTTCAGCTTCATCTTCTTCCTTAAAGCCTGCGCATCTCTACCCCTGCTTCCTCTGCCTCTCAGGCCGCTTCTGTCATCTCCCCCATCCTCAACATTACTTTCATTTCTTTCTCGCTTCTTGCACGTTCTTTTCCCATTACTCTCATCAGTCCTGTCTTTGGAACCACCAGAACTTAGCTTTTATACATATCACCATTCCTAAGTGCTATTTTCTCCTGAAATGGTGAATAATAGTCTCATAGTTGTGGAATTCGGGGACCTTTGGCTCTTCTTTGTCATTTTTATCAATCTACTTGAGTTACTTACCACTGTTCTAGATAGCTGGGTTATCAGTCACCTAAGCATTTGATAACTGGGCCATTAGAGTTTTACAACAGAATTCAGCTAAAAACGTAATTCTGTAGTTTGTTGCATCATAAACATATCCTGAGGTCAGTTGTCAGAAGACAGAGTAGATGACCTTTTCCTATTATTGACCGTGTGTTATCCACCTGATGTAATTTTGTTGCTTGTTTAATTAGTGTTGCTCTTTCTTCTCTTGAAGTCAAGAGGTGTTGCCAAAGATTCATGAAGACAAGCATTACCCTTGTACCTTGGTGGGGACCTGGAACACGTGGTACGGAGAGCAGGATCAAGCTGGTAGGAAGCAGCTGTCTTTGGGATAAACACTTGCTCCTTGAGCCTTTAAGTCATCACTTAAATGACTTTCAACTTAGTGCTTGTTTTTATAATCAAAGCTTTCCGAGTCTTGATCTAGTGTTATGGTTGAAGTAGTTTCTCAGCAAATCACCGCAAAAACTCCTTTTTGATCATTTTTCACATTTGAATCTATGATAGAAACTTTACGGTATAACTCAGGCCAACACACATTACAGTTTTGTACTGTATTAACACCAAGCATATCTGGAATATTTTCAAGGTCAGAGTATCATACAAGTCTAAATGTATGTTATCTTTTAAAATATATTTCAGTTCACCTTTGGAGGTATGAAGGAGGCTATCCAGCCCTCACAGAGGTGATGAGTAAACTCAAAGAAAATCAGGTAATGATTTTGAAAAATGTTTGCTTATTCAGACTTTTGATATAGTAGATGTTAGTACAGAATTAAATGACTCTTTTCTAGCATCAGTTTTTGTAAGCAAACTGTTAGTTTTCGGTAGTAAAGATTTTATTATTTGGTTTCTTGCTGTTGTATTTGAACAGAGTCATCAGTTGTAATACTATTAGAATAACAGTTCTTATTGTAAAAGTCAGTTGTACTTTGAAACTGATAAGCTGGTCCTTTGAAGCCAGTAAGTTAGCCTAGTCACCATAGTCAGCCTGAGTTACCTAACACATACTTGCTTTAGGAACTGCCAACCCATATTCTTCACCTTGGGCTGACTTTGCTGTTCTTCCCTCCCTTCACTAATAGAAAAGTGTTCATGGAAAAATTCTACCAGCTTAACATTATTAGAGAAGAAAATGTTGTGTGTAGATTCCCTGTCCCTATATAAATAGCTTTTAGATTATCTGATGTTTTGAGATATCCATGTCATCTGCCTTAAAATGCTGTCAAACACTGTCAGGACAACCTAAAAACATAGGAAATTAAATTTGTTTCCATTGTCATTTAAATAATCAAGATGACTGTGAAGTTTGTTATCTAAAACTGGACACTTTTGAAAGTGAAAGGGAATACCAATAGCCATTATGCTGACTCAACAAGATGTGAACTGGGACTGTCTCAAGCCAAGAGGCCCTGTTTATAATAGTGTTCTACTAGAAGAGGAACATACATGTTACTCAGGTAGGTTTATATTGTATATAAATATTAGCAAATCTCATGAGCACCTTTGTTCACTCGAAGGAATTTTCGGAATTCCGTAAGGCAAGAAGCAACATGCTTCTCTCGAGAAAGAATCAGCTGCTGTTGGAGTTCAGTTTCTGGAATGAACCCATCCCACGGTCAGGACCGAACATATATGAACTCAGATCCTACCAGCTCCGAGTAAGTCCTGGAGTAGGAGCTCGCCATGTCCCCTCGTTCTCTTGTGCAGCAGGACGCACACCCCGATGTTGAGAGCAGTCGCTGGGAATGTGTTCTGTGATGTGTGCTTGGCTCATTTTCTCCCCTGTCCAGTTCTTCTCCTCATTTCCTTTTTTGGTTTGTTTGGTCTTTTTTTTTTTTTTTTTTTTTTGCTGTGCAGTATGTGGGATCTTAGTTCCCTGACCAGGGATTGAACCCATGCCCCTCTTCATTGGAAGCAGAGTCTAAACCACTGGACCACCAGGGAAGTCCCTTGTTTCTTTTTTTTTTTTTAATCTTCTTTCTCATTCTTTCTCTTCTGCTAAGCACATTTGTTTTTTATAGCCTTAGGCATAAGAGAAAATACCTAAAATGCAGGACCAGGTACGTTATATAGCATCTATTGTCATTGAACTAGAGCAACTAATAAGCGTGTGATTACGAATACATTATACAGCACTGTAAGAGAAAAGGGGAATACTATTTCTACAACTTTCTAGATGCTTCCCTGCTAGGACACAACTGAAAAAAAAATGTCCAGATAACAGCATAGTTAAAGTGAAAACATATCAGTAGATCTCAGTGGTCTAACATTCAGTATTATACTGCGGGGGGTGGGGGGGGGTGGGAAATCAAGGAATGTCTTTGTTAGGTTTACTTACATTGAATTATTTTAAAATTTCACAGTAGGGACTTCCCTGGTTAGGACTCTGTGTTTCCACTACACAGGGCATGGGTTCAATGCCTGGTCAGGGAAGCAAGATCCCACATGCTTCACAGCAAAAAAGTTAATAATTAAAAAACTAAAATTTCTCAATAAAGTCTGATAGGTACCAACAATTTAATCATGATTGGCCTAACTGTGATTTTCATAGCTATAACTGGATGACCTTAACTCTTAACCTTGTGTATATGTTGTCTCCTTAGATGAAGCCATAGGATTATTACTCCCACCATAGGATAGGTATGAACAGAGTGCATAATGTTGTTTTGTTACATTTTTTTACTTGTTAGATCTCACATTATTAAAAGTTAATTTCTTAGTTAGTCTTGTTATCTGATATTTTTCATGCTGCTGTTTCCATATTTCTTCATAGAAGAACTAACAAACCAAATCCAAATCTCTTTTCAGCCAGGAACTATGATTGAATGGGGCAATTACTGGTGAGTATATTACCAAAGGATGAGTTTGTAAGTCTTAGACTTAGATTTGTAAGTCTTAGAGTCTTTTACACCATAGTGTTAATCCTAGAAATAAAATCTGGTGTCCATGCCACAATTTTATATTAGACTGTTGTTTTGTTTGACATATTTGTATTGTGAGATTTTTCAAACAAGTACAAAACTAGAGAGAAAAATACTACCAGTCCCCCTTCCTTCCCCACATTGCTTAACTTCAGTAATTATCAACACATGGCCAGTCTTGCCTAAGTCTAAATGCCCCACCCAGAGTATTTGAAAGTAAATCCCAAACAACATAACATTGCATCTCTGGGTATTTGAGTGAGCATATATCTCCCAAGAGATAAGGACTTTTTATAAAAACAAAACCCCAGTGGTACAGGAGGTTATTTCATATTCTTCTTGGATATTATCTTTTCTGAAATGTTGCTTTTGTCACATAAACAGGACACCACAATGATATAACTGCTTCCATTTTTTCTTCTTTGTTTAATTAGCAAAACACCAGTTTTTCTATCTTGTAGATCTACAGATTCAACAGAATCCCAGTCAAAATCTCAGCAGACTCTAAAAATGCAAAGGACCCCAAAATAGCTAAAACAGCCTTGAAAAAGAGGAACAGAGTTGGGGGCTCACTGCTCACCTCACACCTGACTACAAAGCTAGAGTGACCAAGGCAGTGTGGTACTGACCTGCAGACGGCACTTAGGCCAATGGAAGAGTTGAAAGATAAGAAACAAATTTTCACGTATGTGAACAATTGGTTTTTGACAAATGTACGAAGGCAATTCAATGGGGGCAGATAGTCTTTTCATCAAAGGGTTCTGAGACATTGGATATCCTTGCAGAAAGATGAGTTTAGATCCCTACCTCATATTATATACAAAAATTAAGTGAAAATGTATTGTAGACCTAGGTGCAAGAGCTAAAATATAACATTTTCAGAAGAAAACATAAGGGAAAATCTTTGTAACGTAGGGTTAGGCAAAGAGTTCTTAGATAAACACCAAAATCACAATCTACAAAAGAAAAAAGTTGATAAATTATAATTCACCAAAATTAAAAACTTTTGTGTGATTCAAAGGATATAGTTTTAAAAATTAAAAGAGGTCACAGACTGAGAGAAAATTTTGCAAATCACATATCTGATAAAGGACTTATATCCCAAGTATATGAGGAAATCTTACAACTCAATAATGAGAAGATGACCCAATTTAAAAATGGGCAGAAGACTTGTAAAAACAGTTCTCCCAAGATAGACAAATAGCCAAAAAGGAGATGAAAAGATGGTCAGCATCACTGATCACAAGAGAAATGCAATTCAAAACCACAAATATATGCCAACCATCTCATACTCTTTAGAAGGGCCATTATCAAAAGAACAGAAAATATCAAGTGTTGGCAAAGATACAGAGAAGTTGGGACCCTTGCATAATGTAGGTAGGATTATAAAATGGGGCAGCCATTATGGAAAATGTTTTTCTATACAGCACTTCTTAAAAACATTAAAAGTAGCATTACATCTGATGCAACAATCCTACTTCAAAAGAATTCAAAGCAGCATCTCTCAGAGATATTTGCACAGCGCTGTTCATCACAGCATTCACAGAGGTAAAGAGGTGGAAGGAAGGTAAATTTTCATCAACAGGTGAATGGATACAAATGTGGCATGCACACATTTTATGCAGCCTTTACAAAGAAGGAAATCCTGCCACATGCAGTTAGCTTGAGAACATTGTGCTAAGCAAAGTGAGCCCATTACAGAATGACAAGTACTAATACAAAGTTTCTAAAGTAGTCAGAACCAAAGAAACAGAAAACAGAATGGTGGCTGCCGGGGCCTGGGTGGGCGGAGGGGAGTTGGTGCCTAGTGGGTGGTTTTAGTTTTACAGGTGAAATGTTGGAGAGATGTGTTGCACAACAATGTGTGAATAGACTTGGCCCCACTGGCCTGTACAGTAGGAAATGGTTGAGGTAAATTTAATGTCAAGTGCCTTCTACCACAATAAAAAATAAAAGTGTAAAATAAATTTGAAAAAAAAAGTTAATAGGCAAAACATTTAAATAGACATTTCCTCAAAGGAGCTCTATGAATGCCTGATAAACATGTGAAACGCTGCTCGATGTCCTTGGTCACTGTGGAAGTGCGAAGTAAACCACATTGATAGCGGTTCATACCCCCCAGGATGGCTGTCATTAAAAAGAATAACAAGTGTTGATGAGGTGAATTGATGAATTGATGCCTTTATACATTGCTGGTGAGAATGTAAAATGGCACAGCCACTTTGGAACAGGAGAGCTATGACTTTTTATTTTCAGTTTATGTATGTTCTCTTCAGTTATGAAATTTATTGCTTTGGGCTTGATAATTTCTCAGATCTTTTTACCTCCAAAAACAGCTCTGGAACCTTTCTTTATAATGACTCTTTTCTTCTTAGATCATCAAGGCAAACTAATACAAGATAGCATTCCCTTTCATTGGAAAACTAAGAAATACAAACTTGATTGTATGCTCTTGTTGGGGGAGTGTGTAATTTCCACAGTTCTGTCTCGCGGCAGCAGAGATTTGAAACGGAGGGGGGGGGGGCGGATTTGAAACTGGTGGACCAGTGTTACATTTTATTTGGCAAACAAAGGATAGTACACCCTCAAGGTGTGAGGGCAGGCCACCCCCAAAGGAGAGGCCTTCCTCCTTTGGCTTCCTCCTTTTTTTTTACCTCCTTTTGTCCCCTCCCCGCTGAGCCTGCCCTGTGCAAATTGGGCTAGCTAAGAAGGGGGCATGTTTGTTTCACCTGAAGTTCTCTCACCTGAAGTCTGCAGGTTTTCTTTTGTTCCGTTTTTGTGGGCTTTTCCTTTCCTTGTCTTTTATCCACCACTGTTTTGTAGTCCTTTTTCCTATTCTAACTGCCTAACATTCCCCCCTCAAGAGATGGGAGGCCCAATTCTTTGGGAATAGGGGCATCGAGGTTTCTCTGGCTACTTCCTGCTGAGCTGGGATGGTGAGGGGCATTGGGTCTCCCCCTCTTGGTAATCTAAACCTCAGAGTCCTTATAGCGGTGTCCATCTAAGGGTGAGTGATATTTTCCATGGTCGGGTGTAGTTTTATATATCTTTGTTGAACTGGCACTGCATGTTGTAGCTTGTTGACCTGGGCAGAGACAAAATGGGTTAGACAATTGATAATACATGGAGCAATCAAAAGCAGCATCAATGTGGTGATAACGGATTAGTAGGGGCATTAGCCAACCAAATTCCCCCTCGCCAGGAGAAGGATCCCCCAGAGGGAGATTGTAGCCACCCTGAGAACTCTCCAGCTCCTTCTTTGAGATCCTATAGTATCTGAATATTTTTCTTGAGAACTGTGAAACTTTCTTCAACTTAGCTGGAGGTATTTACCCAGAAACAACACGCCTCATTCATAATGGCTCAAGTCCCTCCTTGCTCAGGGATCAGGCGATCTGTCTCCTATCTATTTGGAGTATAATTCCTGACAAGCTGTGTTGGCTCTTCAGAGCTATCCTGAGAAAGCTTATCCCCAGAAACTTAATTTGGGGAGTGTTCATTAGAATGGCACTCATTTGTAGTCCTGAATAGGTATCTGCCCACCCCAAAGGAGAGGTCCCAGTCTGTCTTGGCATCCCCCTTTTATACGTTTTGTCTCTTCCCCCCTGAGCCAGTCCTATGCAAATTGGGCTAGCCAGGAAGGCTGTTTGTTTGACCTGATGTTCTCACTCCAGTCTTTGGATTTTCTTTTGTTTCATCTTCATGGGCTTTTCCTTTCTTTGTCCTTCAGCCACCACCATTTTGGATTCCTTTTTCCTGTTTTAACTACCTAACACTTTGATTATAGACATCATTTTATTAAGGAATTGGTGGGTGGTCTCCTGAAGTGTAGTAATTTAGTTGCCCACAGGATAGAATCTCTCATTTCTATTTTTCCATGTTACTGAGACATGTCCAATGTGGAATCCACAGAGAAGTACTTAGTTTGTTCTTCAGTTATTTTAAAAAATTATTTACAAAGCCCAGTTCAGCATGCAATTTATATTTTGGCACATAGGTAACTATTTAAGATGGTGATCTCCTCTTCAGTACATGCTTCTGATTATTTCCAAGCTAAGGCAAGTATGTTTTCTTTGCCTACTGAGAAAGTGGCTGAGAAAAATTCCGAATGAAGTGAAAAATTCCGAATGAAGTGAACAATCCTGAACATTTATCACTATGGATGAATATGGAGGGCTTTCCCCTCTTTGGGTTAAAATGCACTCTATAGTAATTTGCCTAATTTTAATAATTTACTAATCAGGTTTGTAATTTTGGGTGATGATTATGATCATGTAACATCTAATATAAGGTTAAAGAAGTTGGCATCAGGGATTTCCCTGGTGGTCCATGATTAAAGACTCCGAGCTTCCAAGGCACGGGGTGCAGGTTTGATCCCTGGTCAGGGAACCAAGATCCAACATGCCATGCAAAATAAAATAAAGACATCTCCGTTTTTTAAAAAATCAGGACTGCAACCACGTAGCTCATGCTGTTTTTATTTTAATAGTTATGAATTACTCTACACGTTTTACAAAAATGACTAATATTGCTACAGAAAAGTAGATTGACATCTGATGTACATTAAAATAACTTTTGAATACATTCAATAATTTTTAAAGTATTCTTTGTTCTGAACAACTTGCGCTGAGCATGGAGGAAACTCACTTTTTTAACATACCTAATGCGGTATCTGAACGTTGTGTTTTTTCTCGTAGGGCTCGTGCCATTCGCTTCAGACAGGATGGTAATGAAGCAGTTGGAGGGTTCTTCTCCCAGATTGGGCAGCTCTATATGGTGCACCATCTTTGGGGTATGTTTTTTTCCCTTTCATTTTTATGTTCCTGGGATTTCAGTATTCATTACTGAATCAGTTGTCCTAGCCTGTAAATCATACCTCAGGTCAGGAACCTGGAACACTGCAGCTGACCCAGATGCCCCAGATGGAAGGTAGGTGTTAGGCCTCCCAGCACAAGAGGTCCACAGTGAAGCGTCCCCAGACGCACAGCTGCTCGTGAGCTGGTGAGAGAGAGCAGGGCTGAGAGAGGTGCTGCGGGCCTGTCACAGGGTGTCCGAGCCTCCCTTTCTGAACATGCCCAGCTCCCTCAGCGACAGTCCCACACTCCACACAGAAAGATGTCCTCCAAGAGGGCCCATGACTGCCTCGGGTCTGGATCTGTCATCCTCTGAGGCGTCTTCTCACACCTTTCCCGTCCCCACGCCCTTTGGTTTGACACCTTCTTTGGTACCTTTCTGGGCGTGACTCGGATGTTCCTCTTCCCCCACTGAATGTCCCTGTCCCCGAGCTCCCAGAGCCTGCTACCACATGCATGGTCATGGTCGTGGCTGTGTGTGTCCGTCTCTCTTGCTGAGCAGGAAGCAGGTCACAGCGGCAGCTTGGCTCATTCTGGGCACATTTGTAAATAGTTATATGTCACTCAGTCATGTCTGACTCTTTGCAACCCCATGGACTGTAGCCCACCAGGCTCCTCCATCCATGGAATTCTCTGGGCAAGAAATACTGGAGTGGGTAGCCATTCCCTTCTCCAGGGGACCTTCCCGACCCAGGGATCAAACCCAGGTCTCTGGCATTGGAGGCGGATCCTTTACCGTCTGAGCTACCAGGGAACACTTGTAAATGGTTATCAACGTTAAAAAGATGAAAAGCCTGACTCATTTCCAAACCCTAAACCATATGAATTTGCTGAGGTGTGGGTTTGCCCTCTCTGGTCCCGCCGAGTGCTGCAGGGGCGTGCGCCTGCTGGGGCAGCTGGAGGCTCAGGGACGAGGTGACATCTGCCAAGCAAACCAGTTAAGTATACTTAACCTTTACAGGCTTGAGGTAGGGATGAGGTCGTTTTTATTGTGACTTTTTAGTGTATGATCTGTCCAGAGGATTTAAACTGAAAAGCCAGACCCCTCCCCTTCCCCAGCCTGGAGGGGCCTCTGAGAGCGGCCTCTAGTGAGTGAGCATGGGGACCGGAGGGTCTGGACCCCGTACTCTGGCCCAGGCCAAGGTCAGACTCGGTCTACTCTCAGGCAGCGCCCATCTCCACCTTCCTTTGTGTCTCCAGCCAGTGTCCCAAAAGTCCACTGCCCACTTCCTACCTCATAGGGAAAAGTATTGAGATTTGCAGAGATGTATGCTCAGTTGGCCACAACTTACCCTCACTTATCCGTCTGTTTTAGAGAAAGAGAACCAACACTTACCAGGCACCTCCGTGTGTTGGTTATTTATGCGCCATTCCCTTTAGCCCTGACAGCCACACACCAGAAATGAGATACCATGACTCAGACGTGGTAAAGAAATCACCCCAGCCGCAGCTGTGCAGGAGTTGAGCCAGCCTCAGATGTCAGCCAGTCTGGCTTCAAAGCAGGTCTTCCCCCAGCAGAGCTCCCCTTCCTGTACCCTCGCACGTGATGCCGGACTTCCACGCCCCACCACCAGCACCCCTCCTCCCTCGAGGCCTTGCTGCGGCCACAGCTGCTCCACCACCCCATCCCTGGGCTCCTTCCCTCAGTATGTGAACAGTCTCAGTGCCTCCCATCTTTAAAAGCCTCCCCAAACCCAAAAGTCCATTAACAGATGAACAAAATGTGGTTTGTGCAAATTCATAGAGACTGAACGTAGAATGGAGGTACCAGGGGTTGAGGGGAGAGGGGAAATGGGAAGAGATGGTTTATAATGGATAAAGTTTTAATTGGGGCTGATAAAAAAGTTTTGGACCTGGATGATAATGGTAGTGACGCAATGTAATGTATTTATTGCCTCTGAATTATACATTTAAAAATAGTTACAATAGGGACTTCCCTGGTGGTCCAGTGATTAACACTCTGCGCTTCCACTGCAAAGGGAATGTGTTTGATCCCTAATCAACGAACTAATATCCTGCGTGCCGCATACTGTGGCAAAAAATTTTTTTTTTTTTAAAGAAAATAGTGATTTTTGTTACGTATATTTTATCCCCCCAAGTTTGTTTTAATTAAGAAAATTTTTTAAAGAACACAGGCCTCTCCCACCTGTGTTCACTGCAAGGGGGAGTCCCCACACAGTGCACGCGGGGTGCGCCTGACCCCATGAAGAAGACTGCCGCTTGTCACCTGGATCTTAGCCATTTTCACTCAGGTCATGAGAGGTAGAGGATTTCCTTTTCCTTCTGTTCTTCAGTGTCTTCAAAATGTTATGTAATCAATTTACACTCCCTTACTAGTGGGGAACTTTTGGTCAAATTACTCGGCCTGCAAGGTTAGGTCTTCTCACAGGGAGAAGGAAGACCCAAAACAGGACTAGAACTGAGTGGGGAGCCCTCCCGGCTCAGTGGTTGGAAGGATCTTGCCGGGCCGGGAAGCAGAAACCAAAGCCCCCAGTGAGGTATCTGAATTGAGGTATCCTGGGGGTCAGGTACCCCCAGGACCCTGACCCTCAGCCCATGCCCTTCCCTCCACTGGAGGGCTTTTCTCTCCGGTTCCTGCATGTGGGCAATGAAATGTCGGTTTCAACCTGGAAGCCCCACTTGGTCACATCGTACCTGACAGGGAGCTTTCCCTGGTCAGCTGCGTTCGCCCTGTGGAGTCGCCTTGTTCTCCACTGTCATGAACACAGTCTCCCAGATCATTGCAGGGCCTTATAAATACTGAGTAAAATTGAATCTCCTGTTGCTTATCTGTGGCCTGACAGTTTCTGGTTATGGATTTAACAAATTAATGAGGAAGTTCACTTGGTTGGTAAAGGCACATCTTGAATCTACTAGACTGTAAGCCTTGAGAGCAGATTGTTTTGTCTCTCCCACATGGCCTGACAATTCTACTCAGAATAACCAGCTCACAGTTAGCCCAGCTTAGTACTAAGTTCATGAAATATAGATGGTCCCTGACTTACGATGGTTCAACTTACAGTTGTTCAACTTTATGACAGTGCAAAAGTGATCCACGCTCACTAGAAACTTTGAAGTGTGAATTGTGCTTTTCCCCCAGGCTTTTGGTACACTCTCTCATGATGCTGGGCAGTGGCAGCGGTCAGCTGCGCAGTCACAAGGGTGAATAGCCAGTACACTCACAACTATTGTGGTTTTCACTTTTTGTGAAGTATTCAGTTACATGAGATACTAAACACTTGATATGAAATAGACTTGGCATCAGATGATTTTGCCCAGCTGTAGGGTAACATGAGTGTTCTGAACATGCTTAAGGTAGGGAAGGACTTTCCTGTAGTTCAGACGGAAAGAATCTGCCGGCAATACAAGAGACCGGGGTTTGATCCCTGGGTCAGGAACATCCTCTGGAAAAGGGAATGGCAATCACTCCAGTATTTCTGCCTGGAGAATCCCATGGACAAAGAAGCCTGGCAGGCTACAGTCCATGGGGTCACAAAGAGTCGGACACGATTGAACGACTAACACGTAACACACACGAGGTGAGGGAGACTCAGCTGGGGTGTCTAGTGGATTAGACATATTGATTCATTTTCAATTTACAATATTTTCAGCTTGTGATGGGTTTATTGGGACGTAACCCCATCACAGGTCGAGGAGATATGTAGGCTGAGAAAACAAGATGAGCAGCTGAATCAGCACTTCATGGACATCCAGTTGACCCTTGAACAACACAGGTTTCGACCGCATGGGTCTTTTTCAGTTGATACACACAGTCCTATGCAAGCCACAGCTGGTTGAATCCGAGGGTGCAGAGCCATGGGTCCATAGGGCCAGCAGTGGAACTTGAGCACCTGCAGGTTTTGGTGTTCATGGCGGGTCCTGGAGTCATTCCCCCACTGTACGAGTGGAATGTAGGGCATTGTGTTTGGTTAATTCTTCTGTGTGTTTGTTTTTAAGCTTACAAGGATCTTCAGACCAGGGAAGATATACGGAATGCAGCATGGCATAAACATGGCTGGGAAGAACTAGTATATTATACAGGTAATATCTTAATAGGCATAAAGCATTTCATTCTTCTCATCTCATTGTTTTAATGTTCTTTCACCCTGAAGCTCATGGTGTATTTGAAAAAAACAATGTGTTGCTGTCAGATGGTGGGTTGTAAGGTTGAGGGAATAGAGAAATAGTCATATTTTTCTTTGATAGTTACATGACTTTTTCAATAGAGAATATTCATTCTTTCAAGTATACATGTTGTCTAGTACAGTTTTCAGATCTTTGTGTTGTAACTTTTGTGTTGTAGATTTTACGTCATTACATTTTTTTGGTACATTTCTGTATTCTCTGAAAATTTATCATACCAATAAATTTTTCCTAAGCTTTCTCATCAAAATTGTTTATTCCCTAAAGCATTACAATTTAATACAGCAATTAAAAAGTAATTTTGAAAATTACTTTGATAATTAAACTTTCCATATGTACGTGTATATATGCCTGTGTACATACATGTAAGCCTATACATCTGTGTATACTCATATGTGTATATATAATACATACACTATGAAATCCTAGTTGCTTGATTTTTAGAAGAAAACAGCCAGACTGAATGCCACCCAGTGACACCAATGCAGGTAATAAGTACACCCATGATGCATGTCAGGTACACTTAAGCCTGTACCCTACCAGGAAGACCAAAGAGTAATTTGTTCTGGAAAATAACTATTATCTTGTCTGTTAGTTCATATATCATAAATCCTCTAACTGTATGTGGCTTTGCTGCTTATTCTTACACTTTCATCAGGTTCCAAAGACATGTTTCCTCAGCACTGACAGTGTTACAGGTACAGTGTATTGTTGCTGTATATAGGATAGAGATTATTTGATCCTATATACATTTTAATTCAATTCAAAGAACCTTTTAAGAAAGCACCATTTTACTCACAATATAGACTTTCCTGATTTCCAACACATGAAATACATCTCCTGACAGAATATTTTAATGACACATGATAGGATGTCAGCTGATCTGTCATTAGCTTGTATATTTCTGCCCGAGACCAGTCCTAAGTATTCCAGTACTCTGATTTCAGGCAGCATGTCTTCTGAATGAATATCCTTGCAGCCTACTTGTTAGTGTGTATTTATTGCCATCTGTTTAGAAAACAATGAGCCCCAGTGATTATGGCCCTTGTTTTCAGTCCCACTTATTCAGGAAATGGAATCCAGAATCATGATCCCACAGAAGACCTCGCCACTCCAGTGAAGCGACGGAATGGAGATGTGCCTACAGAAGTTTATGTGACATGTGCTTGTCATCAATCAACTTGAACTGTGTTACAGTGAGAGAGAAACACTGAAGTATAAACTGCTGTATATAGCTTGTAAAAGACCTCTTTTCTTTAAAATTTACATAATCACAGGACAGGAAACTGTTACAGTTTGGCTGGTTGTACAAGTGCGCTGTAGTCCTCTGAAATAGCCCTAGGTTTGTCGAATATACTGTATAATATTAACACCAAGCCACCTCTCCCCACCCCCCCAGGAAAAGAGAGCCCAATTGAAAATTGGAGTCATCTCCAAGTCAGAATCTAACCATGGGAAAAAAAAGTTAGTCATTTCTTTATAAAGAGCAAATCTGTTTTATAATTACAGATTTTTTAGACAGATTTCTTGTATCAGGAAGAAATATAAATTTCATCATGTTTCTATAGCATTTTTTTCTGAGTTTCAGACTAGGAACAAATTATAAGTGTACTCAATACCTGGAAATGTTTTACTTCACTCATTTTTAATGTCAGCATAGTAAACTGTGTCATTACTGAGGGGGAAGTGGTTGATCAGTAATTCAGTCTCCACTTTATGTATTGTGATGTCTTTATACATGAGGAAAAGATGGCTTGAACCTGTGTATCATATGTGACTTTGAAATGAACACCTTGAATAGCACTAATTTTTATTTGTAATATTTTTCTACAACAAAACAAGTAGCACTAGGAAAAGAGGTTTTATTTTGTAAACAGTCATCTGTGACCTGCATTTTAGTAAGCTCACAGCAGATTCTTCCAAGATCATGAATGGGGGGAGGGGGGTGTGCATGTTGAGATTTAAATTGACATAAAACTGCATACTTTGTCTAGCTCTGATTTCATTTTTTAATAGTGCCAATTTTGTGACTGTAATCATGTGAAAGTCCTGTTGAAATGAAAAACTATGTCTGACCCCCAGATCAAAGAATTTATGTTAAAGTGTGAATAAATCTCATATCAAATGTCAAGCTTTTACATGTGAATGGTTTTCTCCAAGAACATATAAAAATTAATAAAAATCCTCTTAATTTTCACATATTACATGTATGTGATCTTTTTTAATGAACTGATGCTGGGTGTGAGCCCATCACTCTTGAAAGATGGCTTGTCCCAGTTCAGCGGGCATGTGTGAGTCTACAGAATAAAATAAGCTCATCAGCTGGTTCTTATGGCCACATGGTAGGTGTTATGGGAAGTGGGTGTCTATATACCAGCGCGTAATGGTCTGGTGTCTGGGAGTCGGGGCCGCCGATGGAAGATCAGGCTCTGCTCGTTGATGGGGTCCCTGTCCTCTTTAGTGTTGGGTCCTTAGCCTATAAAATGTGGAGGTTGAATTCAATAGTGTCTAAGGTCCCTTCAGCTCTGAATTTCTGTAACTGGCTCTTCTTGCTGGCATAGGAAACAGTTGAGGAAAGTGGGTGTAGTGAACTCTGCCATAGCAAACCTGCAGTTCAGCAGCAGCTACTCTACTGATGAGATGCTCAGAGCATGTTAGCAGGATGTGAATGAAAGAATCATTGATAAGGAACTACTTTCTAAACTACTTAATGAAAACTGGTAGAATGACTATTACTAGTAAAGGTAATTTAGCTATTCAGAACTGAAAAAAAAAAGTTGCTCTGGACAGAGGGAATTTTCACTTAAAAAATTATGTGGACTTGTAAGTAAAACAAACCCTGTAGAAGTTAAGAATCTCCTGTCATGCACTAGTGTATTAGAGTTTTCTCCAGAGAAACAGAACCAATAGGCTATCTAGATACAGATGTATTTGGGGGAGAGAAGGATGGGCAGTTTGGAATTAGTAGATGCAAACTATTATGTATAGGATGGACAAATATCAAGGTCTTACTGTATAGCACAGGGAACTATATTCAATGTCCTGTGACAAACCATAATGGAAAAGAATATGAAAAAGAATGTGTGTGTGTGTGTGTGTATAACTGAGTCACTTTGCTATACAGCAGAAATTAACATTCTAAATCAACTATACTTCAATAAAAATTGTTTTGAAAGATGTATTTAAGAGGAGACTTATTATAGGAATTGGCTTGTGCCATTATGGAAATCAAGAAGTTCCATAGTTTGCCGTGTGCCAGCTGGCAAACCAAGAGCCCCAGTGGTAGGATTCTGTCCAAGTCCAAAGGCCTAAGAATCAGGGGAGAGCAGATGATGTAAGTCCCAGTCCGAGGTCAAAGGCCCAAGAACCAGAAGCTCTAGTATCAGCAGAAGGTGAGAATCCAGCTCACAAAGAGAGTGAATTCGCCCTCCTTTCACCTTTTTGTTCCATTTGGGCACCCAATGGATGGGGTGATATCCACCCACACTGGGGAGGGCAGTGGTATCTCCTGCTAATCCCTTCCAAGAAAACCCTGACAGACACACCTAGAAATAAAGTTATACCACTTGTCTCGGCATCCCTTAGGCCAGACAAGTTGATACGTAAAACTAACTGGGCTTGAGAGCCTCCCTAAACTGCCTCATCTACCTGACTGCTCATCCGTGGGCCATTCTTAGTGAGACCTGGATGTCTAGGTGCTAAATATCAATAGACTATGAAAAAAATGATCTTTTAGAAGTAGTTTGCTACTCTCTTTTTGTTTTGCTTTCTTAAACAACCTTTCTGTTCAAAAAAGCACAGCAATAAAGCAAGTCTAAAATGGATTCTGTCAGAGTACACTCCTCTAGAGTCTGGAGCGATTTCTGTTCTAATTAAGTCATTAGGTTTCACAACTTGAGGCAGTAAAAACTGGGTTTTGCCCTTCATTCAATTCAACAAACATTGAGCTTCTATTATGTGCCCAACACCAGGCACTTGGAATAATATGAATCATGATCCCTGTCCTTGTGAAGCTTGCAGTCCAGTGAAAGGAGACTGGCAATTAAATACAAAACTTTGTAAGCTACATGCTATGGCAGAAGTTGATAAATGCCATAGCGGAAGAAGGTAGAATGGGTAACGGGGATCACAAATCTGGGGCTGGGCTGGGAGGGGCAGTACGTAATATTAAAAATGTTTGATCGGAGTTGGCCTCACTGAAAAGCTGAGATTTAAGCTTAAACTTGAAGGAGGTGAGGAAATTAGCCATTGTTTGGGGAGAATCTTCCTGCTGAGGGGATGGCTACAGCATAGGCCCTGAGGCAGGCTCCGGCCTGGTGTGCGGTGGAGACCACTGTGGCTGGTGGAAGAAGAGGTCACGAAGCTGGATCCATAGGGGGTTGGAGGCCATTGGAAGGACTTTTACTCTGAGACAGGATCCACTGGAAGGTTCTGAGCAGAGGAAGGGCATATGGTCTGACTTACATTGTAAGTGGTGGCCCAGACTAGGAGTAGCAGTGGAAGCAGGGAGAATGGTCAGATTCTAAATATACTCTGACAGCACAGCCAAGATGATTTGGTGAACAACTGATTTTGGAATGTGGATGAGAGGGAAAAAAATTTTTAATGACTTAATTTGGCCTTGGCAACTGAAAGGATGGGGAAGGCTGAAGGCAGAAAAGATCTGAGGTGTGAAGATCAGGAATTTTGCTTCATTTAAGTCTGAGATGTCCATGTCCTCCACCCAGGTGGAGGTATCAGGTAGGCAGTTGGGTATATGAATCTCAAATGTAGGGCACATCCAACCTAGAGTTAGAACTGTCAGCATATAGAACTGAAAGTCAGTGGAGAGGCTTTCCCTGGTGGTCCAGTTGTTGAGAATCAGCTTTCCAAGGCAGGGGGCATGGGTTCAGTTCCTGGTCGGGGAAGCTTCCACATGCTGTGGAGCAACTGAGTCTGTGCAATACAATTACTGAAGCCTGTGTGCCTAGAGACAATAAGAGCTGCTGCAATGAGAAGCCTGAGGAATGCAGTTGGAGAGGGGCCCCTGCTCGCAACTAAAGAAAGCCTGCGTGTGTAGCAATAAAGACACAGTGCAGCCAAAAATATATATATATTTTTAAATCAACGAGGAGTGAGTATAGACAGAGAAGAGGACCAAGGCAAAGACAAATCAGGAAGGGGAGAGTGAGAAACCGCCAAGGAAACAGGAAGAAACTCAAGGCAATGGGATTTCATGAAAGACAAGTGAAGAAGGTCCATCACGGATGAGATTACCGGTGTCAAACACTAGTGCGAGGTTGGGTTGGATGAAGGCTGAAAAGAGATCATTAATTTAGTAACATAGTGGTCACTTGGTGACCTTTGACAGGAGTGGTCTATAAATAAGCCAATTTATCAAATTGACAGTTTATTTTAGCAATTCCTACCCAATTTGTCAAATTCTTGTATTAAACACCTGGAGTAGAACAAATCTTATTAATTTGTCCAACTATTAATTTTCCCTGGCAATATTTAAAACTTCCAAACTCATCTTCCACTCACTGGGTATAAGCCTGGTGATTATTATTTATACAAGCCAATTTATTTTTAATTATAGTTCATGTGACATCATCCTTACTATTTTTTACAAGCCCTCTTGGAACCTCACTTTGCTCTCCTCCCAACTCGGACTTGACAGAATCTGCCTTTTTCCCCTTATCCTCCCAACTGCCTGTGAAAGATTCTTTTTCTTCAATTCTACACTAAAGTTTCACATTTCTTATTAAATTGATACTTTCAGTTTCTGGCTGAGACATAGTAGATGTTCAATAAGATGCTTGATGAGTCAATAGAAGAAACAGGGAGAAAGGGAAGGGAGGGAAAAGGAAAGAAAAGAGACTCAGTTCTAACTGGAAAATACACAGAGCTCTCAGAAAGAAGGGCAGTGACTTTATTCCTATTTTTCATGTTCTATAAATCCTTAGAAATATGATCTGCTTAGACAAGCTCCATAAAAACAATGTATTGATAAAAGGGAGACAATAAACATCTATAGGAACTTCCCTAGTGGTCCAGTGGTTAAGACTCCATGCTTCCAATGCAGGAGGTGTGGCTCTAATTCCTGGTCAGGGAACTAAGATCCCCTACATGCCTCATGGCACGGTCAAAAATATACATATATATACATACATATGTGTATATATATACACACATTTATGTATGTTCTGAGTTGGAAACTGTGGCCAAACTAGTACTAAAACTAGTACTTTTTCCAGAGTTCAGTAACCATTAAAAATGAAACCACTTCCCTGGTGGTACAGTGGTTAAGAATCCAACTGCCAAAGCAGGGGACACAGGTTTGATCCCTGGTCCAGGAAGATTCCACATGCTGCACAGCAACTAAGCGCATGTGCCACAACTACTGAGCCTGCACACGGCGACTACTGAAGCCGGTGTGCCCTAAGGCAGCACACTGCAGCGAGAAGCCACCACAGTGAGAAGCCCACGCACGGCAATGAAGAGCAGTCCCCACTTGCCGCCAACTAGAGAAAGCCCTCACACAGCAACGAAGACCCAGTTCAACCACAATTTTTTTTTAAAAAGAAACCACTTGAATTTTTTGCAAAACGGTCCTCAATCCTAAGAGGTAAAATTTCATCTGTGTATTATGTTAACACCTGTGATCACAGCTGAGGGTGGACTGTCTCGGCCCCAGTAAATAGTTAACGCTCTAGTCATGCATAAGATAAAGGATGCCGTGCAAATCGCTGGCCTGGGTTCCAGCTCTGAATGAGAGCTCGTAGGAGTCACTAACTTGTGAGCTTGTTTCCTATCTGTCCAAAATAGGACAGCGACCTCTATACTGCTGACCTCAGGGTTGTGAGAATCACAGGAGGAAACAGTTGAACACATCTAGGAAAATGTGAAAATAAGCAGTGTGACTGGGACTTCCCTGGTGGGCCAGTGGTTAAGACCCTGCATTCCAGTGCAGAGGGTACAGGTTTGATCCCTGGTGGAGGAGTTAAGATTCCACATGTCTTGAGGCCAAAACACCCAGAACATAAAACAGAAGCACTATGGTAACAAATTCAATAAAGACTTTCAAAATAGTCCATGTCAAAAAAAAAAAAAATCTTAAAAAAAAAAAAGCAGTGTGACTTGTGACTAGATGACTCTCCAAATTTGCTGAACCTGATCATAAAGACTCTGAGGGTCACAGAAGCAAGAGCCACCACGCTATGCCATCACGACTGAGGCCGACCACTTCCATCTCTGGCATCTCCTGCTCTGCTCCTGCCCCAGGTCTAGAGCGCTGTGCCCTGCTCTGGGAGTGGCAGCCAAGAGGGCCTCCCTAGATGTCGTGAAGAAACACTTGTCTCCACTGAGAGAGTTGTTCAGTTGCTCAGTCATGTCTAACTCTGCGATCACAAGGACTGCAGCAAACCAGGCTGCCCTGTCCTCCACCATGTCCCGGAGTCTGCTCAAATCCATGTCCACTGAGTCAGTGATACCATCCGACCATCTCATCCTCTTTTGCCTCGTTCTCTCTTGCCTCCAATCTTTCCCAGCCTCAAGGTCTTTTCTAAAGAGTCGGCTCTTCACATCAGGTGGCCAAAGTATTGGAGCTTCCACCTCAGCATCAGACCTTCCAATGAATATTCAGGGTTGATTTCCTTTAGGATTGACTGGTTTGAACCCAATTCTCAATGTTAGTCTGTTTACATGAGTAAATGCTCATGATCAGAACGAAAAGTGATAGATGTCACAAGGATAGGAAACCATATAACACTATCCCCGCCTTCTGAGCCCTGTCCGGGTTCCACTGTGTACATAACTCCTGGGAGAGCTTTTCTGTGGCTGTTTCCAGTGAGTCCGGAAGGAGAAAATCATGGAAGAGGTTAGCACAGTTGTTAGGATGCGTCAGACTCACCCCCGACACAACAAAGACAGGACTGTGCCTGCTGCTTCTGGGCAGCCTGTGAGAGCTGGGCAGCCTGGGGGTGGAAGGAGGGGCCGTGTGATTGGTGTAAGAGGTTCTCTGTGGGTCTCACGATTCCTCAGCAGATCAGATGCCCCTGAGCCACATTCAGCATGCACCTCCTGTTCAGGCCGCTCCCCAGTGCAGGGCAGGCTCTCAGGCCTGGTGGTTAGAAATGCAGGGCGGGGGGTTGGACGGAAGCCCTGTCCTCCACCCGTTCGCCCGGCGTGCTCCAGCTCCTACACACAGGGTGGTGGCCATGGCTGAGGCGGTTTGCGGAGCTCTCCACAGCCTGGCCTGCTTGGTCCTGACCACTTTGTGGCACTAAAGCTGCAAAACAGAGTTGAGGAGAGCTGCCAGTGAGAGCTCACAATGGTGAAACAACTGCCCTCTTGTCTGTGGTTTCATTTAAATGTTGCCAAACCTATGTCATAAGCTCTCCTCCAGAAACTGATTTGGAAGGAGGTTGTTTCATCTGATTTGATTATTTGGCTAAATAATGATCTGATTATTTGGCCAAAGTTGATTATTTGGTTAAATTATAAATTTTTCAAATCTCTTCTGATGTTAAACCCTTCTGGCCTCTGCTACTTAAATTATCCAACAGTATCCACTCGAGGCCTGCCTCTTCCTAAACCTGTGCGTCTTTGTCTTCCCCCAGTTTCCCACCAGGGAGTGTATAAAATCTCAAATTTTCAAACCAGCAAGAGTATAAAATCTCAGATTTTTTCAAAGCATGTTCTGAAATGTCCCTTTTAAGGCCGTTGCTCAGAATAAACATGAACCTGGCTTTTCGAATCCTCCCAAACCATTTGTGAAATAGTTCAGAAATAGTTCAGGGCCTTCCCTGTAGGCCAGTGGCTAAGACTCCTCACTCCCAATGCAGGGGACCTGGGTTCAGTCCCTGACCAGGGAACTAGATCCCACATGTCATGATGAACAGTTCAAAGGTCCCAACTAGAAGATCCTGAGTGCCAAAACAAAGACCTGGCACAGCCAAATAAATCAGCATTTCAGAAAAAAGAAAGAAATGGTTCGTGTAAGTTCTGATGAGTTATTTCTTAATTCATTTAAGGGAAAATGCTGATCTTTATTTGAGATTAATAAAATCTTTTTTCAGTTCTTTTTGGGTTGTTTTTAGTTCTTTTAATTCATGTCATTATCAAATATCCATTTTAAAAAATTGGAGTGTAACTGGTTTACAACGTTGTGTTAGTTTCTGTTGTATAACCACGTGAATCAGCTATGTTTGGGTACATCAGTATATGTACATCCTTCCCTCTTGAGCTTCCCTTCCACCCCTCTAGGTCATCACAGACACCGGGCTGAGCTCAAATATCTATCTTTTAAGGTCAGTACTTTTAAGGCTCCACTGTTACCTTTTTAAAAAAGCCTTTGTAACATTTCCTGCGTGACAAATACCAGGAGGGAAGAAAAGAGCTTCCATCCCTCACACTCAACACTGCCCCCAGTGGTGGGGCTGTTGGTGGCTGTGCTGTGACCAGCACTCTGCCCTGGGCTCAGCAGGATCTCCACCCCTTGGTTCCTGGCCTGGAGGCTGCTTCTACTCATATACTTAGAGTATCTGAAATATTGGATACTGAAATACATGATAGGCAGAATTAAAACTTCAACAAATCAGAAATTCCCTGGCAGTCCAGTGGTTAGGAGTCTGAGCTTTCACGGCCAAGGGCCTCGGTTCAGTCCCTGGTCAGGGAACTGAGGTCCCACAAGCCGAGTGGTGTGGCTCAAAAAGAAAACAAACTACAAATCTGTTTTGATATATGCATAAATTTTTATTTATATATAAAGGGAAAACCAATTTCATTTAAAGCTGCCTAATCCACATTCCCAACAGTGAAGGTGTTTAATTAACCTCCATCCACCTTCCAAAGCCTTCAAATCAAACATAGCTAGAACTGACTGATAAAGAATTGATAGATTGATAAAGAATTCAGATTATAAAACTCTCCAGGCAATTAAATGGTCAAAATAATACTGGAACTACAGTTTAAAAAAACAAACCACAATGTTCTATGAGCCCTAACTATCATTTACTTGGAGGTACAGATAATCAATACAAAATTCATAGATTGGGTTGTAATCAGCAATTGGAAGCAAACAGTATCAAACTGCATAATTTTTTAAAATTAACCTGAAGTTATGAACTTTATAAAAATGGATCTTATTCTTCCAGTGCTCCCAGAAGCTCTATAAAATCAGTGATGTACCATTCCGCGTTATCCTTTACTTGCTGCCTGATCACATTTCCTCCAAATCCAATGAAAGCATCCTAAGAAGAGAAAGAAAGGGAAATAGTTGAAAAGGAGAGAGAGAAAGAGAGACAGCAGCAGCCTAGGGAAATAAGTATTATTGAAAAGAAGAAACTCTGTACAAAGACAGGTGAGCCCAGCATCACCTGGGATGCCTCCCTCCCCAGCTCCCTGTGAGCCTGCTCACCTCCTCCCCTCCTCCTGCCACTCGAATAAATGAGTCTGACCACCACTGCAGCAGAAGCATTCAGCTGGACACTGTGGGCTTCAGAAGAACTAAAATCCTTATAAAATCAAGACAACTGCTTACAAAAATAAAACCTGGGACTTCCCTTGGTGGTCCAGCGGTTAGACTTCTTGTTTCCAATGCAGGGGGCCCAGATTCAATTCCTGGTCAGGGAACTAGATCCTGCACACCACATCTAAGACCCTGCACAGCCAAATAAATATATATTTTCTTAAAAATAGGGACTTCCCTGGTAGTCCAGTGGCTAATACTCCATGCTCCCAATGCAGAGGGACCTGTGTTCAATCCCTGGTCAGAGAACTAGATCCCACTTGCTGCAACTAAAAATCCCAACTGCCACAACAGAGCCTCAGGACAGCCAAATAAATACTAAAAAAATTAGTAAATAAAACCACACCAGGTGGTAAACATCTGAGTTCTAAACTGGGTGGCAATCACATCCAGGCCAATTTCAAAGAAAGAAGACTGAAGAGAAGCCTGCTGGGCTGGGGAAATGCCCGAGGCATGGAATCAGGGCCATGGCAGAATACCTCCAAGCTGGTGTCCTGGGTGAACCTGAGGGACCCACCCTGCTGCCCGCAGGGAGGCCTGTTATCCGGGGCTGAAGGAGATGACAACCCCCGAGTATGTTAGCAGCACTCTATTTTTCCATAAGTAGAATGACTTAAAGGCACATTGTTTCCTTCATTTCTTCTCAGTGATACCGTCTTTCAGTCAATGATCTTCTGAATTTTTTTTGGCTGCACCTTCACAGCCTGTGGAATCTCAGTCCCCTGACCAGGGATCAAACCCACACCCCTGCACTGGGAAGTGGAGTCTTAAACACTGGGCCACCAGGGAAGCCTCACTGTTGTCAGTCACTAAGTTGTGTCCAGATCTTTTGCAACCCCGTGGACTGTAGCCCACCAGGCTCCTCTGTCCATGAGATTTCCCAGGCAAGAATACTGGAATGGGTTGCCATGCCCTTCTCCAAGGGAAATCCCATAGTCAGTGGTCTTTTTAAGTGGTATTTTCTCTTTTTTTCTGCCAGGACACAGACACAATATACACTGATTTAGAAGTACAAATTTATCTTACTTGCCATTTCTCTTCATTTTTATTTTCATACCATACAATGGGGGAAAATAAGTAGATTCTTACATTTAGTTAAATTGAGCCTCTTGAACTCCTGCCTCTGCGGCAGCCCTCTGCAGGCCAGCAAGCAGTTCTGCTGTCCTAACACCCTGACTTGTTCCTTCTTGGTCTAGAGGCTTCCAGGACTTCCCAGGACCCAAAGGTAACACCAGAGAGCCTAGTACGTGGGATCTTCTTCTCTTGCTGAAGAGAAAGCCCACTCCCACACTTCCCTGCCCACTGACCAGCCTCAGACTGTACCTAGTACATTGGGACTGTGCTCTGCTGCTTCCCTTCCCTCTAGAAGCCCTCCCCGCCAAGTTCTGCCTGGCTTCCACATGGCGACTGCTAACTGTCCTTCAGGGCAGGGCTCCCCACTCCCGGGACACTTGGCACTGCACACAGGAGAAGGTGGGCAGCAGGAGAGAGGCAGAAGCTTCACCTGTATTTACAAACCGCTCCTCATCGCTTGCACTCCTCCTGAGCTGCACTTTCTGTCAGGTCAGTGGCGGCATTAATAAATGCAAAGCCCTTGAATCATCCAGAAACCATTCTCCACCCCTCAACCCCCAGTCCATGGAAAAATTGTCTTCCACAAAACTGGTCCCTGGTGCCACAAAGGTTGGGGAACCCCTTCATTAGGGAGCAGATTCCTCAGACCACCTTCCAGGGCTACAGACCTGCACACACACCACCTTCTCTTGGTTCAGTCGGGCTGTGTCACCTTCTGACCGATAGGATCTTCTGTAATTTGTAATTTTGTCCTTCTTGGATACCGGGACTCAGGGCCCCCTGAGAGAACCCTGCATTTTACGCCTTGTACTCTGATATCCACTAGCCTGGCTTTCAGTACTTAGTCGACCCTGACATTGGCTGTAAATCATTTAAGAATGCATTATTTCAAACTGACTCAAGTAATGTTAAAAGGATCCCAAAAAATTCTTTAACCGCTTTTGATTAATCATTGACAGACAGATGTTATTTTTAGATCTGAGGAAACTAGGTAGTAAAACGTTCACCACTATATTTTTGGTTCAGTTTTTTTAAGGTAGAACGAAAAGTTAGTCACAGTCCTATGTGAAATGGACATGTGATATTTAAGGTATTGGCGACAATCCATGGGGTCCCAAAGAGTTGGACACAGCTGAGCGACTGAACACACGCGCACACACACACACACATACACACACACACACATACATAGAGCACTTGTTTCCTGCTAGTCTCAGAAAGCAATGTAAATGCAGAAGAAAAATAAAATGCTTTAATATGGGCATGATATCAAATCTCCCATGACCCTCAGTTACCCCATCAGTAAAAAGGAAAAGATGATACTTTTTATTTCACAGGGCTGTTACGAAGATTAAATGAGATAATGTATGAGGAAATAGTTTATCAAGTATAAAACACTGAAATTCTGGTTGTAGTGTAAGAGCTGCATTCATTGTGGAAATGAAGCCAAACCTCACTGAGCACATACTTGGGCTAAGAGGCAGCAGCCATACTGCAGGGACAAGGGGTCTTTTTGCAAGTTTTAAATGGGGTTTAAGTTCCTTATTTGCAACCTTCCTTGGATTTGCAAAAAGTCAATTAATATATTGAGACTGAATGTGTTTTGTTTATTTTGGTTTTTTGTTTTACAGTGATACAGGTTTTTGTTTCATTCTCACAAACTGCAAAAAAATTAGTATGCTTAATACATACAGCAGGAGGACAGGCTTCCATGTCTGTGGCTCCATCTCCAACCATGATGATCTTCTTGAAATGAAATTTTTCCTTTAAAAATTTAATAACTTTTCCTTTCCCACCAGATTCAGCTGTTGGTTGCGTCTCATCAAAACCTGCATATTCACCTATAAAACAAATCCACAGAATTAGATCAGTAGGGCCACTTTTTTGCATAGATGACATCCTCATTTACATACCACGCAAAGCTAAAAGTGGCCTTTGATAAAGTAACACAGCCTGGACTTTCACACTTATTTCTCAAAATGAACAAGCTATGCTTTTAAATTACAAACTTCTTGTCAAGGTTATTCCCTTAGGTGATAAACATCTCACGGTTAATTGGTTTTATCTTTTAAGCTTCCAATATAGCAAATCTCAAAACTTACTGAAATGGCAGAACACCATGAAACAGTAATATATTAATTTAAAACATGTTATTAAATAATTTCTTCCAAGAGGAGATTCTAATTTACATTTGATGTATTATTTCCATCTTCCAGTAATTACTACACTTATTCTCTACTCTTTTTTTAATGATTTCTATCTTATAAACTCTTCAAAAGTGTTCTAGTAACAATTTAAATGTTTTAATTAATACCATTTGGTTTTAAGAATGCCAGCCACCCCCTGACATAACCGGAGACATCTTAAGGTGACGAGAAGATTACAGTGGGGGCTCTGTGATGGTCCAGAGAGGGGCCGGGAGGCGCCTCCAAAGGCAGCTACAGTGCAGTGACTTGCTCACAAATTAACTCTCCTTCCTGAGTCAAACGCATGAGCCAAATTGGCTCTAATACATGAGAGCTTTCATAAAACTGAAATATACTGAATAACAAAATAAGTCATATGGGTTACATGACATTATTTACTAAAATGCAGACATGTATATACAGATAGATGATCTTATGGATACTGAAGGTAGGTGAGATGATGCCCTAAGTGTACCTTGCAGAACAAAGGGTACCAAGGTGTGAAAGACATCAGTAGAGAGAACCCTCTATCTCAGCATTTAACTCTGACACCACCTTGCTGAAGCTGCGTTCCGACAGACATTAAATACTAAAACTGATTAGAGGGGAAAATGTGACCATGAAAGCCTTACCATTAAAGTAGAACTTTAGCCTATTGGCAAATACATTGGTTGATGGAATGTTGAGCTTTGAAGCAACATGCTCCACAATGCTCCTAAAGCCCCCTGATATCAGGAAAACCTGAACATTTCGTTCTTGTAGGCGACTTACTAGCTCCCTGTAAAAAAAAAAAAAAACAAAAGGGAAACTGCAAATACCAAATGCTGATCAATACAAAAGTGAAAACAGGAAACGTGGAAAGGAAACTCAAATATATATTTTCTCCTAATGCATCTGTCCAAGGTACATCAGGCAAGGTGTATCACCTAGTGAATTAATGTTCCATATATGTTTTTCTAAATGCACTTAGAAATTAGTGGGTGGGGCTTGACTGCTTTAGGAAACCATTCCACAACTCTGTTCTGCCCATGGACCTAGAAACACAAGACGAAGAGGAGATCTTGGCTCTCTGTTGGGAAAGAGGGAAGGCAGACATGGGCAGGACCAACCACCCAGACAAGACCACTCACAAGTACCCAAAGAACCACACAGAAGCTCTACAGTAACGAAGGACGTGCCCCCAAACGCAGGTGCTGATAGAGAGACAGTGTACCCAGACCGGGCATCCCTTACCTTATGCCGGGGGTCAGGTGCGGGGGGTGCTCTGCTAGGAGCCTCTGCACCTGTTCCCTGGAGGGCTGGATCAGAGCTAAGCGCTCTGTGAGGGCAGCCTTGAAAGGCACTGCCCCACCCATGGCTCGCCGTGTCCTAGGAGGAGGAAGACCCAACAATCAAGCCAGCCAAGTCAGCTGTCATCAAAGTTTACATGCCCACCCTCCCCAGCTCCTCGCAAGGTCTATCCATGAGGAAGGTGCCCCACCATACAACAGACGTGCTACGTTGCCATGGGAGTGAGTGGGGCCAGGGATAAACTATGGAGGGTGTGCTTGAGAATCACATTCATATTCTGCATCCACAAATACACCATCCAGTGAGCTGAGAAAAACGCATGTACTATCCACAGGTACTTTCCTTAGAAACCATGAGCACTTGTAAACCAAGAAAGAGACTAAAGGCCAGTACTCTTTACACATACACATACACACATACACACACACACACACAGACACACACACACACTTACATAATTTAGCATGTTAAAAATAATCACATCAAAGAAAAAGTATACAGGGGCTTCCCTGGTGGCTCAGTGGTAAAGAATCCTCCTGCCAATGCGGAAGATACCGGTTTGATCCCTGGTGCAGGAAGATAGCACATGCTGTGGAGCAACTAAGCCCGTGAGCGGTAACTATTGAGCTGGTGCTCTAAAGCTCAGGAGCTGCAACTACTGAAGCCTGCCCTAGAGCCTACGCTCCACAACAAGAGAAATCACTGTGATCAGAAGCCCAGGCACAGCAACAAACATCCAGCACAGCCAAAATAAATAAGTAATTTTTAAAGTATACAGATAAAAAATGTCATAGAAGACTTAAGAATAGTGTGTGTATATTTTTGCATATATATATAAATCTACAGTATTTACTGCTGCTGATTTATATATATTTTGGAGCAGCTCCGATGCTGCCATCATAAACTAAATTGTACAGCTTGGTTTTCTAGGCCAGGCATGCTTGCATCAGATGAAGCTGAACAGGAAACGGTCTGGGACCTGGTGGCACAGGGGAGAGCAGAAGGGAGGTAGGAACTCTCACCTGGGCATCTGTGGAGACTCTGAACCAAAACTAGCTTTCTAGCAAAGCTCTAAGGCCATACTTTCAACCATGACACAAAGCCCTGGACCCCTGGAGGTCCCATAGGCTACCTTCCTTGGTTATTTGTGGTCATCATTCCCCTGGCCAAGCTAAGGGTGTGTCATCCATACTTATTTGTCACAGTGTATATATTAGTGTTATATATACACTTTTTGGCATAAATATGTGTATAAATGGGAAACTCCCCAGAAGTCCAGTGGTTAGGATGCCATGCTTCCACTGCAGGGAGACAAGTTCGATCCCATATATATATATATATGCTATGCTCGGCTTAGTTGCTCAGTCATGTCCAACTTTGTGACTCCAAGGACTGCAGTCCGCCAGGCTCCTCTGTCCATGGGGATTCTCCAGGCAACAATACTGGAGTGGGTTGCCATGCCCTCCTTCAAGGAATCTTCCCAACCCAGGGATTGAACCCAGGTCTCCCACATTGCTGGCAGGTTCCTTACCATCTGAGCCACCAGGGAAGCCCATGAATAATGGAGTAGGTAGCCTATCCTTTCACCAGGGGATCTTCCCAACCCAAGAATCAAATCAGGTCTCCTGCATTGCAGATGGATTCTTTACAAGCTGAGCTACCAGGGAAGACCCCCCCCCCCCCATATATTTATATAAGCCCATATATATATATATATATATATATATATATATATATATATAAAATGGATGGTTGGATGACGTACTACACCAACAAATTCAGCTCTAAGTGATGGAAAAAAATAATCTAGTGCCCATGTTTCATAGGAAGGGACTAAAATCAGGGAATTGTGGCTCTGGTCCTGTGCGTCATCCAAAAGTCACTCTTCTTTCGCAATCCTCTATCATTTCATAAGATGAATAAATATTGTTCCTACATTTCTGACACGGCATCCTCAACTCCACAGAATTTGGCCAGCTCATCAATTCCTTCTTCTTGGATGACGGTGCTATCAACATCAAAGCACACTGCATCAGCTGAACAGAAAAGATTCTTCAACTCTGAATGGGAGACCATCTTTGGAAGAATTTTCCTCCTACAACAGAAAAAGATGAGTCTATTTAAAGACATAAAATATAATCATTTGTTGTTGTTGTTCAGTTGCTAAGACCTGTCTGCAACCCCATGGACTGTAGCACGCCAGGCCTCCCTGTCCCTCACTATCTCCTGGAGTTTGCCCAAGTTCATGTCCATTGAATTGGTGATGCCATCCAACCATCTCATCCTCTGTTGCCCTCTTCTCCTTTTGCCTTCGCTCCTTCCCAGCATCAGACAAAATATAATCATTAAAAGGCCTAATTTTGCCTACGAATGTCAATATATTATATTTCGTATCAAAGTCACCGAAGCCTGTATAAGCATGTCCTTATGGATTCATTCATTTTTTTTTTTAATACAAATTAAGCACCTTCTAAATGTCAGGCTCTAGGGCTACAAAGATGAGTGGAGACCCAGATTCTGCTCCCAGGAATTAAGTCTACTGTAGGTTATCAATTTATGAATGTATTTTATTTTCAACCAATATTCACGTACTTTTGACCTAATCAGAGCAATAAGGCAAGTGCTACAATGGAAATGTGCATAAGATACTGTCAGCACACAGAGTAAATGGTTAACCTTGGCTTCCAAGAGGTACAGGCATTTGAGCTGAATCTTGCAGAGTAAGTGGCCTTCTCCATGGGCTCTCAAAGGGAAGGGTATCAGTTTGTTGTGTCCTGAGAATGAGCCAGAGGGAGAACAGCAGCAAGGAGGGGGGTAGTGATGGCAAAGGGAAGAACATGTGCAAAGACAAGGAGGCAGAATGATGGCTGATGAGCTGGGAGCTGCCCAACGGCCCAAGCCAGCTGGCAGGCAGTGCACGGGCAGTTAGTATGGGCGGGCTAAGAGGCTTTTTTTTTTTTTTTTTACTTTGCTGGGTCTTCATTGCTTCACACAGACTTTCTTAAGCTGCGGTGATTGGGGACTGCTGTTCGTTGCGGTAGATGGACTTTTCATTGCCATGGTTTCTCTTGTCACAGGCTCGAGAGCTCAGGCTCAGGAGTCGTGGTGCACAGGATCAGTCGCCCCACGGCCTGTGGGATCTTCCTGGACCAGACATTGAACCCGTGTCCCCTGCACTGGTAGGCGGATTCTAATCCACTGGACCACCAGATAAGTCTTAAGGAGTCTGGATTTTAACATTCTAGCTAACGGAAGGACTTACCTGGTGGACCAGGAGCTAAGACTCCATGCTCCCAATGCAGGGGACCCAGGTCCAATTCCTGGTCAGGGAACTAGATGCCACATACCTCAGCTAAGAGTTCAATATGCTGCAACTAAGACTTGGTGCAGCCAAATAAGTAAATATTGGTGGTGGTAGGGGGAACTTTTAGCTAATAGGAAACCTTGAAAGGCTTTACACCTCAGAAGTCAGAGCTAAACATACACGTGAGTTTGTTTCCAGTGCAGAGGTGGTAACTGAAGCCACAGGCTGCTGGAAGAGAGAGTAGAGAAGGGGAAAAAGGAGAAGGCTGAGGACAGAGCACAGAGAAACCGGACCGTCAAGTCAGGAGCCTGTGAAGGAAAATGAGAGGGAGAAGTCACAGGGAGGAGCTGAGAGAGACCACAGTGCTGCAGGAGCTACAGAGGACAGTTTCAAAAGAATTTTGAGTATTTTTTATTTTTTAAGAAAATTGGGGCTTCCTGATGACTCAGTGTTAAAAAAAAAAAATCCACCTGCCAATGCAGGAGACACCGGTTCAATCCCTGGTCCAGGAAGATCCCACATGCCATGGGGCAGCTAAGCCCTCGCTCCCTGACTACGGAAGCCCTTGCACCTTAGAGCCCGTGCTCCACAACAAGAGAAGCCCCCGCTTGCCACAACTGGAGAAAAGCTCAAGCGGTAACAGAGACCCAGCACAGCCACAAATAAATAAAATTACTTTTTAAAAAAGAAAGAAAATCAACGGACTAGAGTCTTGGAGGTGAACTAGATCCTAGAGGTCGTCCGGGGCCACTCTCCCATCAAAGAAACTAATACGTCATGTACAAGGTACACGGACCATGCAAATCAGCATAAACAGTGGCTGACAGCTGACTCACAGGAGCCTGCCCAACCCACTTTGTAACTGATTACAAACCAGTGCATTTGGTAGAATGATCCAGTTCAAAGCTGACCTGGGGGCGGGGGGGGGATCTTTCAAGCCAGGGGTCAGCAAAACACAGCCAGTTGGCCAAATGCAGCCTGCCACCTGTTTTTGTACAGCCTGTGAAGAATGAATTTTACATTTTAAATAGTTGGAAAAAGTAGAAGAGTAGTATTTTGTGATACATGCAAGTCACATAAAATTCAAAATTCAGTGTCTGTAAATAAAATGTTATGGGAACATAGCCACGTTCATCATTTACGTGTCTATAGTGACTTCCCCACAAGAGCAGACAAGCTGAGTAGCTGCGTCAGAGACATTATGGTCTGGAAAACCTGAGATACATACTGTCTGGCCCTTTAGAGAAAAATCTTGCTGATCCTTGTTTTGAGCCCTTACAAGAGAGTACTCCAAACAGGAAACACCAATTTCATTGGAGTCCCACTAAAAACAGGCAGAGGAGGGTAAATTAATGAATCCAGTTATCAACAGAATTTAAAACTCTGCACTGACATTATTAACCTAAATTTGAATAAGTCTCCATAGAAGAGAAGTATTTTTCAAAAACATGAATACAAAACACATCTGCTGCTGGTTATCTATTGGGTTTTCTGTAAGAGATTATGAAAAAACCCAATCGACTTTTTGGCCGACACAATACGATCTGTTTTTTACCCCCAACATCATGTTCTTGTTCAAGCTGACCCCTCAAGTTAGAGGACCAACTTCCCAGGTTCACATCTCTCTTGGAGGCTAAGCTCCCTGCTGGCTGGTTCTCTTATGTAATAGCCCACGGCCCGAACTTGGTCTTCTCTGCCTATATACACTCCTTGCTAAGGGCTAAGTCACTTCAGTCATGACCAACTCCTTGCGACCCCATGGACTGTAGCCCACCAGGTTCCTCTGTCCCTGGGAATTCCCAGGCAAGAATATTGGAGTGGGTTGCCATTTCCTCCTCCAGGGGATCTTCCCCACCCAGGGATCAAGCTGGAGTCTCTTATGTCTCCTGCTTTGGCAGGGGGATTCTTTACCACTAGCGCCACCTGGTCACTCCTTAGAGGAATTAATTTATCCAAGATCATAGCTTTAAATGTCATCTCTATGACAGTAACTCCCAAATGCACACCTGCAGCTCAGTTTTTCTCTCCCAAACCCTAAACTCTGTCTACTTACCTGACTTCCACTCAGATGTTTAGTGAACATCCCAAACATAAAACATAACGTCCAGAGGGAGGTGGGAGGGGGGATCGGGATGGGGAATACGTGTAACTATATGGCTGATTCATGTCAATGTATGACAAAACCCACTGAAATGTTATGAAGTGATTGGCCTCCAACTAATAAAATAATATTAAAAAAAAAAAAAAAAAGAAAAAAGAAAAAAAAAATCATACCTAGGAGGAAGTAGTTTTTTGGAGAATAATACTATTTCAAAAAAAGTGAAATTTTAACTTTAGATGTACCCTATTTTCTATTTTTTAAAATAAATTATTTTAATTCCAAAAAAAAACAAAAAACATAACGTCCAAAACTGAACTCCCAGTCTTCCCTCCCCTCCTCAAGACTGCCATTCTTGCAGCCTTCCTTCTCTCTCTTGATGGCAACTCCACTCCTCAGTCACCTTTAACATTTCTCTTTCCCTGAAATCCCACAACCAATCTTTCAGGAAATGCTATTTGTTCTGCCTTTATTTTTATTTTTTTTTTGGCCGAGCCCCGCAGCATGTGGGATCAAACCCACACCCGCTACAGTGGAAGTGTGAAGTCTTAACCACTGGACCTCCCGGAAAGTCCGGTTCTTCCTTTAAGAGCTAACCAAAACAAAATCTAACCAAAGTATGACCACTTCTCACCACATCCACTGCTGTCGTTCCAGCCTGCACCAATGTTTCTAGCCAAGATTGTACCAACAGCCTCTTAAAATGTCCCCACCTCTACTATCTGCTCTCAACATAACAGCCAGAGAATCACTGTAAGCTATAAGCCAAATCATGTCACAATCTTAGCTCAAAATTTTTCGGTGGCTTTTCATTTTACTAAAAGTAAATGCCCAAATTCCTATGATTACCTATAAGATCTGCCCCCAACTCTGGCACCACCACCACCAGCATGCCCTCCGCATTACTCCTCTGGCCTCATCTCCTACCCCTCTCACCCTTGTTCACTCTGCTCCAGCCTCACTGGTCTTCTCGCTGCTCTACAAATATACCAGGAAGGCTCCCCTCTCAGAGTCTCTGCTCTACCTTCGCCCTTGGTGGGAATGCTCATCTGACGAATACCCGCTTGGCCAGTTCCCTCAGAAGCAGTTTGCCCAGATGTCAACCTGACCACCCTGTTTATCACTGTAACCACCTTCCCTGACCTTACCCCAGACATTACTGATCTCCCTCATGATGTCCTACTTCTTTTCTTCTGTAGCATCTCTCATCTTCTAACACCTGATAATATATGTCTATTATGTGTTGTCTATCTGTTCCCATTAAGATGTAAATTTCACAGGAGTAGGATCTTTATCATCTTTGTTCACTGCTGGATCCTTAGGACTGAGAACAGTACTTGGCATGTAGCAAGGTTCAGTAAGGCTTCCCAGATGGCACTAGAGATAAAGAACTTGCCTGCCAATGCAGGAGACATAACAGACTCGGGTTCAATCCCTGGGTCAGGAAGATCTCCTGGAGGAGGGCATGGCAACCCATTCCAGTATTCTTGCCTGGAGAATCCCCATGGACAGAGGAGCCTGGCAGGCTACAGTCCATAGGGTCACAAAGAGTCGGATATTACTGAAGTGATTTAGCATACGCACAAGGCTCAGTAATGTGTGTAAATGAATAAAGCTCAAATGCCATCTTCACTATGAAGTCTTCCCTGATCCCCTGAGCTGGAAAAAAATCTCTCCCAGAACTTCCACAATACTTTATGGAGACCTGCTTTAAGATATGGAATTCATAATATTCCAACTTATCTTATATTGATTTATGTGCATATCACTTTCACTCCTGGATGGCAAGCTCTTTGTACTAAGATACAAAATTTTCCAAAACACCTATTGTTTTGAACCTTTTTTGAGTAGATACTCAATTAATTTCTGAAGGTTGAATGAATAAATAAAATTATACAATTGTGAATTACATATGCACAGCTAACGATTTTTTAAAACTTTTTATCGTGGCAGATTTCACATACATATAAAAATAGGAAGCATGAATACATGAACTCCGTGTATTTATTATTCTGTTTCAATAATCATAGCAAATCTTATTTCATCAACAACCCCACTATAAAAGGTTCTGCACCCCAATTCCGAAACGGGGGTTGGGGTTCCCACACATCCAAGCAGTTCTTGGATACCAGCAGGGTGTTCTACTTTTCGATTCAAGTCCGACACTATCTACCCAGAGAGGGCATCAGATTCCACGGGTTAAAGGTTCAGTCCACAAGACTGACCGCACTCCACCCCCGACACACACTCTCTCTCTCTCCAGATGTCAGTCACAGTCCAGATTACCATCACCTGTGCTTCTGACTGACCAGCGATAGAGTGGAGGTTCCAACAACCCTATCCTTGGGTTCAATATTCATTAGAGCGACTCACAAAATTTACTAGGTTTATTATTAAAGGATATAACTTAGGAAAAGCAAATGAAAGAAATGCACAGGGCAAAGATATGTGGGAGGGGAGGGGAGCTTCCATGCCCTCTCCAGGCTCGCTGTTCTGCCCAAATCTTCACGTGTTCACCTACCCAGAAGCTCTTAGAATCCCGTCCTTTGCGGGTTTTGAGGAAGACTCATTACAAAGGCACGCTTGATGAAATCATTGGTCACTGGTGCCCGAGCTCAGCCTCTGACCCCTCTCGGGGTCAGGTCAGTGGGACCGAAGGTTTCAACCCTCTCGTCACATGGTTGGCTCTCATGGCAAACAGCCCTCATCCTTAGGTAGGTCCAAAAGTCACCTCATTCACACAAGAGACATCTTTATCTGTCTCATCATGGAAAATTCCAAGGATTATAGGAGCTCTGTGTCAGAAACAGGACAGGTCCAAACACGTGTTTATTACAAATCACATTCTCACATCCACAGGATTCCATCTTGAGATAAATCTGACTTATCTCACAGTAAATCATATCATTTCATACAAAAATATTTCAATGTATATACTTAAAGGGTAAAGGCTCTTTTTAATATACATAGTCATTTGCATTTATTAACTATACTGTTGGCACCTGCCTGTATTCAGGTTTGGCCGCTGACAACTGTGGAATCACATCAGGTTAATCACAGCACACCTCAGAATGTCCCTGCTTATCCATTTCTCATTATTAGCATAGAAATAAACATAATGTCTCTGTTACTTGATTCATTTATGCCGTTCATGATTCAAATCCTCTCCATTTCACCAGTCTGCTCCCCACCACTTTCCTCCCCCCACAAACACTCACATACACATACTTTATGCTCAAAGAATACAGAGGACTTCTTGCTCCTTAAACATGTCATGGTTTTTTAGTTCTCTATATCTTTGTAAATGCTGTTTATTCTGCCTGAAATCACCTAATTACTCATGTTTAAGGGGCAAATTCCTATTTATTCTTCAAGGTGCAGATTAAATTATTTTCCCCGTACTATCGCCTTCATAATCCCCACCAAGAATTAATTAATTACCCCCATGCCTCTCCTAGAATGTGAGTTCCTTCAGGGTAGGGACCTTGACTGAATTACTTTTCTGTTCCAGCACTGCTGCTGCTGCTAAGTCTCTTCAGTCGTGTCCGACTCTGTGCGACCCCATAGACTACAGCCCACCAGGCTCCGCAGTCCCTGGGATACTCCAGGCAAGAACACTGGAGTGGATTGCCATTTCCTTCTCCAATGCATGAAAGTGAAAAGTGAAAGTGAAGTTGCTCAGTTGTGTCTGACTCTTTGTGACCCCATGGACTGCAGCCTACCAGGCTCCTCTGTCCATGGGATTTTCCAGGCAAGAGTACTGGAATGGGGTGCCATTGCCTTCTCCACTGTTCCAGCACAGTGGGTGTTAAATTGAAATGTTTCAGGAATTAGAGCTGAATCTAAGCAGTTAATGAGAACCCAACACAGAATCGAGTACATTACTGTTCTCAATTAAACAATTCCAATTTAGTATGCTATTACCCTAAAATTAAAATCCTTAACCAGAAATGACGACTACCGCAGAGAAACAGTATCAACGTCATATATTCCGAAGTTGGAAGGAAGCTCAAAGTCATTATCTGGGGCTAGTCCTGTGCCTTTCTACAGGAACAATACAGATACATCCATTTACCAAATTAACTAATAGAGGTATAAGGAATTAAATGCTTTACCCAAGGTCATACAGCTCCTAAGTGATGGTCAAAGAACTGAAATTTGGATCTCAAAAGCACAGAGACAACATAAAAGATGTGGATAAATTAAGCAGAATTAAGTTAGACATTGTTAAGAACATAACATGGATCCAGGAAATGTCAAAGACTTCCACCAAGAATTCAGACTGGGGACTTCGCTGGCAGTTCAGTGGTTGAGAATCCACCTTGACAAGCAGGGGACGTGGGTTCAATCCCTGGTCAGGGAACTAAAATCCTACAGGCCACGGAGAAACTAAGTCCACGTGCCAGAACTGGAGAATCCATGCGCCACAATGAAAGATCCCACATGCTGCAACTAAGACCAACACAGTCAAATAAATAAAAATATTTTTTAAAAAAGAATTCAGACTATTCTTCAAAGACAGTGAAGCCAGTCCACGGTGCCACTCTGTGCCCAGCACAAGATCTGGGAAACACAGAATGGGCACCATCTTCAAGATGCTCTCGGTCTCACTGGGATGGCTGAACAAATCATTATTGCTCACATTTAAAAAGCCAGAGCCTTGAGCCTCTTTCCAACCACTGATACCAGCAATAGCTTCAACCAGATCATGAGCCTCGAATACAAAAGGAAACACACATTTCCTCTAATGAAGTGAGGACTGATTTCTACAAGCCCGGATGAACAGTAGTCCCGACTTAGAATACTGACACCTGTAGGTTGCACTGTTTCCTACGACAGGATGTTTGAGACAAACTATTGGAGGACAGAGGGAACAAAAAGTACCCACAAACTGAGAAGGCATCTTGAGAGCAACAAATGAGGCAGGCAGATCCATATAATCAGGGTACTTGGGAACAGGGCGTGCACTCCTAAGCCAAGACTGATGAAAGGGTAAGTAGTCTTGGGGGTGCTGGAAATACGTCAGGGAGGGTTTTCATCATTGTTTGGGGACTAACAGAGCATAGAGCTACCTGGCCCTGATGATTATTAAACAATGTCTATTAGCTGCAAAGCCGTTGACGACAGAGAAGTGATTCACTGCACAATACAGTCCTGGGTAGGGTCAGCAGAAGGACAGGAGAAACTGTAAGGACCCAAGATGGTGCTAGTTATGCTAACAGCCATGCACAAACATTACACTGAAGCTACCTGGAAGGCTAATTTTTTTCTCCATGCCCTCCCTAGAAGACAGAGCTAGATTATATGACCTTAACCTTGCCCCAGAATGCTTGTGCCAGGGGATATGCCCTCCATCCTCAGCTTACATGGGTTTCAATCCCCTGTTTAGACTACAGAGCAAATTCAGCTTCCTTCTGCACTTTGCAGCCCCCACCGTAAGATGCCCTACCTCCCTGTTCACTTCTGTTCCCCTTTTTTCATCGTCTCCACCAGGAGTGACCCGTGATTCGTACAAATTCAAAATTCTCATAGTTCTGGGGTGGGAAGGGAAATCTGCTGAGTAAGTTCAATTGCTTCAAAGTGAATTGTGTACATTAGAAAAATCGTTGCTGGAGAATGGACTCTGGAGCCCTCACATCCAGACTAGCAAGGAAGGGGGACAGGACAGAGGTGGAAGAAATCCTGGTGGGAAGGTCTGTGTTTAGACATGGCAGTTCCCAAGCCTGGTCCTGACCCCTAGACCACTGCCTTCTGGGGCTCAGGACAGGACTCCTACCCACCCGACTCCAAGCGGGTCCACCTTGGGGAAGCAGAGGGCCAATTGGTAAAGAAGCCATAGCTGACAACCCCTTGTCACCCACTCCCAGTTCCAAAAGTACAAAAGCAAGCTTTCCTTCAAGGCCAACCTTAGGAAGTCTGATGTTAGATAAGAGGGAGAAAACTTTCTCATCCCAACAAACTCTCTTCCAGCTTCTCATCTAAGTGTCTCACAAGAGACATCTAAGATCACCTTCACCAACTCCCCCTTTTGCAGGGGTTGACCTCTTGCCTTCACCTATGTAAGAACACATATAAGCTGGTACAGAGGTTGAGGAGGCCAACAGAGCAAAGCTTCCTGGATTCAGAAGGGCATCATCTGGGTGGCTTTGGTCCTGGTGGTGAGGCTGTTTGGGGCCCTCCAAGCAGTGAAACAAGGTCCAATGGAGTCTGAGAGGTTTCTGGATCAGAGGAGAGTCAAAGAGCCTTCCTGTAACTAGGACGGGGGGTTCCTGCCAATGCATTTATAGTACATTTTATGATTTAAAACAAAACAGCTCTTCTTCAGGGAAACCAAGATTGTATGTGTACCACATAGCTTTACAGCAGACAATTCTTTTTATGCAGGTGAAGAGTAAACTGATAACTGATAAACATATAACACTGACAATGACAACAACAACGGACAAATCAGACTCACGTTTCTTCAGTGCTGGAATCACAGGAGACAACGGTCTTCTCTTCCCACTTCTTTCCTGGGGAGGGGGCGGGGGATAAAGAAATTCAGGATAAAGTTCTGACTACAAATTTCTTTAAGAGAGATCTCATGAGTTCTGCAAGAGTAAGAGCCTAGAAAGAACTGGGAAATCAACATCAAGGTCCAGACACAGGAGAAGAAAGAGACCGTCTAGCTTCACTATCCTCCCTATGTAGGACTAGAACAAAGAAAGGTTGGCTGCAAAGTCTCCTAAGGCTACTTTCTCTGGGAAATACTTCACATCTGCCTCCTTCAAGCTCCACAGAAGAGGAAATATACCCTTTTCTGTGGCTTTAAGCCAGAAAAAGCTTCGAATCTGATAGAAAAGTCACCTACACCTGATTGGCATGTCTCAGAGCAAGGGAAAGGAGAGAAAAAGGGAAAGAGGATCTTGGGGGAAAACAAAATACAAATACAAAGAAGACAATGTAGGAACATTACAGACTGTACAAAATGGTCCCTGCTGTCTTCAAAATGAGGAAAGTCAACAACATTCCAAGAATAGTCAGAGAGGAACCCTGCTGCTCCGTAAGAAGGGAACGAAGCCAACAACTTCCAATTATTATCCTCATCATTTAAACTGTAAAAAGAAGTGGACGAAGGTGCTAAATCTCAGAAGAAACAAAGAGACAAAAAGAAGCAGTTAAGAACAAGCAGCAAGAAAGAGCAAAGTGGGGCTTGACAAAGGAAAGCAACAGAATGGAAAGAAATCTTCTGGGAAGTTCAAATACAGTCCTCACTGCACTCAGAAACGGTGTGGTGTACCTTTTCTCTCACCAGTCATAGAGGATAATACTCCCGAGAAGGAGGAAGAACACAAGCTGTACTCCAAGCCTTGTACCTGAGCATGCAAGCCTAGCGTGTCTTCCCCACACTGCTGAGCTTCTGCAAGTGTTCTGAATCCCGCTCCCCTGCAGGCCCGTGAGAGCTGCATCCTATTGGCCCTCCCCGGAAGCTGCTTCTCTTAGAAGACAACCCACTGCCCAGAATGGCAGCACAAGAATGGTACTATTTCCAATTTGCTCCTTTTTTGTTTGTTTCTTTTTCAAGCGTGAATTATTTTTTTATGTGTGCATGTATTTTATTTTATTTTGGCACAGCTGGGTTTTTCTTGCTGTGGCTGGACTTTCTCTAGTTGCAGCCATTGGGAGCTACTCTTTGTTCAGGTGCTTCTCATTGAGGCAGCTTCTCTTGTTGCAGAGTGCGGACTCTAGGTGTACAGGCTTCAGTAGTTGAGGCTCGCCGGCTCCAGAGACCGGGCTCAGTACTTGTGGCACATTGGTATTTACCCGGAGGCATGTGGGATCTTCCCAGACCCAGGGTTGAACCTGTGTCCCCTACATTGGCAGGAGGATTCTTTACCACTGGACCACCAGAGAAGGCCCTAATTTGCTTCTTTAAGATAGTTTATTCTTTCTCCTTTGATCCATTTACATCTAAAGGAGAAATTCTTTTAATTATAAAGGCAGACTCTTTTTCTCTTCTAATTTAGAATTCGTACTTTGCTACTTACCTTTTTTTTTTTTTTTTCAATTGGGCATGTATTAAATCATGTGAAAACTTAAAATGTTCTATTTTGTTTCACCAATATGAATATGACAAGACTCTGATAGTCATTATATTGAAATCCTACCTGGTAGTTTTAATTATACATAGAAATAATGGAATGTACATCCTTCCCTAACCTGTAGCCCAATGACGAATTATGTAAAAATAATAATAAAATTGTAGTCCAATGCCAAAAATCAACTCCAAATGAATCAAGACCTAAACAAAAAAAGCTAAAACTATAAGACTTCTAAAATGCAGGAGGAAAATTGCACTCCTATGGCAGGCAGCCTCTAAAATGGCCCCTAGTAGGAATTTCCTGGAGGCCCAGTGGTTAGGACTCTGTGCTTCCAGTACAGAGGTCTTGGATTTGATCCCTGGTTGGTGAACTAAGATCCCACAAGCCACATAGCTTGGTCAAAAAACCAAAACAAACAACACCTAATGAACCAACTTCCTGCTATTCCAACCCATCTCTAACCCCCTGCCCTTGACAGTGAGCTGGGTTTAGTGACTCTCTTCCAGTGAATAGAATGAGGCAGAGGTGATAGGATATCACTTGCAAAATTAGACTGACACAAATGAGTGTGTATAACTGTGAGATCTGAACAAGCTCTATGGATTGTGCCAGAGTCAGTTCCTTGAGATGTTGGCCTCAGGGGAAGGGACATGGGCGAAGAAGTGCATGAGATTTCCCTGTATATTTCTTTGCAGCCCTCTGTGAATCCATAATTATTTCTAATCACACACACAAAAAAAGTGGGTTTTTTAAAGTGAGTTTATCTAGGGGAATTCCCTGGTGGCCCTTTGGTTAGGACTCAGTGCTTTCACTGCCAGGGCCTGGGTTCAATTCCTGGTCAAGGAACTAAGACCCTGCAAGCCAGGCAGCAAGGCCAAAAAATAAAGAGTGTGTGCGCCTGTTGTCACTTTATAAAAAGAATGTGGCTTCCATTCTTGCCCCACCCCCACTCCTTGCTCTACTGGAAGGCAGCTGCCATGTTGGTAGCTGCCCTAAGAGAGATGCATGTGGCAGAACTGGCAGCAAACAGCCAGGGAGAAACTGAAGACCTCAGTCCAACAACCCTCAAGGAACTGAATCCTGTCAACAACCAGATGAGCGCACTAAGAAGCAGATCTTCCTCCACTGAAGTGTTCGGATAAGTTGACCTTGGCCAACTGCAACCCCTCAAGAGACCCTATCCAAAAAAAAAAAAAAAAGAGACCCTATCCAGAACCACCCAGATAAGCTGTTCCCAGACTTCTGACCCACAGAAACTGTAAGAAAATAAATGTTTGTCTTTTAAAACTGCTGAATTTGGGGATTATTTGTTATGCAGGGATACCTAATAGAACAACCATAATTGGTAAACATTTTCTTAAATAAAACCCAAATAGCATGAATAATAAAAGGAAAAAATGATAGATTGGACTTCATCAAAATTAAAAACTGCTTTTCAAAGACACCATTAAGGAACGGGAAAAAAAAGGTAAGTCACAGAAGGGGAGAAAATATTCACAATCCACATATTTGACAGGACTTTTATCTAGAATAAAGAACTTTTACAACTCAATAAAACACACAACCCATTAAAATATGAGCAAAAAGAGATCCTAAAAGGCATTTCAAAAAAGATGTGCAAAGAAGCTCAAAAGAAGAACAACTTTAAAAAGATTGACATTATCATGTAATGGTGAGGACATGGAACACCTGGAACTCTCATACAATGCAACACTGTGGAAAACAGTTTGGCAGTTCCTTACAAAATTAAACATTTACTTACTGTAAGAGTCAGTCAGCAATCCCATACCTGGAGGTGTATTTAAGAGAAACGAAAACATTCAAAGCAGCTTTATTCATGATAGCCCAAATGACAGATGAAGGGATAAACAAAACACTACTCGGCAATAAGAAAGGAATAAATTACCAATGCATACTATAACATAAATAGCTCAATTGGTAAAAATCTGCCTGCAATGCAAGAGACCCAGGTTTGATCCCTTGGTCAGGAAGATCCCCTGGAGAAGGAAATGGCAACCCACCCCAGTATTCTTGCCTGGAGAATCCCATTGACAGAGGAGCCTGGCAGACCACAGTCCATGGGTTCACAAGAGTTGGACACGACTTAGTGACTAAACTAACCACCATCATAATATGAATAAATATTTTAAAAATATTATACTGACCAGAAGAAGCCAGACACAAAAGAGTATGATTCTGTTTATATGAAACCCTAGAAAATACCAACAAATGCTATAATGACCAAAATCATTATAGAGACCCTAGGAAACTTTTAGGGGAGATGGAAGTATTCTACTGTGATGGTGAATATAAGTGTGTACAATGCTGTCAAAATTCATCAAAACGTACACTTAAAATGGGTGCATATTGTTGCATTAGATTATACATCAATAAAATGTAAGCTTAAAAATAAGTTATAAGGGGAACTTCCCTGGTGGTTCAGTGGTTGACTCTGCTTCAAAAGCAGGTGGTTTGAGTTTGATCTCTGGTCAGGGAAAAACTAAGATTTCCCGTGTCGAGTTTCCCAGCCAAAAAAGAAAAGTTATTAGATATGTATCAGATAATCTGAAAACTTAAAACATCCTGAGCATTTTGTTTTCCAATATGAAAGCGACAGGACTAGGATAATGATATTGAGAACACATCGGGCAGTGGAGATAGCATATAGAAATTCTGGATTTCATTTTTCTTCCCTGATCCTCATTTCAATCCAGTAGTCAAATATTTAAAGAGTAAACACCATGTGCAGGTCACATATAAGGAAAACTTAGAACGTTAAGTTTGATGAATGGAAGCATTATTTATTTAATTCCCGGCTTGAAGCCGTACAACAATGTATCTGGTAAATACATATTTAAAATTCGAATTCTGATGAAAAAGAAGTTGACGAAGTCAGATACTGCAACTCTAAATTCTGGAACTTTTCCTACTCTTGTACTGATGACTCCCCTATGTGGGATTGCATCATTCATTCATGCTGTTTGGTAACAAGCAGCAGTGGGATAAAACAAGTGAAAACCATCAAAAGTAAAAGGATGAAAAGAAAGCCTTGGAATCCCATGACATAATTTACCTATCCCGATGAAGAGAAAGAAATGCAGAATCATAAAGGCCCCGGCTATAGGACAGGCGAGCCGCTCAATCAGAAAGTTGGGCACACGGCGAGATAAACACTTGCCCAGACTTACCCCGGCGCTGCTGCTCCTTCCTGGGCCGCTGCCACCGCCTTCAGGTCTCCCGCGGCTGTAAAGTTCCGACTGCAAGGGGCCGAGGGTTGGCTCCAACGTTCAGCTGTGGAGCTTGAGGGAGGTGACCGGTGCAGAGCCCCAGGGACTTTATCAATCACCAGATCCGCTGACAAGTGCGGTGGCTTCTTGCGGGATTTGCATCTCTTTTATACTCAACTGAAGCCTGCAAGACCTCCTCTCTGCAGAGCCGGGCTGGGAAGAAGCCCTTGGCCCCGCCCCCGAGGGAGGGACTCCCGGAACCCGCCCCCTCCTCCCGCCGGGGGCTCGGCGTCGGCAGACCTCGACTTGCATTTGGCGGTGGACGCTTTCCTGCGGAGCCGCGGGCCACTCCACCTCCACTTTGCAAAAGCTCCGGTCCTTTCCCAGCGCTCCCCACCGTCACCACCCACTTGGGATAAGAGTCGGTGAGAGAAGAGAGGGACCTCTGTACTGATTTTGCAATTAAGGAAAGCCCCTTAGGGGCTTTATTTTTTTTAATCCACACTTGGCTTTATGCTCTTGTAGGAATTTAAGTCCCAAGAGAACCGCAAAAACTGCTCACATTCGCGGCTAAAATGCAGAAACCCATGAGTGACAAAATGAGTCTTTGCACCCCCAGCTTTTTGAGGGGGTCCTCTTTCTTTCTTCTTGGTATCAATTGCCCAGCTAGTTTTATGTTGACTACTGTAAATAAGGAGTCATTGCCCACAAACGTTTACCTTTGGGCAGAGCTGTCTGGAGCTAGGCGGTGAGGTCCTACCCTAAACAACGGAAACCTCGGATACCGACAGTTCACGTCTACAGCCTCCCTTCAAACTGGTGATTCACACAAAGGGGATGCTGGAGTGAGGCTGGGACACAGCATCCCTGCCCTTTGCTACCAGACCTCTCAAAAAACACAGTTCTATCCAGAAACAAGAGTCCTGATGCTCCGAGGTCACACGTGACTTTGAAGTTCAATATTCTCACATTTCATCAGTAAGAAAATGTTTGCAGGTTTGGGGCACAACCCATTCAGTTTTTCCCAGATCTGCCAGGGATGGTTTTGATGAAGGACAAGAAAGAGGAATTTTGATGATTTGAAATATGAGGTAAAAGATAATATAATTAATAGGGGAGGACAAAATAAGGGGGTCCAAAAAAATAATCTTGTCAAGAACCTGTTTATATTCTATGGCAAGTAATTTAGAAATACTGGGGAATAGAAGAAACAAGGTGGTAAACACCAAATACTTGTATATAAGTTATTAAAGTGATAATTGAGGACTTATTTCAAGAGGAAAAGAAACAGTAGAAGTGTTCATTTTTGCTATTGTTCATATTTCATAGATGCTTAATGTTAAATAGATTTCAGGTAAAATATACCAAATAAAATCTGTCTACTACTTATGATGCCTGTACCCACCTCACATTCACACCTGTATTAACACTTGTGGATGTGAGGTGGCAGTGTTGTGCACACTGTTTAGCTAGAACACATACTAGAAAAAAAATTGTCCAGGGAATTTCTTGGTAATTCAGTGGTTAGGACTCTCACTGCCAGGAGGCTCTCACTGCCAGGAGTCCAGGTTCAATCTCTGGTTGTGGATCTCACCAGCCATGCAACACAGCAAAAAAAAAGTTATCCAGAGGAGGTTAATGAGTAGTCACAGATACATGGAACAATCAGACAAGGGATAACTATATTAACAGATTTTAATATGCTTCATTGTTGTTCTTCTGGAGTAATGGTAAATAGCATACCTGAACCAAATATAAACATATTGTAAGTCTAGTAAAAACATTAGCAAATTATTTTGCAAAGTTTTAATTGTAACTGGTTATTAAAAAGTTAATATTGAGTTTAATCATAACTGGTTATTAATACAAGTAATACTAGTATTCCTGAAAGGTTTTCTATAGATCACATTTCTATAAGTTAACAAATTTTTTAATGATTAACTATTTTAGAATCAAGTGCTATTTTTATAAAGTAATTCATTGCTAAGAAAATAGCCTTCTAAAATATAGTACACTGGACAGTCACTCTAGGAAACACTATAGTATTATTTAGCAACACTGAACCTGTACATTTTCTATGACCCAGCAATTCCATCTCAAGAATGCACTCAGGGACTTCCCCGGTGGTCCAGTGGTTAAGACTCCACCTTCCAATGCAGGGGATGTGGATTTCATCCTGTTTGGGAACTAAGATCCCACATGTTGTGTGGGGCAACTAAGCCTACTCACCACAATGAGAGAAACCCCAAGCACTGTAAGGAAGAGGCCAGTGCAGCCAAAATTAAAGGAAAAAAAGAAAAAAGAATGTACTCAGAAGAAAGTCATACATGAGTGTCAAGAGTCATATATGAGAATGTGTGACAAATAAGTCACACTCTGGAAATATATCCATGATATGTCATGAATAAAGCAGGTTGCAGAACATTATATATAGCTTGATTACCAGTTTTGAAAAAGAACTCTGTGTATGTCTATAAACATGTGCAGTATATGATATACACTCAGTATATCTGAGTCTCTATATAGTTGTTAACTCTGGGGAGTAAAAAGAATGAAGAATTTACCTCACTACATTAGTTGACTTCACAGATATAGAGAACAGACTGTGGTTGCCAAAAGGGGGGTGGGGGTCGAGGGTAGGAAAAGATTGGGAGTTTGGGATTAGCAGATGCAAACTATCATATATAAGATGGATAAACAACAAGGTCCTACTGTATAGTACAGGGAACTAGATTCCATATCCTGTGATAAACCAGAATGGGAAAAAATGAGGAAATACATATATATTATATATATATATAATATATATGTATGTATGTATGTATAACTAAAGTTTCCCTGCTCAGATGGTAAAGAATCTGCCTGCAATGTGGGAGACCTGGGTTCGATCCCTGGGTTGGGAAGATCCTCTGGAGGAGGGCATGGCAACCCACTCCAGTGTTCTTACCTGGAGAATGCCCATGGACAGAGGAGCCTGGTGGGCTATCGTCCACGGGGTTGCAAAGAGAGTAACCCTATAACCATGACTCAGCGAGTAAGCACATGTGTGACTAAATCATTTTGCTATACAGCAGAAATTAACACAACATTGTAAATCAACTATACTTTAATAGAATTTAAATATATATATTTAAAGTAACTTCTCTTAGGTCTGCACTTACTTTGCAAGTAGCACAAGTTTGATCCCTGGTCAGGGAATTAAAGATTCCATACGCTGTACAGCATGGCCAAAAATAAAAGAAAATTCATTCTTAAATTTCTGCTCCTTTCACAGCGTTATCCATATTAGTCAAGATTCTCCAGAGAAACAAGACCAACAGGATGTGTATCTTATCTATGTATCCATCTATGTATACACACACACACACACACACACACACACACACACACACACACACACAAAACCAACCTCACAGGGTATCTGCTGTTTAAGATATTTAGGGCATCATCTGCTGTTAAAATGAGAGAGAGAGAGAGGACTCCCCTGGTGGCACAGTGGATAGGAATCCGCCTACCAATGAAGGGGACAGGGGTTCAACCCCTGGTCCAGGAAGATTCCACACGATGTGAAGCAACTAAGTTGCGCACCATGACCGCCGAGCCCATGCTGTAGAGCCTGCAAGCTGCAGCTACTGAAGCGATGTGCCTGGAGCATATGCCGGGCAGAGAAGCCCCTGCACCGCAGTGAAGAATAGCCCCCACTCTCTGAAACTAGAGGAAGCCCTCACACAGTAACGAAGACCCAGTGCACCCAAAAATAAATAAGCGAAATTATTTTTTTTAAAAATGAGAGACAGAGAGTTGTGGGGTTTTTTTGGCATGTCTTATGGCAAATGGGATCTTAGTTTAGTTCCCCCACTAGGGAATGAACCCTTGCCCCCTGCAGTGGAAGTGTGGAGTCTTAACCACTGGACCACCAGGGAAGTCCAAGATTGATTTCCTTTAAGGAACTGGGTCACATGACCGTAGAGGTTTGGTAAACTCAAAATGCAAGGTAGGCTGGCAGATGGGAGGCACAAGGAAGAGACGCAGAGTCCAAAGGCTGTCTGCTGGCAGAATCCCATCTTGCTAGGGGGTGAGAAGTCTTTGATCACATTAAGGCCTTCAGCTGAGGAGGCCCACTCATTATGTAGGATACTCTGCTTTACAACAGAGTATATTTAATCCACCAACAGAGTATATTTAATCCACCAATTTATTAATAAATGTTAATCTAAAAAAAAAACACCTTCACAGAAACATCCAGAAACATGTTTGACCTAATATGTGGGCACCATGGCCCAGTCACACTGACACATCAAATTAACCATCACAGTCATCTCTAAGTGATAAGATTATGAGTTTAAATTTATTTGCTTTTGCTGCTTTTTCTATGATTATGTATTATTATTTTTTATGTGTATTATTTTTATAATAAAATCAAATACATTTTTTTCAATAGTTAGGAAAAAGATTTGCTTTAGGAAGTCTTCTATAATAGCATGGAACTGAGATCATATACACCATTATAGGTTTTTAGTACATTGTGTACCTAATGTGTGCTGGTGTATGTTTGTCTCTATACTGGGAAGGAAGTCTTTGAGGGGCCTTCTCTTTTCATGTGTCTATTTACTCCAAGCACAGTACTCTGCCACAAAGTAGACACTCAAAAAATGAATGGCCAACAAAGGAAAAACATTACCCAAAATCAGTATTACCCCACCTCCTCATACAAAACCTGCCCCTAGTCTGGAATTTTCTTCAACTCTTCTGACTCCTAGTCTATAAATGGTAACTATGTAGCATATATTTTGAAATTCTGTTTTGTCAGAAATGCCTCTAACCCCTTGGCCTTTCACTATCTCCACTTCTATTGCATTAATTTGAATATTCTACCTAGTAATCGTATGTTTTACTTAAAAAGTAATACATGCTTTGAAAGCAACCTATGATCCAAAAAAAGAGATGTTTAAAAGATAGATTAATTCTATCATTCATTTAAAAAGAAAAACAAACATACAAAATAGCCAGAAAATTTCTGAAAGATGAAGAGGATCTGGCCCTATCAAATTTTAAAACATATTGTAAAACTACAGTAAATGAAACAATATGGTGTGTATACTTACAGCAGTACACAAGTGAATACAGTCCAAAGTAGATCCAGAGACATCTGGGAATGTAGCATATGCTAATAATTACATTACACAGTAATGGTAGAAAAGTTTACTCTTGAAAAAAAAATTGGATTGTGTGAATTTTTTCCCAAACATCAATAACTAATTCTCCAATTCTCAGACACCAACTGCCATCCAGAAATTCAATTCAATTCTGACACTATCTATAGTGCAAACCCCACAGTTAAGGGCTCAGTTTCACAAGACTGTCTCCACTTCACACAGTAGTTATAAGTCCAAGGTCTCTAAGCTACCCACACTTCTGTCCAACTTGGCGACAAATTTAGGGGTTTCCATAATCCCTTCCATGGGGAAACTGAAAAATGTTGAGACTGACGCAGTACTCAGGAAATCACTTGACTTAGTAGTTTATTATAAAGGATACAACTCAGGCACACCCAAACGGAAGAGATACTCAGGACCAGATGTGAGGGGAGTGACACAGAGATTCCATGCCCTCTGGATATACCATGCTACCAGGACATCAATGTGTCCCTTCACAGATTGCTTAAGCATTTTTATAACCCACCTCCACCACATCCATTCTCTGGAGGTTGGGGGTAGAGGGGTGAGACTTCCCATCCTCTAATCACGTTTGTTCTCTCCAGGGACCAGCTTCTATCTGAGGTTATCTAGGCTCCCTACTTCGACTCACACCTCATTAGCAAAGACTCAGGTGTATTCTAAAGGGGACTGTAGTAGGTAACAAAAGACACCCCATCACTCAGAAAACCATGGTTTTAGTTAGGAACCAGGGACAAAGACAACATATATTTTTTATTCTATCACAAATTCTTTTTTTTGTTTGTTTTTTTCTATCACAAATTCTTATCTAATTCCTTATTAAAATAAATTCTAAATGAATAAAACTTTAAAATGAAACAAAATCTTGAAAATACAAAAGAAAACATGGGAGAAATTTTAAAATATTTAAATGTGTAAGGCCTACTTTACACAGCACAGCACAAAATTCAAATATGCATAAAAAAAGGAAACATCTGACTACATGAAAAAAATTAATGTTTAATTGGAAAAAAGGCATAAATACAAAATACAAATAACACTAGGACAAATTAACTGCAACACAGAAAACATAAAGAGCTCCTACGAATATTTAGAAACCAAATACAAAAACAGAAGACGTGACTAGACCACAGAAAAATACAAATGACTCCTACATATAAGATACACTCAACATCACTCTAAACAAATGAAACTTTGAGATATCATTTTCACCTATAAAATTGGCAGATAGAAACAAAATGTTAAACATTTTGAGGACATCCTTTCCTTTATATATATATATTTATATTTATTAAATCATATATACATATATAGGTAAATGATTTAATTAAAATGTTTATTAGCTCAATATGATTTAATAAAAATAAGACAATGGACATATTTTGTATATTTCATATTTTCCTGTAAATACTTCTGCCTCCCCCTTTTATGGACACATAAAGTGGGGGTACTGCAAAAATGAAAATATTCTGAATGTTTTTAATATAGTCCATGTTAATATTTTGATGGCCTCTGCCCTTTGAGCAGATGCCTGGGGAATAGTTATAAAAAATGAGAACACATTGCACATGCTATTTAAACCATGCTTTTCTCCCTTATTTGTGTAATTAAATATGCTTTCATCATCCTCTGCACAGTTTTCAAAACCTTTCTGATTGCCCTATCCTCAGTCCTCCCTTAGTTCATTCTCCATTCCACCAATATCTTCATCACTAGTTCTTTGGTTTCTCACTACCAGCAAGCATATGCTCAAACATCTTAACTCGCAAACCAGGCCCTGACAGTCAGGACAAGCTACTTCCCTGAATTTGTCTCTTGCAACCTTTCCCCCTCCATTCTATGCATACATCTTTGGTTGGGCTTGACAGGCCCTCCCACTGTCTTCCTGTCTGATACCACTCTCCTAGGCTCTCTTCTGCAAAGTATCTACCTACTGTTCACAACTCACCTCTTTCAGGGACTTCCCTGGCAGTGGTTAAGACTTCAGGCCCCCAATGTAGGAGGCCGGGGTTCGATCCCTCGTAGGGGAACTAAGATCCCAAATGTCATGCAGTGTGATCAAAACAAAAAACTTCACCTCCTCCAAAAAGCCTTCCCTGATGCTCAGAGTTAATACCTTCATGCTCACAGCACTTCATTCATCCCTTAATTATAACATCCGAATCTTTACTGTTCATTGTCATTGTCTTTGTCTACAAGTTTATCTAACTAGGCTATGTACTTCTTGTGGATTAAGGAAGGATCTTCAGGACTAATCATCTATCTCCTACTGTGTAACTCATACACATGCTTTTGTGATTCTCAAATATAAAAAGCCACTGAAAAGCATTACATACCAGGATACTTACTGCAGCCTTAGAAAGACAAGATTGGGAACAACCTAAAAGCCAACCAGTAGGTGACTGGCTAGTCAGGTCATTCTTATAAAGAATATTATGCAGCTGCTTAAACATAAGAATGAGGAACCCCTCATTTTTATATTGATATGTTACCATCTTCAGGATACTTTAAGTGTGACACACCCAACAATGTTTATTATAATTTGCCATTTTGGGGGGTGGGTGGGGCTTTTAAAAAATATTTATACACATATTTATTTAGAAATCCAGACAGCATCTGGGAAATTCAGAGTATCTAAAGGTACATATACATCAGGAGAAAATTGAAGTAGAGGGAGAAACACTTTTCATCATATACCCTCTGGCACCTTCTACATTCTTTACAATTTTAGCTATGACCTATAAAAATAAAACAAAATATCAGAGAATACCTGGTATCTAGATGGGGGGCGGGAACTGGATACTAGAAACAACTGTGGGCATCTGTCAGAATAAGGGAGTCCTCTCACAGGCAGGCTGGACATCACTGCTCAGCCAAGTTTGAGTTTTCAAACCTGCCTTAAGTGCCTGAGGTCTCGGCACTGTGTAGTAAGCCCGAAGGGTGGACCGACTCTTGCTTAACTGTCATCGCCCCAATCAGGTGGCTTTCTAAAGGCTTCTAGCACTTTCCATCTTGCCTTATATCTCTTCTTCTTGCCCAGGCCTAAGACACCTAGGACACTAGGCAAGGGTCCTTTTCAGGTCCACTGTGTAACCGCCAAAGCACCTAGAATACGTCCAGCACACTGTACATAGTCCAGAAAACTCTGGTCACCGGGATAACCTCAAAAAGGGAGGCAAAAAGTAAACGGCGCGAGTGCGGAATGGAGGACGCCCACCATACACCCTAAGGCCGGAGACCTACGCGAAAGAGCAGCCGCCTCTCCAGTCACGCCCTGAAGCACGCGGCCGACAAGTTCGCTCCGCCTACGTCCTCAGATCCGGGGTACACAAAGCCCGAACCCAACCACCTGCGACACTAGAGCCCCAGAGCCCCGGTTGCCGGTCGCATGGGTACACGCTCCGCCCGAAAGCAATGGCGCCGCGGCAGACGCGAGGGGCGGGGCTACGTTCGGCCGCAATCCAATGAGCGGCGCCGGCCGGCCCGCGGCCCAATGGCGGCGGCGCGCGGGCACGCTGGGGGAGGGCCGGGCGCGCCCGACTGTTCCAGAAGACCCGGATAGCGCCTCCCAGCCACGCTGAACCGACTCGGGGCTTTTCGCCACGCTGCGTCCCCTTATCTTCCTCTATTGGGTCAGCTATGGCGGCCGTGAAGACCCTGAACCCCAAGGCCGAGGTGGCCCGAGCGCAGGCGGCGTTGGCGGTCAACATTAGCGCGGCCCGGGGGCTGCAGGACGTGCTGAGGACCAACTTGGGGCCTAAGGGCACCATGAAGATGTAAGGCGGGACTGGCGGGGAGGGGCGGGCGGGCACCGTGCACCTCGCGCTGTCGCGGGTCTGCACCGGGGACCGCGGCCTGGAGCCCGCCGCCTCCGGGCCTGTGAACTCGCCACTGCTGCCCTTCTTCCCTCTATTGTCCCGATTGGGTCATATTTCTTACCCTGGCCGTTTCCTGGTGCTCGATTCCTTCTCCGCCGAGAACAATGCTGCCCGCGTGCGCGGCGCCCCCATGCGCTTGGGACTTGAGCGCCCTTTCAGATTGCTTCCCAGACAGGAGGAGGGTGGGCACTGCGCCATCCCTGTTACCGGGGTACAGAGAACCAACCCCTTGGCCCCAGTTCCTGAAGATCTGGATAAAACCCGATTGTTAAGGGCCTCTTAACTTGATCTCCATTGATAAAGTCACAGTGCGATTCATTTCTACCCATTGAACAGGCTTGTTTCTGGTGCTGGAGACATCAAACTCACTAAAGATGGAAATGTGCTGCTTCATGAAATGGTGAGAGGCTGCTGTCCTAGATCCAAAGTGTCTTGGTTTTCCCTAGTACATTTGATTTGTAGGAAGATTTTTACTCTCAACAGGTGGTTTTCCAGACAGTGGGAAGGAGTAGGAAAAAATGTTATCAGTACTATTATTGACAGTACCGAATAGTGAGGAGCCCTGGAGTCTAATAAACATACTTTTGAATCCCCTACTCTTACCATTTAAGGTTTTCTTTAAAGGGTGTTAATTAAAATCCTAATAAAACTAAAGAACTAAGAAATGACATAGGCAGAATGCGACAGAATGGTTATACTTTTTCAAACAACAGTTCTTCTGTGTTACATCACACCTCCACCACCATCTGAAGGAGAAATAAAACTACCATTTTTAAAGTCCCAGTGACTAAGAATCTGAGGTTATTGAGAAGAGCAGTCATTTTACTCATCCCTGAGTTCCCCAAAACAGTTAAAATCCTAGAAAAGGAAATGACTTGCCTATGTTTTGAGATCAGAATAAGATTTAAGGCTTTAAAAAGTGTATCATGCCTTCAATGTCCAGATGTTTTGTTAATATCTTCAATATGGATTAGCTAACCTGAAAGGTGTAGTTTTTGTTGGTGGGTTAAGTGGTGGCTTCTGCTTGCAGAGAAAAATAGGAGTCATAGTTTAAAGTTGATGTCAGAAAAGTCATCTTTACCTGACTGTTTAATTTTACCTAATCTAATAAGCTAGTCTGCTTAGATTCTTAAAACGGTCAGTGTCCCTAAAGACATAAAAGGCTGTAGTAGAGGGCAATGAGACAAAAACAGTGCAGGAGCCATGATTGGATACTTTGTAGTTAAGAATCTGTGGGTGACAAACATAAAGAATATTCTGTTCTTCCAGAACTGTTCCACAGTGACTTAACATCCACTGTGGTGATATTTGCTAAAGAGGGTAAGTTTTTTTTTTTTTTCCTGTTTTAAATTGTTTCTGCAGTGCCAAATAATAACTGGGCTGCTGAGCTTTCATTTTTAAAAGGCACTTGGTTTATTCTCACAAGAATCCTACATTTGTCATAAAGAGGCTTGCATGGATTTGAAATTGTTGCTATTACTTGTTAGCTCCATTACCTTGAGTAAACCTTCGCTGGGCCTCATATTTCCTCATCGATAAAGTCAAGATAATCTGAGAAGTAAATTTATACATGAAAATGTTATTGTCATCATAAACTGATAACTCAGAATAGCTAATTATGTTTTTAATCAGAGCAATTTGTAGCTGCATACTTTGAGATTTTGTGCAAATAGATTAGCCCTTTGCACATTTTAAGGTGTATTTGGACTATTTTCATTTTAAGTTGTTTAAACAATTTTTCTCTTTCTCTACTTGCAGCAAATTCAACACCCAACAGCCTCCTTAATAGCCAAAGTAGCAACAGCCCAGGATGACATAACTGGTGATGGTACTACTTCCAATGTCCTCATCATTGGAGAGCTGCTGAAGCAGGCGGATCTCTACATTTCTGAAGTATACTTGATTCTTGTGTTTCTTTGATATTTCGTTGTCAATAAGAAATAATCTCAGTTTGACTCCTACAAACTGATATACTGATAGTAGCTGAGGCCATATAATGGAATGTAAAGAGCAAAGGGCTTAAATCTGGGAACCAGAGTCTGTATCCTTGTCTGACACAAATTTATTGTGATCCTCAATGAATTGAAGAATCTTTGTTTGCCTGAAAGGTGGTTTTTTGTTTTGTTTTTTCAATCAAGTTGCATTCCATGTATAATTTTTTATATGTCTATAACATAGCTTAATAATTGAGATCTAGAAATGGGATATTCAAGACGGCATATTTTTAAGGAAAAAGTCAACAAAATTTAAGAATGCCATAAATTGTTTTTAACTTTCAGTAGTTCCAAGGGTAAAGCAAACCTCAGTACTAATCTGATGTAGGAAGGATTTCTTGGGAAGAGAGAGAGAGTCTGAAAAACAGAGTCTTCCTGTTTTTCATTAGGAAATGATGTGAATTACTTTCAGGTTACCTGTAGAAGAGATGTAATAGCCGTATTGTCATGACACAGTTCTGTGTTTGGGGCATTTTCCCTTGCGGTTTGCACAGTGAACACCCAAGAGTGCTTTGTAGTTCCCTTGGCTTTGACCCTGTGCTAGAGTAATGTCTGTTCTTTTCCTCTGCATTGAAAGGGCTGTTTATCCTTTTAAATGTATTCAGAAAGTCAGCACATTGTATTAATTGTGTTTAGGGGTATGAATGATCCAGAATAAACTTTCATAAATTTTGCTTTGTAATGAACTGTAGTTGCATCTACCTGAAGATTTATAGTGTTAGTAGTGGTTTTGTGATTGTATGTTTACTATAGGGTCTTCATCCCAGAATAATTACAGAAGGATTTGAAGCTGCAAAGGAAAAGGCCCTTCAGTTTTTGGAACAAGTCAAAGTAAGCAAAGAGATGGACAGGGAAACACTTATAGACGTGGCCAGAACATCTCTACGTACTAAAGTTCATGCTGAACTCGCTGACGTCTTAACAGAGGTATGTGTTAAGTTTGGCATGTGTCTGGTGCTTTACGCCTATACTGAGAACCCCTGGCAACTGGAAATATCAGTATTCTTACTAATTGCAACTAGAAAGTGCCATTTAAACTCTTCACAGTGTCATACTGTGTCAACTAAGTGTTTGGTCGGCCATAAAGTTCATTTTTGTGGCGGTAATAACCTGATCTGTGTTCCTAGAAGAAGTAAAGTGAGAAAATCATAGTATTAATAGTATTCCTGGCCAGGTTACAAAGGCATAATCAGACCTTTCAGTAAAGGGGGTTTATAAAATGGAGATTTTATTATTAAAGTTTCCTGTTGTATTTTTTATTGTAGAGGTGTCAATGATTCTTTAATTACAATGGAAGTTTCAGGAGTGTAAATTACTCCAGCCCTTTACACACAGTGCATCGTGTTCTGTTAGCATGTAGAAAAAGACTTAGATCAGTTTGGAGATTTTCAAAGACAAGAAACTGCTTTAAACATCTGTGAAGAATAAGTACCATAAATGTCTCAACTTCCACAAATCAAATTCATTGAATGGTTATACTCCTCTTACAGGCTGTAGTGGACTCCATTTTGGCCATTAAAAAACAAGATGAACCTATTGATCTCTTCATGGTTGAGATCATGGAAATGAAACATAAATCTGAAACAGATACAAGGTAGGTGTTAGAATGCTATGAAATACTTAAGAGTACACATTTGAAGGTTACACAGTGCCTATTTTTGCCTGATTTTTTTGAATTATTGTATGTGGCCTAGACAAGTTATCATTTACTTAGCAGTATTACCTCTTGAAGTCAATTTTATGTATTTATAGTCAGAATGATCCTGAAAAGTCAGTTACATCAGTTATTTGGCATTTATTGAACTATTGAGTACAGAGCATATAGGAGACTTTGAGGAATCTTAGAGATAATTATTTCAGAGACCTAGTTTGAAAACATTTTTAAAAGGAGGTGATCACCAGTTTAATAGCAACCAATTGTGACTGTTTCTGTGGAGAGTTTTCTGTATAAGAAAGGGTTGTGGCTTTAATTTGAATGGCTTGTTTTTGTCATGTTTTGGAATTTTGCGTTTTCACAATTGAACCTTCTTAGGTAGTACCCAAAAGTCGTATTCAAGTAACTCAAGTAATAAAGTTAATTGTGTGAAAATTGTCAATGCAGTCTCAGTGTTTTAATTTTGTTAGCATATTTTACACCCCCATCTGGAACTCAGTAAGAATATAATCTCTTACGTGTTTTAACAGCTTAATCAGAGGTCTTGTTTTGGACCACGGGGCACGGCATCCTGATATGAAGAAGAGAGTAGAAGATGCATACATCCTCACGTGCAACGTGTCATTAGAATATGAAAAAACGTGAGTGTATAGCTCCTTAGAAACAGGAAAGGCTTGGCATTTGGGTCAAGTCATTTTTTTTTATTTCCCTAAGACTCAGTGTCTACACTCAAAAGGGCAAAATGCCTCAACCAGGAATTCGGAAGATTCTAGGAAATAGCCTCTGAAAGCATACCAGGGGGTGGGATTGGAGCTTGGTGACCATTTGCTAAATATTTCCTACTCCATCTGTAATTTCTTTTTTAGAGAAGTGAATTCTGGCTTTTTTTACAAGAGTGCAGAGGAGAGAGAGAAATTAGTGAAAGCTGAAAGGAAATTCATCGAAGACAGAGTTAAAAAAATAATCGACCTGAAAAAGAAAGTCTGTGGTGATTCAGATAAAGGATTTGTTGTCATTAATCAAAAGGTGAGAAATCTTGTTTTATAAACTAGTCTGTATCTATTTTTATTTTAAAGGTAAAATATTGAAACTTCTTTTGTTGTTGTTACAGGGAATTGATCCCTTTTCCTTAGATGCTCTTGCCAAAGAAGGCATAATAGCTCTGCGCAGAGCTAAAAGGAGAAACATGGAAAGGTACGGGTGGCAGATTATCTGTGTGACAGGAATTTCACTTTATTTTGGAGTTAACTTGGATTATTCCTTTTTTCCCTCTTATTTTTGTGAGTTTCTGATTTTCTATTTTTACAAAATATGCATAATATGAAATTTATAATTTTAAAATATACAATTCAGTGTCATAAAGTGAAATTCACATTGTTGTGCACCTAGCACCATTGTTCGTTTCCAGAAGTTTTTCCATCGCAAACAGAAAGTTTGTACTCCTAAACAATAACTGTACACAGTCTTGCCAGTAGATTCTAGTCCACTTACTGTCTCTTATGAATTTGTTACCTCATGTAAGGGAATCATGGAGTATTTGTCCTTCTGCATTTGGATTATTTTCACTTAGTGTAATCTTTGTAGCATGTATTGGGATCACATTTCTGTTTCAGGATGAATAATACCACATGTTGTTTGTTCATTTATCTGTCCATGGACATTTCTTTGGGTTTCTACCTTGGCTCTTGTGAATAGTGCCGCTATGAGTGTTGATATATACTTGTTTTATTTTTAAATGATGACCTATACGGTATCATTTTTTATCAAGAGACTGCACCAAGGGTTTTAGAGAATGCTTTCTCCCGCAGAGCTCTTGTGCACCTTTAGATTTCATGTCAGAGGAGTATTTACTGACTTGAGGAGAGTGGTTTAAACGGAGAGTTAGGAGAAAAGACCAGTTTTCAGCTGGTTGGTGGCAAATGGAAAGGCTTATGTAAAATATATTTTAGAACATGATTTTAGTATGTAATTCTGAAAAAGATTGCTTTCTGAAAAGAATTAACCTCTAGATATAACTAATAAAAGCACTTCTGCATCTCCCTTAAAATACTTGAATATTTCAGGCTGACTCTTGCTTGTGGTGGGATAGCCCTAAATTCTCTTGATGACCTAAATCCTGATTGTTTGGGACATGCAGGACTTGTCTATGAATATACATTGGTAAGTGTACTTTCTTCCCAGAATAATACTACTTTTTGGTTCATGAATTCTTCAGTAGTTAAAAATTCTTCCAAACTCAGGGTAATGTTTTTGCTTTGTTTACATACATTTTGATGATTTGTGCATAATAACAATAAGCCCTTGATGGGAAAATCACATTTCATTTATGTGACATTTTTTCAATTATTAGCTTTAATGTGATCAGTGTGGTGCCCGATTAATACCCCATTTATTCCTCCATAAGCCCCTCTCCTCTGGTCATCCCTTGCACAACCATATCCTGTTTTTTAAAATACTCCCTCTTCACACAGGGAGAAGAGAAGTTCACCTTTATTGAGAAATGTAACAATCCTCGCTCTGTCACATTATTGATCAAAGGACCAAATAAGCACACGCTTACTCAAATCAAAGATGCAATAAGAGATGGCTTGAGGGCTGTTAAAAATGCTATTGATGATGGTAAGATGCTCCCTATGTTTATTCTTTCTGCTAGTCTAAAAGGCATGGCTGAATACTGTGTTCTTTTTGTCAGTAGTTTACACAGCCAGACACCATGCAAAAGTAAAGTTTTCCCTTTAAAATGGCTATGATGGTATGCTGACTTTTTTCATAGCATGCTGTTGTTTAAAAGGGGATACAAATGAACTGAAAGCTTGCAGGATTTGCCATGTGCTCCTTAAATCATTCTGTTTGAGATGTTGCTTGTATCGCTTTCAAATGCAGTATTAAACTTGTTGCCATTACATGGAATTCTCAAATTAATGGCTTTCCTGTGTTTTAATTTTATGTATATTTTTCCTTATAATTGACTCAACAGTTTTATGTTCTTTGTATCTTAGCATTTTCCTCTTTCCCTCACCCAACAGGTTGTGTAGTCCCAGGTGCTGGCGCAGTGGAAGTGGCAATGGCAGAAGCCCTGGTTAAATACAAGCCCAGTGTAAAGGGCAGGGCCCAGCTTGGAGTTCAAGCATTTGCTGATGCATTGCTCATTATTCCCAAGGTGTGAATGCTTTTAACAGTTTTCTAAATTACACCAAAGTGATTCATCCGATGAAAGCTTTTGCTAATGTGGGTTTTTTCATAATGCGGATTTTGAATAAATAGATTGCATCCATTTTCACCCTAACATTAGAACAGGTGTTTCTCAATATCTAATGTGTTGGTTCCTCTGGACAGGAGGCTCGACTATCTGAAGTTGTAGTGTAGGACTTATCCTTGAGTACAAGCTTGCTTTTTGTTTTTATTTGTTTTAAACTAAGAGTAATATGGGCTCCCCTCGTGGCTCATATGATAAAGAATGCCTGCAATGCAGGAGACCTGGGTTCAATCCCTGGGTTGGGAAGATTCCCTGGAGGAGGGCATGGCAACCCACTCCAGTATTCTTGCCTGGACAGTCCCCATTGACAGAGGAGCCTGTCAGGCTACAGTCTGTGGGGTCACAGAGAGTTGGAGAAAGATTATTATGTTGGTTTTCTATTGTGTGCTCATTTGAAAGTACAGTTTATGGCTAGTGTTATTGCTGAGATTGAGGTGGATTAGTGAATGGGTTAGTGGTGTATATTAGTCATTGTGTAAAGTGAACATTAATATCAGTCCGCATTCATTAAAGTTTTTTTTAAACAGTTAGAAATACTATTTTAGACTTGACTATCAGTTAGTAGGTCCTATCTTTAAATAGTTACATTTGTTTCCTTTAGGTTCTTGCTCAGAACTCTGGTTTTGACCTTCAGGAAACACTAGTTAAAGTTCAAGCAGAACATTCAGAATCCGGTCAGCTTGTGGGTGTGGACTTGAACACTGGTAAGGAGGATGCAACCATTTGAAGGGGGAGATCTAGATACTATAAGTAGAGTACAGATTTGGTGATGTTGCTGAGTTGTGGTAGGTGGTTCAGGTGTATGTTGAAGGGTTTCATATTGAGCTTGCTTTACTCACCTTTTTATCAGAGACTTTGATTAAAGTGATACATTTGATGATCATATCTCTGGGTGAAAACAGGCTAAGGATAGCAAAAGCTGGAAGAGGAAACCAAACCTAATGAAATGATTAAGGCCCTGATCTTAGGCCAGTGTAATACAGATCATACAATTAGAAAGTGGAAGATGTGCATACATCTGTGCAGTATGTGGAAGACCTATTGTGGACAGCAGCATTTACATTCAAGTTAATGTAAAGGTTTCTTTTTTAAATTTCTGTTGGCATGTAGTTGGTTTACAGTGTTGTGTTTATGCTGTGCAGCAAAGTGAGTATATATATCCACTCTGCTTTTTAGAGTTTATTCCCATATAGATCATTACAGAGTATTGAGTAGAGTTCCTGTGCTATACGGTAGGTTCTTTTTGTCTATTTTATATATAATAATGTGTATATGTCATTCCCAGATTCCCAGTTAATAAAGGTTTCTCTGGAATGAGGGAAATGATAAGCCTATCTTGCCAGATTATAGCTCAAGTGCTGTACTTTAATATGTACAAATAAGAATGTCTCCAGAAAAAGATACATGTGCAAATGTTTGGCAACCAACTAGAGCATTCCTGTCACTGAAAGTATTCTAAGTAGAGATCAGCCACTCATCAAAGCTGCTGTGCATAGGAGTCATGGTCTGTAATACAACATTGGGCTAATTGAGGAACTTTGGGTTCTCATAGTTAATACTAGAGGAAATGAGTAACCACTGATGAGTAAAAGCAGCACAAAATACTCTTATTAGTTCTTTTAGACAGCATTCTGATCTTATGAACCTGCTCTATGTGATTTTAAGAAGACTGAATTACTTTTCAGGTGAACCAATGGTAGCTGCAGAAGCAGGCATATGGGATAACTATTGTGTAAAGAAACAGCTTCTTCACTCCTGGTAAGTTTGGGAAAGCCAGAACTGTAAAATAACATTTAGGGAATCTTCATACTCTTTAAAATTGGTACATTTTAATTTTCTTTCCATAAGAAAATGTAATCAGGCGAAAGTATAGCAACTGAAGCTATCCTTCTGTGTATGGAGGGGTAAGAGGGAAATTTGACATAATTTGCGCAAGTTAGTTGGAGATTGAGTTGAATTAGAGTTCATGCCTCAAACCTGAACTGTCTTGATTTTTTTTCCCCCTTTTCAGCACTGTGATTGCCACCAACATTCTCCTGGTTGATGAGATCATGAGAGCTGGAATGTCTTCTCTAAAAGGTTGAATTGAAAGCTTCCCTTGTATCTGAATCCTGAAGACTACAGAGTGATCCTAATAATACAGCTATGGAATTTTGGTCCAAGCTTTAAATGATCTTCAAAGGATTTTCTTTTCCCATATTAAAAAAGGAGAGAACACTGGCACCTATTCAGATTCTGAAGTTCTGAAATTATAATTACAGTATTTTTTAAATTGCACTGCAGTGTCCACATACAGCAGGTCATACTTACCCAGTAAACAGGACATTTTGCTTTACCCTCAGTGATATAAAAATATTAGATAAGCATATGTTATCTACCTTGTTATTAAATATTCATTGAAAAACAAATTTTAATAGTTTAATAATTTCTTCTAATGGATGTATTTTAATTTATTTCCAGTAGTTCCCTGTCATTAAGCATAAGACTTAGATAACCTAAAGTTTTGAAGCATTCCTGCTTCCCGAGCATACTTTGGACTTTTCATGCTTTTAAAGTAGCTTTGCTAAAATTCTTCCCAGAAGTGTTAAGTTATCCTGAGTAGAAAGATGGAACCAGAGGCAAGAGGGGTCAAAGAGCTGAAAGTATAAAGTGGCAAAATAGAAAAGGCAGAGGTTAAAAACACGACTGAATATATGGTGACTAAAGACTAGAGATTTTCCGGCAAGATTGTTATTTTCACAGCTCAGAGCCTTTGCTTATACTGATACCCTTCCTAAATCCTCCAGTGTCCTGTTTTTCTTAAATTACTGTTCTCTTCTAAATGTTTGCACAAAATACAGTAGGTATATCTGAAGCCCTTGAAAGTGAAGTTGTGTTGCTGAACTTTGTGTTTTGAGGAGTTGGCAGTTGCCTACAGTGAGTGTGTAATAAATATGAAGTTAAAACCTTTCTGTGCTCTCAAGATGGTATTCCAGGGTACAAAAGGAATCTGCATATAAAAGGGAAGGAAATCAATCCATCCAGTGGTTCACAAGTTAATAAAGGGGATTCTGAACTGGCAGGGCCTCTAGACTTTGTTCAGTCTCCCAGTCGTGTCCGACTGGCTCTTTGCAAGCCCATGGACTGCAGCATGCCAGGCCTCCCGGCCCCTCACTATCTCCCATTTTGCCCAAGTTCACTTCCATTGCATAAGTGATGCCATCCAGCCATCTCATCCTCTGACGCCCTCTTCCCTCAACCATTCCCAGCATCAGGGGCTTTTCCAGTGAGTCAGCTGTTCACCCCAGACGACCAAAATACTGGAGCTTCAGCTTCTAGACCTTAATCCTGAGGAAATAGCTTTTTCTTAATTAACCGGTTCTAGAACACAACGTCGGAGAAGGCAATGGCACCCTACTCCAGTACTCTTGCCTGGAAAATCCCATGGAGGAACCTGGTAGGCTGCAGTCCATGGGGTCGCCAAGTCAGACATGACTGAGCGACTTCACTTTCACTTTTCACTTTTATGCATTGGAGAAGGAAGTGGCAACCCACTCCAGTGTTCTTGCCTGGAGAATCCCAGGGATGGGGTCGCACAGAGTTGGACACGACTGAAGTGACTTAGCAGAACACAATGTGGGAACTTGGGACTCTAGTCCCTGCCTAACTCCGGACTTCCAGCTGGGTGGGCTCTCGGGAGCAGTGCGCACGCGCGCGCAGGGCACGGCCGCCGACGTGAGGCGTGCGGGGCGCCTGCGCAGCAGAGCCGCAGGGTGGTGCTATTCCTGCAGCGGTGCTCACGGGGCTGGTGTTCCCGGCATGGGAACTTCGCTGTCGCCGCTGCTGACTGTTCTGTCGCTCCTCTCCGGCCGGTGGCTCGAACTAGGTCAGTGTGCTGGCCTGCCCGACTGTCTCAGGAGGCAGGAGGAACGGGGTGGGGCGTTCGGCCACCGCGGCTGGCAGCGCCTGGAGGTACCTCCCAGAGGCGGCCAACTGGGCGAGGGGGTTAACAGCTTATATCGTTGTATTTCACTTTTTATTTTAACTTTTAATTTATTATTCTGGAATCTTTTGAGCATAAAAAAATTAAAACGAGCCTCTCCAGCCTGCCCCCCACCCCCCACCCCGCACGTACCTTTTCCCAGTTTAAACAGTTGCCAGTTTTAATCTTGGTTGTTTGGAACCCCTTCCATTTTTCCATTACTTTGGGAGATTTAGTTTGGAGTGAATTGAGGCACGATATAGTTTTATTCGTAATTATTTAGTTTGAATAGCCAAAAAGACAAGAAATCACACACACACACACACACAAAGTGTCACTAACTCTCCCACCTAAAAAATTAACAATACTCCTTAATGTCATTGAACATCCAGTTAGTGTTCAAATTCATCTGCTGTGTTCTTAAATTATAGTTTACTTGTTGAATTAATGTCAAAATAAAATTCAAATATTGCTATTGTGTGTTGTTTCTTAATTCTCTTTTAGTCTGAGAAGTTCCTGCTTGCTCTATTCCACCCTCCAGCCTCCCTTAAAGATGATGAAATCATTAGTGTGTGTCAATGAGATCCAGAAAAGGGCCAAAGATAAGATTCTGGGGAACATGAAAACATGTGGACTCTGCCTTTAGGAAACTTATAGTACTTAGACATCTTTAGGTAAAAACAGAACAAAGTAGTACATCAAGCCAGAAAAGTGTGGCCTTTAGGGTCTTAGTTTCTTCCCGTCAAATGAGGGAGTTGAAATAAAGATCCTTTTAATTCTATGATTTTTTTGAGGTATTCAAACAGCAAGTATGAGAGAGTTCATTCGATTATTTGATGATAATTTTTGTGCACTTGTGCTAGGTGCCAGGTATAGCCTGGAAAAATAGATGTAGTTCTTTTCTTTCTTATATGATATAATGGAGAAGAGGCAAAGAAACAACATGAGCAGAAGAATGAGTGGCAAGTTGATAGATGTATTTAAAGGTTATGTTGTTGTTTAGTCGCTAACTCGTGTCCGACTCTTGCAACTCCAGGGACTGTAGCCTGCCAGGCTCCTCTGTCCGTGGGATTTCCCAGGCAAGTATTCTGCAGTGGGTTGCCATTTCCTTCTCCAGGGGATCTTCCCAACCCAAGGATCAAACCTGTGTCTCCTGCATTGGCAGGCAGATTCTTACAATGTTTAGATTTATCTCACTGGGACAAAGGGTTATCATGTAGAGGGACAGAGACGTAAAGAAAGAAAATCATTTGTTGAAAACCTGCCATGTGCTAAACATTTCACACTTTTAATATAGCCATGCATTTGAGTTAGATATTACCCCCATATAGATGAAGAGAATGAAATCCAGAAGAAGTAATTTGCCCACAGTCATTCAGCAAATTAAGTGACAGAATAAGAATTTAAAGCCAAATTTTTCGGCCTCCAGATTTTTTCACTATAGCATTGAGCCTTACATATGATCCAAATATTACCACTTATTTTATATATGTTCATGTAATTAATGACCACTTTCTTTTTCCTCTGCAGGAAATGGACAGACAACCAACATGGTCCCGCTGCCAGGTGGGAGATTCCAGATGGGAACCAACTCACCAGACGGCAGAGATGGTGAAGGACCTGTCCGGGAGGTGACGGTAAAACCCTTTGCCATCGACATATTTCCTGTCACCAACAAAGACTTCAGGTACTCTCAGTGTTCTTCCAGGAGAAGTAACTCCTGGAAGAGTTATTCTAATATTTCACAATATTTAAAAGGAGATTAGCTTGTTCACTATCAGAATATCATCTTTGCAAGTGTTACCTGCATTTTCCAGATGAGGACTCTGAAGTCCAAAGAGGTTTACTTCATTTTTCATTAGTGGCCAACTGGGCCTGTAACTCAGATCCCCTGACTCTTGAGCCAGTGGATTTTTCCATGCACTAGGCATACCACTGAGAAATATGGGCAGAAGTCAGACACTCTTCAACAGGGGAGGGGGAATCGGGAGAAGGGTCATAATAGTTGAGAGTTCCTTAAATTCCCTTTATATTGGGTTGGCCAAAAAGTGTGTTTGGTTTTAAGTTGAAATGACGTATTTTCCAGTTTCAACAAGGACGTTATTGAACTAACTGAACAGACTTCTTGACCAACCCAGTATTACTTAGGGAAATGGAATTATTTCCAGAATCAAACATTTTGATTCCAGCTTAATCTAAGAAGCCATGTTGAATGCCTCAATGTCCCCACAGTGATACATTATGAGTAGGTTAAAGTAGAAAATGATCCAGCATATGTTTGTAATTTACCTTCAAACAGTGGAGGGAGGAGTATATAGAAAGGAGGCAGAAAGAGAGAGGGGAGGATGGGAAGACAAATAAAGCAATGTGAAAAATGACTTAAATTTTACATTTGTGGATTTAAAACTTTTTAAGATCAAAACTTGCTGGTGAAAATTGATTCAGGAGACTCAGGCTAAAATAAGCGTAAAGATTGTCAGTAAACTCCTCAGGCCTTTTGACTCATTGGTTCCATATCTAGGGATTTGTCTTGAAGAATTAAGGTTGTCAAAACAAGTTTAGCTAAAAAGGTGACCTTGCAAATAAATGTTAACAATTTAAGGATCACTTAAATATATTGTATCAATATAACAGAATACTTAGCAGCCTTAAAAAACCTGTTGTCAAAAAGAGATAGTTAAAAAGTGTTGTGAAGAAAGGTTACAAAATACTACATAGGATATGGCCCAGTTTTTTAAACTATGTGTATAAAATAAATAAATAAATAAACTGTGTGTATAGAATGTATATGCATTAAAAAGAACTGGAAGATGCAGTATTGCATGAGGTGATGGATTTTGCTCATGTTTTTTGCGATTTCCAAATGAAAATAATGACAGGAAGAACCTTATGAAAGCAATTTACGAACCCTTGAATGGGGACATCCCTGGCAGTCTAGTGGTTAAGACTCTGTGTTCCCAGGGCAGGGCACTGGTTCAGTTCTTGGTCAGGGAACTGAGATTCTGCATGCTGCACAGTGTAGCCAAAATAAATAAATAAAATAGAGATGTCATCTTTAAAAAAAAAAATACTTGGTTGTGGAGTGAAGAGGGAGCGAATATAGACACTATCTTGGTGTGATAATGTATGGTTTTAGTTTTTTCCTTTTTACCTATGTTTTCTCATGTTTCTATAATATAATGTTATATATGCTTTAAAAAACATTTTTAAAAGGAAAGTTATTAAAATCAAAGGAGAAATCACCTCTGATCAGGCTCACACCACATCATGACAACCATAAATTGCTAGCTAGATAGATGCATTCTTTTATGTTTCAAATGATGACCTTTTAGATGAAGGAAGTATAATGTCACCTCCAGTAAGCCCCTAAACTTTGCTTAGAACCCATAATCTGTGTTTACCTCTCTGGAAAGAGTCTCAAACCATTCAGATGGTCAGAGGTCAGTAAGTAGCTATTGCTACCAAATCTCACCTCCTCCTGCATTCTCAGTACCCTTTGAAGGGTGAACAGTTTCTTCTCATATCAGAGGGCTGATACCAACCGGGTACTCTCCGTCCAGAGAAAACAATCTGTCTTATCCTGGAAATCTGCATGTTGAGATTGGCTCAGTCATACCAAACTATATGAAAATCCATTCTAAAATCTCAGCAAGTCATTAAAAAAAAATATATTCATTTATTTATTTGGTGACATTGGGCCTTAGTTGCAGCACTTGGACTCTCTAGTTGTGGCTTTCAGGTTCAGTAGCTCCTCGGCATGTGGGATCTTAGTTTCCCTACCAGGGATCGAACCTGCATCCCCTGCATTGCAAGGCAGATTCCCACTGGACAACAGGGAAGTCCCTCAGCAAGTCACTGCGATTTAACTCAATTTCTCTCATCTGTCTGAGGGAGATAGTAAAACCTATTCTCCCTTCCTCCCATGATCGATGTGAAATTAAGTATGTGATGAAGAGAGACCAACTCCCTGCCCTTGAATCTTCTTAACAGCTTTATTCACTATCTCCAAAAACTGGAGATAACCCAGAAGACCTGCAGCTGGTGAATGGATAAACAAAATCTGGTCTATCCATCCAGTGAAATACTACTGAACAATAAAAAAGAACAAAAACTGCCCCCAAAAAAGGGAACAAACTACTGACACTGTCAACAACACGGATGATTCTTGGAAGCAGTATGCTAGGTGAAAGAAGCCAGACCCCAAAACTACATACTGCATGATTCAGTTTATGTGAATTGATATTCTGGGAAAGGCAGAACTATAGAGACAAAAAACAGAGCAGTGATTGAGGAGGCATCAGGGAATTTTGGGGGGCAGTTAATGGAACTGCTCTGTATCTTGATTGTGACAGTGACTATATATGCTTTATCAAAACTCACAAAACTATACCCCAGAAAGTATGAATTCTCCTGTTTGTGAGCTGCACACACAGAAACAAATTTTAAAAGAAAATCTGCTCAGGCTCTCAGGTTAATTCCTTGTAGTTCCTAAAGACTCTATGATGTGTGACTAATAGGATAAGGGTGGATGAGGTTTACTGGAGCAAGAGAGGGTGAGGGTGGAGCCCAGAAGCCTGTCAGCTAAACTCTATGAAATCTCTCTTTTTAGGGAGTTTGTCAGGGAGACGAAGTACCGCACAGAGGCTGAAGTGTTTGGGTGGAGCTTTGTCTTTGAGGACCTTGTCTCTGATGAGCTTAGAAACAAAGCAACCCAGAAAATGCAGGTAAGAGAACCCAGGGTTGCAGCTGGGCTCATGGGAGTGGGACCTGGGCCGAGAACCCTATGGGTTCTAGGGGGTCACCTGGGCCACAGTAGAGACTCGAACCTGAGAACCAGAGGCAGGGAAGAAGCCAGAGAGACCCACCCTGGAAGAGCCAGATGAACACACACTCCCGGGACGTTCACTCTGTGCTGAGGTCCGCATAGAGAGACCCTGTAAAGATGCAGATAATACATAGGGTTCAGGGTACTCCCTGGACCAGCCAGAGAACCCCTGGAGAAGCCTCCTTCTAATAAGGGTGGTGAGGTGTCAAACTTTAAAGATTCTGAACACAGGGGCTTCCCTGGTGGCTCAGTGATAAAGAATCTGCCTGCCAACACAAGAGATGGGGGTTTGATCCCTGATCCAGGAAGATCCCACATGCCAAGGAGTGACTAAGGCCATGTGCTACAACTACTGAGCCTGTTCTCTAGAGCGTAGGAGCCCCAACTTCCAAAGCCCATGAGCCTCGATAAGAGAACCCACCACAACGAGAAGCCCGTGTACCGCAACTAGAGAGTAGCCCCGCTCACCCTAGCTAGAGGAAAGCCAGCGCAGCAGCAAACACCCCGCACAGCCATAAATAAATAAATAAGTAAAGATCCCAGACACAGCCTCACTTGGACCACCTGAGTCTCGGCCTGAAGTCTCTGCCTCCTAGGTGTCTGTCAGGAAGGGGCCTCGCTGGGTCAGAGCACCTTGTAATTGCACTCCTTTTTTGCAGTCTCTCCTCTGGTGGCTCCCAGTGGAAAGGGCATTCTGGAGGCAGGTAAGGGTTGGTTCCTCTCGTTTTCTACCGCTGCTGACTCTCATTGTGGAAGCCTGGCTTCCCATGATCCCTTGCCCATCTGGGAATACTGAGTTTAAAAGGATGACGGAGAAATTTCAGGGAAGCAGCCAAGTTGCCCTGTGCGCTCTGCCCCAGTCCTTTTCCCCTGGCCCGTCCCCTTTGTCCGCTTTCTCCCTTTTGTCTCCCGTAGTCCTTCTTTCTGTCTCTGGACCTCTCCTCACTCACCAGACTCTCTCTTCCTACTTCCTTGCTCCATCTAGTGGTAAAAGCTGAACTCAGGCACCCTAAGCGTAGCCTTCCTCAGACTTCCACGAGCTCCCAGAAGCTTGTCTCACTTCATCCTGGCTGTCAGCCTGCAGGTCCTGGCTCTGGAATCCGAGAGAAACTGGAGTTCCCAGTGGTACACGTGAGCTGGAATGATGCCCGTGCCTACTGTGCTTGGCGGGGGAAACGGCTGCCCACTGAGGAAGAGTGGGAGTTTGCTGCCCGAGGGGGCTTGAAGGGTATAGAGACGCCAGGGCGCTCTCCCTTGATTCTTTCTCTCCATCCTGCCTTGCATGGGGGTGGGGGGTGGGCTTCAAAAGGTGGGACGGGCTCACACTCCCTGGGGTAGTGCTTCTTACACTCTGTGGTCATGGATCAGTTGTTACTTCTGTCTCAAACCAGTACTTCCATAAAATACCATAAAAATAACTAGAAAATGGAATGAAAATTTAATTAGTGGAGACTCCACAGACATGTGCCACTTCAGATAAATATAATCAGAACCATGTGGCATAAGGAAAAGTATTACCTACACTGGATACCTTTTCCATAGCTGTGGAGGGATTAATGTGACAAACTGCTGTTTGTTCATAACTCAGTTATTTTTCAGTCCTAACTAAACAAAAAGTTAGAGTGAAATAGCAATTCCCCATATTCACTGCCTCTACACACTCTTTGAATGAACACCAGCTATACCCATAGTCAGTATTGTTAATGTAATAAATGAGATTGCTTGTTCATTGATCCAGTCTAAGTCCAATGAACAAGTCTCTCAATGCTTACTCTCGGTTTCTATACTTACCCCAGCATGAGTGGGTAACAGATAGTTTACAGAATGGCACTGGTCCAGGGAGACCGGGATGGGGAATTCGTGTAACTCTATGGCTGATTCATATCACTGTATGACAAAACCCACTGAAAAATAAAAAAAATAAAAAAATAAATAAATAAAATAAAATTAATTTGATTATAATGTTACTAACATTATTCAAATAAGCATACCCATACAACAAAATATAAACCAGATATAAATCTTTAATACTGATAAAAATTTAAAATTAAACCAAAGTAAGTATTTCCTCAAAAAAAAAAAAAAAAAAAAAAAGAATGGCACTGGTCCATAAACCACACCTAGGATTGTGCTGTCCAGGAACAAAACAGAAGTCAAGGGCTCTGAGTGTAATTCTGTGAGGGCAAGGGAAGGGCATGAGATGTCAGAGTGAGAAATCTTACTCTTCTTTCTCATCACCTCTTCTCTTCCTTTCGGTCCCCTCGCTCCTTCTGTCTTTCCCTTCTTCCCCAACCCTTCACCTCTCCCCTCCGCTGTTTCCTTGCCCACCTGGCAGGTCAGGTGTACCCCTGGGGAAACAAGTTCCAGCCAAACCGCACCAACCTATGGCAGGTAAGACAAATTCCTCGCCCTTGTTCTTTTCTCAGGGTGTGGATTGAGACTTGCTGCGGGCCGGGCATGGCATTAGGCCATGGGACTCAGGGGCCTTCATGTTCTAACAGACCGGAAAACTAGTAAAGGGGTAAGGCGAAAGACAGCGTAGTAGTGGGGCTGCGTAGTGAAGATGGGCAGTGTGTGCTCCGGCGCGCATCCCTGCCTGGGACAGTGGGGGAGAGACTAGACGGTGAACATGCCATTTGAGCTGGTGGAACTGGAGCTTGCCAGGAGAAAAGTGGAGGAAACAACAAGCGTGTCAGCAGTGGGAAAGGGTACAGCATGTTCAGAGACGTGACAGACTCTTAAGGGCTGGTGCTCAGAGCCAATGCACTCTAATAGAAAGAATAAGTTGAACAAATGACGTCAGCAAACACCAGTTACTTGTTCCAGAATCTTGGTGGTAAAGAGCAGGAGGTGAGGGAGAGGGTCAGGGCAGGTGAGGGAGAGTGCAGCCTGTTGGTGGTGGAAGGGCAGGCGAAGGTACAGGGGAACGCTGGTTCCTGTAGGGAGAGGCGGGGTACAGAGCGGGCAGGTGGGGCCTTTCCTCTGAAGGCACATGGGGCTCATGCGGCTGAGAGTGGAGAAGTTGTGGGTGGGCTGGGCAGGTGTGGACACACAGGGAACCACACAATTCCTAATCCAGTCAGGAGGTCATGGTGGAGGACATGAGGCAGCTGGCTTGGGACCTCAGGTCACTGCCCCATGCCCTTCCCCTGCCCCAGAGGGTGCCTCAAGACGGCCTTGGTTAAAACCCTTCTGGGCAAGTGGACGGTACATCCTGAAGCCTAAACATCGCCTCCCACCCACCCCAGGGAAAGTTCCCCAAGGGCGACAAGGCTGAGGATGGCTTCCACGGCATCTCCCCCGTGAACGCTTTCCCCCCACAGAACGACTACGGTAAGACTGCACAGCGGGTTGCTGTCAGCGTTCACAGGTTGGTTGGTGGAATGGTTCTGCCTGGTGGTCGAGGCAGGAGAAGCAGCGCAGGGATGCATTTGGTCCCCCGGGCCGTTGTTAGTCAGGGCGGGTGGGGGTGGCATACCCAGCCAGGGCCTGACCTGCCACTGTGCCGCAGGGCTATATGACCTCGTGGGCAATGTATGGGAGTGGACGGCGTCACAGTACCAGGCTGCCGACCAGGACATGCGTGTCCTCCGGGGGGCGTCCTGGATCGACACAGCTGACGGCTCTGCCAACCACCGGGCGCGTGTCACCACCAGGTGAGGGGCTGGGTAGTGGGCACTGTGGGGCTGGGTAGCGGGCACTGTGGGGCTGGGTAGCGGGCACTGTGGGGCTGGGTCCTGGTCTCCTGGAGCACAGGTAGCACCGGAGCTGGTGTGGGCACTGCTTCCACACCTGTCTCTCCACTGGGGGGGTATGGGTCCAGAAGAGAAAGGAAGCCAAACTCACCAGGTAAAGCCAGGAGCCCGGTGCCTTTTCCTGCCAGCTCTCAGCACCGAGGGAGACTGTGTCTGACATCTTAATATATGGGTTTCTCTTCTCCTCATAACTAGGCGTGCAGAGGGAGGGGACTGGAATGGCCACATCAATAGGTTAAGGCCAGGGATCATTGAAATATTAACTCTTCTAACAAGAGGGCACGTAAAAAGACATTTTCTGCAACCATTTTGTTTTACAATCAAGGAAAAATAGACTCAGGGGGCGGTCCTGGGACCTGCTCATTTCATACGGATGATTAGTGACAGTTAGTGCTGGCCCCTGAATGGTAGAGTTCCCAGCTCCCAAATTGCCTTCTAGGACTTTCTGCTTTGTCTGTAGATTTGTTTTGATTAATCTCCCTGCAGCTCCTCCTGCTCCTGGGTTCCATAAGGATGGTAGAGGGGCGCTGTGGCTTAGCCTCACCTTTTTCTGTTTTGTAATGTTTATTTACTTATGTGTTTGCCTGCATTGCATCAGGCAGGATCTTCCATTGTGACTCACAGACTCTCTAGTTGTGACATTCAGGCTCAGCTGCAGTGCACCGGCTTACTTGCCCCGAGGAATGTGGGATCTTCATTCCCCGACCAGGGATCGAACCCCACTCCCTGCATTGCAAGGCAGATTTTTAACCACTGGGCCACCAGCGAAGTCTTTCCCGTTTTACCTTAGGACAAAGTAGTGGAGAAAGGATTCGTCTGGGGACCAGGAAATTGGGTTTGCTGCTGATTCCGCTGAAGCAGTGGTTGCCCTTGGGCAAGGCATTTAAGTCTTCCTGGTATCTGATTCTGGGGTCTGTGAGGTGGTAAACAAAACCTACCCTCCAGAGCAGTAAGAGAAATAGCAAATGCAGTAATCCCTGTGAAAGTTCTTTGAGAAGTGTGAGTACTGATTGACGCTATGATGTTCTCACTTGTTGCCAACAGGTTCTTTTTGACTGAGTTATTAGTCTAAGCTACCAACAGCTGGAATTTATTAGGCACGGCCTTTCCTGCCTCTCATGCAGTCTCAGGCCCCCCCTCTCTTCCTCCACCCTGTCCCAAAGTCCCTTCTCACCTCTCCCACCCCCAGGAATGGCACGCCCTCTGCACCTGCCCTCATACCACTTTTCTTTCCAGACCAGGCCCTCCCCAGTCCCCAGCCCCCAAACCTCCCAGACCACAGCAGGCCCTGGGAGCTGGAGCAGGAGAGCTGAGTGAGGCCCAGGCCCCTTTCTCAGCAGATGTCCATTTTCTCTCCCTTTCTCTGGTGGCAGGATGGGCAACACTCCAGATTCAGCCTCAGACAACCTAGGCTTTCGCTGCGCTTCCAGTGCAGGCCGACCGCCAGGGGAGCTGTGAGTGGCCATGCAGAAACCAGAAGAGTCCCATGGCACCTAGGCCACTCCCCGGCCACATTGCAAACACAGCCAGACTCCAGAAGACCTCCATCCCCTTCCCCATCCTCTGTGGCAGGCACCTCTCCCCAGGGCAGGAAAGGATCCTGACCTCCACAGAGGGGTGACACTGTGTCTTGGAGAAGGGGCCCAGCTTATTGATTGTGGCCAGGAGCTGGATATTTATCTTAGAGGTCAGATATTGACCATATAGGGGCCAAATACTCAAACAGTTGGGACACTGCTCAGACAGGCAGTTTGTGAAAAAAATTTTCAATCTCCTCCTTCCCCCTTTCATGATGTCTGACCCAGGGATCTGACATTATTCAAGGCAGAATCTCCCCCAACCCAGGAATCGAACCAGGGTCTCATGCATTGCAGGCGGATTCTTGACCAACCGAGCTCTCAGGGAATCCAGAATCTCCCCAGGCCTCCTTATTTTCCTAGCAAGTTGCCATAAAAAGAAAATGATTCCTTTATTTGCCTTATTTGTGGGGTTTCACACATCTCCAAGGGAACCTGGTTTCCAGCACATGAAATGCAGTTCCATGGGCTCTTTAAAGCTCAGTGTCAGTCTTAAAAGGGTCTAGGAGAACCATGGATTTACCAGATGAGACTGTGCACCATGGGAGTCACAGAATGAATAATACTCAGAAGAAACAGCAGATGAGTCCCTTTCTATTGTTTTCTATTGTTAATTATGCAAGGGCTCCCACATGCCTCTATAAACGTCCCCAGAGAAGAACTGGCTCCGGTGGTGTCTGGATATTGTGGGGTCAGTAAAAATCGTCTGTGATTGTGATTCTCAGACTGGTCTCTTTCATCCTCACCCTGGGACCCTCTGGGCAGTGCACTGAGTGTCAGTAACTCTGGGGCTCCCAGAGGAGAAGCGGAGATGGTAGTACACCTGGGCAGTGGAGCTGCGAGAGGCTCCAGGTTCTAGACCGCAGCTGGTCCCCGGGGGGCCTGGCTCCGGCTGCACTGACCAGCAAGTGATGCCCCTGAGAGCGGGGAGTGGCCCCGGTTCCTGGGGTCCTGGCCAGGGCCAAGTGCACCCTCTGGACAGGGCCCTGCACACGCTGTCACCCCCTTTCGGTGGCTTCTGCACCCTGCCTTACCCCCACCCCACCTACCCGACCGGCCCTCCCCTCAGAAGTCCTCCTCAACCAAGGAGAGGAGCACGGCCTTGGGCGTGTTCTCGAAGAGGGCCGCCCGGTTCTGCTGCTGCCCCTTCTTCACCCAGTGACCATAGATCCGGAAAGCGTAGGCATCGATGAGTCGCCGCAGAGGCCGGAGGGCGTAGGGGTCTCGAATGACGATCTCCCGGGTCACGGGCTTCACCCGGCGGTACTGGTAGTAGATGCGCACGGAAGCCAGCACCGTCAGGCAGATCACCTGCGGGAGGCGGGGCCTGAGCACGGGGCCACACACCCCCGGGCCTGTTTCCTCCCGCGTCCAGCGCAGGCCGACCCGAGCTTGTATACCTCCAAGCCTCGTGTGGCTTCGGCTGGGCGCGTCCTAGCGTCACCGACCCCCGACCCCAATTACCCCCATTACCCCCATTCCCGCCCTACCCGCCAGCGCAGGCTTTTAGGCTGTCAGCACCAGAAGAAACTGAGCTGGAACCATCACAGGGCTGGGTGGGAGGGGGAAGGGCGGGTGCTCTGGAAACGCCGTGGTCGTAAGGAGTCCTTATGAAGGGCACTGGGGTCCTGGGTTTCAGGGGCCCCAGCGCCCGCCCCGGGGACCCTGAGTGGGAGGCGAGCCCGCAGTACCTTGAACTTGCCCCGGGGGCTGAAGTGACGCACTTCCTCCACCACGTACTGCTGGAAGAAGGGGTGCGCCAAGGCCTCTTCTGCCGAGCAGCGGCTCTGGGGGCTCACCACCAAGAAGCGGGAAACCTGAGAGAAACAAGGCGGAACGGAGGACGTGTCAGGCCGGGGTCTCTCCCCCAGCAGGCGCCTCCATCTCTCCCACCGCTCCCCCCGACGCCGACCCCCACGCCGGGAACACTGGACTTGCCCCTCGCCTGCCCGGGAGCCAGCACACCCGGCCTCTCACCAAGTCCTTCACGGTGTCCGAGTAATCGTCCCATTCCGGTGAGCCAAACTGGTAGTTGCCACTCATGATCATTCTCAACATCAGCATCTGCTTGCGGTGCCAGAAGGGCGGGGAGCCGGCCAGCAGCGTGTACATGATGACCCCCGTGCTCCACCTGGCACCGGGGGAGCGGCGGAGGGAGGCAGGTGGGCGGGCTGTAGCTCCCACCTCTATCACCCCCTCGCCTGCCAGGTGCTCCCGGTCAGAGGGCACCCCTGTCCCTACGGGTCACCTCCCTTCCCCCAACACACTCACATGTCCACCTCCTTCCCATAGCCAGGGTGGTCATCGTTCATGGAGCACTCAATGATCTCAGGGGCCAGATAACTGGGGGTCCCACACACCTCTGCAGGGACAGTTTCCATCGGGGCAGGTCAGCAGAGGCACATGGAAGAGAAAGGCCCACAGAGACAGTGGACATGGAACTGAAGTGATATGGCCAGATTGGGACTCTGAACACAGCCCCAGGCTCAGAGCCAAGGGCAGGCCAGGGTGCTGGCTCCTATGGCCACCCGCTTGGGGCCTGTCAGTGGCTTGGTTATAGGAGCCAGCACTGGCCTGGAACACAGGCAGTGGGAACTTGGCTCAGCCCAGTCCCGGGAAGAAACACCCAGCCTTGAAATGGTAAGATTTTTTATTCTGGGGGGGGGGGGGGCGGGCAGGTGGGAAACCCGGGCAGTCCCTGTTCCCGGGAGAGCTGATGAGAGAGCCTGAGCCCCTGATACGGGCCAGGGCCACGTTACCGGACCTCGCAGCTTCTCTCCTGGCTCCAGCTGGCAGGAAAAGCCAAAGTCTGTAAGCTTGATGTTCATGTTATCGTCCAGGAGGATGTTCTCGGGCTTCAGATCCCGATGCACGATGTTGAGTCTGTGCAAGGTGGCGATCACCTCCAGCAGGGCTCTCATGATCTTCCTGGGGTGGCACAGGCATACATTACCCACATCTGCTACTCTGCAGGGTCAGGTAACAGGTGGGGAGACCGAAGCCCATAGGCCAGCCCGACTGCAAGTGACAGAGGACTCCAGACAGGCGGGCCCACCTAGGCTGGATCAAGGAAGGAGGGATGCTGCCATAGCCCATGGCGCACACTCCCCAACCAGACCAGTGCATGCTACGCCGCCTCCATGACCTCTGTGCCTAAGCTGGACTCAGACTGGAAGTAGAGAGAGGGGTAAGTGGACCCTCACCTGGTCTCCTTCTCACTCAGGGTGACCTTCTCAGTGAGGTAGTCAAAGAGCTCCCCTCTCTTCATCCTGCGGGGACAGAGGATTTGTCACAGGATGGACCAGCAGGCTACCCCCCTCCTTACCCTGTTTCCCACCTAACACTCCAGGGGCAAAGTGGCCCACTCCCCACGAAGGACCACAATCTGCAGGGAGGAGCTGGGGAAGTGAGTGGAGAGGCTGTCTGGGAAGTTTGGAGGAAGAACAAGGGACACTGGAGGGGTGGGGTGGCACCATTGTGAGGGTCCCCCATGTGTGGGAGTGACAGCATGGACTGGAACCCATCAAAGTCAAAATCAGTTGGGGGAGGAGAGAGGGACTCTGAGTCACTGGCCCAAGGTCCCAGACCCAGATTAGAAGGACCAGAGTGTCCTGACTTTTTCCAGGAACAAATGGAAGCAGCAGCAGTACAAGTGATGGAGCAGCCGTTTTGCCTGTTTTTGGATTTCTTAGGATTAAGAAGTGTGGTTCCATCTTCCCACTTGGGAGGATCTAGAAGGAGGTCTCTGCTGGAATAATCTAGTTATACCCTGGAGGGCAACTTGAGGCAGCATTAAAAATAACTTCCCAAGCAACTTCTTCAAAGGTTAGAGACATTTGAGCTGCCCCCAAGGGCTCTACAGGACTGAGCCACTGAGCAGGTTTGAGACAGCTGCAGCTGGGCAAGGCTAGGAAAGTCTCCCTTGGTTGAATAAAAAAGGTGCATCCTGCCCACCCCTGCAGGGAAAGCAGGGTCCAAGAGATTTTAGCCAGTATCAGAGGGAGACAAGAAAATCCTTGAACTTAGCTGGTGCAGCGTGGGGTGGGGGGTGGGGGGCAGTTCTCTTTGAAGAGCAGCCCAGAAATTACAGATATAATCCTTGTTTCAGACATTATCAGTACCATGTTCCTAAAAAGCAATGTGTGTCTCCGGTTTTGATCACTTCAATTCCGTTTAAAACACACTAGGAGAATTCACTAATGGCAGCAGCAGCAGCAAAAAGATATACCAGTAAACACTGGGACACTGCAAGGTCCATCAGCAGGCTCCTGCCTTCCTAGAGCTGGCAGTTTAATTGTACACAAAGGCCACATTAAATGGTGTCTCCACGAAAGCAAGTAACACTGTGCATGTTCAGTATTGTGACAAAAAAAAAAGTTCCAATGATACAAAATCTGCTTGAACAATTCTCTGAAGTCAATCTAGTCCCTAGATGACAAGGAGCCTATCTCAATAGTCCTGTTGGTGCACAAGCAGGGGAATAGTGACGTGTTGTTGACAGTGATAATGGTGATGATGACGTTGATGATAATGTCAATCTTTGAACTACATGCCAAATAGAATCTCTACCGCCTGCCTGTCTCGTGGGCCTCTTGCACCAATACTGCTTCAGCTCTTCCCTCTGCTGGGGGCTCCTTCTCTGGGTCTTGGCTGGACTCTATCTCGCCCTTCATCCAGGTCTCTGCTCAGGTCAGTTCAGGAGAACATCCCCCACCCGCTCCCTCTGACCCTTGCTCAGCCCTGTGTGTCTGGATATGTGCATAATTCTGTGTGTGTTTTATGACTTGATTGCTTTCTCCTCACTCTCTGTGAAAACGAGTGCATGCAGTAGGTTTGCATATCCTCAGTGTCTAGAATAAGCATTGCCTGGCCACCCTGGTCACCATCGTGGTAGTTAGTAAGAACTAGCATTTACATTCGGAGAAGGCAATGGCACCCCACTCCAGTACTCTTGCCTGGAAAATCCCATGGGCAGAGGAGCCTGCTGGGCTGCAGTCCATGGGGTTGTGAAGAGTCGGACATGACTGAGCAACTTCACTTTCACTTTTCACTTTTCATGCATTGGAGAAGGAAATGGCAACCCATTCCAGTGTTCTTGCCTGGAGAATCCCAGGGACGGCAGAGCCTGTGGGCTGCCATCTGTGGGGTCGCACAGAGTCAGACACGACTGAAGCGACTTAGCAGCAGCAGCAGCAGTGTTTACATTGTGTCAGTCCCTGTGTATTTATTATTCCTGCAGTACTGATGAGAAAGCTGATGTGCAAAGTCATCCAGCCCAGCAGGGACCCAGGGTTCAAAATCTGGCAGCCTGACCCCAGGGGGCTGATCTGCCTACAGCCTCTGTGACCTTATTTGATGTCCACCCTGTAGGGGGCTGCCTGCTGGTCTCCAGGAAGCCCTGGATGCGGGGGGCAGAAGGGGGGACAACAGAATTTTCTCAGTTAGGCCCCAGGCCTGGGTACTTACAGATCAAACACCAAGAAGAAGAAGGTGTTGGTCTCATAAGTGTCCTTCAGCTGTACTGAAATGGAAATGGCTCATCTCAGGAGCAGGGGAGCCCAGGCGGGGCAGTGGAGGCGCAGGGGAGAGGGGATTAAAGGCGCTGTGGGCTGACTCAGAAGGTGGAGTGGGTATCAGGGTTCAAAGGAAGCCTCCCCCTCCCCTGGGAGAGGGGGCAGCCAGGGACTTTGAACTCCCCATTCCCCCACCCGCACCCCTGCCTGTCATCCCTTCTGTGGGACTGGAAGAGTAGGCTTGGAGCTGAATCCTGGGGGCAGGAAGGTGGAGCTGGGAGCCCCAAGCCTCCGGGCACTGGGCCAGCAGGGCCCTGGGTTGCGGGAGACAGTCTGGGTGTTTCTGGCTAGCTGCACTGGGGCCACACTCCCCGACCTGGGTTATCAGTACAGAGCAGTGGCAGAGCACCTTGCCGTGGCTCGGGGCCAGCACTCACTGATGTTGGGGTGTCCCGAGACCTTGCGCAGGATGTCCACCTCCTTCTGCGTGGCCTCTCGCAGCTCCTGCACCTCCTCGGAGCTGAAGCTGCCCCCGCCGGTGATGTCGATGATCTTCACAGCGTACTCCTGGCATGTGGGCTTGTGGATGCAGCGCCTGACGACGCTGCTCACTCCCCTGGGGGTGCAGAGGACAGATGGTCCCGGGGGCCCCTCACCCCGGGGGAGGCCCACATTTAGGCCACAGCAGAGAGGTCCTGCCTTGTCCCCCAACTCCCTGTGAGCTTCGGGGCAGCAGTCCCCAACTTTGGGGCCCATTTTTGGCACCAGGGGCCAGTTTCATGAAAGACAGTTTTTCCATGGACCCGTGGGATGAGGGATGGTTTTGGGTTGATTCATGCGCATTACATTTATTGTGCATTTTATTTCTATTAGTATTGCATCAGCTCCACCTCAGAGCATCAGGCATTAGATCCCGGAGGTTAGCAACCCCTGCTTTGGGGGACGGAAGGTTGAATAAGGCACAGGGGGTGGGGGTGATTTGCCTGGAGCCAAAGAGGAAGAAGTCTGCTTTCAGGCCTCCTGGTTCCTGGTTCAGTGCTCTTTCTCAGCACAGAGGAAGAAACGGTACACTCACTCCTAGGACCTCAAGCTTCATTCTGACACCTGATCCCTGACCCTGAGCCAAGGCTGGGTTTGGATGTGCTGTCAACAGCTCTGGGGTTGGGGAGTGGGGCTCCCTTTGCTGGGAGGGTCTCAGATCTGGGTGCCCTTATACCTGCTTCCTCCATCCAAAACCCCAAACTAAGGTTTTCTCCAAGTGGACAATGCTTTGGAGATGAAGACAGTCAGGGCTCAGAGTCAAGAAGAGATTGTTCCTGCCTGCAGAGCTGGCCAGAACCTCGGCTAGCACTTCGTGGGGGAGGTCTGGGCCTTACCTGCCCAGGATCTCCTTGGGCTCATAGTTCTCATAGAAGCCCTGTGCAGAATAGGAGTCTGGCAGCGACTTGTCCTGGGTCATATCAGCTCTAAAAGGGGAACAGAAAGAAACCGTCAGCCTTCCTGACCTAGGGGATGTGGTCTGTGAGGGCTAAAACCATCTCTCCTTTAGCTTTGTATTTCCTGGCAGAGGGCTGACCTCTTGTGAATATTCAAAATAAATGTTTGTGAATTTTATAGATGGCCAATGGGAATGTGCTGTATCACACAGGGAGCTCAACCTGGTGCTCTGTGTCAACCTAGAGGGTTGCAATGGGATGGGAGGTGGGAGGGAGGTTCAAGAAGGAAGGGACATTAGTACAGTTATGGCTGATTCCTGTTGGTACATGGCAGAAACCAACACAACACTGTAAAACAATTACCTTCAATTAAAAATCAGTAAAATTTTTAAAATAAAAAATAATTTTAAAAACACTTGTGAATTTTTAGAAAGCTCTGGAAAGAGCCCAGCTTGCTTCTCCCCACTGGTGTAAACTCTTGTGACCCCAGGTGACCATGTGGCTCCCAAAATGTTCTCCTTGTTAGCTGTCGCTCCCCAGAAGGAGCAGCAGATGGTCAGCTAGGTCCAAGCCAAGGTTCGAGGCAGGAATTAGACCACTGGGCCCCAGGGTTAGCTCTGACAAGGCCAACACACCCCTGGGTTTAGGAAGAACCACCAACAAACTCTGCAAAGGACAAATTAAAGTGCTATTTCTTTTCCTCTTTGAGGAGATGAAGCTGGTCCTGCTTTCCTTTGCCTGCCCTCTGCACTTGTGGAAAAGGTGAGAAGCTTCACGATTTCATCTTCAAATACAGCACCCCTATAATCTCACCTTATCGCTCCAGTAGTAACTGTCCTACCTGGAAAACACCTCTCCTTCCAGGACAGGCTTCCTATGCTTCCCACTGCTGCTTCCTCACTCTTGTCCTTAACCAGGACTTCTGTGTCACTCTCCCTCCTGCTCTCTACCTTCCTTCCTCTGTTCTCTCTCATTTCTTTTTTTCCCCTTCCTGTTTTTAAAAGTTTTTTTTTCCCCTATATTGTCGTTTTATTTTATTTTGGGGGCTGAACCACTGGGCATGCGTGATCCTAGTTCCCCAACCCGGGATCAAACCCACACCCCCTGCACTGGAAGCTTGGCGTCTTAACCACTGGACTACCAAAGAAGTTCCCTTTCCTCCTTCCTTTCTTTCTTTCATACTCTGAGAAGCGCTGGGCCAGGTGCTCCGAGGGATGCAGAGCTTGATGGGTGAGTCCTGGTCCCGGCCTCTGGTGACACTCGTGGACATGTGCCCACTTCATCCAACTGTGATGGTCTCTGGGACTTCCCAACCATCCCTCCCGCTGTGCCCAGGGCAGGTGTATTTCTAGTGCTGCTCCACAGATTTAAGTCAGCGGCCAGAGGTATCCCTCTGGCCCAGATTCCTGACCACAGGATGGTCCTGTCCTCAGCATGCCCCGGGCCCTACCTAACCATGACCAGTGAGCCCTGGGTGGTCCCACTGCACTGTGGGCAGAGCGGAGCCAGGACACTCGGGCCTGGACCCAGAGGAGCTGGCCAGCTTTGCTTTAGGAATGTGGAGGCCACTGGGCACTGAACTCCTTCCTCGCTCGGAGGATTTGAGGAATGGAGAAAATGCTGTACCAACTGGAAGAGGGGCAGAGAGAAAACAGGCATGAGCTTCCGCCCAGCACAGCCAAAGCTGCCTCTGGTCCCACTTCCATCCTGCTTTCTGGGTCCAAGAAGGCCTGGCCTGATCAAGGGGCCAGTTTGCTGACTGGCGGCAGCCCCGGCTGCCTGGGGACAGGCTGGCTGTTCCAGGAAGCCTGGTGTCCTCACTGCTGGGTGCCTGGTTACCGGGGGAAGGACAAGAATAACAAGAGTCTCCTCTGCCAGTGGCAGGCCTGGCGCTGCCTCCACTCCACCCTCGTCAGCAACCCTGGCTGAGCACAGGGGTGTCTGTTCCGAAGAAAAATTAACCCAGTTCCTGGTGAGTCCTGTAAAGTTCCAAAGCAGACATCTGTTCTCCCCCTCCCCACCTCTCAAAGTTGGGTAGGCGGTCTCTCCCTTCCCCCAGCCCTCCATGAGCAGAGAGTGTATCCAGCCCCAGCCTGGCATGCCATCCCATCCGGGTACCCCATCCCCTGGCATAACCAGCTCCACCCAAGTTCTGGTACTGGGCGGGTGGGTGGGGAGGTCCATCTTGCCCCATCCCCTTGCTCTAGGCCTAACTTGGGGCCAGCTTCGTGCCTCTGTCCACTGCCCCCACCTGCATCCCCCAAAACACCTTTGGAAAGGGTCCCCAAATGCGAGGACATAGCCCGGTCCTTTTTAGAACATGACATCTCTCCCTAAAACTGAGAGTCAGCGAACAGTCACAGGGATCTACTTTCTGTGGACAAATAACTTTCAAAAATCAATGCTGCCATTCTCCTGGGTTTGTCTACTGTCAGAAGTGGGGAGAAGTGGGCCTAGTGGGTTTGGGAGGGTTCTGTCTTCTCTACCCCATGACCTCTCCTGCTCCCCACCTGGCTTTTCTCACTCACTGACCCAGCTACTCACCGCTATGTCCTCGCAGGCCCTGGAGTGAACGGGATGGGAATCCCAAAGGTCCCGGACGCCCCTAGGGAGAGGGAACAGCGGAGGACTGAAGCGTGTCCCGAGCAGACACTTGCGGTCCGAGTAGCGTATCTTGCTGTTCTTCCTTCGGGCTTTGCTACTTGAGGACGGAAGGCTGATGTGCCAAAAATAAAGCACAACTGCAAAGCTGGGAGGCTGGCCAAGGCTTGGCAGGCCAAGTCTCACCAGGTGGTGACCTCTGGTGGAGGGTGAAGGAAGTTTGGGTGGCCTGGGAGCAGGCAGGACAGCATGTGGTGATCAGTCAGTGATGTCTTCCCTTGGGAGCTCACTCAGCCTCCAGGCCTGGAGAACAAAGCCAGCTTGCCAGGAATGCACTGGCTTCTCTGTGTGCTGAGCGCCCTGGAGACACCCTTGTGCACCTACCCTGCAAGCCTGACTGCTTGGGGGAGCCGCTCAGCTACGGTTTGTGTGACTGTCTAACCAAATGCAGACCTCAAAAGTTATCCAGTACTCCATCTCTGACCAGCCTCCAACATTTCATTCTTAACTCATTTTGTTTTCAGCCAGCAAGCAGTTCCTGATGAATGAGAGGAGGTCAATGTGCCAGGAAAAACACTTGGGTGCCAACTGTGGGTGGCTTTGGGCTCTTTGGGTGAGGGTCTTCATCAGTATGATTCTAGCTTAAGAGGTTGACAGAATTGGAAATGATGTATGCTGGCACAAAAGGGCACTTAAAAAAACATTTCAGACAAATTAAGCTTTTTTATATTTATTTTTTATTTATAATTTATTTGGCTGTGTCGAGTCCTAGCTGCGGCTGGAGGGGCCTTTGATCTTGTCAGTTCTTTGCATGAGGACTCTAGTTGCGGCATGTGGGATCTACATCCCTGACTCAGGCCTTCTGCATTGGGAGTGTGATGTCTTAGCTACCAGACCACCAGGGAAGTCCCAGTAGACACTTTATTAATGCTCTCTCATTCCAAAGCTACCTGTTCTTCAAACCCCTAATTCTAATACACCAAATGAAGAAATGGATAATACTGTGCTTCATACAGATGCTGAGCCTATAAAAACCCACTTAATGAGCATTTTACAATGTACTGCAAATGCACTCTCACTTGGGCCCCCTAAAACTCTGGTATTAAGCCAGTTTTAGAGAATGTGATTTGTTCAATGAGGTCACCAAGTACAAGGGCCTGAGTCAACCCCAGGTGTAGGCCCACGTGCTCTTTCTACGTCACCATCTCTTTCATTCCAGGGAAATACTTTGCTGAATTGCTACACAGAAAGGAGTTGTGAATGACTTTGTGTCTATCCATAAAGGCCACCACCTTACTGAGATGCAATATCTGGTCCCAAGGATAAAAACACTTAAGTCCCCTCTTACTATCAAAAAGACTCATTTTTTCCCCTCTCCTGATTCTAAGCTGTAGACTCATGCTAGTTTAGTTTCAATGCAAGACAAAAATCCCTCTGACCTCAGGGCAAAAGGCCAACATACCTAGTGAATCATTCCCTGTGCCCTTTTCTGTACAGTCGTGGTTCCCACCCAGGGAGAGGCCAGGTCAGCCAGACTCTTGCATTTTATTTTCAGAGGTTCATTTTCCTTGGATTCATTGCTTCAACCCTATTTGGGTACCCAACATAACCATCGTGCCTTGGACATAGACAGCATTAACACTATGAACTCAGAGGTCTTAAGCGTTTAGGAAAATAGACAAAGGAGCCCACTGGTGAACCCAGGAGGGAACAGGCTGGGCGACTGGACGAGAATGAATTGTCTATGATCATTTAGGTCCTTGGGCAATGCAGTCTTGACCTCTTTGAGGAACTGAATTAGATTAGGTACAGAATGGGGCACTCTGAGAACACTGCTGAGGATAGGAAGTAAGAACTGAATAATTCACTCAATAGCATTTCACTCACCTCATGGTAACAGAGAGGAAAATAAAAAATCAGATAATGGGAGCTCTAAGAGGTATATTTGAAAGTCAGAAAACTGCAGACCATGTAGACTTGAGGTCAACTCCCAGAAGCAAATTTTTTTTTTGCAAATGAAATTTTGAGTGGTGAAGGATAGAGCTGGATTCATTAAAAAAAAAAAAAAAGATGCACACTAAATGGAGTCCATCTCCTTAAGATAACATGGAGTAGGCAACGTAAATCTTTCAGGAAGAGCAACATGCCATGCCTTAAATAGAATGAATTAAAAAAAATTTTTTTTAATTTGGCTATGTCAAGTCTTAGTTGCAGCACATGGGATTTTTCATCGAAGCACATGGACTCTCTAGCTGCGGCACACAGGCTTAGCTGCCTTGTGGCATGTGGGATCTCAGTCCTCCGACCAGGGATGAAACCCACGACCCCTGCATTGCAAGGCAGATTCTTAACCACTGGATCACCAGGGAAGGCCCCATAATGCCTTAAGTCGAGCGAAAGCACTGGCAGGGGAACCAACCACCTGCATTAAGGGAATGATTTTTCTTCTCCAACCAATTAACTGGATGTTCCAGGGTGACAGTGATAGGTACCGCTGACCTGGCGACATGGAGACTGCATGTATAATGGCTCTGCTCCCATGTTTCCTTTATCACTCTCCTGATTTAGGACAGTACTGCACCTGGAGCCTGTTTAAGGAGCAGCACATTTGCTGGGGAGCAACAATGTGGCCACTGCTTTAATACCCAGAGACTATAAACTATATACATGTAGAGACAGCTGTGTTTTCCTGCAAAATCTATTTTGTTCAGGATGTGTGATTTATAACCTTCTACTTAAGAAAGAAAAGAAAAGTGACTAGAAAGAAAAATCACTTTATTCTAATTAAATCACAAACAATAACATCAGAAAGCACGCTTAAGAGGCCACAACCACCTCTTCTGCCCAATCCCAAACTCAATGCCATCTCAATGAACTTCGATATAGTGACAACGCCCTCTTCCACTGCAATCGTGAAGAACAAAAGCTATTAATGATTAAGGAGAGGTTTAACAGGTGGTCTCACAGTTCACATCTTCACTACTAATTATATTTTAAATGCTAAATCAACATGGTCACAAGAGGTGATTTTTCATGTCTTCAACTGGAACTTCTTGATTAAGCTAATCCTGCAAACAGAAAAGGTTTGTTAGAAGAGCACTAGCTACATGTTCTCAACAAAGCAGAAGTCCATCAAATGATGAAAGGAGGGATGAAAGCCAAGGTTATTAGTTTCTTTCATAAGAAACTGTTTAAGGTATCTTGAAGAGAAGCGAAAGTCACTCAGTTGTGTCCGACTCTTTGTGACCCCATGGACTACACAGTCCATGGAATTCTCCAGGCTTGAATACTGGAGTTGGTAGTCATTCCCTTCTCCAGGGGATTTTCCCAAGCCAGGGATTGAATCCAGGTCTCCTGCATTGCAGGAGGATTCTTTAACAGCTGAGCCACTAGGGAAGCCCAAGAATACTGGAGTGGGTAGCCCATCCCTTCTCCAGTGGATCCTCCCAACCCAGGAATAGAACCAGGGTCTCCTGCACTGCAGGAGGATTCTTAACCAACTGAGCTACCAGGGGAGCCCTAGGCATCTTGCCACCAACCAAACTTCAACTCTACACTTGTCACAACTGAAAAGAGAGGGTATATGTACTTCTGGGCACAGAGTTCTGAAGCAGAAGTATAGTCACTTTGGTATTAGATGGAGCTTCACCATAGACTTCTGATAAAACTTGGCCATGCAATCTCTTAATTCCACAGTTCAACCACCTGAAAAAATTAACTTCTGCCATATTTCCTGCCATAAATAAAGGCAGTAAAATGAAAACAAGTATTTTTAATAGATGGTGAATTCCTAGGTTGATAGAAGGAAATTACCAAAAAAAAAAAAAGAGCGAGAGAGAGAGAATAAGTTGACTGCCAATATTCCAAAGAGCCTAAAGCTCAAAGTCCCTCAGAGGGATCTAATAAACTTGTCTCTCTCGAAGAGGGTGTGTAGACTGACAATGCTCCATCAAATCTTGTGCACATTTCTGGACTCTGGTGAAATCAGCACTGAGGCTATGCAATAGCCACAGAAAGATCCTGGCACACTAATCTATACCTGCTTAAGGAAGAATTAGACTAAGAACATAACTGGCAAAAGGTAAGATAATGACTAGAGGTCTCTGGACCAGCTCCTTGTTAGAAGAGTTAGATTATTTTTAGAGTAAACAAAATCTCCTCCAATCTGTCAGTTTAATTTATCAAACACAGACTCTGCAAGTGTTACAGGGGCCAGGAGTACCATTCAGTGTATTAAACAGAACCAAGTTCAATCATGAATTGGGAGGTCACCTACCGTTGGCCAATCTGCACTGTTTCAGCACCTCGCTGAAACCCTCGCAAAGTTTAAGGTCACCCTGGCTCTGGGCACACTCCAGAAACTGCTTCACCTCATAGAAGCAGGGGCCGTCCTGCCGCAGCTGTGCCGGCTGGGTCCCCTGAGGCTCCTGCAAACATGCAACGTTTAGGACTATTAAGGAAGGAAATCAGACTTACATCCAGACCAAGAGAAACAGCCACTCTTTGAGGTTAACTGGGGAAACAAAACTAGAACCAGACTCAAATTAAAGTTCCTATCTCTTAACATGGAACATGAAGAAATTTAAAGGCAGAAAGATGAAACAGATCACCAGCCCAGGTGGGATGCATGAGACAAGTGCTCGGGCCTGGTGCACTGGGAAGACCCAGAGGAATCAGGTGGAGAGGGAGAGGGGGAGGGGGGGATCAGGATGGGGAATATGTGTAACTCTATGGCTGATTCATGTCAATGTATGACAAAACCCACTGAAATGTTGTGAAGTAATTAGCCTCCAACTAATAAAAAAAAAGAAAGAAAGTGGAAAAAAAAAAGGCAGAAAGAAATGAGCTGTAACAAAAATTCCAGTTGTAGTCAGAAAGACTCACGAACAAAGATGCAATTTAAAGTGGTTATTCGGGCATCGAAAGATCAACGGTTCAGTGACGTTTCATCAAGGAAAAAATGGGATTACTACAGAAAAACAGAGGAACGCGAGCTTTAGGTACACTAGAAATACAACAAAGTATATGCCCACCCTCCCTAGAGGAGAAAATTCACATGTCAGAAATAAGGGCAGTGGCAAGTATTAGGAAAGATATCAGAGAGCATAAGAGCCACAAAAAAGATTTCTGAACACTTAACTAAGATTGAGACTGGATGAGTTAAGAGTGACCAGGAAAATAAATATATATTTATATTCATTCATTCATTTATGCCAGGCCACCTGGCATGTGGGATCTTAGTTCCCCAATCAGGGACTGAACCAGGGCCCATGGCTGTGAAACAACTAAGTCTTAACCACTGGACCACCAGGGAACTCCCCAGAACATTCAAAATAAGGGGGAAGGGGCTGCTTGAGAGTGTATCAGGATGAACTGCTACAATTCTACGCCTTGGGGAGAAATACCTTGTGTACAAGATTCTCTGATACTGGCCTAAGGAAGGTACTAACTCAACTGCCAAACGTGGCTCTTGATAAACCATTTTCCACATGTGGAGACTGTGCCAACACATAAGGAACCTACAAACAACTAGGCTTTCTCATAAAATACACCACCAAAGGGAATGCTGCCCCAAGTCTTACCTGGTAAGTGATGTCAGGCCTTGAGGGTTCAGCACTGCTTCCTCCACTGAAGCCCCCAGTGATGGCGTGACCCAGAGTGTGGCCGACGGCAGAACCCACAGCCACGCCAGCAGCAGTGGTGGCCATCTGGGCCATCAGACCTGGCTGTCGGGGAGCAGCAGCAGGGGAGCCAACAGCAGATGGTGGAGCCACTGCTGGTGGCTGAGCTGCGGGCGCTGGCCTGGGCGCTGCTCTCATCTGAGGCGCTCGGCTGTGAAAGAAAGGAACAAAAAGTAGTAAGTTCCCATTCCCAGCCAGGTTTGGAAACTGTCAACTTAAACAAATAACCCTTGTATATTAAAATAAACCTCATGGTTTTAAATGATCAAACACAAATACGATATACATACAAGAAAACTTCACAGAACATAATTCCCTAAGCTATTTACATCATTTCCTCTCTTGAACCTTTTGTTAAGGTTGTAATCACTGAGTATAAACTTCTCTTCCCTGCTTTTTTGCAACCATCTCCATGTATTCACAAAGTCTATAGCATCTTTAAGAACACAGTTATCCCAAAACTTCATAAAAATTGATATAACTGTTCAAGAGACAAAACCTTCTGCCTTTATGGAGCTGACATTGAGGGATCAAGTGAATGTTAAGGAAAAAATATTAAGAGAAGGAGGGTAGCATGTTCTGGGATGCTGCAATTTTAGGACCCTCAAGGGAGGTAACAACTGAGTAAAGACGGACAGTCATCTACAGAAATAAACTTAGTCCAATTCCTTCATTTCACAGATTAGAAAACTGAAACCCAGCAAGTGGAACTGACTTGCCTGGACGGTTATACATCTGGATATCTTTAAAACTTCACTAAAATGTCCAGTGGCAACCCACTCCAGTATTCTTGCCTGGAGAATTCCACGGACAGAGGAGCTTGGCAGGCAACAGTCCACGGGGTCGCAAGAATGGTACACAACTTAGCGACTAAACCACCACCCAATATGTCCAGTACTGCTCTAAAAATCTTTCACATAGATTATACTCTCTGTCCATTTTTTAGATTGTTTCCTTGAGTGCTCTTCCCTCAGTTAAAGCTAGGTCAAAAGTTTATGACTTCCGATCAGGTGGTATCTAGAATCTGGTCTAACTTTACAAAAAAATGTGGTTTCTGCTCCTTTGGATAGTAGCATCTTTCCATTACTGAACTCCTTCTCTACACTCCTAACACACTGTTTAAACACAATTCACCTTAGTCTAGAGAAGCAATGTAGTACTGTGCTAAACGTTTTGAAGATATCACCAGAAAACTCTGAGACCTGGCTTCTCCAAACATAGAGAAGGACAGCAGTGAGTGGTCCTGAAGAGAGATCTTAGCTCCCTGTCCAGGGTAATCAGGAATGAATTTTCATGTCCAGGATGAAAATCAGGAATCCTAACCACTAGACCACCAGAAGACTCTTGAGAGTCCCTTGGACTGCAAGGAGATCCAACCAGTCCATCCTAAAGGAAATCAGTCCTGAATGTTCATTGGAAGAACTGATGTTGAAGCTGAAACTCCAATACTTTGGCCAAAACTGATGGCCAAATGAGAACCAACTCATTTGAAAAGACCCTGATGTTGGGAAAGATTGAAGGTGGGAGGAGAAGGGGACAAGAGAGGATGAGATGGTTGGATGGCATCACTGAATGAATGGACATGAGTCTGAGTAAACTCCGGGAGTTGATGATGGACAGGGAGGCCTGGCGTGCTGCAGTCCATGGGGTCGCAAAGAGTTGGACACGACTGAGCGACTGAATTGAACTGAGACCACCAGGGGCTGGAGGCTAGATGCAGAGTTCCTGGCTCATGCCCTGTTTGAAAGCAAAAATGTTTCCAAGAGGCAAAATCTATAAAAACAGGTATATAGTTTAACTTAAGTCAGAAACTAGGCAGAAATACACACCCAGAGAAGAGTTCCAGCATCCTGAATGACACACTTGGTGGAGAGGTGATTTAAATCACTTACACAGGACAGTCCTTCAGGGTCTTTGTTTACATTTGGCCAATTGTCTGCTTTTCACACAGTGACTATTCCCAGAACCCTCCCCAAGATGCGCGTGCAACTTTTTGCTAAGATGGATACCATTGTGGAGGCCTGTGGTACATTCCACACTTATCACGGAGTGGCACACCCTCTCTTTCTGACCCCCACGGAGCCTTTCTGACCATGTGCAGAGAGGAAAGTTTTCCTTGACCTCAGGAGAGGACACCTTATCTCTTCATTTCAGCAGAGTTCAGCTTCTGCCACTAGCTTTGTCTTTAGTATCAGGGCGAGAACAAAGCTTCAGTTTTACTCCACTTGACAAATACCAGCTGCCTGGCCCAGGGTCCCATCTATCTCCTACCTCTGCATGACCTTGGACAAGTCCCTTATTCTGCTTCTCCAGTTTCCTTGTTCCTGTAACAGGAAAACACCTACCTTCTGAGGCTATCAGGAGGTGCAACTGACAGTATATTTTACAAGTATTTTATGAACCGGAAATGTCTTGCACACGTGAGACCTTAGGCACTGTACACTGGGCTGAGCCCTCGGAACGCTCACTGCTTATGGAAGGTGCTCAAAGTTTATTTACCTGAACTGAGATACGATCATTTTTCTGTTTATACCATCTTTCTTCTAGTTTTTTTTCCTTTATTGTTGTTGTTGCTATTTTTGACGTTTCAGCCAGATTACACTTACAAATATCCACTTTCTAGAACTGTTATGTTTTAACATAAAATGGACTCTAAAATATGTTAAGAAATAACTCATGGACATTCGAAATTAGGAAGTTTGCACTAACGGGAAAGCTACCCAAAGCCTCATAACCAGTTTGCGGCGACCGGAGAAAGGCCCACGCCGCCCCAGCCTTCGGACGCCCCCGCCCTCCCGAGGCAAAGCACAGCCTCCCTCTATGTTACGGCACGGGCAGGACCCCATCCCCGCGGTAGTCTCACCTGGCAGGAGGGGCCACGCGGGAAGTGCGGCTTCGGCTTCCACGAGGCATCTTGACTGCACTCCTAAGCGACGTAGACAAGCGGGACACTCAGAGACCCTGGCGGATTCTGCGAAGAGCGACAGCGGAAGTTGGGAGGCGGGGCTGGTCTTAGCGCGCGGCCAATCAGCGCACAGGTCTTCCGTTTTCCTAAGTCTCCGCGGGTCTGAAGGTCACAGGAAGAGCAGGGTGTCACGGCGGCGCCTCGTCGCACTCAGTTGACGTCAGAAGCTCGGCGGCCGGACTGTAGAAAACCGGAGGTGGACGTGGGTGTGGAAACTTTGTCCGAGCCTAGCGCGAGTCAGAACCGTTTCCTAGGGCACAAGGACCGTCGCTTCTACCTTCAAACGTTTTCTTATTAATGTGGTAGGTCAGCTCCAACCTTGAGAGAGTGAGTCAGACCTCTGGCGTGGTTGTCCCTGGACCTTGGGTCAGTTACATAACCTTTCTCACCATTAAGTTCCTCATTTGAGTAAATATTTTTTGAGGCACAGTGTGGGCACATAATAAGAACTGAAATGAAAAAAACGGACAATTTTAGGGATCGACAGAGCCAGGTTGGTTCTACGTGAGTTTTGTCTGTTCATCCAGTAAACAAAAGTTAGATTCAGGCAGTAATAATGCCTTACTTTTATGTATTTCACACATTTCCGAACCCTTCATGTGTATTATAGAACTTGTGCCCGTAATTGGAATGATATTCGTTCACTGATAATGAAATAAGGTGTTCTGAATGATCTCCCAAGTGCTAGCTAGGTTCTGAAGATAGAGCAGGAAACAAGACTACCTTCATGGAGTTTAAATTCATAGAGGCGAGATACAAACACCTATATTAATTAGATGGTGGTGATAGGAAGCAAAAGCAGGATAAGTGAGGTGTAGAGAGTTAGGGGTCGAAGAGGGCAGGAGTTTTTTTTCTGAAGGGTCAGTATTTGAACGGAGTCCTTGAGGAAGTGGGGAGGCAAGCCTCCCCAAGGGTAAGAGCATTCCTCACAGTGAGAACAGCAATTGCAAAGGCCCCAAGGATCTGTGCTTCAGTGATACTTGGTGGAAAATTCTTTTAACCATATATTTTAGTGCCTCTGCAGTAGGGGACAAGTAAACTAATGGCATTTCATGGGGGGGCTTCGTGGAAAAGTCCTTGGAGATGGGATGGGTTTTATGGAGGAGAGAAAGCAGAGGTAGAACCTTCATTTCTGCTTGGATGTCAGTCAGAAATTTCCCCCTTTCACCGGAGGTGACAGAGTTTAAAGCAGCCTTTCTGGCAACAGCAGAGTGTTTGTGGAACTAAGGGGTAAATAATGCAAAAAAATTTGTGAAAAATAAAGGTTTGTTTTCACAGAATTTCTTAAAGAAATGAAAACTGTAAATGGTAAGCCTTTGTATTTCCCTTTGGATAATTCATAAAAAGAGATGGGAGAAAGGAACCTTATTTATATACTTATTTTTAATTGAAGGATAATTGCTTTAGGAACCTTATTTATAAAGGACATTCTGGGACCAGAAGAGCTTAGACTGAGGAGAGCTTTGGACAGACAGGCATGCAGACCAGAACAGAGACAGTTTTAATTTTACCTTGCTAAGTCATTCATTCCTGAATTAAGGAGAGAAAGTTAAATGTTTGTACAAGGCTATTTTGTGATAGTAAAAGAGTAAAAAGTCTAAGTCTCTGTCAGTAGAATACAGGTTAAAAAAATTATCGCACACACACAATATCAGTTCAGTTCAATTGCGCAGTCATGTCCGACTCTGCGGCCCCATAGACTGCAGAAGGCCGTGCCTCCCTGTCTATCACCAGCTCCTGGAGTTTACTCAAACTCGTGTCCATTGAGTTGGTGATGCCATCCAACCATCTCATCCTCTGTCATCCCCTTCTCCTGCCTTCAATCTTTCCCAGCATCAGGGTCTTTTCAGACAAGTCAGCTCTTCGCATCAGGTGGCCAAAATATTGGAGTTTCAACTTCAACATCAGTCCTTCCAATGAACATTCAGGACTGATGTCCTTTAGGATGGATTGGTTAGATCTCCTTGCAGTCCAAGGGACTCTGAAAAGTCTTCTCCAACACCACAGTTCAAAAGCATCAATTTGGCACTGAGCTTTTTCTATAGTCCAACTGTCACATCCATACGTGACTACTGGAAAAACATAAAGCTATATATAAAGCTACAAAAAAAAGTTTTTCTGTATATTGATATGAAATGATTTAGAAAATAAACTATCAAGGGAAAAAAAGCAAACGGCAGAATTGAGTGCAAGGTTCTATTATTTGTGTGAAATGGAGAGAAAAGACCATATTGTATGTGTGTGTAAAATATCTTTAGCTGATAACACTGGTTGCCTTGAGGCAGTGGCACAAATTCAGTTAAACAGTAATCAAAATTTGAACAAAGAACTCTTGCAGACGTTGTTACAGATATTTGATACAGACATTTGGCTGAATGAACACTTGATGATTGCAGTTAAAAATTGCAGAGGGAGACAATCTTCGCAGAGAGTCGCCGCGGTTTCCTGCTTCAACAGTGCTTGAACGGAACCCGGCTGCTCATGTCCCCCCCAGCCCCGGCAGGCTACTCAGAGCCAGCCCTCGTCACCACTTGACAACACGCTCCGACCGGCCCAAGGTCCCCGCCGCCGCTCCAGCGCAGAGCAGCCGTCGCCGTCGCCGCCACCGCCCCTTCTCATCCGCCCGCCATGACGACCGCATCCCCCTCGCAGGTGCGGCAGAACTACCACCAGGACTCGGAGGCCGCCATCAACCGCCAGATCAACCTGGAGCTCTACGCCTCCTATGTGTACCTGTCCATCTCCTACTATTTTGACCGCGATGATGTGGCTTTGAAGAACTTTGCCAAGTACTTTCTTCACCAATCTCATGAGGCGAGGGAACATGCTGAGAGACTAATGAAGCTGCAGAACCAGCGAGGCGGCCGAATCTTCCTTCAGGATATCAAGAAACCAGACTGTGATGACTGGGAGAATGGGCTGAATGCAATGGAATGTGTGCTGTGCTTGGAAAGAAGTGTGAATCAATCACTACTGGAACTGCACAAACTGGCCACTGAAAAAAATGATCCCCATCTGTGTGATTTCATTGAGACTCATTACCTGAATGAGCAGGTGGAAGCCATCAAAGAATTGGGTGACCACGTAACCAACCTGCGCAAGATGGGGGCCCCTGGATCTGGCATGGCAGAGTACCTCTTTGACAAGCACACCCTGGGACACAGTGAGAGCTAAGCCTCAGGCTGGCTTCCCATAGCCACAGGGGTGACTCCTCTGGTCACCAAGGCAGTGCATGCATATTTGTGTTACCTTCACCTTTTCTATAAGTTGTAACAAAACATCTACTTAAGTTCTTTCTTTAGTACCATTCCTTCAAATAAAGTAATTTGGTACCCAAAAAAAAAAAAAAAAAATTGCAGAGGGAGACAAAAGGTAAGGGGAGAAAATCCTGAAGGCTAAGATAAATTATCAGAAGCTTTAAAACTGTGCAGACTTTGCTCCATAAATTCCACACCTAGGAATTTTCGAAAGTCCTGAATGTGAAAGAAATTAGCCATAAGGATGTTGGTTTAACAAAATGTATAAAATAGGGAAAACCTGAAACACCCTAAATGTCTTGCAATGTATTTAGAATTAGTTAAATAAGTTCTAGTACCTACAAATGATGAAATGTTAGGCATCCATTTAAAATGTTATAGAAGAATATCTGACATGAGAATTGTCTTCACAAAATATTAAGTGAAAGAGCAGATTATAAAATAGTATATATTTATATACTATAGCAGATTATAAAATAATATATTTTATAGTATGTATTTTGAGAAAGTTCATATATATTTTAAAAACTGGAATTATATACAGTTAAGTAGTGATGTTATCCATTGGATACTGCTTTCTCTGCTTCCTTCCTTCTTTTTTTTTTTTTTTTTTTTGGCCTGTCTCTATTTTCAGATTTGTCTACAGTGAACACACAATGAATAAACCTACCCTGGTGGTTTAAAACATGTCCTCAAATTCCTTGACACTCCCTTCAAAAGGTAGACTCAAATTAAATTCTTCTCCAACCTCGTGAGAGACCCTGAGCTAGAACTACCCAACTAAGCCGCTCCCCAATTCTTGACCCACAGAAGCTGAGATAGTAATTTGTTACACAGCAATACGTAACCAATACACATAATTTCTACAGTGACCATATTTGAATTTTAAAAGCTCTACTGTCTGAAATGAGCAAAATCTAGTTAGAACACTTTACGGGTTGCTTTAACATAGCTGATGTCTATCTGGGTATGCTGTACTTTACAGCAGAAATTGTGAGGAACTGAGATGTTTTAAGACATTAAGGTCCATACACTGTATACTCAGTTGCTCAGTTGGTTCCCACTCTTTGTGACCCCATGGACTGTAGCCCACCAGGCTCCTCTGTCCATGGGATTTCCCAGGCAAGAATACTGGAGTGGGTTACCATTTCCTGCTCCAGGGCATCTTCCTGACCCAGGAATCGAACCCATGTCTCCTACATTGGCAGGTGGATTCTCTACCGCTGCGCCACCTGGGAAGTCCATACACTGTAAATGTAGTTTTGTGTTTGGATAACTAAGACATATGTATATGTTTATAGTGCCTTGCACATACCAGACAAAAATGAATGAATGAATTTAACTAATGATCTAAAAGTACAAAATACTATAAAACAAGTTGTTGTGTTGTTCATATGAAGTTCTAAACGCTGGGCTGGAAGAAGCGCAAGCTGAAATCAAGATTGCCAGGAGGAATATTAATAACCTCAGATATGCAGATGACACCACCCTTATGGCAGAAAGTGAAGAGGAACTAAAAAGCCTCTTGATGAAAATGAAGGAGGAGAGTGAAAAAGTTGGCTTAAAGTTCAACATTCAGAAAACTAAGATCATGGCATCTCGTCCCATCACTTCATGGGAAATAGATGGGGAAACAGTGGAAACAGTGTCAGACTTTATTTTTTTGGGCTCCAAAATCACTGCAGGTGGTGATTGCAGCCATGAAATTAAAAGATGCTTATTCCTTGGAAGGAAAGTTATGACCAACCTAGATAGCATATGAAAAAGCAGAGACATTATTTTGCCAACAAAGGTCTGTCTAGTCAAGGCTATGGTTTTTCCAGTGGTCATGTGTGGATGTGAGAGTTGGACTGTGAAGAAAAGCTGAGCACTGAAAAATTGATGCTTTTGAACTGTGGTGTTGGAGAAGACTCTTGAGAGTCCCTTGGACTGCAAGATCCAACCAGTTCATCCTAAAGGAGATCAGGCCTTGGTGTTCATTGGAAGGACTGATGTTGAAGCTGAAACTCCAATACTTTGGCCACCTCATGCGAAGAATTGACTCATTGGAAAAGACCCTGATGCTGGGAGGGATTGGGGGCAGGAGGAGAAGGGGACAACAGAGGGTGAGATGACTGGCTGGTATCACTGACTCGATGGACATGAGTTTTAGAGTAAACTCCAGGAGTTGGTGATGGACAGGGAGGCCTGGAGTACTGCAGTCCATGGAGTCACAAAGAGTTGGACACGACTGAGTGACTGAACTGAACTGAAAGCATTTTAAGGGAATGGATATTCAGTGTGAATGATGGCTTCAGGGAGAAAGTGGCACTTTTAAGTATAGCTGACATTAGTTTTAGAAAAATTAAAATTGATTAAGGGCACCCTGAGTAGGATAGCACAGATTTAAATGAAGAGGAAGAATTGAATATGGTGAATTTAGAGGACAGAAGACCTGTGTCAAGAACCAGTGTGTTTTTGGAAGTTGTGAGAAACAAATTTAAGAAAATCCAATAGATGATTTCCAGCACAATATAAGGAATCTAAACTTTTTAACCTACAAGGTTACAGCAGTCATTGAGGGTTTTTATATGATTAAAATGATCTTCAGGAAGATTAATCTGGCTACCTCTGTGATGTAGCAGAGGGAGACTAAGGGTAAGGGAAAAAAATCCTAAATGCTAAATAAGACAGTGGTGATGGGAACATTATTAGTAGCTACTTGCCTATTTTATATCAGGCAGCTTTATATGCATTATTTCATTTATGCTTCACAAGAACTCTTGAAATAAGTACTGTATCATTCCTAATTTATAGGTAAGGATACAGATGTATAGAGTTTAAACAACTTGCCCAAGTCCATACAGGCATTTTATTCCAAAGCCAGGAGGACTCCTACCACACTGCCTGAATGTTGGAGACATTTTAAAAGAATTAATGAAGTGAGTGAAAGAACTTAAGGCTTCCTGACAAGAGAGGATAAAGAGAAGGGATCATGTTCTGTAAACTTAAAAATAATTCCCATTTATTGAGCACCAATTATGTGCCAAGTCCTTAAGTATGTTAGATATTTTATATACTTTATCAATAATCAGCTTGGCAGGGTAACCCAGTATTATTCCCATTTTACAAATGTGAAACCTGAAGCTTGGCAGAAGTTGAAAGTAGTTACCACTCAAAGTCTGCTGAATGCCAGGTTGATGAACAGTCATCACTAGGATTAAAATTTAGGTTGATCATTCCAGAACACCACCCTTCTTTTCTAACCAGGGACTCATCACTGGGTGCAAAGGCCTGACAGAATGCAGACAGAAGAGACAGGAAAGGGACCCTGCCATACTCTGCTTAATCTTTAAACTAATTATTGGACATGGAATTTGTGGGTGGTTCTGAGCCACAAAAGGATGTCTACAGTTGATGGAAATGGTGGTGGTGGGAAGAGTGGATGTTTTTGAGTATCTGTTATGTCTTGTCTTCTAACTTGTATGGCTTTTGGAAAGTAAGTTGAATTCTATGCCTCAGAATCCCCTGTAAAATGGAGATAGCATTCACTTCAAAGGATTGTTGTGGACCAGTAGTGCAGAGAACCTAGCATACACCATTTAAATTTAAAATACACATATTCTGACAAACAAATATTAAGGGTACACAGTCCTAGATGACATTTGAGTTAAAGTCTTATACAGATTCCTATCTTTGTTCTGCCTGTATTCATCTCTGTCACTTCTTTACACTTAAGAACTCAAATGTTTGTGGGCTTGAAACAAATTACCACAACAACTTAACAAAAAAACACCAGAAGACTTAAAATGCCATTCTTGCTGCTCTCTTTTAATGAAAAACCCTAAACCCTAAGCAGGCATACCCACTTGGATATTACTTAACAATCAGTAAGGAAGACACTGAAGCAGTAAACTTAAGCGATGTTGAAAAGAAGTTCTGCTGACCAACATGGACTGTTCCCCTTAGGACCACAATTACAGGTGGAGTCAGAGAAAATACTTAGGTCCTTTGGGTATGGGTATCCTGTAGAAAACCAGACAAAAAACAAAATTCAATTACTCTCTTTAGTCCGTGCATTAACACTGCAATTAAATCCCTTCCTTGTATTTTTAGGAAGATGTTTTCTGCGTTTCCTAGCCCCGTCTACCCAACTACAAATTTCCTAAATATAATTTTACACTATTCCAACCGCAGCCGGGAGAGAAGCGGGGAGTTCAGGGGGCCCACCCAGCTAATGACTTGGCTACGCAGGGAAGCCTCAGAAGGGGGCGACTGTGCCGGGTCGAGTCGCAGGGGACGGATCGGAGCGCCGCCTGGGCGATCGCGCGGGTCCCCGGGGCTCGGGCCCCTGGCTGCCCGCACGCACCGGCGCTCAGGTGAGACGGTTGCGCGGCCGGGGCTGCAGCTGGCGCTGGCGACGCTTGCGCTGGCTGTTCAGAAGCTTCTGCGCGATCTTGCGCTCGTGGCCGCCGGGCACCAGCCAGTTGGTACGCAGTTCTCGCTCGCGCCGAGTCCGGCCCTTAATGCGACCGGCCCCGCAGGCTGGGAAGTCGCGCAGGTAGTAGTAATCCGGGCAGTCATAGAACTCCTCCTCGGAGCCCACCGGCGGCCCCACGTCGGGTGGCGGGGGCTGGGCTCGAGGTTGGACAGTGGGAACCGCCCGGTCCATCGCGCCGGGTCGCCCGCTCGGGCGGGCGCGCGCGTTTCTGGAGGGCCACGCCTCGCGCTTCGATTGGCTTCGCCAGAGGCGGGTGGAGCCTAGGGCTGACGTCACAGAGCTGGGATACTCTCCGGCGTGAGGCCTCTGCGCTGCTTACAGTCCGGGGAACCAAGGCATTTTTCTCCATCCAGTTCTGTGCACCCCCGGTGGGAGAGGGGTATTTGGCAAATCCGATCGAAGATTCGTTTATGTCGGTCAAAAGGGGGAAACTAGCCAATTATCAGTAGTGTGGGGGCTGTGCATTCCTCGGGGTGAGCAACAGAGCATTTTGTCAGGTTATTTGACGACATGAGTTAAGTGCGCAGTAATGATGGTGATTTAATCGCTAAACCGTGTTGGACTCTTGCGACCCCATGGACTGTAGCCTCCCAGGCTTCTCTGTCCATGGGATTTTCCAGGCAAGAATACTGGAATGGGTTGCCATTTCCTTCTCCAGGGGATCTTCCCAGTCGAACCCGGGTCTCCTGCATTGAAGGCAGATTCTTTACCAACTGAGGTACAAGGGAAGCTTTGCGCAGTAATGATGCAAATGAAAAATAGGGTTCTGAAATAATATCTCTGGTATCCCAGAAATGTATTTTTTTCAAAAAATTGATTCGTTCATTTGTCTGCACCGGGTCTTAGTTACAGCACATGGCTCTTCGACCTTCGTTGCCGGCATGTGGAATCTGTAGTTGTCATGTGGGATCTAATCCCCTGACCTGGATGAACCGTTCCGTTACATTGGGAGCGCCAAGTCTTAGTGACTGGATCAGCAGGGAAGTCCCCCCGTAATGTATTCTTAAAACACACCTAGATGAAAGGGAAATGCATCAGAATGCTAAAAAGTATTCCTGGCTGCTAGGGACATACATTAGTTCTTTTTCCTTTGCATGGTCCATGTGTTTGATAAGGAGTAGAAAATAAGTATTAAGCGAGCAATTAAGGGAAAGTTACCTTGCCTGGTGCAAGGCCAGGAACCGCGCGGCAGTTTCGGATTATCCGCGGGTGCCCAAGTACCGTGGTCAGGGAACGCTGGTGTGATAGCTTAATGCTCTGGCAGTTCGGGGGTGAGGGCCGAGAGTCGGGGAGCTGCCGCGCGCGCCCCGCGGGCATTGGGGGTAAGGATGCTCGCGGAGAGCAGCAGAGGCGAGAGGAATCAGGTCGGGTGTTCTGCGCTGAGAAAAGGCCAGGCTTACTTCCTCGCAGGAGGCTGCTGGACGGCGGAGCAGGAGTCATTAACATCCAGCGGCACCCGAGGCTCTGCGCGACTCCCAGGTCTAATTGCCTAATTACTGCCTCCCTGAACACTGCTCTCAGGGTATTATTGCCAAGAATGCCTTTGTTTGCTTTTGCTTTAACTAGTGCAGATAATTCTCTTCCCACAAATATTGCAGCCATCCCTCTCCAGGGACTTTTCTTTTTAATAGATGGAAAATAATTCTCTACTTAAAAAAATAAAAAGGCTTCAGATATTTGATCTTGCTGAGTTTCTGTCTGTGACCAAGTTGCCAATTTGAGTTTTTTTCCTGCTCTCTAAAGTCGTGTCCCTGGTGGGGCGTGGCCTACATACCGAGCTCTGAGGGCGATTTTGGTAGTTCCTTAAATGAGCAAGTCCCAGGAGAGTGTTTTTAATAAAACACCCCGGGGATTTTCTCTTCCACCCACGTATCTTACACCTGCTGCTGGGAAAGAAAGAAGCTAATGTTTATCCCTATACCACTGTCCCACACATTATCTCTTTTTTTAAAAAAAGAAATCTCTTTAGAATTTTTTATGAAAATATTCAGACATTCTCAAAAGTGAAAATAGAACAAAGAACTCTCATAGCCAGGGATTCAACACTTACCAAGATTCAGTCTGGTTTGCTTTATCCCTTTCTGTTTTGCTCTGCTACAGATCTTAAGTTATTTTACTCCTGTGCATCTCAGTGGTTGTGGTTTAGTCACTAAGTTGTGTCAGACTTTTGCAACCACACGGACTGTAGCCTGCCAGGCTCCTGTGTCCATGGGATTTCCCAGGCAAGAATACTGAAGTGGGCTACCATTTCCTTCTCTAGGGAATCTTCTCGACCCAGGAATCCAACCCATGTCTCCTGCTTGGCAGGCAGATTCTTTACCACTGAGCCACCTAGGAAGCATGCATCTCAATACACAGCTCTAAAAAACTCGACCTATTTCCTACATAATTTTGATGTCTAAGCAACAATAGCAACATACAACTTGGAATACATAAAAAAATCTACAGATGAAATTTGCTTGTTATGGTCTTTAAGTCACTTCTTATATAGGGCGGGCCCCTGCCCTTTTCCTTGACTTGTTGCAAAAACTGGGTCAGCTGTCCTGTAAATGCCCCACTTTGTGGATTTATCTGCTTCCTTGTCATGTCATTTAACTTGTTCCTCTCTCTCACATATCTTGAAAATCGAGGTTCATTCTAGAGGTGGGTTTATGCACAGATTCACTTTCCTAGGAGGTGATGTGTTTTGGCATCACACCAGGAGACCCACAATAGCTCATTGCCCCAATTTTAGTGATCAGTGGGCTCAGGTGGTGACAGCCTATCCCTGCAATTGTATAGTTCAACATTAATAGTTTCAATCTAATAGTTTCAACCATGGTTCATTTTTTTTGTTTGCTGTTGTGTTCATTTGTTATTATTTCATTAGGTGCTGTGAGATGGCAATTTTTTAATTCAATAATTTCTTCTACATTTATTAGCTAGAATTCTTTCCCTCATGAATATACCTTAATATACATTTTTTCTTCCAGTTTTATTGATATAGTTAGTGTAGAGCACTGTATAAGGTTTACAGCATTATCATTTGACTTACAAAATGGCAACCCGCTCCAGTATTCTTGCCTGGAGAATCCCATGGACAGAGGAATCTGCTGGGCTACAGTCCATGGGGTTGCAAAGAGTCAACACCAAGTGACTAACACTTTCACACTATCATGAAATGATGACCACAAGTAAGTTTAGTAAACATCTGTATCATCTCTTATAGGCACAGAATTAAAGACATAGAAAAACATTTTTTGTCCTTGTGGTGAGAACTCTTAGGATTTGTTCTCTTTTGTATATAATACACAACAGTGTTAATTATGTTAATCATATTGTATGTTACATCCCTAGAACTTATTTGTCTTATAGCTGGAAGTTTGTATCTTTTGACTACCTTTGTCCATACCCCCACCCATACCACTCTCCCACACATTACCACTAGACCTGTCCTACCAGAAATGCTACAATGATTCCTTCAGGTTGACATGAAAGGATGCTAGACAGTAACTTGTAGTCATATGAAAACATAAAAATTCCTATTAAAGGGCAGGACTTCTCTGGTGGTCCAGTGGTTAAGACTCTGCACTCCCAATGCAAGGGGCCAGTGTACAATCCCTGGTCAGGAAACTTGATCCTGCATGCCGCAAATAAGTCCTGGTGCAAACAAATAAAAATAAATACTTTTTAAAAAAGAATACTATCAGGAGTTGTGAAAAAGCAACTTACAGAATGGAGGAAAATATTTGCAAATCATATATCTGATAAGGGGTTAATATCTACAATATATGAAAAACAACAAGAACCAAAAAACAACACTGGTTAAAAATGGGCAACAGACTTGAATATACTTTTTTTCTTCAGAACCTTCCTTGCCGTGTTGATTTCTAGATGGAGTCTGTGCCAGGTTCCAATTTACTGCCTCTTGACTCCAAATTCACCCTTTATTGCTTGCTGTGCAAAAATTGAGGTGGACCACTTGAGTATTTTTTTCTATACCAGCTTGGCACAATGTTAATTTTTGTCAACTCTGGAGAGTAATTGCAGGAGGAAGGGGTTTCCCTTCTCCTTTTGTGAGGTAGTCAGTCAGACATGAGCTGGTCCCTGCCCCATCCTGGACAGGGTCATCTTTCTCTCTGCCTTCCCTACCCCTACCCCACACTGGTGATCAAAACACACCTCGAGATCTTCCCTTTTTGTGATCAAGTTTTCAGCCTTATCAGGACCAAACAAGATAAAACCTGCCAGCACAGGTGTACCAAGACCTAAAAGAGGACTCAAAGTAGCCCGGGGTTCATTATTTGTGTATTTCCATAGTAAATTAACATTTGAATTTTGCCCCACCCACTCTGCCCACTTGCGTTCCACTTGAGTGCTTGTGGGTAAGTGCCTGTGCACTAGGAGGAAAGTTATACAACCTAAACCTGCCAATCAACTTAGTCAAATAACACAGGACAGAGAGACGGACTTGCCACCACTCTGAAAAACCAACCCGACCCTGTTGCAGGCGGCTTCTTGTTTCCAGGCAGCCTGCTCTCCTTCATTTTCTCTCTCTGTTTGGAGTGTACGTCTGCTTTGCTTAATACGACTCTTGCTATTTACAACTGCTCTCTGTCCCTTGATTGAATTCTTCTTTCCTTTGGGGATAAGAACCAAGGAAACTGCCGTTTTGGTGGTAACAGTTCTAGCGTACTCTTGTAGCAGGCTCCTGCAGTGTGTGTGGGTTCCTTAGTGCTCAACTCTTGCAGTGCAGATGGCTTCTCCAGCACCATGGTCCCAACTCTCGTAGTGCCTCCAGAGCCCCATTCCTGCCATGACAGGGGCCAACCCCACCCAGCAGCCCTAGCTTCCCCCAATTCTCCCCACCGTGGGTGGCTTTGTCTCAGGAGGCCTCCATTGAATGACTTTTCTTGACACTAGATGGGAGGTTTGTTTTTTGCTTGTTTCTTTTACTTATATTTTGGCTGTGCTGGGTTTTCATTGCAGCACTCAGGCTTTCTCTAGTTGCTGCAAGCAGGGGCTACTCTTCATTGCATTGCATGGGCTTCTCCTTTCAGTGGCTTCTCTTGTTGTCGAGCGTGAACTCTAGGCATGCAGATTTAAGTAGTTGTGGTACACGGGCTTAGTTGCCACAAGGCATGTGGGATCTTCCTGGACTGGAGATGCAACCCTTGTTCCCTGCATTGCAAGGTGGATTCTTAACCACTAGACCACCAGGGAAGCCCTAGATGGTAGGTTCTTGACACATTCTGGAGGGCAATTTCCAGCAACTACCATTGTTACCGAAAGTTCAGCTTCTCTGTACACCAGTGCCAAAGAGAATCTCAGTTTTGGGTGAAGTAGACAAGGAGAGCTTTATTACTTTGCCAGGCAAAGGGCTTCTGCCTTGAAAAACTATGTGTCCTGTCATGCGAGTGTATGCTCCTCGGTTCTTTGTCTCATCACAACAAAGATTTGGAGTGACGGACATTAAAGCCCCTCGGTGGGTCACAGCTCTCGGAGGACAGACCGTGTTATAGCTCTTAAATAAATCACTGTTACAGCTCAGTGTTACAGCTCTATTTATTTATAGATGATAGCAGGAAAATCCATCTTCGAGGTGTGAGGGCACTTCAATCCAAAGACAGAGAAGAGCGCCCCATCGTGTGGGGGAGGAAGGGAGAGAGAAAGAGAGAGCGAGCTTTGGCTCCTCTTTTTATATGTTTCTCTGTCCCTGGGCCTGTCTTATGTAAATTGGGCCAGCCAGGAGTGTTGTTTGTTTTACCTAAGGTTTTCACTCTGGTCCTCGGACCTTCCTTTGTTCTATTTTTGCGGGCTTTCCCTTCCAGGTCTTTTAGCCACCGTCATTTTGGACTCTTTTTCCCTATTCTAACTACCTAACATTCCCCCCTCAAGAGATGGGAGGCCCAATTCTTTGGGAATAGGGGCGTTGAGGTCTCTCTGGCTACGTCCTGCTGAACTGGGATGGCGAGGGGCATTGGGCCTCCCCCTCTTGCTAGTCTCAGGCCTCAGAGTCCTTATAGCGGTGTCCATCTAAGGGTGACTGATGTTTTCTGTGGTTGGCTGTAGTTTTATCTTTGTTGAACTGGCGCTGCATGTCATAGCTTGACCTGGGCAGAGACAAGACAGGTTAGACAATTGACAGTACATGGAACAATAATTAGCAGCATCAGTATGACATAACAAGGACTAGTAGGGGCATTAGCCACTTTTAAATTTACATCGCCAGGATGGTTCAAGTCTCTCTTTGTTTAGAGATCAGAAGAACTATCTGTCTGTTCTGGAGTATTATTTCTGCCAAGCTGTGTTGGCTCTTTAGAGCTGTCTTGAGAAATCTTATCCCCAGGGGCCAGATTTTGGGGTTGTTTATTAGAAGGGCACTCATTTGTAGTTCTGACTAGGTATCTGAGATCTCCCAGGGGCTCACAGGTGTATTGAGTGTCCTCTTTTGTTTTCTTCCATGCTTGACTCATGACTAGTGAATCTAGGAGTCATATCCTGGCACTTTGACTGCTGTGGGAGTAGAAAGTATTACAGGGTAGGAGCCCTTCCATGTGGGCTGGAGTTGAGCCTTTGGGGACCCATCTTTCCAGACTTTAATTAGGACTTGAGTCCCTGGAGCTTATAATGGTGACTCCTTAGAGTCTTTTGGGTCCTGGTTCATACCCCACAAGCATATATCCTGTTGGAATTGCCCAAAGGCCATGGTATAAGACTGGAGGGTCTGAACCTCTGGATCTAGGAAGAGGTCATTGACATAAACAAAAGGTCTTCTATCATGATTGCAATAACTGCAAGATTTCAAAGGCAGGGGGGCCAGCCTCGGGTGGTTGGATCAAGTCTCTTGGATAAGTAAGCTACAGGCTGGGGCTCAGATCCCAACCTTTGAGTTAACAGTCCCAAGGCTATTCCCTCTCTTTCATGGACATAAAGTTGGAATGCTTTATTTGGATCTGGCAACCTCAAGGCAGGTGCCTGAGTTAAGGCCTGTTTTAGTGTAGCCTCTGCCTTCTTTTGAGGGGTTCCCCACATCAGTGGGATTGAATCATCTCGTCCCTTTAAGCTTTCATATAAGGGCTGGGCAATTAGACCATAGTTGGGTATCCAGATTCTACAGTACCCAGTTAGCCCCAGGAAAGCTCGCAATTGTTTTTGAGTTGTGGGGGAGGGCAACTGGAGGAGTCCTTGTACCCGATCAGAGGACAGCCTCCTGGACCCATGTGTAATCTGAACGCCCAGGTAAGTGACCTTTGTCTCGACCATCTGTGCCTTAGCACGGGAGACTTTATATCCCCTTTCTGCCAAAAAGTTTAGAACCTGAATTGCATGTTGTTGAGCATTTTTCTTATCTGGAGAGCAGATTAGTAGGTCATCTACATATTGTAATATTTTCCCGTTAGGTCCCAGGTCCAGATCTAGGAGATCCCGGCTAAGGGCCTGTCCAAACAGGTAGGGGCTATCTCTGAACCCCTGAGGTAATCCTGTCCAAGTCATCTCCTGGAGCCTCCCATTCAAAGGCAAAAGGATATTGGGATTCTTTAGCCAGTGGTATGCAAAAAAATGCATCTTTGAGATCCAAGACTGTAAACCACTTGGCACTGGGTGGGATTTCTCCCAAGATTACATAGGGATTGGGTACTGTGGGATGGAGGGGGACTACAGCTTCATTTATGATCTGGAGTTCTTGAACCATTCGCCAGGTTCCATCCTTTTTCTTTACTGAAAGGATTGGGGTGTTACATGGCGAACTGGTGGAGACCAATAGCCCACAAGCAAGGAATTTATTTATTAAAGGCTGTAGTCCCTCCCGAGCCTCTCTTTTGGGAGGATATTGTTTCCGGTTAGGAAACCGAGTGGGATCTCGGAGGACAGTGATGACCGGTTCAGCTTGGTGGGCTCGTCCAGGAATCCCCTGGTCCCACACCTGGGGTTAATTTTGTCCTCCCATAGTCTTTGCTCTCTCTCTGTTGGAGGTGTAATGGGTTCCTCAGTAGTAACCAGAAGCTGTAGGGCCCTAGGGGCTGAAAAGCTTCCCATCACAAGGGTGGTCCCCAGTTTAGTGAGTATGTCTCTTCCCATTAAGGGAGCAGGACACTCAGAGACCACCAGGAAATGGTGGGAAAATATCTGTCCATCCCAGCAACAAAGAAGTGCTTGGGTGAATCTTCTAGTGGTTGCTTTTCCTGTAGCACCCAAAATGGTACAGGTTTGGGAGGGGAAGGCTCCGGAGTAGATCAAGACAGAGTAGGTAGCCCCTGTGTCAACCAAGAAATTCTCGGACCTACCTGCCACATCCAGTTGCACCCTTGGCTCCAGCCCCGTGATGGTTATCTGTGACAGGCGGGCTGGCTGGAGCGGGCCGCTTCAGTCCCCTTGAACCATCGTGAGGGAAGGCTTGGCGCTTGACCTTGAGGCTCTTGGGTCCCGAGGGCAGAGTGCCGCCCAATGTCCCAGTTGATGGCATTTGTGGCAAGCTATTCTAGGAGACTTGTCACTTAGGACACTCTTTAGCCCAATGCCCCGCCTGTCTACAGATTAGGTGTTTGCCTCGTGCCATCCAAGGGCTCGGGGTGTGCCCTAGGGCTTCCCTGGAGGGCGGCCAGCATCTGGGCATGCCTTGTCTCCTTCCTGCTCTCCCTCTCCTGGGCCTTGGCGTCCTTCTCCTGTTCTGTTATAAAAGGTATTGGTGGCTGTCTGGATCATCTCATTTAGAGAGGCAACAGAGTCCTGCTGCTGTAGCTGTTGTAACTTAATTCTGATATCTGATGCACATTGGGACAGGAATTTGTCTTTTAAAATCACCTGTCCTTCGTAAGAGTCTAAGTCCAAATTGGTAAACTTTTGGAGGGCCTCTTTTAGCCTCTCCAGAAAGACACTGGGGTTCTCATTGGGCTCCTGAGTTATTGCTGAGACCCGGGCATAGCTGATTACTTTTTGCTGGGCTGCTTTCAGTCCTGCTTTTATACAGATTAGAAAATGATCTCTTTCCCAGATGTGTTCAGGGTCATTATAATTCCAGTTAGGATCGGAGGAGTGTTGTTTGTTTTACCTGAGGTTCTCATTCCGGTCCTCGGACCTTCCTTTTTTCTATTTTCGTGGGCTTTCCCTTCCAGGTCTTTTAGCCACCGCCATTTTGGACTCTTTTTCCCTATTCTAACTACCTAACAGTCCCAACCCAGGAAAAAATCTTAAGACACCCACCCCTCTTTTAGTGGGGGAGTGGGACAGGTGAGGTGGGAGTCCTACCTCGCAGCTTGTGCATTGGCTCTGCTTCCCGAGTCCCATGGCCTCATTACACCTGGCAGCTCGGGTGGGCTGGAGAAGGGCTCGATGCACACGTCTTCAAACGCCTCATCTTCTCTGAGGGCTAGCCCCACAGTCACTGGGGCCTGAGGCAGTGCCGTTTGGCTGGTGAAACCACACTCGCCCAGTGTCTTGCTGTCGTCCAGAAGCTGGTCCTCCTTGTACAGCTGCTGCTCATCTGGCGGCCGCTTGAGGATACCCTGAATGACGCGCTTCAACTCGAACACGGTGCTCGACTCCTTGGCCTCAGTGAAGATGGTGGTCTTGCCGCGCCGGACCATGACGAACACTTCCATTGCAGCTGCCTTTCCCCCTTGACTGCCAATCCAGGAGAACTGAATGAAGGGTTTTATAACAGGGACTCAAAGGTGGGTCTCTGACTAGATTAGGGCGTGTGCAGGGCTCGCACTACTTTTTCTCAGGTGATCTCATCTTGATGAGCTGCTCTGATCTCTTTAATCAAGTGGTTTCTTGATGGCTCCTCCCTTGATTAGCAACTCCCTTGATTCTGCCCTTTGGAACTCAGGGAAGGTCATTGAGGCTGGAGTCTCACAAGAAATGTTGCAGCATGCAGCTTAGTTAGGTAGGAGCAGAGAAATGGAGCCAGGGGCCAAGTAACAGAAAAGTCATGCATCTTGTAAACAGCGGGAGTTCATGGGCAGATAAGGAAAGCGGGCACCTTCAGACTGGCAGGAAATTGGGTGATAAGGGACTGAGTAGGCGACCAGGAAAGGTGAGGAAAGTCAGGAATCCCCTGCATCCAAATGTAACCTTTTGCTCATTATGTTGTCATTATAAGATTAGCCTGACAGATAAAAATAGTCATCAGGCGTATATACCATGGCACGTCTACTCTAAGCTAAATAGGGACAAAATCCCTTCTTTTCTCAGTAAAATGGAGCTGGGATGAAAAAATCAGGAAGGTCAATGCCCAAACTCCTTATTCCCCAGGGAATATTCAGCCCCTTCATTCTTACCCTCCTCAAAACCAACTTGCCAAAGAAACCCAGATTGGCAGCTCCTCACCTGCCAGATCACTCTCCCTTTGAGAATGTATCCTTGCTTAAATAAACTTTTGCTTTGCTTTCTAGACAAGTCTAGAAATGTTGCCCAAGTTGTCTGTGGGAAGATGGAAAAGCTAACTTTAATCTGCTCAGAATAACAAAGAAGAATCATTTACTCGTTTAAAGAATGGACTTTGGGACTTCCTTAGTGGTCCAGTGGCTAAGACTCCAAGCACCCAATGCAGGGGCCCCTGGTCAGGGAACTAGATCCCACATGCCACAACTAAAGAACCTGCACACTGCAACGAAGACCAGGCATAGCCAAATACATAAATAAATATTAAAGAGTTGTGGCTTAGCGGTTAGGAATCTGGCTGCAGTCCGGGAGACCTGGGTTCAATCCCTGGATTGGGAAGATCCCCTGGAGAAGGGAAAGGCTACCCACTTCAGTATTCTGGCCTGGAGAATTCCATGGACTGTACAATCCATATGGTTGCAAAGAGACACAACTGAGTGACATTCACTCACTCACTCACTCACTTTCTTAACCTCTGTGCTTCATTTCTGAATTCTTTTGAGATGAAGAAAGAACCTGGAATTCACTGACAACAGAAATGGGACAGAAGGGCCTCTGTGCCCGGGAGACCCACAGGGCCACACTCGGTTTCACCATTGGTGCAGTGCTAAGTGAGTTCTATGCCATCCAATCACCCATGGCTGCGTAAGTCTCCAACAAGCTGGATCTCAGCTCTGGTGCTCCCCCTCAGCTTAGGAAGGTGGTGGATATACCTTATATATGCAGATCCTATATTCTTTAGAGCTCGCTTTATTTTTTGGCTAGTAGCCAATCTCTCTTTACTGAAATCCCCTGTTATAGTTGATAATTCTGTATATTAAAATTTAGCTGTTCCAACTGCTGTGTGGCTTCCATCTCCTAATTTGACCCTGAGTGATACAGGGTCCCTGACCAACATAACAAGGATGAAAGACACCCAGCCTCTCACCGTTATACAGTGTGGTGTGCTAAACCATAGTGGGGCAGAGTGTGAGAACAGTGGGTAAGAAGGTGCCTGCAGGGTCCATGAAGATGAAGAGGGGATCAGGGCAAGTTCATCATCATTAATACCTCCTCTTGTCTTTCTTCCCACATCACTAAATCTCTGAGTGGCATCAGTTCTCTCTCACAAGTCTGATCCATGCTCTCCACCCCACTGCTACTTCGAATGCCAGGTCATCATCATCTCGGTCTGGTTTACTGTGAGGGACCTCTAAATATCCTCTTTGCATCCACCCCTTGCTCACTTCAGCTTGTTCTTCACAATGAGGCCAGAAGAATTCCTTTATTTATTTTTTTTTTTCAGAGGAATTCTTCTAAAAGACAAATTTGAGTCCTTGATTAAAAACTGTTGGGACTTCCCTGGTGGTCCAGTGGCTAAGACTCCAATTTCCCAATGCAAGGGGCCCAGATTTGAGTCCTTATCAGGGACTAGATCCCACATGCTGCAACTTAAGAGTTTACATGCTGCATCTAAAGATTCCACATGCCACAACTTAAAAAAATATTCCACATGCTGCAACTGAGGATTCATAATACAAGTTAGAATGAAGATCCCACGTGCAGCAGCTAAGACCCAGTGGAGCCAAATAAATAAATAACTTAGAAAAAACAACTGTTGTTGGCTGCCCATTGCCTTTCGGTTAGCATCTGACTCATTTGTCCACAAGGTTTGGAAAGATCCCGCCTCTCCTCACCTTTCCAATTTTATCTTGTGACACCCTTTCCTACATCCTTTCTCTCCAGCCACATGGAATGTCAGTTTCTTTGGGGACCTTTGTAAGTACTGTTTCCTCTTCCAGGAAACCCTCTCCCTAACATCACCCTCACCCTTTCACTCTCATCTTTGCTTCCTTAGCTCATCCTTAACCTCAGCTAAGATATCTACTCCTCTGAGAAGACTTCCCAAGCCCTCTCCCTCTGTTCCGGCTAGGTGCCTCTTGTGTATAGTTCAAGCAAACCCTGTACTTCTCTCTATAATAAGAGATACTTATCACAGGTTGGTAACTGTTAATATGTCTCCTCACTACTGTGATGTGAAATTCATACTTTACGGCAAGAAAGGAAAATTTTAAACGTAAAAACTATCCCCTGACTTCTCTCTGCCTTCTACTGTGCCTTGTGTATCTGCATTATGTTTTGACCAAACTGTCCCTTAGGCAGACATACCTGCTCAGCCATAAACAGCAGCATTCTCCCAACACCAACACAAAAGCTTCTTAAAATATGACATTCCTTCCTGATTTTGTAAGGCATTATGATGGCCATCACTGTGCACTTGCAGATCGGGACTGTGTAAACTGTTAACAGTATATCATTTAATGTATAGCCCTCTGTCCCGAAGAACTTACTTAACTGGGCTTTGATTTCTAATGGGCAGAACAGTTCTCAGAGTTTTCTGAGAGGCCGTTCCTGGGTTATAATCCTCAATATGACTTGGATAAAAATTTTTATTTCTTTCATAGATGTTTGTATGTGTTCAGTTACTCAGTTGTGTCTGCCTTTTACAGCCTCATGGACTGTAGCCCTCCAGGCTTCTCTGCCCAGGGAATTTTCTAGGCAAGAGTACTGGAGTGGGATACCATTTTCTCCTTCAGGGAATCTTCCCGACCCAGTGATCAAACTCACATCTCTTGCATCTCCTGCATTGGCAGGCAGAGTCTTACCACTAGCACCACTAGGACCGATTAATTTTTCATTGACAGACACTCTAAGCTCCATGAGAACAGAAACTCTTGTTCACCCTTTTTACCTCAGGATCTATTATAGTGCCTGATACATATTAGGGGCTCAGTAAATGTTGGGGGGACAAAAAGAATGAGTAAGCAAAGGTGACAGGGAGAATATGTGAAAGTATGTCATGTAATCAGAGTGTGGGGATATGGTGTTACTGAGTCCAAGCTTATTCTGCTCACCACATGAGAGGTCAACTAACTGAGAGACAAAGTGTTGAAGCAAGGAATATGACTTTATTTGGAAAGCTGACTGACCATGAAGGTAGCAGACTACCATCTCAAAATAACCATCTTATCGAGGTCTGGATGCCAGGTTATTTTATAGAACAGAGAGCAGGGAGGTAAGGAGGTAAAGTAAAAAAGGCCATTAATCTTACAAATATCTCCAGGAACAACTGGCCTTGGGAAGGGGATGTGTTGATTTCTTCCTTCATGTAGCCATCTGTAGGTGGACAGGCGAGCAGGGTGAGCTTGGACTCTGTAACACTTATAGTGAACAAAAGCAATGAGAAGCAAAGGTTAAGGTAAAACAAACAGATCCAACATGGAGTCAGTTCTTCCCTGTAATAATTGGTAGGAGTGGCTGGATCTGAAGGGCCCTGTAATTAATACTAAGCAATTGGTACTGCTGCTGCTGCTAGGTCGCTTCAGTTGTGTCCGACTCTGTGTGACCCCATAGATGGCAGCCCACCAGGCTCCTGCATCCATGGGGTTTTCCAAGCAAGAGTACTGGAGTGGGTTGCCATTGCCTTCTCCAAGCAATTGGTACTATAAAATGTAAATTAAACACCCTACATTGGCTGCTGGTGATTGAAGTGGGCTTCCTGTTCATATGTTTGGTCTGACTAGCAGTTTTAAGAACCTTTGAAAGTGAATGACATTCCGTTTGTCACAATTCCCACTGGTCCCCACATTAGGGCCTCCTTTCATCATTGAAGCTAGCTGCCAGTCCCACTGAGATCTGGGTTTGCTATCCCTGCAGATGTGTGAGAGGTAATTTAAGGAGGGAAAGAATATAAGAAGAGGATTTAAGATAGGACTTCTAGAAAGACAGATCTGAAATAGGAGGGAAGGGGGCAGGGCACAAACTTTAAAGAATGACATAACCCTAGAATGCAATATAAACTGATTAGAACCAAATAAGTCCAAGATGGTGGATCAGTCAACTTCAACTAGACCTGGAGCCTCATCATACCCTCATTGTAGCACATCACCTAGCTAAGGGACACACCCACAAGCACAGTTCAGAGAACCAGCAAAGATTTAAAAGTGGGCGTGGCCGTGGCCCAATTCCTGGAAAGCCCCACCCCATTCCCTGAGATAGTGGAAATAATCCTCTTATTAGCTTATGAAATTACCCAGCTGGTAAAACTAACCTTGCTGTATTTTGAGGCTGCTCTCTCCCTCTGAGACTACCCACACTGCAGAGTGTGTTTCTCTCTATATAAATCCACTTCTTACCTATCACTTGTCTCTCACTGAATTCTTTCCGTGATGAGACATCAAGAACCTGAGTTTCATTAGGTGCTGAAACCAGGTGTGTGATCTCAGTTGGAAAACCATAGGTTTTGGCTGCGTTTGAGTCCTGACCAATAGGTTCAAGTCCCAGTCTGAGGTACACAGTTTCAGATTCACCATTGGTGGGGGTGTACTTTGAGAATTTCTTGGGAGAAGTGAATTTGTTTTATTCAAAGAGTCCTGGGAGCAAAGGCAGACTCACAGCTAGTGTCTTCAACCCGCTAAGTTGGCCAGTGATGGGCTGGGTCTACCTTCACCTGTTTGCTTTCTGAAACACAAAGTACCCTGATGAATTCTGAAGTCATAGCTGCAGTAGATCAACACTGACTCAGCAGCTTGCCATATTGCAAGACCAGAGTGGTGGGGAATATAAAATGTAAGAAGAAGCTGGACCATACAGCATCTCCTGGGGGGGGAAATGACAACCATAGACACAGCACACCATAGAGACAGTGGGCCGCTGCTGTTACCTGAAAACTGGATTTGCTTCTTAGTAGGTATCGAGCCAAAAGTCATAATCAAGTCAAAGAGTGGAAGAAGCTTCCTTCCTTTATTACTTGCAGCAAATAAAGAGAACACAGAAGATCTTTCCCAAAGCAGTGTATCTCCCTCAACAGCAAAATTGGGAAATTTTTAAGCTAAGAGTACATGCATATTCATGAAAGGGCCTGGGCTGTCCAGAGTCCAAGCTTTAGTTGATTGAAGTTTCAAGAATCAGAAAATGTCAACAACATCATCCCTTAGGTTTCAATTGACCTGGTAGTTAAGTGCCTGGGGAGTTTAAATTCTGCAAAACATCTCAAGAAAGCTTCAGGCTAGTCTTTACCATTGAAGCAGAACTGGGAGTTATTGTCTTTGCTGGGGCTTCACTGGTGGCTCAGATGGTGAAGAAAGTGAAAATGAAAGTTGCTCAGTCATGTCAGAATCTTTGCAACCCCATGGACTATACAGTCTATGGGATTTTCCAGGCCAGAATACTGGAGTGGATAGCCATTCCCTTCTCCAGGGGATCTTCCCAACCCAGGAATCAAACCCAGGTCTTCCACATTGCAGGTGGATTCTTTACCAGCTGAGCTACAAGAGAAGCCCAGAAATACTGGAAAGAAAGAAAGTGAGGTCACTCAGTCGTGTTCAACTCTTTGGGACCCCATGAACTGTAGCCTATCAGGCTCCTCCGTCCGTGGAATTTTCCAGGCAAGAGTACTGGAGTGAGTTGCCATTTCCTTCCCCAGGGGATCTTCCTGACCCAGGGATGAAACCCAGGTCTCCCACATTGCAGGCAGATTCTTTACCCTCTGAGCCACCAGGGAAGCCCTGTGAGTATTGGAGTGGGTAGCCTCTCCCTTCTCCAACGGATCTTCCCAATCCAGGAATTGAACCCAGAATCTGCCTGCAATGCAGGAGACCTGGGTTCAGTCCCTGGATTGAGAAGATCCACTGGAGAAGGAAATGGCAACCCACTCCAGTATTCTTGCCTGGCGAATTCCGTGGACAGAGAAACCTGGTGGGCTACAGTCCATGGGGTCACAAGGAGTCAGACATGACTGAGTGACTTTCACTATCTTTGCTATTGTTACTTCTCTTGCTCGATAACTGTTTATTCTTATTTATTTTTTAATCCAGACATTAAAAAGATATGTAAAAATGTAAAATGTGTCCACCTCTCTCACTAATCTTTTTTTTTGTTTGGGAAAATTAAAAAATACTTATGTCAATATGTAATGGTTTTTATTTAGTAATGAGCAAGTAAATATTTTAAAATTCTGTTTTCATTTCTAATATGGAAACTTTAATCTTTTTATTTTTCATTTTACTTTATTTTTTTTGCTATGCCACGTGGCACATGGGGTCTTAGTTCCCTGACAAGGGATCAAACCCACACACCTTGCATTGGGACCTCGGAGTCTTAACCACAGGACCACCAAGGACATCTGCAAGCTTTTAATATATATAATTCCTAAATAAAAAATATTAGATATTTTCAATAAAATTTTAAAATGCTAAGGGATACTGAGCTTCCAAAATTTGAGAGCCGGTAATTTAGTAAGCCATGTGCAACTTGCTACTTGATGCACTTTAAAAAATGAGGTACAGGACAGTGATAGTGAGGTAAGGGAGAAAAAGTTAGAGGAGTAAGCCCTAATCACTAGTCATGCATATTCTTTTGACAGCAAAAAGGAAAAAAAAAAGGCAAATTAATTTTGTACAGGAATTTAAACATATTCTGTACAATGGTCTCACTTTGCTGACATCATTTATACAAATCTTCAGAGTTTACTTGACTATTATTATCAATATTTGCTTCCCTGACTATTTCATCAACCTCCTCGTGTTAATTTTCCTCAAAGGTGTTTTATCATGTGACGTAGTTCTGTTGCACCAACATAGACAGTGTCATCCTTATTAAACACAAGGATTGTTTCTCTGATTTCTTCTTTACTCTCTGATTTTCATTTTTCTTGCCATCATTATCAAAAAGTCCAGAAAGCTAATTGCACTATTTTCATCACCATTTGTTTCATTAATTTACTCTGAAACTTTGCTTCTAGGGAATTTTGCCCAAGAGACCTCATTACACTCTTCAATTTTTGGATGTTTATCACCATCCTGGTCAAATAGTGGAGAACTTCTTTCAATTCTGCGATCTCTTTTCCCTTCAGCTGGTCAACCATGCTGTCAGAGTCACTTGTCTTCAAGTGACAGTCACACAAACATTCAGTTCATTAGTTCTACTCAGATTCTCTGAAATATTATTTCTTCTTAAGGTTTATATGTTTATACATATTTTAGGTAAAGTTTACATGTGATAACACACAAAAAGCTTATGTGTGCACTTTAAAACATTATTTTAAATTGAAGCATAGTTGATTTACAATGTCATGCTACTTTCTGGTCTACAGCAAGGTGATTCCCTCCTCTTCACCCTCTCCCTTGACAGTCACAAGTCTGTTTGCTGTCTGTGGGTCTGTTTCACAAATAAGTTCATTTGTATCATTTTTAGATTCCCCGTAAAAGTAATATGATATGGCATTTGTCTTTCTCTTTTTGACTTACTTCACATGGTATGAAAATCTCTAGATCTATTCATGTTGCTACAAATGGTATTATTGTGTTCTTTTTTCATGGCTTCACAGTATTCCTGTGTCTGTGTATATGTTTGTATATCACATCTTTATCCACTCATCTGTCAATGAACATGACTTGGCTGTTGTAAATAGTGCTGCCATAAAGATAGTGATATATGTATCTTTCTGAATTATAGTTTTGTCAGGATATATGCCCCAGAGTGGGCTTGCTGGGTCATGTGATAACTCTATTTTTAGTTTTTTGAGGAACCTCCATACTGTTTTTCTGCACCAATTGACTGCGCCAATTTACAGTCCCACCAACAGTGTGAGGCGGTTGTCGTGCACTGGGTTTTGCAAATTCACTGATGTGTTGGGCAAATGCGTGGGCACATTGGTAACTACCCAATGAGAAAGAAGAAGTCACTTGTGACAGTCAGGAACTGGCTTTGCACTATCGGGCTTTGGTATTCTTCTGTATTTTGTTGCTGAGTTCAAGCCTGCTATGTGAATATACCATACTCGGCTTATCCATTCACCTGTTGGTGGATGTTGAGTTGTTTCCAATTTCTAGCTGTTCAGAATAAAGATGGTATGAATAAAAAGACTCTGTACATATGTATTTTGCAGACATATATATTTTGTGGACATATGTTTTCATTACTCTTCTGGAAACTATCTAGGCATGAAACTGCTGGGTCATATGGTAGGTGACATTTAGCTTTATGAGTGGCTGCCAAATTTTCCAAAGTGTTTTACCATCCTACATTTTCCAACAACGTGTGAATGTTTCAGTTGCTCCACTTCCTTGCCAACCGGGTAGGCATTTCATTGTTTTAAATGTTAGCCATTCTAGTGGGCAGGAAATGATACCTCATGGGTTTAATTTGAATTTCCTTTTCAGAAAGCATTGTACATTATGTTAAATGAATGCTGTTCATTTGAATTTTACCATTTTTAATATATTTATATTACTGGTACAATTATATTTAATTTTCAGACTTGCTTTGGTTTTATCCTTGTGGTTTTTGTGGTGGTTTTAGCCGCTAAGTCATGTCCAACTCTTTGTGACCCCATGGACTGTAGCCTGCCAGACTCCTCAGTCGATGGGATTTCCCAGGCAGGAATATTGGAGTGAGTTGCCATTTCTTTCTCCAGTGGATCTTCCCGACCCACGGATCAAACCCAAGTCTTCTGCTTGGCAGGAGGATTCTTTACTACTGAGCCATCAGGGAAGCCCTTTATCCTTGTAGAAGGAGCTATAACATCAAGCCGTTTAATTATTTTATTTTTTTAGAATAAGACATTTATATCTACTTTTTGGTTTTTATGTGTTCAAGTAACATCATAATAAAAATAATACAGGTCAACTTTTTTTTTTTTTGGCTGAGCCATGTGACATGTGGGATCTTAGTTTCCTGACCAGGGGTGAAACCCAGGTCCACTGCATTGGAAGTGAGGAGTCTTAACCATGGGAATGCCAGGGAAGCCCCTTAACATATGAGGCTCATAATTTTTCTTTTACAAGATGTAAGTGCATTGCTCAAGTCTGAATCACTAACCAACGCACACATTTCTGCCATTCTAGTCTTTGTCCAATTTTCAGGAAGTTAATTCAGTTATAACTTTTTTCATCTACACATGCAACTTGTTTCTAGTCACCTTATTTGGATTCAGGTGTTTCTCAAGATTCCATTACAATTTCAAAAAATCTCCTAGGCTAAGGCTACATTTTTTTCATAAGTAGCTTTCATTGTGTTAATATTTACTGGAGTGATTCTCAGGAAGTAATTTTATTCTTCAGTTGAGCAGGTGATAAACTCACTAAAATTTTAAATGTCTGTTTAGTAGGTTCTGAACTTTTAAAAAATATAGTTCTCTTATTTTTATTATATTAATTTGGGGAGATATATGTGACTTTCTAAATTTGGGCTGGAAGCTAGGTGAATAATGGGCTAAAATATTTTTAAAATTTATTTTAAAATTATAGATGTATATGACAGTATATGACATCAAGAGTTTGGAAAAGACAAGAAAATTTTAACATTTGCCCTTATCTGGTGTTCTAACACATCTATGATCATTTTATTTATTTGACGTCATTGGGTCTTAGTTGTGGCATGCGAGATCTTCCTCGAATAATGCAGTATCTTTCATTTCAGGGTGCAGACTCTCTGGTTGTGGCCTGAGGTCTCAGTAGCTGCTCCATGTGGGATCTTAGTTTCCTGACCAGGAATGGAACCCTCATCCCCTGAATTTGCAAAAGTGTGAAAGTATTAGGCACTCGGTCATGTCCGACTCTTTGCCACCCCATGGACTATAGCCCACCAGGCTCCTCTGTCCATGGAATTTCCCAGGCAAGAATACTGAGTGAGTTGCCATTTCCTTCTCCAGGGGATCTTCCCAGCCCCAGGATTGAATCCAGGTCTCTTGCACTTCAGGCAGATTCTTTACAGTCTGAGCCACTAGGGAAGCCCAAGGCAGATTCTTAATCACCAACCACCAGTGAAGTCCCATGTGTATCAATATTTTAGATTTTATGTCTTTATCATTCTTGATAGTCTTGTATACATGCAGTCTTGAGAATCCTCTGAACAGCTTGTAACATCTTATTGGTTCCCTCATTAATTTTTCCCATAATCCATTTTGATAAATGAGGAAATAAAAAGTATATTGTTTGCACATCTTTATTCAAGATTGGAGTCATATTGACTACATCAGATCAATGCTTGAGCAAACGTGAAATTAGAGCTTCTTTAGCATGGAACTTCCTGGGTGTCATTTTAAAGAACATGCTGTTTTTAAAAATAGTCTTTAATAAATAGCTGCTGTCATTCAGACCACTTGCTATTTAGGCCCTTTGACTTTTTTTTTTATTAGAGGGCACATAAATTAGATTACTGTCATTTGAAATGGATTTTAGATTATATCTGCGTGACTCCCCTCCAGAGTGGTTACAAGTTTCAAAAGCCACTTAGCTCATGACTGAACCCAACCAGTACCCCCCCAAATCACGTCTCAGTGCTCTTTTGTTCTTCTGTACTCCTCTTGGTCATTCTCATTAAGTGATAAGAACTTGCTTTGCCTTTTTTTTTTTTTTAATATTTATTTATTTGGTTGCACTGGGTCTTAGTTGTGGGATCTTAGATCTTAGATCTTCGTTGCAACATGTGGGATCTTTAGTTGTGGCATGCAAATCCTTGGTTGCTGCATGTGGGATCTAGTTTCTCAACCAGGGACAGAACCCAGGCCTCCAGCATTGGGAGCGTGGAGTCTTAGTCACTGGACCACCAGGGACCTCCCTTGCTTTGCTTTTTTAATAGCAGCTTTGATGAGTTGTAATTCATACACCATCCAATTCACTTATTTAAAGTGTATAATTCGGTGGTTTTTAGAATATTGAGTTGTGCATCCATTACCACAATCAATTTTATGACCTTTTCATTGCCCTATAAAGAAGCTGGGACTTCCCTGGTAGCTCAGCTGGTAAAGAATCTGCCTGCATGCAGGAGACCCTGGTTTGATTCCTGGGTCGGGAAGATTCCCTGGAGAAAGTATAGGCTACCCACTCCAGTATTCTTGGGCTTCCAGGTTGGCTTAGCTGGTAAAGAATCCGCCCGCAATGCAGGAGACCTGGGTTTGATCCCTGGGTTGGGAAGATCAGATCCCCTGGAGAAGGGAAAGACTACCCACTCCAGTATTCTTGCCTGAAAAATTCCATGGACTATTCCATGTGGTCACAAAGAGGATATACTTGAGTGACTTAAAAGTAGAAGAAAATAAAGAAGCTCACACCCCTTAGCCATTGCCTCCTATTTCCCCCATTCCTCTGTGTTAGGCAACCACAAACTTACTTTTTGTCTGTAAATAAATTTGCCTAATCTGGACATTTCAAATAAACTGTGAAATACATGGTCATTTGTAATTGGCTTAGCATAATGTTTTCAGTGTTCTTCCATGTTGTAGCAAGTATCAGTATTTTATTCCTTTTATGGCTGAAAAATATCTCATTGGATTGCTATAACAGTTTGTTTATTCATCAGTTGATGGACATTCGGTTTATTTACACCTTTTGTCTATTATGAAAAATGCTGCTATGAACATTAATGTATGAGTTTTTGTGTGGACATATGTTTTCATTGTTCTTGGGTATACACCTAGTGGTGGAACTGTTGCATCATATGGTAACTACACATTTAACCTTTGGAAAAACTGCCATATTGTTTTCCAAAGTGACTGCACCATTTTACATCTCTGCTAGCAATGTTCAAGGGTTCCACTTCCTCTACATCCTCACCAACGTCTGTTATTTTTTAAAATTTTATTATTTGTTTTACTTGGAGGAGGACATTTGTTATTAATATTATCTATCTTGCTTATTCTATAATCCTAGTGTGTGTGAAGTGATAAAACATATTTCTTAATGCAAAAGGTCTGAAATGAAAGTCAGTGCTAAATCTGGTGACTGAAGTTAAGGAAAAGCTGAGGCATCTAATTGTTTTTAACCAGAAGGCTATTTCATTTGAAGGCTATTTCAAATCATGTATGTAAGGGAATCATTAAGAGTCTGAAGGGTAATTTAAATTTTTCAGCAGCACTTTACATTAAAGTAGTAGTTGGGGATTTGGGAAGGTCTCAGGACTAGACCTGTGAATACCTAGGTTAGGATAACAAATTTGCCTTGTCACAGAGACAGTATTCTAAAAATCTTACCGTGAGCTATCACCTTGCTTCAGTGGCAGAGTCATCACTGAGGTGGCTGTTCATTTGTGCTTCAGTCTCCCTGCAGAGAAGATTCAAACGAAGGTGAGATATTTTTATACTCTTTGCTTCCCCATCCAAGAAGCCTCTGTGTTCTGGATATGGGTCTCCCCATCCTAAGAGGGTTCCTGCTGGCTTTTATGTTGTGAAGCTGGGAAAAGGTGGAGTGCAAATAGGGCTGCCAGGTAAAATACAGAATCCTCAGTTAACTTTATATTTCAGATAAATGACCAATGATTTTTTTAGTATAAGTATATCCACCTTCTGCCCCTGAAATTATTTCTTATTTATCTGACACACAAATTTAGCTGAGCACCCTGTTCCCCTCTCACCTGTAAGGCTTTTTTTCTTTTTTTTTTTTTTTTTTTTAGCATCTTGTATCTGTGTTTTCTCAATTGGACAATCCTAAGTGGAGGGAACCCTGCTCCTCTCCCACCCATAAGGGGTTTTGTTTTTTAATCTTTTTTTGCTTTGCAGTACAACACGTGGGACCTTAGTTCCCCAACCAGGGGTCGAACCCGCACCCCCTGCATTGGAAACTTGGAGTCTTAACCACTGGACTGTAAGGCTTTTGTTTGGGAGAGTACAGATCACTTCATCAATGCTGTACTGAGGTTGGAGGAAGTGAACCTGGGAAAACAGAGCTAGATTATTGGAGATGGCCTCTGGGGTTAGATTCAGTGAGGGTCTGGGACCTGTGTTTTACTGCCTCATGGCTCCTGAGAAAGTGTAGCCCCCACCTTGGAGCTGGCAGTGGGAGTGCGTGTTGTGGAAACTGAACACAGAGCATGGTAACACTCTGCCCAAACCCCCACCAAATAATGCTAAATTGCTCTATCATGTGAGAGAGGTTGCAACATGGGGCAAATAGGATTTATCTGATACATTTAAAGTGCATAGGTTGGGACTTCCCTGGTGGTACAGTGGATAAGAATCCGCCTGCCAATGCAGGGGACACAGGTTCAATCCCTGGCCCGGGAAGATCCCATGTGCCACAGAGCAACTAAGCCCATATGCCACAACTACCGAGCCCAGCTCTAGCCTGGGCTCTACCATGCTTTGTAGCGAGAAGACACTGTAATGAGAAGCGCTTGCACTGCAGCCAAGATCCAGCACAGCCAGAAATAAAAAACAACTGTTTTAAAACGAACATTAAAAAAAACATTAAGTGCGTAGGTCAGTGACAGGCACAAAGTGAGTGCTCTTTAAGTGGTAGCTGCCGTTTAGAATGAATGGAGAAAGGTGGTGTTTCTTGAATTTCCATAGCATTCATCAGACTTATACTCACTGTACTTCCTTTATTTTTTTTTCATTGTACTTCTATCAGAGACGTTTACTTAGGTCTCTCCTTTTCTGAACATCCTTAGATTTTACCCTCGTGGATCATATCTACTGTGGCAGCAGGCGTAGTGGTCACACAATCCCTAGAGTATAAATTTCACTGTCCAAAATCCAGAAAAATATATACTACTTGACCATCAGAGGAATATCATAGTGCCATCCAAAGATGACTTCAGCCCCCTTTTTTTTTTGTATTTTTGTATTTTTGTCTGCATAGTGCCGCATGTGCCCCCTGTACCACTGGACCGCCAGGGAAGTCCTAGTTCACTTTTTCAAATTATCTGTTTATTTATCTTTGACTGCTCTGGGTCTTTGTTACTGTGCGAGGTCTTTCTCTAGTTGCCATGCCTGGGGCTTCTCATTGTGGTGGCTTCTCTTATCTCGGAGCACAGGCTCTAGGGTATGTGGATGTCAGGATCTGTGGTGCATGGGCTTGGTTGCCCTGCAGCACGTGGAATCTACCCGGACCAGAGATCAAACCTGTGTCCCCTACATTGGGAGGTAGATTCTCAACCATTGGACCACCAGGGAAGTCCCCACATTTTTAAAGCACTACCTGTTGTTGTTCTAGTTAAGTTGCTAAGTCATGTCCGAATCTTTGGGACCCCGTGAACTGTAGCTTACCAGGCTCCTCTGTCATAGGATTTCCCAGGTAAGAATACTGAAGTGAGTTGCCATTCCCTCCTCCAGGGAATCTTCTCAACCCACGGATCCCACCTGCGTCTCCTGCTTGGCAGGCAGATTATTTTACTACTGAGCCACCAGGGAAGCCCAGAGTATTGTTTAGTACAATATTTAAGTAGAACTGAGCTATTTGGAGAGTCTGTTGGAGGTTTCTGATAATACAAATATGATCAATGTCTCTCTGATTATTCAACCTAATCACTAAATGATTACTAATTTAAGTCCTTTCTATCCCTCTTGGTATATGAGTGATTTTGAACATGGCACACTCTTAGGGTAAATTGTGAAGAATGGAGACTGGAAGCTTGTTCTTTGCCATAAATAAGCCTGCCAGACAGTGTCCTGGGGAAGGTCACTTGGCCTCGTTGAGCTACAGTTTCTCATTTGGGCTTAGAGTTAAGTGTCACTAAAGTTCTTTCCAGTATATAGAGAATGGTATCCAGTGACCTGGATTTTAGTCCTGACTTTGCCATTTATTAGCTGTGTGACCTTGGGCAAATTACAAAACCTCTTTGAACCTCTGACTTCACACCTGTAAAACAAGGATAATCATACTTTGCAAGTTGTTCCAAGGACCAATTAAAATTATATATGGGATAATACTTTCTAATAAACCATAATGTAATTCACTAGTTCAGAAGTATCCATTTATTTTTTATTAAAAATTAAAGAAAATTTTGGCAGTGTGCGTGGTTGCAGGACCTTAGTTCCCCAACCAGGGTCAAATCCACATTCTTCACAGTGAAAGCAGAGTCCTAGACACTAGACCAGCAGGGAATTCCCTCAATGTTTATTTTTAAGAGTATCTGATAACAAAGGAAAACAAAATAAAACACAGTTTTGTGTTCTTGGCTTCTTGAGAATTTGCAAAAACAAGACAATTACACACGTGCTTGCATGTCCAGTCATGTCTAGTTCTTTGTGACCCCATGGACTGTGGCCCACCAGACTCCTCTGTCCATGGAGTTTTCCTGGCAAGAATACTGGAGAGGGTTGCCGTTTCCTTCTCCAGGGGATCTTCCCAACCTAGGGATTGAACCCATGTCTCTTGTGTCATCTGCATTGGCAGGCAGTTTCTTTACCACTGCACCATCTGGGAAACCCATAAATGTGCTTACTGGGCCTTTAGAGAAACAAGCAGTTAGTTTGAAATACAGCATTAATGGTTTGTAATATGTAGACCAGTTCATGCTGGGAATGCTTGGCCATGGTGAAGAGAGCCCATCAGCTCTGATACGGAGGAGCATGAAGCCAGCCCCAGAGAGCAGCTGGCTCATAGGTTACCCGCAAGACACAGAACACAGCACATCCAGTGGCCATGAAACACTTTGATTCTTGGGCCTCAAAAAAGTCCTGCTTCTCACTGGGGACAATCCCTAAAGACTCTAATCATATGCATCCATAGTGTGTGGGGAAGAAAGGAATAATTCTAGGTAAAACAAAAATTCTGCTTAACCATTCCATGACCTGAATTGTTTAGGCATGCATTGCCCTGAAATGATATTGAAAGTCCCAACACAAGGGACTGACGTTCTTGGTAATGCATTTTCTTTAGAAGCTTCAGGGAGGTTGGGGTCAGGATTCCCAAGGGTCATCTGACTTTGTATGTTTGGTGTGATTATGTAATATTTTATCTGTTTGGGATATATGATTATTATAATTCATTGACTTTATTACATGTTGTATATTATATGTATTATATAATTGTAAAATTCACTGATATATGGTTGATAATTCATTGACTAATTAATTCAGCCTTTTGTGGACATCTACCATGTACTAGGCTTTGTGCCAGGAGCTATAAGCACACAGTTATAATAGGACTGGGCTTGACCTCAATTAATTCACAGTGTGGTAGAGAAGGATATAAAGGCAAATACTGTACATACAACTCAAGGTTTTAACTGAATAAATCTGGGTTCTGCCACTTTTGTTTACTGTTTCTGATCCAGAGTGTCCTCATCAGTGAAATGGGATGAATAACATCTTCTTTGCAGTGGGCGCACAGCTGTCTACACAAAGCCTGGTTCCTGATATGGCCTTGCACCTCTCCCCTACACAGAGCAGGACGCGGTGGAGGGGGACAGCCATGCCCTCCCTCTGAGGCACAGGCTCTATGTGGCCCTTTCAGGATGAAAGGAAGAGCTTGAAGACTTCAAGACTTCTTGTAAGGAATTCTAGTCTCCAACTAGCTACTCTGTTGTTCTTGGGGTCTTTATCTCTCTCTCTGCTTTCCATCATCAGCCTTCCTTTGGGTATTGATTGTGTCCATTATTCACCATCCTATACAAAAGGCCCACAATTGGGGAAGACTCAGATGGATGGGAGAGGACCCACCATCCAGTGTTACAGACCCACCTCCAGGAGCAGCTCTGGGTAGCTCCTGGGTAGGCAGACTGATTTTTTTTTTTCCCCCAAAGCCCAAAATGAACCGATTCTGCTGTTTTTTGTTTTTTTTTTTTTTTTTTTTTAATATTTATTTAGCTGCATCACATCTTAGTTGCAGCATGAGGGATCTTTCTTTGCGGTGCCCAGGTTCTCTAGCTGTGGCACACGAGAGCTGGAGTGCATGGGCTCAGTACTTGCAGCCTGCAGGCTTAGTTGCTCTGCAGCACATGAGATCTTAGTTCCCCGACCAAGGATCAAAGATGTCCTCTGCATCGCAAGGTGGATTCTTAACCACTGGATCACCAGAGAAGTCCCCAAAAGTACAGTAGGAAACAGTGTAAATGGACTTTAAGCATCTGGCTTTAAGATGCAGACCTAAGAATTGATTTGGGGGTACAATAGCTACCGGGAGTTGATCACACTCAACACATACATACACATATCAGTCTCTTGATTTGGAGATACAATAGCTACCAGGAGTTGATCACATTCAGCACATACATACACATGCCCTTGTTTTACCCTCACAACAGCCCAAGGAAGATGAGAATTGCTACACTTAACTGATGGGATAACCGAGCACCTACAGTGCTAGAACCAGGATGTGATGAAGTGAGGCCTGTCAGACTCACAAGCCCCTGTGATGTCCTGAGGACTTTCTCCTCCAGGACCTACTCACAAACCTTTATCTGAAGTCAGTACCAGTGCTGATTATATTTCTTATTGCTTTCTGCTTTAGTATCTTTTTTTTTTTTAATCCATAGGATACTCAGGGAACTGCTTATTTTGTTCGTTTCTTCTCTATAACTAATGGAAAGCCTACAGTCATCACTGTGCAGTGTGCAGGAATGGGTGGGATGGATTTTGTGTATTAACTTCACTCCTGTTCTCCTTTTTACTTGCCCACTCTGATTTTCTCCTTTTATCTTCATCTCACCCAACCTTAGGTGGTTGTGTCTTGATATGTTTTGTTTTTTAATTTCCATTTTTTTCTTTCTTAAATTTTTTTTTCTTCTTGATATATTGTGTGTATCTCTGGAAGCCACCCTAAATCCTTTCTTTAAAAAAAATTGTGTATTTATTTATGTGGCCATATTGCATATTAGCTGTGGCATGTGGGATTCTGTGGCATGTGGGATTCTAGTTCCCTGACCAGGGATTGAACCCAGGCTCCCTGGATTGGGAGCATGGATGCTTAGCCACTGGACCATCAAGGAAGTCCTCCTAAATCCTTTCTGATTGGGCATAAACATATAAATAACTCCTAGTAGTACTCTTTACATCATGATGACCATTATGATCTTTTTCCTCATTACTTTTTTGAGCAACTGGTTTCCATAACCATACCCTGAGTCACACCTCTGAGTAGGGCAGCTCCTCCACCCCAGCCTTGAACTGCAATGTGAATCTTATTTTCTAGGTCCATCTTCCTCTCTGACTCCTTAATCCCACCTACCCTTCAACCTCCTTGACACCTTCAATGCCTTGGCCTGACCCATTAGTCAAGACCCTCCTGGTCTCATGAGCCACCACTCTTCCTCTTCTTGGTATTCCTGAGGCCCCCTGCTCTGGAGATGCCCAGCCCTGGATTAGATTACCCACACGCCCTTCTCAGGTGAGAAAACCATAGACGAAAGCATCAACCAGCCCTCTATCCTCTGTACTTCCTTGGCCTGAACCTCCCCTAGGTCCCTGCTCAGCCAACCCTCCTGTTACTCTCATGACCTGTTTCAAAAAGGCCTCCATTCCCCTGCAGTGGCATTTCCCAATTGGCTTGTCTTATCCTTTTGGCCGCAATGATTGGTTCAAGGATGAACATGAGACCAGTGTGGTCCAGTGAGAAAGCTTGGCTCCTGGACTGGACTGTCTCTCCCTTGACAGCTTATATGAGGTTCAGCCGCTGCAGCTGAGGCGGCTGACTGACTGTGTGTAGGTGGGGATGGGGGACCCTTACTGTGAGGGTCCTAAGGATGAATAAAGCCATCACTGTGGGAGGCAGAGTGGAGAGATGGAGAGAAAGGGCACTTTGAATCACAGGGCAGTCCTTGCTTCTTGGTTACTAGGCCGGTTCATCTTCTTTTGATAAATTGAGTTTTCCATCATCACAACTGAACAACTCCTAGCTGAGGAATAACTCTCCAGTTCCCACCTCAGCCCTTGTGGGTGCCCTTGCGTTCTATTTCATAAAATGGGAATGGCAGCAGTTAACTTTTTTGCTTCTAGTCTAAAGAAAGGAAATTGGTACTCTTCTATTCTGCTTAAGAATATAATCCTCTGTCATCTGGTAGAACTTGCCCAGTCCTTTCTTCATTCAGTTTGATGAGCTCTGTCCATCAGTAGGGTGTGAGCCTTTGTTCATTGCTGTATTCTCAGTGCCTAAACAGCACCTGACAAGGAGCGGAAATTCAATACATATTCCGTGAATGAATGAGTAACGGTATTAGTTTCCTATTGGTAGTGTAAAGCAACACAGATTTACTGTTACAATTCTGGAGGGCAGCAGTCCAAAATGGGTCTCACTGGATGAAAAACAAGGTGTTGGTAGGGCAGCTTTCTTCTCTGGAATTTCTAGGAAAGAATCCATTTTCTTTCATACTTTTTTTTTTGCCAAGTGGGCTTGCATAATCTTAGTTCCTTGACCAGGGATTGAACACTCAGCAGTGAAAGCATAGAGTCCTAACCACTGGACTGCCAGGGAATTCCTGAATCATAAGTAGTTGAAATGCTAATGAGAAGGAACAACAGCAACAACAACAACAAAAAAAACAGGGACAGGTTAAAGATACAGGAAAGTGGGAAGGAAATTGATGTGAGGGTTCAGAGACGGCAGAGAGGAAATTCCCTGAGATGGGGGAATAGCATTTTCTTTCTAATATGAGGGAAGGAGGAAAGGCAGAATACAGGATGGTGTGTAGATTTAGAGGTAAAAAGTTGCGAGTTTCTGTCTGATGCTTTCCGGGTTTCTGTGAAACAGAGAAAGGGGTCATTGACTGAAAGTAAGGGACAGATAAGCAGAGAGAAGCATCTGGAAAACATGAGGGCTATAAAGTTAGCAAGCATGCAAACAACTTGGAAGCTTCGAGGGTCCAGTGGTGGGTGGTAGTCATCAAGTTACAGTGGCTTATGTGGTCTTTGTCATGTCCTTCTCAGACTGGCTCTGCAAACCTGAAAGGGCCAGCTTTCTTTTCCTTCCCTCACCCTCCCTTTCTTCCTCCATCCCTTCTTTTTTTTTTTTTTTTTTTATTTTTTTATTTTTTTAATATTATTTTATTAGTTGGAGGCCAATCACTCCACAACATTTCAGCGGGTTTTGTCATACATTGACATGAATCAGCCATATAGTTACATGTATTCCCCATCCCGATCCCCCCTCCCACCTCCCTCCCCACCCGACTCCTCAGGGTCCTCCCAGTGCACCAGGCCCGAGCACCTGACTCTTGTATCCCACCTGGGCTGGTGGTCCGTTTCACCATAGATAATATACATGCTGTTCTTTCAAAACATCCCACCCTCACGTTCTCCCCCAGAGTTCAAAAGTCTGTTCTGTATTTCTGTGTCTCTTTTTCTGTTTTGCATATAGGGTTATCGCCACCATCTATCTAAATTCCGTATATATGTGTTAGTATATTGTAATGTTCTTTATCTTTCTGACTTACTTCACTCTGTATAATGGGCTCCAGTTTCATCCATCTCATTAGAACTGATTCAAATGAATTCTTTTTAACGGCTGAGTAATATTCCATGGTGTATATGTACCACAGCTTCCTTATCCATTCATCTGCTGATGGGCATCTAGGTTGCTTCCATGTCCTGGCTATTATAAACAGTGCTGCGATGAACATTGGGGTGCACGTGTCTCTTTCAGATCTGGATTCCTCAGTGTGTATGCCCAGAACTTGGCAGATGGAAATGATGTATCGTGTACCAGTTACTCAGATCCACATCCCACCCTTCATGGTCTGCTTTGCAAAGATGGAGATGGGTCCTTTGTTTCCTTTCCAGCTGATGCAATATTAAATATTGTCAGTAGAGGGCGCTGGAGAGACATTGCAGGAAGAAGGGGCTTTTCTTTCTGGTTCAGGTGTCCTTAACTATTCAGGTGTACCATTCAGACATCTGCAGTGGATAGTGGTTAGCAGCTCCCGGTGGCCAGCAGCTTGCTGCAGCACACCACTTAGGTGATTTTATAATGGAGAGCCTCCTGTGAGACATATCTTCATTAACAGCTTATTCTAGAACCGTGAAGAGAAGATTTCCAGCAAGTTCCAGGGTGTGGATTTCTAGCAATCTCCACTGTGACTCTTGTTGTCCAGTCACGCAGTCATGTCCAACTCTTTGTGACTCCATGGACTGCAGCACACCAGGCTTCTCTGTCCTCCACTATCTCCTGGAGTCTGCCCAAACTCATGTCCGTCGAGTCGGTGATGCCATCCAACCATCTCATCCTCTGTCACCCTCTTCTCCTCCTGCCCTCAGTCTTTCCCAGCATCAGGGTCTTTTCCAGTGAGTCAGCTCTTCGCATCAGGTGGCCAAAGAATTGGAGCTTCAGCTTCAGCATCAGTCCTTCCAATGAATATTCAGGGTTGATTTCCTTGAGGATTGTCTGGTTTGATCTCCTTGCAGTCCAAGGGACTCTCAAGAGTCTTCTCTAGCACCACAGCTCTGCCATCCACTTATTCATGACTGTGCCCACCCAAGGTGGTCTGCATCTCAGCCCTGAAGGAAGGGGGGCCCTACCTTGGACACTCTATCTCAATTTGGGGGAAAATAGCTACTCCTTACATCTGCTATTCTTATATTCTTTAGATTTCTCTTCTTACTAACTAGTCCTTGGTTACTCAGGTCCTCTGTTAGAATAATTCTTTATTGAATTTCTGGGTGGTCCATGTCTCTTGATTGGACCCTGGCAGATACAGGACTGGTACCAAGAGTGGTACCAGGAAATAGACCCACAAAGATGGGATTTGGGGACAGGTTCGGTCATGACTTTGAGTGCAGCACTGAACACCTTGTCAGTGGAAAATGGGATGCTGGTAATTTATCACATCAAGTCACATCACAATTAATCAAGCTATTTGTTTCTTATTGTGGTGAAATGCCAACTGAAGTACATGGCCTTGGAGGCAGAGCAGCTGCTGCACTTGACAGTTACGACAGTAATGATGACTCTGAAGACTGCCGTGAGCTGGATTCTTGAGTGTGCACTTGAGCACTACAGGTAGAAAAACCACAAGCTCTTTAACTCTCAGCTTAAGTCATGGTTTAAGAATCTGAGATTTCCATGATAGCCCTGAAAGAATCTCTTCTTTCTTGTGTTCATAAGACTGATAGTGTTGAAAATCAAGCGCAAAATTAAATTATTTACATATCCAGGTTGTTTATAGTAGAGTTGAGTTCATAGTCTCACCAAGTTTCTCACATAAAAGTTAGAGTATGAATTGCTAGAAACTGAGGTTCCAAAACCTGGAATGGGAACATATGTTTGGATCCAGATAAAAGTGACAATTCCTCCTAGAAGCTGAAAAGTCAAAGGGGTGGATTATTGTTACTAATTTATTGCTTCTCAGATCCAGATCCATTCTTCATTGTCTGCCCTGCAGAAGTAAAGATGGATCTTTTTTTCTGGCTGGGTCACATGACTTGTGGATTGGAGAAGAAGGCGACAGAGGATGAGATTGTTGGATGACATTACCAATTCAATGGACATGAACTTGGGCAAACTCCAGGAGATGGTGAAGGACAGGGAAGCCTGGAATGCTGTAGTCCATGGGGTCATGAAGAGTCAGACATGATTTGGCATCTGAACAACAACAACAGCACATGGCAAATGGGATCTTAGTTCTCAGGTCAGGGATGGTACCTGAACTCCCTGCAGTGGAAGTGCAGGGTCTTAACCACTGGACAACCAAGGAAGTCCCAAGATGGGTCCTTTAAATATGTTTTCTGTGTCAGCTAGTAAGATGTCCGGCTCTATCAGCAGAGGTGCTGCGGAGACATTTCAGGAGGAGGTTTCCTTACTGCTTCTGATGTGCTCCTGTTGGCACTCCGGTGATCTTAGTCGCTTCTCCAGTACCTAGCTCTTGCTTTACGGGTAATTTCTTTATCCTGGATGCTCGTTCCACTCACTGATGGAGGCTAGAAACCCGAGAGTCATCTGAATCTTCTGTTCCCCCACTGCCCCCATACTGGTCACCAGGTCAAGTGGATTCTGTCTGCAGGATGTGTCTCATTCCCCCTACTCCCCTCCCTCCCTCCCTTCTCCATGCCCACTCCCACTGCTTCCGTTCAAGCCTTGCTTGGAGGGTTTGAATAACTCCTAGCCTATAGCCTCTGCCTCTATTTTCACCTCTATTAACTCATTCTCCACACTCCAGGCAGAGTGATTTTTGCTAAAATAAAGTGATCCTGTCATTCCCCAGCTTAAATTCTTCAAATGGGTTCCCGTTGTTTCTAACAGTAGTCCCCAAACTTTGTTTCTACAACACATCGGTGACACGTTTTTGAGCATTCAACCACAGTCTATGTACCTTCAGTTACATACATATTCTGCTCTACTTAAAATTATGAATATGGAGGGGGGAGGGATAAATTGGGAATTTGGGATTAGTAGATACACATTAGCAGGTCTGAAATAGATAAGCAATAAGGACCTACTGGAAGCTGTATCCAATATCTTGTAATAACCTATAATGGAAAGGAATCTCAAAAAGAATACATGCATATATATATAAATAAATTAAAGCTGAATCACTTTGCTCTACACCTGAGACACAGTAAATCAACTATATCTCATAAAAAAATTTAAATACATTCTAGTGGGTAATAAATTATAAATGTGATAAAATATATAAAGAAAGAAATGAAAATGTGCAAGATAAAAATAAATAGAAGTTCTGGTATTTTCTTTCCATATCTCAATAGTTATTTTTGGAATCTCCTGGGGAGGATTTGCCCACTTTGAATACCACTTATTAATTGGACAAATGAACTGCTTAACTTGGCATACCAAGCCTTCATGATGTCTTTTTTGTTTTGCTTTGTTTTAGATTCATTTTATTTATTTATTTCTGGCTGTGCTGGGTCTTCATCGCTGAACTTGGACCTTCTCCAGTTTCCGTGAGTGGGAGCTGTTTCTAGTTGCAGTTTGTTCCAGAGCACGTGTTCTTGGGCAGGAGAGCATCAGTAATTGTGGCGTGTGGGCATGGGCTTTGCCGTCCCACAGCACATGGGAACTTCCCAACCCAGGGATCGGACCCTTGTCTCTTTCGATGGCAAGTGGATTCTTTACCACTGAGCCACCAGGGAAGCCCCGTGATGTCTTTTATTTGACATTAGAACTTGACTTAAAGCGATCTCTCACCTGTGCCACCTTCTCTTACTTTCCCAGTTGACGTTGGAGATTTCTGTCTGAGATCCCATAGTCCTTTTTTCCCATATCTTTACTGTGGTATTCTCTTTAGTGCCAGCTGCAGAATCTCCACCTCAGAAAATGCAGGGGCAGAAATTGGGTTTGGGGTAGCTGGGTTTGGAGGGTGCTGCAGCTCCCTGACTTGTCTCACTATCAAACACACTCTTTTTGCTTAGATGGTATTGAATTTTTTTTAACTGCATGGCATGGCTTGCAGGATCTTAGTTGCCCAACCAGGGATTGAACCCAGGCCAGTAGCAGTGGACAGGCCAAGTCCTAACCACTGTACTGCCAGGGAACCCCCCTGTAGGGACATTTTTTGGTGTGACTTTAGTGGGGGTGTTGAAAATGATGAGACTACTGCACTGAAGACCCCAAGCACCCACCCGTTGGCACACCTGGGGATTGGGGTGGGGCTGTTGGGATCTGTTTAGAGGGGAGTCATCAGGAAGAAAGAGCATCAAGGCACACTCGACAAGAGTAATGGGCCAGGGTCATGGGAATAGTGGCGAAGTGTTGCTTTTCAGGCTGTTTCATCATCCTCCAGCCCACAGCCCAGATAGAGAGGATGTTAGAGGGGCAGATGGGGCCAGACCCTGCTGTGTCTCCCAGGCCCTGGTATGTGGTGGGACCCCATTGTAGAGTTTGGAGCCAGGGAACTATCTGGTCTGATTTATGTTTCACACACACCACTCCTACTGTCTTGTGGAAACAAGATTGTAGAGGGACACGAGGAAATAGGGTCTGCTTTGCATACGGGCCCTTGTGGAAGCAATGGAACCTCAAGGGGGCCATGGCCGTGGCAGTCATTGCTACTCTGGACCTTCACGATGCTGGGAGACATGGTCATGAGCATGCCGCCTCAGAGGAGGGTCCAAACAGGGTAGCCAAGAACACAAGCAGCACACACCCTGGGCAACTCAGGCTTTTATGCGATGGAGTTCCCAGAGAGAAGGACCAGAACCAATGGTCTGGGGTAGGACCAGAACCAATGACATTCTCTTATGACGCTGGTGGTGGCCTCGTTTTTCACCTCTAGGCTAGTGTTGGCCAGACTTGGGAAACGTGGGTGACACGTTTATTGCCACTTGCTTTTGGTTTGTTTGTTTTTGCTTTGTTTAGGCTGCCCCTCGCAGCATGTGAGATCTTAGCTCCCCAACCAGGATTTGAGCGCTGGCAGTGGAAGCACAGAGTCCTAACCACTGGATCACCAGGGAATTCCCATATTGCCACTTGTTTTTCATCAGTCATTAAGAAAGATATTTGAAGTACCCAGAAATGATAAGCTTCCTCGGTGTTTTGAAACCACTCTTACAGCAAACACTGAAGAAGTACAAAGTATCATTATTAATGAAAGTGGACAAAAGTGACCGGGAGTCAAGAGTACTTTGTACTTCAACCATTTTCCAGCAAAGCATCTCAAAGGGCTGGCTATATCTGAACATCATACCTTTTCACATAGAGCTGTGATGACAACTTCTGTTAAGACCTATATATGACCCTTGTCAGGGTGAGATCACCAGCCATTTCCCAAATCATAGAGATATTGGATAACAGCCTTGGTCAGGAAATGGGTGTTGCATTTGGCTTGTCATAACAAGTTCCTGGCTCGGGCAGGTGGACTATTGCAGAAATGTGTGTGTGTGAACACTCAGTGGGGGTGGGGGTTAAACTTGATAAAACCAGGGGGAGGCAGGCTGCTAGAAGGGACATTGACTTTGACATTGAGGCAAAGTTCGGACGCTGCCCTTCCTAGTATGTGACTCTAAAAAATTAACAAATACCTGTGAGCCTCAGTTTCCTCTTTTGAAAAATGAAGATGATAATTCATCCCTTGATCAGTTATATGTGGATTAGATGAGCCAATGTGAGCAAAGTACTTAGTATATAATAATGGCTGAATAAATATTTCCTGTAGTTCATTCTTAATGACTACTTAACTTAAATATTTTTTAGAATGACTATTGTTCTTGAAAAAATAATTTGTGATTATATAAAATTTAAGTCATAGGGAATTCCCCAGAAGTCCAGTGATTAGGACTCCATGTTTTCACTGCTGAGGGCCTGGGTTCAATCCTTGGTCTGCAAGATTCTGCAAGCCTTGTGGAATAGCAAAAAAAAAAAAAAAAGAAAGAAAATTCAAAACAAATACAAAAGCACAAAGAAGAAAGTAACAAATCATGCAATTTCCTACCACCAAGAAATAACTATTTTTAACACTAGATTATAATCATAGTAAAAAATAACTATTTTTAACACTACCTCTTTCTGTGCAAATAGGTAGTTTAATAGGTAGTTGGATGAGTAAGTGGATTAAAAATAACTTTACAGGGGCTTCTCTGGTGGCTCAGTGATAAAGAATCCGCCTGCCAATGCAGAAGGCGTGAGTTAGATTCCTGATCCAGGAGGAGCCCCCATGCCGAGGAACAGCTAAGCCTGTGCGTTACAACCATTGAGTCTGTGCCCTAGAGCCTGGGGATCGCAACTCCTGAGATCATGTGCCACAACTCCTGAAGCCCGCGCACCCAGAGTCCGTGCTCGCCAGTAAGAGAAGCCCCAAGTAGTTACTGTCTTACTCTGAAGTAAGTACCACAACTAGAGAGCAGCCCGCACAGCGACAAAGACCAAGCACAGCCAGAAATAAATGAATACAAATAAATAGAATTATTAAAAAATAGCTCTACATATTTGTATCTTGGTTTCAATGAAAATGTGAAGTTTAATTTTGCTTACTGTAACAGGAGCTAAAGTAAGATGAAAAGATTTCCTGAACTTCAGGTAAATGCTTATGTACTAATGATATTTGTTTCTTTGAAATTCATTAAGCTTATGAATAAAAGATAATTACAAAATACAATAATTCTTTTTAAATTACAGTTTCCATTTAGCTCATATCTGTTTCCTGAATTGGTACATGTTTGAGAGTTTCTTCTTAATGCTTTTATACTTGGGATCACATCCTTTTGGAGGGAATATTGTTCGTTTTTTTTTTAAACAAGAAGTTTATTTAAACAACAGAATGCTTGACTTGAAGGGAGAATTATTTCAGATTCATTTCTATGAGAGTAAGTTATCCCTACTTAAAGACAGGATTCAACCCCTGGATCAGGAAGATCCGCTGGAGAAGGAAATGGCAACCTACTCTAGTATTTTTGCCTGGGAAAGTCCATGGACAGAGGAGCCTGGGCGGGCTACAGTCCATGGGGTCCCAAAGAATCTGACAGGACTTAGCAACTAAATAACAACAAAGGCAGATTGCCCTATATGTAATAGCTTCATACAAAAATGTTACAAAATTCCTTGGTTTTACAATGATAAATGAAAAAGTTTAAATTCTCCAGTTAAACAAGGTATGCAAGGATTTTTATGTTGCTCTCTCTCTCTTTTTTTTTTTTTGTTAAATGGTGAGAGTGAAATAACTTACTGGAATATAAAGATAAAAAGAGCTGAATGAGCATGCCAGTGATGGAGAACAGCGGATATTTTCACAGATCCAATATTTTCCCCCTGGAAGGAATATTCTTTATTTAAATTAAAAAAATTTAAAAAAAATATAATAGGAGTATAATTGCTCTACAATGTTCTGTTAGTTTCTGCTGTACAATGTGAATCAGCTGTACATATTCATGTATCCCCTCCCTCTTGAGCCTCTCTCGCACCTCCCCCATCCCACCCCTCTAGGTCATCGGAGAGCCCTGAGCTGAGCTCGCTGTGACCTACAGCAGCTTCCCGCTAGCTGTCTTTTTCTCGTGGCGTTGTGTATCTATCACTGCTGCTGCTGTGCTGTGTTCAGTGGTGTCTGACTCTTCTCGACCCCGTGAACTGCAGCCTGCCCGGGCTCCTCTGTCCACGGGATTTCCCAGGCAAGAATACTGTATATTATCTACAGTGAAACAGATCACCAGCCCAGGTGGGATGCATGAGACAAGTACTCAGGCCTGGTGCACTGGGAAGACCCAGAGGAATCGGGTGGAGAGGGAGGTAGGAGTGGGGATTGGAATGGGGAATACATGTAACTCCATGGCTGATTCATGTCAATGTATGACAAAAACCACTGCAATGTTGTGAAGTAATTAGCCTCCAACTAATAAAAATAAATGAAAAAAAAAAAAAGAACACTGGAGTGGGTTGCCATTTCCTACTCTAGAGGATCTTCCTGACCCAGGGATGAAATCCATGTCTCTGATATCACCAGCATTGGCAGGTGAATTTTTTTTTTTTTTTTTTTTTTTTTTTTTACCACTGCGCCACCTGGGAAGCCCATTTATATCAGTATTACTCTCTCAATTCATCCCACCCTCTTCTCCCCACCCTAGCTCCCCCACTGCGTCCAAAAGTCTGTTCTCTGTCAGAATATTCTTTTTTTCCTTTTTAAAATTAATTACTTTTGGCCGTGCTGGGTTTTCATTGCTGTGTGAGGGCTTTCTCTAGTTGTGGCAAGCGGGGACTGTTCTCTAGCTGCAGTGTGCAGGCTTCTCACTGCAGTGGCGTTTCTTGTCGTAGAGCACAGGCTTAGTAGCTGTGGTTCCCGGGCTTAGTTGCTCCGCGTCATGTGGGAGCTTCTTGCACCAGGGATCAAACCCATGTCCCCTGCATTGGCAGGGGGATTCTTAACCACTGGGCCATCAGAGAATAGTCAAGACTGAATAGTCTTGACTCATTTTTTCCCCTCTTGGACCCTTCCTTTGAGCTGGTGGAAGCTATGAAAAGTTCTGAGGCTAGATAAAGTTTCTTCTCATATGTAGGTTACACTTTCCTGCCTGAAGGCCTGTAGAATGCTTTCTCTTGCCTTGAAGTTTAATAGCTTAGCCAGGATTGGCTCTAGGCCAGATACTCTTATTAATTTTTCGAGTTATCTGGTGTGCCCTTTGACTGCTGATTACCTCCTTCTGTATCTCTGCATACTTTTCCTGTCTGATTTTTTTTAGATTCTCTGCCTCTGAGTCATCCTTTACAACCAAGTGTTGGATTGTCTCTTTCTAACTTCCACAATTATGAATTTTCCCCCAGGTGCTTTCATCTGTTTCTTTTCTTCTCTGCATTCACTATGATTGTCTCAAGCATTTCCTCTGTTAACAATTCTGATTTTTTATCATGCTGGTTCTCTTCCTTGTATCTAATTGATTAGATGTTCATGGTGGTGTTTTGGTCTTCTCTTCACTTCCTTAGTTCTGTAATTTCCCTTTCCATCTCATTCTGGGTGTCATTTTCTTGAGCTTGTGCTCTTATTTCATGATTCATCTATAAAGCACTTGTAGGGGCATTTTCTTCTAAGTGTGGGATGCATTTTCTTTCATACAGGTTTCTAAATGTTTAGCACCTCTAGGACTGGTCCTTCTCCCTTCTTTGCCTACATCCTGTGACTAGAGGATCTCTTCTGTCTTATGATCGAATGCCATGTAGATGCTACTGACTGGCAAACTTACCCATTTAGTCCACGCCTATTTCTTCGAGTGAATTTTTTAAATTAATCAATCACTTTATTTTTGGCAGTGCTGGGCCTTTGATACAGGACACTGTATCTTTGTTGTTGCCTGCCAGGTTTCTCTAGTTGTTTCAAGTGAAGGCTACTCTCTAGTGGCAGTGCGCAGGCTTCTCATTGCGATGGCTTCTCTCATTGCAGAGCGTGGGCTCTAGGGGGCTTGGGCTTCAGTAGTTGTGGTGTATGGACTTCATTGCCCTGTGGCATGTGGGATATTACTTTTCAGACCAGAGATCAAACCCATGTCCCCTGCATTGGCAGGAGGCTTCTTCACCCCTGGACCACTAGGAAAGTCCCCACACCTATCTGTTGAGCTCAGATTAGACTTCAACTGATTCCTTGACATCTTCACATCTAATATGCATCTCAGAATCCAAATGTCTTATACGAATCTGTTAGTTTTTATCTACCACCTCCCAGTTTTCCTCCCTCAGTTATCTCTGTTAGAGTAAGTGGCACCAATATTCACCCCACTGCTCAAGTCGAAGGCTTAATAGACATCCTTTTCCTCATGGCCCACAACCAGTCCACGACCAAATCTACCTCCTCAGTGTTCCCCAGAGTTCTGCACCTATTTCATCTCCACCCCAATTTTACCTCTTGTCTAGGTGCTCCACTGACTCCTAACTTCCACTGTTGCCCCCTCAGGGATTTGTTCTTCACTTAGGAACGAGGATGTGGTAGTTTAAAACCTGCCTGCAAATTCTTTGATGTATCTTTCATCAAGAGGTGGAATCCAGTTCCCCTTTGCTTGAATATGGACTTAGTTACCTGCTTCTAAGAATAGAAAACCGAATACCTATGCCTTCCCAGGCCAGGTCATAAAAGTATGATAAGGTGTCCACCTGCCTCTCTCTCCCGGGGTGGTTGCTCTTGGGACCCATTCTCCATCCCTTAAGTGAGTCCAGGCCATGTGGAGAGGTTACGTGTAGGTGTTGCACTGTACAGCGACAGGGGAAGTCGCAACTAATAAATCTCTGAGCAAGGGAACACTGAGGTCACGCCAGCCCAGCCATTGTTTAAAGGCAACCATAGTACAGCAGAAATGAATACAACACTGTAAAGCAACTATACTCCAATTAAAAAAAAAAGACAACCACAAAAGACAACTTGATCGAGAACCACATGGTTGAGTGCAGTCAACTCCCAGAATGGTGAGAATGATAGTGTGTGTTCCTGTTATCTTACATCACTAAACCTGGGATGGTTTGTTACACAGCAATAGATAACTGATGCACCGAGTGACTTTCAAATATAAATGATATTGTGTGACTTCCCAACTTGACAGCATTCACTCTTTTAGAATTGAGTTTACTTTTTTTTTTTTTTTTTTTTTTTGCCTCATTGCATGGCTTGCAGGATCTTAGTATCCTGACCAGGGATTGAACCCATGTCCTCAACAGTGAAAACCCAGAGTCCTAACCAATGGACCACCAGGGAATTTCCTAGAATTGGGTTTAATGTAAAATCAAAACCAAATCTTAGCATGATCTGGCCCTGCCTTGCCATCTCTCTTCCCTCTTATTCATTGTGCTCCAGCCCTGTAAACACCAAGTGCGTTCTCTTCTCAGGACCTTTGCACACGCTCTTCTCTGCATGAAACAGGCTTCTCATACCTCTCGCCGTGGCTGGATCTTTCTCATCTTTCGGACCTCAGTTCAAGCATCACCTCTCTCACCCATCCTCCTTTTGGTCACAGCACCTTGCTTAGTTTCCTCAGCAGATGCCACACTCAAAAATTGGCTTATTATTTGTTTACTTTAAAAAATTGTGTCTTCTCCCTCCCCACCATTAGATCATAAGAGACACATGGCAGGGGTCTCATCTTGTTCATTCTCAGAACCTAGTAGAGTAATTGACACATAGTAGGCATGCAATAAAGGCATTCATCTTTAGAATGAATATGAAGGGAGGGAGATTTTGTGGCTTACTTCCTTTATGTGGAAAACCAAGCAAAGTGTTGAAATGTTCCCTCTCATGGCATTTCCTAGTATTGAGTCTGGACTAATTAAAAGAGAATAATCTGTTTTTTTGCTGTCATTACTTTTTTGATTCATTCATTCATTCACTAAGCACAAGATTCCTTCTCTCAGAAGGAGGAGGTAAACAAATCATTAGTATTAAAGATATAATGTTAGAATGTGATACATCTATGAAGAAAAATGAACCAGGGCAAGGGGCTAGAGTGTGACTATTTTAGGGGGACTATTTTATTTTATTTATTTATAAAATTCTCAAGTTATATTTTAAGAAATATTAATTTATTTGGCTCTGCTGGGTCTTAGTTGCACAATGCGGAATATTTTAGTTGTGGCATGCCGAATCATAGTTCCCTGACCAGGGGTGGAACCTGCACCACTAGCATTGGCGGTGCAGAATCTTAACCACTGGACCACCAGAGAAATCCCCTAAGCTCTGTCTTTTAATCAAAGATGGAACTCTCTACCAAATGGCTACATTTAGACACTTTCTAGTGTTATCTTGCATTGCCTTTTAAATGATTCAGATATCATTTCTGTGTGTCTAAATGATTAAGCACTCTAAGTACAATATGATCCAAAAGAGGACACAGTTTTACCCCCAAAACACATTGAGTTGTATGTGTTAAATATATACAACTGTCTATATGTCAATCATACCTCAATAAAGTGGGTAGGGAGAATACAACTTTAAAGAAAAGGAAACATGTTGGCATTTTTCTTAAACTTTAATTGTTACTGACTTACCTCAATCTCATTGGACAGAATGAAAATGATCCTTTGTAACTCATTGGATGCTCTTAGACCCCAAAGCCCTTGCTAATATGTTTTATTCTATCTCCAAGTGGAAAATAATTTTCCATTTCCACTTTAAGTTGCTCCCTGACATTCTTCATTCTGGTTAAGCTTCATTCTGGTTCACCAGAACAAAGGCATCCCGGGTTGCCCTGGAGTGAATGCTTTCATTGTCTGACTTTATTGTGTCCTATTTCCAAGGGAAAATTCCAGAGGTGGTGAGGGAGCAGATTGTACTAGCTCATAGCTTTCCTCCCTAGCTAAATGCTTGAGGAACAAGCATGGATTGAGGGATATGATAGATAAGCCAAAATGAGGCTTGGAATCCCTTCTGGTGCTAATATAGAAGTGGAGGAGAGGGGACTTTCTTGGTGGTCCAGTGACTAAGACTCTGAGCTCCCAGTGCAGGGTGAGGGAGGGGGCAGGTTCCATCCCTGGTCAGGGAACTAGATCCCATACATTGCAACTAAAGAACCTGCTTGCTGCAACCAAGACTCAGTGTGGCCAAATTAGGGAAAAACAAAAAAGGCTTGGAGGGGAGAGCAGTGAAGCAAGGGCTTGCACCTGCCCCTAACTTTCTGGAGGGTTTCCCTGGTTCTCCCTCAAGCCCTCCTTCTTTTTCTAACTTCCTTTCCCATCCTTCTCTTCCCACTTTTTTGGTATTCTGGGAACTGTAGGGAATAATCTTATTTTCATGGGCAATATTTTAATGGAGGAGAGTCCAATAAACACTATTTCTGATAAAAAAAATAATAATCTGTTCATCTCTTGAAATGCCTCCCTCTTCACCCTCCACTTTCTCCTTTCCTGATCTCTAGCCCCAGATTTCACCAAACCCCTCTGGACACAATTGGCTTCCTTCGACTCTTTGGTCTTCTCAACGTGTTGTCTTGTATTTCAGTGCTTTTGTTTTTGTTTTTTTAATTTTGCATCTAGAACTAAAAGTTAGGTTTCATTTGAGCTGAGAGAAAATGTATAGAGAAGCAGACAAATTATTTCAACCTTCAAGCAGCATTAACGTTGAAGATCTTTCTCATCCGTTCCCTGCCTGTGGCCAGTGAATTCTTCTACAGATTTGTAGCATTTGTTTGTTTGTTTAAAAAATGGTATTTATGGGCTTCTCTGGTGGCTTAGATGGTAAAGAATCTGCCCACAGTGTGGGAGACCGGAGTTCGATCCCTGGGTTGGGGAGATCCCCTGGAGAAGGGAATGGCAATCCACTCCAGTATTCTTGCCTGGAGAATCCCATGGACAGAGGACCCTGACAGACTACTGTCCATGGGGTTGCACAGAATTGAACACAACTGAGCAACTAACACTGGTGGCTTACTGGTTAAGAATCCATCTTGCAATGCAGGGGCACAGGTTCAATCCCTGGTCTGGGAAGATCCCATATGCCTCTGAGTGACTAAGGTGGTGCGCCACAGCTATTAAACCTGTGCTCTAGAGACCACAAGCTGCAACTACTTAAGCCCTCCTGCCTTAAAGCCCATGCTCTGCAACAAGAGAAGCCACTGCAATGAGCAGCCTATGCACCACAACAAAGAGTAGCCCCGGCTTGCTGAAACTAGAGAAAGCCCACTCGTGGCAGTGAAGACCCAACATGGCCAAAGATAAATAAATTAAATAAATAAATTTTTGAATAGTGGTACCGGGAATTCTCTTATGGTTCAGTGGCTAAGACTCTGCTCTCCCCATGCAGGGGACCTGGGTTCAGTTCCTGGTCAGGGAACTAACTAGATCCCACATGCTGCAGCTAAGACCTGGTGCAGCCAATTTTAAAATATATAGATATAGATATAGATATATAGTGGTATTTATTTATTTTTGGCATACCATGTGGCATGAGAGATCTTAGTTCCCTGACCAGGGATTGAACGCATACCCCCAGAAGTAGAAGCTCAGAGTATTAATCACTGGAACAGCAGGGAAGTCCCCCCAGATTAGTAGCATTTGAATATTCTCTTTTACTTCAAGAAGAAAGTAACCTTTGCCCCCTCCTTTATTTATTTTTTTGAAAAATCCAGGTTGACACAAGGTGACAGAAGTCTCTGCAGGAGAAGAGGGGCAGGCATGGGATCCCTCCCGTGAGAGGAGTCCCGCTCCGCGCAGAGAGCGAGCAGGAGGACCACAGGCCCTGCACGAGGGAGGCGGCTGACCGGAGCCTTGCCCGCTCTTGCTTTGGCCTCTCCCTGAGCTCTCTTCCTGGCCCACAGCTGTCCCCACCGACCCCCAAACAGATCTGGACAGACGTTATCCTCTTTCACTCCTGTCCCATGTGCCAACGCTGTGTGGGGCTGAGGCTGACCTCGACTTCACCCTGGAGTTGGGGGGCGCCGTGGAGGCCCCCACTTGGCACGGCCAGCTTCCCCGAACGCTCAGTCAGGACTGGCAGGTGCCTCCTGGGTCAGACCCCCAGGGACCAGTGGGCTGTGGTATTGGGCAGTCATTCTGGATGCCCTGGTCCCCGCTGCCCACTCCAGCCCTCAGAGGGACCAAGACAGGGCCTCAGAGTCCTGAGGCTGGCCTGTCCACTTCTGCCCCTCCTCGAGGAGCCTGGTCTCTGTTCACCCAACTGGGAACAGCAAAGGTGTTTTCTGGCCTCAGGAGGGAATTGGGAGTGGGCCGAGCCATCACAGCCTTTGCCCTCGATGGCAGGCAGAGTGGAGCGTCACCTGGTTGAGGAGCTGGCACTGCCCAAGGGTTTGCATAAGCTGGAAGTTGAGAAATCCTGCTCGCTGGAGGGAGTGCTGGACGCAAAGGGGACTGACAGACCCTTTAGGAGGAGACAGTCTCCCATAGGTGACCCCTTATGGAACGGCTGACCTAAGCCCTCCTCTCTTCTGTCCGCTTGGTGAATTAATTAGGCTCCTTTGAACTTGATTTCCTTATCTTTGAAATTAGGGATAAGACCACAAGTTCCCCGAGATCCTTTTCTTTCTTTCCACGTGGAATCTTAATTCCCCAAGCAGGGATTAAACAGGGCCCTTGTCAGTGACAATGTGACGTCCTAACTGCTGGACCGCCAGGGAATTCTCCAAGATCCTTTCCGTCTTGGCCATTCTATGAGATAATTAGTGAGATTGGTTTTCTAGTAAGCAAACACTCAGAACAGTGCTGTGATCCTTAAGGTAGGCCTTAATGTATTCCTATAACCTTGTGCATGTGTGTGTCTGTATGCTCAGTCGCTCAGTCTTATCTGACTGTGACCCCATGGACTATAGCCCACCAGGCTCCTCTGTCCATGAGATTTTCAAGGCAAAAATGCTGGAGTGGCCTGCCATTTTCTACTCCAGGGGGTCTTCCTGACCCAGGGATTGAACACATGTCTCTTGGGTCTCCTGCTTCGGCAGGTGGATTCTTTACTGCTGCATCACCTGGGAAGCCCCTATAACTTTGTAATCACCCCCAATAAGGAGGAAGTACTTGCAAAAAGAGACCTTATTCCCCTTCTTCCTCTTTTCCTTCCTTCGTTCCTTCGTGGCTTCCTTGCTTTTTTATAGCCTTAATTACCTTCTTCAATCATATGTCTTTTGAGACTAGAGTTACCAGTTATAAACAGCCATTTGAGTCAGGTCTTATGGATAAAGGAGGGTCAAACACGATGCCATAACTTTGGCTGTGACAGTTTCCCAGGGAGCATGCTGCAAACTCTGAAATGCTGTCTGCGAGTCACTGGGCCACAGTTCAGACTTCTTGCCAAGTTCAGAATCGCACATGAAAAATATCCCTCCTGTCAAAGGAGTGAAGCACCAGGGCTTCCTCTGGATCCATTTCTTTTCTCAGTTCTGGAATTTTTAACTGCAGATTTTGATGTCTGATTTGGTTGTAGTAGGCACTCCCACTGCTGTTTCCTTTAAAACTCCCTGATTGGTCCAGCTCCTGAGAGAAATCTTTGCTGTTTTATATGTCAAAATACATGGACTCATAATTGCAGAAACATGCTACATATTCCAGGTTACTTTAAAAATTAGACCAAAGCTTTATTTACCATTTACTTTTCAACTTTCATGAAAGTGGTTAGCCATCATTTAAAGAAAACAGTATTTTCTGACCTTTCCCCCGTTTTCACAGGTTATGGGTTGCCTGCATGGGCAAGGGTGAACATTACAGACAGACGGCTTCTTGCCCAGAATGGCTAGGATACCATTTCTAACCATGTCACTGTGCAGATGTAGAACGAAAAGCCACTTGGCAGCGAGCTATATTGGGAATTCAGGCATCATGTGGGTGGCGGGATTTACAGGGCCTTTTCCTTTCAACCAGAAAATTCTACATTTCTGTGATGCTAACTCCTTCCCTACCTTTCACACACCATCAGTGGGCAGATTCTGACATGACTTTCCATAACCATGCCTCTTGGTATTCACTCCCTTGGGTAATATCTTCCTCTGACATGTGGGTTGAACCTTATGACTTAACAAAAAAAATTATTTATTTATTATTTTTGGCTGCGTTGAGTCTTTGCTGCTGCATGGGGTACTCTCTAGTTGCAGCGCGAGGGCTTCTTGCTGTGGTGACTTTTCTTATTGCAGCTCCTGGGCTCTAGATCACAGGCTCAGAAGTTGTGGCACACGGCCTTAGTTGCTCCGTGGCATGTGGGATCCTCCCAGACCAGGGATCGAACCCTTATCTTCTGCACTGGCAGGTGGATTCTTTACCACTGAACCACCAGAGAAACCTGGAATTTTTAAAATATGTATTTATTTATTTGATTGTCTCAGGTCTTAGTTGGGGCATGTGGGATATAGTTCCCTGACCAGGAATTGAACCTAGCCCCCTGAATTGGCAGTATGAAGTCCCAGCCACTGGGCCACCAGGGAAGTCCTCTGATGGCTGGTTTCTAAGGAACAGAACACACAGAGATGATCAGATGTCACTTCCATGATTAGGTTACTTATAACACTGGGACTTCCATCTCACTCCCACTTTCCTTTGCTGGTACTCTCTCTTCCTGTCTCTGCTTTCTTACCCAGATGAAGCAAGCTGCTACCTAGAAAGACTCAGATAGTCCAGAGCTGAGGTTGACCTCTGGGTAGCAGTCGTCAAGGAACTGAGGCTCCCAGTGCAACCACGAGTGAGGAGGTGAATCTTGCCAAAACCGTGTGATGGAGCTTTGAATCAGCCCCTTCTCCAATTCAAGCTTCAGATAAGACTGCAGCCTTGGCTGAAACCTTGGCACAGCCTTTCGAGAAACTCTAAGACAGAGGACCCAGCTGGGCTGTGGATTCCTGGAAATCCAGGTTCCTGTTTCAGTAGAGAAACCGTGGGAAACAATAACTATTGGGTTTTTGTTGTTGTTTTGTTGCTGTTTTGTTTTTGGCCACACCTGCGGCTTGCAGAATCTTAGTTCCCTGACCAAAGATCAAACCCACGCCCCTGCATTGGCAGCACGGAGTCTCAACCACTGGATCATCAGAGAAATCCCACTATTGCTGTTTTAAGTCACCAAAGTTTTAAGGTTTGGGGGCTAATTTGTGATGCAGCAGCAATTCAATATTGTCAAAAACCTTCACTCTCTTAACATTTTATTGACCAGAACTCCTTTTAGTGTAGCGAGTGTTTTGCTTTTAGATTTCATTTGACTGAAATTTATTATCAAAGGGGTTGGAATCAGTCGTCTAGAAAGTGCCCCTCAGCTGCAAATTTCAACAACAAATTCTTTGTTCCAAAGAACAAAACATTCTTTTTTTTCATCCTTAGGAAATAAGAAGTCTTAAGTGGCCACAATCTTGCTGGCACAAGATTAACTGGCTGGCTGTGCAGACAGCTGCTGGTGTGAGCGGATTCAGGGGAGGGTGTGCAGCTGTGACCCAAGCTCTTTTGAACTTTCACCCTCTGGAGAAACTCAGGGTTCTCAGGGTCAGCCACCCCTCTCCCACTCTGCGTGGACTCTGACTCACTTGACAGTTTGGTCCTATTGTGGGTTCCTGTCCCATGGTTGGTTTAGTCGCTAAGTCATGGCCAATTCTTTGTGACCCCATGGACTGTAGCCTGCCAGGCTCCTGGAGTTCATGGGATTTCCCAGGCAAGAATACTAGAGTGGGTTACATGTCCTTCTTCATGATCTTCCCCATCCAGGGGTCAAACCTGGGCCTCCTGCATTGCAGGCGGAATCTTTACCAACTGAGCCACGAGGGAACACCCATAGCATTTTTTAAATTACGTATATATTTACTTATTTGGCTGTGCCTGGTCTTAGTTGCTCCATGTGGGATCTGGTTCCCTGACCAGGGATCAAACCCAGTCTCTTGCATTGGAAACTCAGAGTCTTAGCCAAGGGACCACCAGGGAAGTCCCAGCATTGTTAGAGATACCTCTAAAATGCTTTTCTTCTTTCTTTTTCTGAGAACGAATGCCTGAGTCCTCCCTTCCCTTCTTTGAGGACATGGAGGCAGAGACAGGTTAAGCGACCCACTCCTGGCCAGATCCTGACTTCTCCCTCCATATAGCAGTGCACCCCTCTACCTTCACTGAAAAAGGAACTCTAAGCCTCTTTAGAATGCTGATGTTGCTACCAGCACACCCTGAATCCTCTGACTTGAATATTTCATGCTGCTCCATAAATTCTCTAGAGTTCTATGAAAGTGATATTGTCAGCTTTAAACTATTTTCTCTTCTTCCTTTTCTCTCTTCTAAATTAATTTATACTGGAGTATAGCAAGGCCTATACTGGTGGCTCAGACGGTAAAGTGTCTGTCGGCAATGCAGGAGACCCGGGTTCGATCCCTGGGTTGGGAAGATCCCCTGAAGAAGGAAATGGCAACCCACTCCAGTATTCTTGCCTGGAAAATCCCATGGACGGCGGAGCCTGGTAGGTAGCCATGGGGTCACAAAGAGTCGGACACGACAGAGCGACTTCACTTTCACTTTCATAGCAAGGCCTGGCGTTCTGCAGTCCCTGGGCTCGCAGAGAGTCGGACACGACTGGGAAACTGGACAACAACATAACTGCTTTACAACTGGGTTCTACTGTACCCAGTTATACGTATACATGTGTCCCCTCTTTTTGGATTTCCTTCCCGTTTAGGTCACCACAGAGCACAGAGTAGAGTTCCCTGTGCTGTCCAGTAGGTTCTCAGTTTTATTATTTTATACATAGCATCAATACTGTATAAGTGTCAATCCCAATCTCCCAATTCATCCTGCTCCTCTTTCCCCCTCTTTCTAATTTCCCTATTTTCTGCTCCTTTCTCCCTCTCTTTATGTCATCTTCTTGTATCATTTGCTGTTAAGTAAAGACATGAAAAAGTTTGTTCTTTTAAAAAACAAGTAGATAAATATATCTATTTGATGTATGTATATGTCAAATATATACATATATATATATACCTGAAACAATATATATATATATAGTATATACTTTGCTTAGTCACTCAGTGGTGTCCAACTATTTGTGACCACATGGAAGGCTCCTCTGTCCATGGGGATTCTCCATATATAGATTTAAAATGGAAATAAACAATGAATTTCAGAATGCTGCCAAAATGAGGTAGCATGACTTCTAAGGCTAGATCACAAAAGGCGGTGTACTTTTCAACTTGTTTGCTGGAACACTTATCCTGGAGCCCTGAGCTGCCATTGAAGGAGTGGTTTGAGGCCACCATGTTGTGGGGAAGCTCAGACTAACCCACATGGAGTGACCTCAGAGAGAGTTCATGAAACGACATGAGGGAGAGTGAGAGGTACCAGCCAGCTCCTGCTGCTTCTTCCCCCTGCTGCTCCTCTTTTAAACATTTTCTGATTTCAACCACATGGGGAGACGCTAAGCCAACCAAGCCCTTCTCAAACTCCCAACCCATAAAAAACTGTGAAATATAACAAAATGATTATTAAGCCACTGTTTTGGGATAATTTGTGATGTAGCGATAGATAAGTAACAGTAACTTGCCCCGCCCCCCACCCGCTGCCTTATTAAGTCATAGAGCTGAGATTTGAACGGTCAGTGACGTGAATAAAAAGACAACACATGCATACATAAAGACACCTTTTTTAATCTTCAGGTATAGCTAGGAGGAGAACTGGTTATTGCACACTCATCTGGCGTTCACAATCCACAAGGTTAAGTTATAATTTAGCATAACTTTGCACACGTTGATGAGGTCTGGGAGATTCAAATTACACAGCAAAGTCATACTTTTTCTTTTAAAATATGCCTGACTTCTCTCTAGCATGTGAATGACCAGAGTTCTTCTCAAAGACTAGCCCTGGAAGGGAAGGGCTGGTTGAAAAAAAAAAGTAGATTCCTGTCTGCCACCCAGATCTCTGAATCTGATTCTCTTGGTGGTAGGATCAGGAATCTGAATTTTAAACAACTCTTCAGGTGGTTCTGTTTTTATTTTCTGTTAAAAATTTTTTTTTTATTAATTTGGCTGTGCCAGGTCTTAGTTGCAGCACACAGGATCTTTAGTGGCAACACATGGAACCTTCTGGTTGCAGCCCATGAGATCTAGTTCCCTGACCAAGGATGGATCCTGGGCCCCTTGCATTGGGAGCAAAGAGTCTTAGCCACTGGACCACCAGGGAAATCCCTCTCTAGGTGCTTCTTAAGCATATTAGAATTTGAAAGCAGCTGCTCTGTGGCCAACATCATTTAACTTGGAGAATACTCAAGGTAGGCCTTACTAATTAGCCTCTCCAGGAAAATCATGCAATCACTAACCTTTCAATCAATATAACTCCCTGAATTTGCCTGATTGTAAGGATCACCTAGGGGATTTGACAAAGATATACATTCCTAGGTCTCTGATGGGAAACTGAGAAGCAAAGCCTAGGACTCTGAACTTTATATTACTTGTTAAGGGGATTCCCTGGTGGCCCAGTGGTTAGCTTTCACTGCCAGGGGCACGTGTTCAATCCCTGGTCAGGGAGCTAAGATCTCACGAGATCTTCAGTGCAATCCAAAAAAAAGTCGTTCAATGTTCTTCTAAGTAACTGCACAAATTTATGTGTTCCATGGAGTTATTGAAATATAGATAAGCTAGATTTTGGATAGCATTTACCCAAAATGATAATTTTAGTTTTCAAATAGCAGTGTATTTTAAGCCATCACTTCTGGAAGAATTAAATTTCACCGAATGCTTTATTTTTCTTTTATCTATAGAGATGAGGATTAAGATGACAATAGGTAGCACCTGGGCTTCCCAGGTGGTGCCAGTGTCAAAAAAACCCCACCTTCCAATGCAGGTAGATGTAAGAGATATGGGTTCGATCCCTGGGTCGGGAAGATCCCCTGGAGGAGGGCACAGGTAACCCACTCCATTATTCTCGCCTGGAGAATCCCATGGACAGAGGAGCCTGGCGGGCTGCAGTCCATAGGGCCCACAGAGTCGGATACAACTGAAGCAACCTAGCACATACACATCCAGTTAGTATTTGTTGGGCGCTTACTATGTGCCGGGCACCATGCATTTGATCCTCCCCAAACCTTTTTAGGCAGGTAGTATTGCTATCCATATTTCCATTTTATTTTTTTTTTAGGCTGAGCCACACAGCTTGTGGGATCCTAGTCCCCCCACCAGGGAGTGGGTGTACGGTGTCTTAACCACTGGACCACCAGAGAAGTCCCACTATCCCTGTTTTATAGATGGAGATTCTGAGGCAGAGGGAGGTTATGTACCTTTTCAGGTACACCCAGCTTGAGAAGTTAGAGCCATGATTCCAACCCATGTGTTTGACCCATGCAATACTGCCTTTCTCCCCTTATCCCAGACCAATTCACCTGATGTTCAGAATGTGTCTTTGGGGCTTTCCTGGTCATCCAGGGGTTGAGAATCTGCCTACCAATGCAGGGAACATGGATTCAGTCCCTGGTCAGGGAACTAAGATCTTACATGCCACAGAGCAACTAAGCCAAAACTAACTAACTAAATAAAAAATTTTAAAATGTCTTTGTTCAATATGCTTTTGTGAAATGTATTTCTTATATAAAACAGAAGGTTTACCTTGTACTGTGTGTGACTCATGGCTAAAAGATTGCTAGAAACCTTGTTCTTAACACATAGAGGCCTCTTTTAAAAAAATATTTTCTATACCAGCAAGAAACTTGCCAATTTAAATTATGAGAGGATAAAGCCTTTTGTAGGACTACCCTGGTGGCTCAGATGGTAAGAAATCTGCCTGCAATGCAGGAGACCCAGGCTCGATCCCTGGGTTGGGAAGACTCCTTGGAGAAGGGAATGGCAATCCACTCCAGTATTCTTGTCTGGAGAATCCTTGTGAACAGAGGACCCTGGTGGACTACAGTCCATAGGGTCACAAAGAGTTGGACATGACTGAGCAACTAACACATTCACACTTTTAGTTAATTAATTTTGAATGATTTATTCTTGAGATTCTTCTGAATTGTTGAGTGTCACAGAGTATCTTGGAAAACCTCTAATTAGGAAGTTTTAAAATATACAAAATGATGAACACTTATAGAGTTATCGTTGAAAGCAACTATTTTTTAACACCTAATCCTGAAACCGAGCAAAGGGCTTATGCAGAAAGTCAAACTGCCCATGGAAGTTTGCAGTAAAGTAAGGAATAACTGCAGTTACAGGGCCACAAGCAAGGACATGGGAGACAAGCCTCAGATCCACTCCATCCTGGGCTTTGAGACTGGGGATTTTTTAAAAGGGAAAAACAAAGAGGCTGGAATTAATCATCATCTTGTGACATTTCTGTGACATTATAAAAACTAATGTATAGTTGATCTACAGTATTGTGTTAGTTTCAGGTATATAGCAAAATGACTGAGTTATCTTTACATATATATCAGGTTATTATATTTATATTATATATATATATAATACATATATATATATATATATATATCAGGTTATTTTCCACTATAGGTTATTATGAGATACTGAATACAGATCCCAGTGCTACACAGTAAATGCTTGTTACTTATCTACTTCATTTATAATAGTTTATATTTCTTAATCTCATTCTCCTAATTTATCCCTCCCCCATCTTCCCACCTTTGGTAACCAACCATATGTTTGTTTTCCATGTCTGAGTCTGCTTCTATTTGTATTCGTATTGTTTTTTATATTCTATATATAAGTGATATCGTATAATATGCATCTCTGTCTGACTTACTTCAGTTAGTATATTCTCTAAATCCATCCACATGCTGCACATGGCAGTCTTTCATTCATTTTTATGGCTAAGTAATATTCCTCTGTGTGTGTGTGTGTGTGTGTGTGTGACATCTTCTTAAACCAATCATCTATTGATGGGCACTTTGGTTGTTTGTCTTGGCTTTTGTAAACAGTGCTGTGATGAACATTGGTGTGCATGTATCTTTTTGAATTAAAGTTTTCATCATTTCTGGAAATATGCCCAGGAGTGGGATTGCTGGATCATATGGTAACTCTATATTTAGTTTTTTAAGGAACCCTCCATACTGCTTTCCTTAGTGGCTACACCAATCTTCTGCAAGATTTCTTTCTTTCTGTCTTTCCTTTTTTAAGACAAGTAAGCCTTTATTTCCTTGTTTCACAAATAAAGCTGGCTCAGTTGGTTGCTTTCAGTGACATTTCTTGATAGTATCTTTGGAAGTCAGGATCTCTCTGGCCAAGTGGTCTGTGTATTGGGGCCCATTAGGTTATCTTGTTCTGGAGAACCAACCTTAGTTTGTACATTAAGATGATATCTATAAGAGTAATTTTAGCACATTAACGATGTTATTGACAATTGCCATTCTCGTCATCGGGTTTCCCTGGTGGCTCACTCAGAAGGTAAGCAATCTGCCTTCAGTGTGGGAGACCTGGGTTTGATCCCTGGGTCAGGAAGACCCCCTGAAGAAGGAGATGGCCACCCACTCCAATATTCTTGTCTGGAGAATTCCATGAACAGAGGAGCTTGGCAGACTAAAGTCCATGGGGTCACCAAGAGTCAGACATGACTGAGTGACTAACACTTTCATTCTTATCATCTGACTCTGATGAGTGTTCAGTTAGCAGAGAATTGAGGTCAGAGGGGACAAGAAAGGGGATAAAGTTTTGGAGAGAGATTAGTCACAGACTCGGTAAGGGAACTCGCTTTTAGAGGGGCTGGATTTCAATCCCACTAGGAATTTGGCAAATTGGCATGAGTTTATTTATTATGTTTTCCTTTAAACCGAAAGCATGCATGCTGATTAGCTCAAACGTGTTCTCATCCTCACAGAGTGTAGAAAACATGCAAGAGAAGTGTGTGGAAACCTGTTGGTGGTCTGGAGGTTAAGACTCCGTGCTTCCACTGCAGGGGGCGAGGCTTCCAACCCTGGTGAAGGAACTAAGATCCCACATGAGGCGTGATGCAGTCAAAAAAAAGAAGAAGAGAAAGTGTGGTGTAGTGTGTAAGGAGGGTCAGGTGCAACTTGTATTTGGCTTCACTGCTAACTGCAGTGTGGCTTATGAGAAATGAACTCATCTCTTTATGGGTGGCACATGATCCCCCTTGAAGAATCTCAGAAATTCTTAAAGAAGGACCCTGTAAAGCCAGGGCTTTCTACAGTCACATAGATTGAGTATTCAAGGTGATAGAATGCAGGAGAATACACAGATATACAGGTTAACCCAGCAGGATGAAAAACTGGTCTTGAAATTGGCATGAAGATCAAGGAGATGTCCCAACCTGTCTCATGCTGGGACTATGCGGAAAACATTGATTAAGACACAGCAGGTCTCTACGGACAGACTAGGTTTGGTGAGTGAAAGAATCGAAGAGCTAGAAGGAGAGAAGAGTGTTTCAATTATTCTTACTTCATAATCTATCACTTGAAAACTTTAGAGGCTTAACACAATAATCTCTTATTATTATTTTTTTTTTTACGACTGGATTCAGTTAGGTGGTTCGCATGTGGGTCTCTGATGCTGTTGCTATGGCTGGGGCTGGAGTTATCAGAAAGGCTTCTTCAGTCCCATGTCTGGTGACTGATGTTGGTGGTCAGTTGAGACCTGAGGCTGTTGGCCTCTCCGTGTGGCCTGGGCTTCCTCACAGCATGGTGACTGGCTTCAACCAGCAAGCTCCTCAAGAAGACCATGGAGAAGTGCGTTTATGATCTGGTTTCAAAAGATACAGAGCATCATTTTTGCCAGTTAGACTCTCTCCGATTTAAGAGGAAGGAACATCACCCCAAACTCTGGATGGGAACAGGGCCAATATCACATTGCAGAAGAGCTTGTCAGGTGGGAGATCTTTTTGCCACCATTTTGGAAAATGCAATCTGCCATAACAGGGAAGAACAAAGGGCAGAATATAGGTGTTTAAGATGTCAGAAACCTGGCCATTCAGAAGGACAACAAGGACCACTCCTGTGGGCAGCTGAGGTGGAATGGCAGCAAAGGTCATCGCAGTTGAGGAAGATATGGGACAGCTAGTCAGGGGAGTTGTGTGGCCATCTACAAGGACACCGACATCCTTGGGAAAACAGAGGACCTGAGAGAGGTATGCCAAAGGCAGAAAGGTCAGATGCTATGGTAAAGGCTTTCTTGAGTTTTTGCCTTTTGTTCCCAGGTGGTGAAAAAAAAGTAATCTCTGGTGGGGAGAAGTTCTTTTTTATTTGGAAAAAGATATTTGCTGTAGGCTGGTAGCTTGTGCAAATATAGCTAACATTTTTTCATGCTTGTACATTCATTTGTTCATTCCAAATGTATACTTACTGCATACCTCCTCTGTGGTCAGGTCCTGTCTGAGATGCTGATGCAGTAGCTGACAAAGCAGAAGATGTCTGCCTTTGGGGGCCCTATATTCTAGTGGGAGAGACTGACATAAAAAGCATTGTTTTAAAAATAATACACATTATGTCATGTGTGTGTGCATGGTAAGTCTCTTCAGTCGTGTCCAACTCTGTGCGAACCTATGGGCTATAACCTGCCATGCTTCTCTGTCCATGGGATTCTCCAAGTGAGAATATTGGAGTGAGTTGCCATGCCCTCATCCAAGGGATCTTCCCGACCCAGGGATCGAACACGTACGTCTCTTAGGTCTCCTGTACTGGCAGGCGGGTTCTTTACCACTAGCACCACCTGGGAAGCTCACATATTATGTCTTATAGTGGTAAATGCTAAGGAAAAAGAAGCCTTAATTCTCTGTATGTGTATTAGCTCATAGCACAGGAGCTAAGAGCATGGATCAGGGAGCCAGCCTGCTGGAGCTTGAATCCCAGTTCGGCAACTTATTAGCTATGTGATTTTTGGCAGTTTATTTAGCTTCTCTGAGCCTCAGTTTCCTTATCTGTAAAATATAGATAACAATAGTTCCTACATCAAATGTGGCCATCAGAATTACATACAGGTTAAGGACTTGAGAAGAAGATGGCAGGGGAGGGGCAAGTCACCAACATCAGGGTTCCTGCTGGAGCTCTGGGGCCATGCTTAGACTGGGTGGTAAGGGTGGCCATCCTGGGGTTCATGGATCTTGGAAGAAAGGATCTCATCACGGGGGCCTCAGGGTGCCCCAGAGTAGTGTCTGGGATAGCAGTGAGCAGATGGAATTTCAGCAGAGTTCAGCATTTAATCCTGGGTCCTGCCTACCATGGGGTTTCCCCAGGAGCTCAGCAGTACCCTCTGTGGCCCAGTGGTAAAGAATTAGCTTGCAGTGTAGGAGACACAGGAGACATGGATTCTTGGAAGAACCGCTAGAGGAGAGCATAGCACCCCACTCCAGTATTCTTGCCTGGAGAATCCCACGGACAGAGGAGTCTGGTGGGCTACAGTCCCTAGTGTCGCAAAGAGTCGGACACGACTGAGGCAACTTAGCTCAGCACTCCAGCCTACCTCATGTCACAGGGCTATATTGTTTCTTACAGTGAAGCAGGAGCAGGAAAAACCCTTGAAACTTGGTTACATGCAGAGAGTAGATGGAAGAGGAGGGTTGGTGAATAATCCATGCATTCTGGGGGGAAAAAAAGAGCTTTCATGTCAAATTGAGAGACGCTTTCTCAGAAGGAAGCCATATCGCCTGGTGGAAAGGTGGGAACGCGTAAACCAGATGGGCATAGGTACTAATTGAAGGTTTACCTCTTACAGTAATTGGGCCCGGTACTTAGCCCTCTGAGACTTACTTCTTTCTCATAGAAACTGTGGATAATGATACCGACCTTGCATAGAGCTTATGAAAATATATAATATATCAAGAAGCCAGTGCAGTGCTGGGCATGTAGATGTGTGCTTAGAGGACGGCATCTTTGGTGGGTCAGCAGCTCATCTGTGCACATAGCATGTTTCCTAGTCCACTCCTCATCCAGTATTTATTTTATTTTTTTTAATTTTTTTTTGATATGAATGATTTTTAAAGTCTCTATTGAATTTGTTACAATATAGTTTCTGTTGCTTGTGTTCTGGTTTTTCGACCATGAGGCATGTGGTATTTTAGCTCCCCAGCCAGGGTCTGAACGCCCACCCCTACGTTGGAAGATGAAGTCTTAACCACTGGACCACCAGGGAAGTCCTTCACCCAGTGTTTAAGAAAGAGCATTTCCTCTGTACCAGCAATAATGAAATGATATCAGAATCCATTATCCCTTGAAAGAAAAATGGCACATCCATCTGATCTCAATAGGATATTCACTGTGAGTGGGGTTTTCCCGAAGGACACAGAGAGGCCTGGGATTTCAGACTGTGCTATAAAAAGATTCCTAGGGGAAAAAAAAAAAAAAAAGATTCCTAGGGAATCCCCTGGTGGTCCGGTGGCTAGGACTCTGTGCTTTCACTGATGAAGGCACAGGCTGGATCTTTGGTCGGGGAGCTAAGACCCAAAAGTTGTGGGGCACAACCAAAAAAAAAAAGATTTCTAGCCAGCTACTGCCACAACTAAAGGGTCCCTTGGTATCCTTGCTGTGACCTTTCTCAAAACTTGGACAGGCTGACCTGACCTAAAAAGGGTCTCAGCACAGCGCCAGGACCCCGTGAGATGATCCTGCCTCCCAAGAGAGTCTTCAGTTCAAAACTGTCCCAGGGCTTCTCTAGTGGCTCAGTGGTGAAAGACCCACCTGCCAGTGCTGGAGACAGGTTTGACCCCTGATCCAGGATGATCCCACATGTCCTGGAGCAGCTAAGCCTGGGCACCACAACTGTTGAACCTGTTCTCTAGAGCCCAGGAACCACAACTACTGAGCCCATCTGCCACCGCTGCTGAAGCCTGTGTGTCCTGGAGCCCCTACTCTGCAGTGGGAGAGGCCACTGCAATTAGAAGCCCATGTATGGCAACTACCACTTGCTGCAACTAAGAGAAAGCCTGTGTGTAGAAATGAAGATCCAGTGCGGCCAAAAATAAATAAAATTGTTTTAAAAATAAAAATAATTAAAAAAAAACAAACTTGGACAGGTATCCTTGCTGTGACCTTTCTCAAAACTTGGAAAGAAAATATACAGTGTTGTAACCCAGCAGAGCAAGTTTGGGGTCATGAACAAGCTTGTAGAAATCTTTTGGGATTTCTGGTTCTGGTATGATGGATTGAGCCAACATAGAAAATACAGAAATACAAGATAAAACCTTCTAAGGAAAAAAGCTGAGGGCATTCCCTGATGGTCCAGTGGTTAGGACTCTGCCCAGGGCCTGGGTTTGATCCCTGGTTGGGGAGCTAAAACCTCACAAGCCAAAAACAAAAACAAAAAAATAAATAGGAGAGCTTAGGAGGAAAAAAAGGAAAGAAAAAAAACTTAAATACATAGCCAAACTCAGTAAGAAGACAGATTTCCAGGTGTGGATGAAAGAGGACCTTAAAACCAGCCCTAAAAATGAAGTGCTGTAGCTGTAGTGTCCGAAGGGCATATGGCATGGGATGCTGGCTCCAGAAATTGTAATGATAAACTAGAGACTCCTTCCAACCTGAGTCTGTCCTTTCATGAAAGAGAATTGTGGGTGACTCTTTGGGAGCACAGAGGGGGAGAAGTTTCCAGAATGAGGTGGTATTTAAGCTGGTCCCATTCATTCAGTAACCCATTCACCAAGTAATTCTTAAGCACATATTATTGTGCAGAACACAACACAACACCTGAGTGGTCAGTTGTGTCTGACTCTTTGCAATGCCATGGATTGTAGCCTGTCAGGATCCTCCTGTCCATGGGATTTTCCAGGCAAGAATACTGGAGTGGGTTGCCGTTTCCTTCTCCAGGGGATCTTTCTGACCCCGGGATCGAACTCAAGTCTCCTTGGCATGTGGATTCTTTACCACTGGTGACACCTGGGAAGCCCATTGTTGTTCTAGGCACTACCTCCTACTGCTGGGAATACAGAAGATCCAGGCACCTTCCCCACAGAATTTGCAGTTGGTAGAGGCAGACATTAAGTCAGCAATTATAACACAGGAGCTCTGTGTACATCTTTTAAAAACAAGCTTTACTGAGATATAATTTACATGCCATAAAGTTTACCCTTTTAGAGTGGTTTTATTCATAGAGCTGTGCTTCCACCATTCTAGTTCCAGAATGTTAGATTACCCCAAAAAGAAACCTTTTACCCATTAGCAATCACAGTCACATTTTCCATCACCCCAGCTCTTGGCTACAAGTAATCTATTTTCTCTCTAGGGATTTGCTTGCTCTAGACATTTCATTTGAAAGGAATGATATAGGACTTTCCTCGTGGTCCAGTGGTTAAAAATCTGCCTGCCAATGCAAGGGACATAGTCTCAGTCCCTGGCCCAGGAAGATTCCACATGCCACAGGGCAACTAAGCTTGTGTGCCACAACAAAGACCCAGTGAACCCAATGAATAAATGCATAATTAAAATGTTAAAAATACATAAAAGGAATGATACAACAATGAGCTTGAAGAATATATTGCATAACACAAGGACTATAGGCAATATTTAATAATAATTTTAAGTGGAGTATGACCTTTAAAAATTGTCAATCACTATATTGCACACCTGTAACATATAATACTGTATTAGCAACTATGTGTACGTTCGTGCTCAGTCGCTAAGTCGTGTCTGACTCTTTGTGACCCCAGAGACTGTAGCCTGCCAGGCTCCTCTGTCCATGGGATTTTCCAGGCAAAAATCCTGGAGTGGTTGCCATTTCCTCCTCCAGGGGATCTTCCTGACCCAGAGATCAAATCTCCATCTCCTGTGTCTCCTGCATTGTAGGCAGATTCTTAACCACTGTGCCACCTGGGAAGCCCATAAGCAACTATAATTTAAAATAAATAAAAGGAGTGATACAATACTAGGCTTTTATATCTGGGTCTTTCACTTGCATAATGTTTTCAAAGTTCATCCATATTGTAGCATATGTCAGGATTTCATTCCTTTTTATAATTGAATACCAATACTCCATTGTATGAGACATTTTGTTTATTCATTTATCAGTTGATGGGCATTTTTGGCTAGTACGAATAATGCTGCTATGAACACTCATGGACAAGCTTTTGTGTGGACTTATGTTTTCAGTTCTCTTGGGAATATATCCAGGAGTGGAGTTCTGGGGTCACATAGTAGCTAGTAACTATGTTTAACATTTTGAGAAATTGCCAAACTGTTTTCTGAAAGGCTACACCCAGCAATGTATTGATATGGTTTCCATCTGTGTACAGTGTGGTGTTTTTTTTTTTTTTTTTTTGGCTGCATCATGCGGCTTGCAGGATCTTAGTTCCTCAACCAAGAATGGAACCTGGGCCCTGGCAGTGGAAGCACACAGTCCTAACCACTGGACCACCATGGAATTCCCTACATACAAGTTTTGAAGCTTACATGTTTGGACTGGTGCAAAGTGACCTCCCAGAGTTGTGCCCGTCAAGCATAGAAGGTCAGTTACCACTTGGCACTATAGAAAGGTTGATGAACTACTTACGAGACAGAGGAGCTTCTTCTGTACAGAGACAAGGGCTCTTCCCGGTGAGCCTCCAACAGTGACAGCCTCACCCAACTCCCCACAGTAGCTTCCTTCTGCTGGGTCTGCCCAGCCACCCCTTCCTGCTTCTGGGAACAGCACTTTCTTGTGTTTTTGGGAGAACAGGTTTTCATAGACTCTCTTGTAGGGCTGTTGGGGGCTAAGGTCTCCAGCACTCTTTCTTTCTAGCCACAGGGCTCCTGAGTGATCTGAGTCTGGTTGAGCTGTCTGAATTCTTCATCAGGATTTTATCTTATTTTATGTATTTATTTAGCCAGGGCTGAGTCTTCGTTGCGGTGTGTGGGCTTCTCCAGTTGTACCGAGCAGGCTTAGTTGCCCCACCACATGTGGGATATTTTAGTTCCTTGACCAGGGATCGAACCTGTGTCCCCTGCATTGGAAGATGAATTCCAACCAGAGAAGTCCCTTATCAGAATTTTCAAAGTTGAATTTAAGGGAGGAAAGGCAGTCCTTTCCTGGTAGAGGGGGAAAAAAAGGTGCAAATGGAGAAACAATGGGACCATTTTTTCTTCTATAGGCAGAAAACTGGCTTGAGAGCACAAAATTGACACATAGAGGTGAAAGTGGACAGAGAGAATCTTGATGGTGTTTGAATCCCCAGCCTGATGAACTGGGTTTGTGTCACCAGAGTCCCAATTATGACAATAGAAGTGGGAAAATCTTCCAAGAGAAAAAAAAATATCTAAGTAGTGCATCAGTTAAGAGTATGAAAACTCCAAGGTGAAGGTAGTAGAATGTGTATGAGGAATTCAAAGAAGTCTCTTCGATTATTTGGCAAAAAACACCATTAACAGGGGAAAAGGGCAAGCCAAAATATTGGAAACAATATCTCCAATACACATATTGACAAAAATTTGTATCCAGAAAGTATAAAGACTTTCTATAAACCAATAAGAAAAAGACAACCTATTTTTTAAAGAGCGAACAAGGCTTAAATAGGCACTTTGAAAAAGAGAAAAATCTAGGTAATCAATAAGCATGTGAAAGGTGCTCAGATTCATTGGTCTTCAGGGACAGGCAATTTAAAAACCACCATGATCCCTCTAGAGAATCACATTTTCTAAAACTTAAGGCACTGAACTTGCTGAGGGTTGGTGAGGATGTGGAGTACCCAGAACTCTCATTCTTTGCTAATAGTTTAAATTGGTACAACCACTTTGGAAAACTTTTTAACAGTGTGGTGGCCCTGGTAAAGCTGCTATGAACATTCTGTAAATGTCTTTGGGTGGCTGTATGCACTCATGTCTATTGAGAATATATCCAGGAATGGAATTAGAGTCATACAGTATTAGTAAATACTGTCTAGGTCAATTCAGTCAGTCTCCCTTCAGGAGAATCTGCTGCAAAGAGACTAGATGGCCAGTAGCCTCCAGCTGACACCCCTTTGGTTTTTGTTTTGCTTTTTTTTAAAAGTAAGTCTTTAAAACAAATTTATTATTATTACTTTGGTTGCGCTGTGTCTTTGTTGCTGCACATGGGCTTTCCCTAGATGCGGAGAGTGAGGGCTATTCTTCGCCTTTGAGCACGTGTTTCTCACTGTGGTGGCTTAGTTTGTTGTGGAGCATGGGCTCTATGTGCATGGGCTTCAGTAGTTTCAGCACATGGGCTCAGTAGTTGCGGCTTTCAGGTTCTAGAGCACAGGCTCAGTAGTTGTGGCACATGAGGCTTAGTTGCTCTGTGGCCTGTGGAATCTTCCCTGACTAGGGATCAAACCTGTGTCCCCTCATTGGCAGGCAGATTCTTACCACTGTACCATCAGGGAAGTTCTCAAGCAATGCCCTACTGGGGCCCTTGCTACAGCAGTGGGGAGCAAGAACAGGCAACAGGTTCCCTTGCTCCACACCTTTGGATCCACCACAGCATTCACGCCGAGCCCGTGCTCTCCCTAGGCTGCTCCCAGCCAATGATTGTGCCTGGCAGGATCACTAGATCTGGGTCACTCCTGCCTTGCTCCCTGTTAGCCTGGCTAAGACTGCAGAACTTTCACAGTGGACAGACCTGCCCTGTGATCTGGAGGCTCTCCATGCCTGCTCTTCTTCCCTGTCCCTTTTATTCTTCAGAGACATCGCCTCCTGTAAATATCTCTTACACATCTGATTCCACCTTGGCATCACCTCTTCAGAGGACATGAATTAACCTACGCAATATTTACTAACACTGTCTGACTCTAATTCCACTCCTGGATGTATTCTCAATAGACAACAGAGCATATAGCCATTTACAAAAGACATTTACAAAATGTTCGTAGCAGCTTTACTCATTATAGCTAAAAACTGGCCAAATGGCCATCAACAGTGGACAGACTGGATAAACAAAATTGTGGTTAGTCGTATAATAGACTATTATACAGCTGTGTACAATAACATGGTTATCCATGTTATAACCTCTCAGATATAATGATGAATCAAAGAAGCCAGATAGTCAATAGATCTCATTGAGTAGAGGAATCCTGAAGGAGAGGGGCTACCAGGAGAATGAGTGCATTCAGTTATATGAAAACTACCAGAGAGTTAGAATGGTGATCTTTTTGAGGGCTGTGGCAGGCAGCCTGTAAGATGATCCCAGTGATCCGTCTTCTTGTATTCATGCCTTTGTGTAATGCCCTTCCATTCAGTGTAGACTGGACCTAGGAGCTTCCCCCCACCCCAGTTTTGTTGAGATATAATTGACCTGTAACATTGTGCTAAGTTTAAGATAAACAACATGATTTGATACATGTATATATTGTGAAATGATTAGCACAATAAGATTAGTTAATGCATCCACCACCGTACCTAATTACCTTTGCGTGGAGGGAGGAAATGAGAGCATTTAAGATTTAGCAACTCTCTAAGCAATTTTCACATATACAATACATATTATTAACTACAGATTCCATTCTGTACATTAGAGCTCCAGAACTAATTCATCTTATAATTGGAAGTTTATGCCCTTTGACCAGCATCTCCCCATTTTCTCTACCTGCCAGCCCCTGCCAACCACCAATAAATGTTTCTATGATTTCAGCTTTTTTATTTACCATGTGTGAGATTATATAGTACAGTTGACCCTTGAACAACACAGGTTTGAACTACACAGGTCCATCTGTACGTGGATTTTTTTCAATACATACATATACAGTTCTACACAATCCTCAGTTGGTTGAATCTGTGGCGGTAAAACCTCAGATATGGAAGGCTAACTGTAAAGTTATGTGTGGATTTTTGACTTTGCGGTGGGGTCAGTGACCCTAAACCCTGCCTTATTCAAGGGTCAACTGTAGTTGACTTTCTCTGATTTATCTCACTTAGCATAATGCCCTCAAGGTTTGTCCATGTTGTCTCAAATGGGAGGATTTCCTTCTTTTTTGTGGCTGAATAATATTCCATAGTAGATACATACCACATCTCCTTTATCCATTCATTCATCCAAGGACACTTTGGTTATATAAGTAATAGAATATGTAAAAGTGGTGGGCTGTCTCTTCTGAGAGTAGGTTACAAAAAAGACTGTGACTTCCATTTCTCTCTCTCTCTCTTATCCCTTGCTCTAAGGGAAGTTAGCAGCTTCTTGTGGAGAAATGCAAGTGGCCAGAAACTCATGAATCCAGTCAACAGCCATGTGAGTGAGCTTGAAATAGAATTCTCTTGCCTTGAGATGCCTGCAGTACCAGCGAATATCCTGATGGCATCCTTGTGAGAGACCCTAAGCCAGGGAATCCAGCTAAACAATTCCTGACCCACAGGAACTATGAGGAAATAAGAGGTATTTTCCTTTACTTTGGGCTTCCCTGGTAGCTCAGCTGGTAAAGAATCTGCCTGCGATGCAGGAGATCTTGAGTTCGATCCCTGGGTCAGGAAGATCCCTTGGAGAAGGGAATGGCTACCCACTCCAGTATTCTTGCCTGGAGAATTTCATGGACAGAGGAGTCTGGCAGGCTACAGTCCATGGGGTTGCAAAGAGTAGGACATGACTGAGTGAATTTCACTTCACTTTCTTTAAGTTACTAAGTTTGGGGAAGTTTGTTACTGATTAATACATAATACAAGGACATCAGTTAGTCAAAATCCCTGTATAAAACAAATCTCTCGGACAGTTCAATTCAGTTCAGTCACTCAGTTGTGTCCAACTCTTTGCGACCCCATGGACCGCAGCATGCCAGGCCTCCCTGTTCATCACCAACTCCCGGAGTTTACTCAAACTCATGTCCATTGAGTCAGTGATGCCATCCAACCATCTCGTCCTCTGTCATCCCCTTCTACTTCCACCTTCAATCTTTCCCAGCATCAGGGTCTTTTCAAATGAGTCAGCTCTTTGCATCAGGTGGCCAAAGTACTGGAGCTTCACCTTCAACATCAGTCCTTCCAATGAATATTCAGGACTGATTTCCTTTAGGATGAACTGGTTGGATCTCCTTGCAGTTACAACCAGGAAAAAGCTAGCAGAACAATATGTTTCTCAGAGACAGTGAGAATAACATACATGTGTTTTTCTTTTAGTTTTGGCCACCAGGAAGCTCAGAGCCAGATTTGTGGCTCAGTTTTAAATTATTACATGATACTCTATGGCCTGCTTGTCTATGTTCTTACTCCTGGTCTTTCCTTATATTTTGAATAGGCTTTTTCTTCATCCTAATTTTTTAGTTCATTTGTTGTATGTTGTTGTTCAGTAGCTCATGAATGCTGGCGACTTTCCCCACCCCTGCCATCTTGTTCTCAAGTTCTTAACCTGTAAGTAATTCTGACAACAACATTTGATGTAGGAACTATTGTTTTCTATGTTTTCAGTTCAATTCAGTTACTCAGTCCTGTCTGACTCTTTGGGACCCCATGGACTGCAGCACACAGGCTTCCCTTTCCATCAGAAACTCCCAGAGCTTGCTCAAAATCATGTCCATCGAGTCAGTGACACAATCCAACCATCTCATCCTCTGTCATCCCCTTCTTTTCCTGCCTTTAATCTTTCCCAGCATCAGGGTCTTTCCCAATGAGTCGGTTCTTCGCATCAGGAGGCCAAAGTATTGGAGTTTCAGCTTCAGCATCAGTCCTTCCAATGAATATTCAAGGTTGATTTTCCTTAGGATTCACTGGTTTGATCTCTTTGCACTCCAAGGGACTCTCAAAACTCTTCTCCAGCACCACAGTTCAAAAGCATCAATTCTTCGACTCTCAGACTTCTTTAGTTAAGCCATCTCAAATTCAGCTCACAGGGAAGCAAGGCATTCAGAAATAATTTTAAAAAATAGTTCAGTTTGCACTTGTTGAATACGAAGTGCGTGGAGGTGGTGATGGAGAACATTAGGGAATGTAAGGGTGGCTGTAGAGCTTGGCTCTGGAGTTCTGGCCAATGGCCAAGGTTAATTTGGATTGGGTGAGAAAATATCAAGTGATGGACAAAAAAAGGCGGAAAGTATGGCCACTGATTAGACCCCCAGGAGGTGGGGCCAAGGGCTTATCCAGTCGCACACGTTGATATCTTTGAAATTTATTCCTCGCACCCAGCCCTATACGACCCGCTGGCGCCACCCAACCCCTGCTCGCCCCTCCCAACCCCTGCTCGCCCCGCCCCTCCCGCCCGAAAGCCCCGCCCACCACCTCATGGCCCCGCCCCTTCTTCGGCCCCGCCCGCTGCGCGCGCCGCGCCGCCTCTGGCTCCGCCCGCCGGCCGGCCTCTCGGGCGGTTGCGCGCTCCGCCCCCTCCCTCCGCGCCCGCGCGCGCCTTCCCAGCCCGGTCGGGCTCTCTCCTTTCGGGGCGGTTGGGCCGCGCGCCTGTGGGGGCGGGGCCCGGAGGAGGCGGTCGAGCCAATGGGGCGAGGCGGCGGCGGCGGCGGTGGCGGCGGCGGCGGAGGCGGTGGCGGTAGCGGCAGCGGCTGGGTCGGGCCCCGACGGGCGGCGGCGGCTGAGGTGGAGGCGGAGGGAGGCGGCGGCGGCGGCGGTGAAGGAGGCGGCGGCGGCGGCGGCGGCGGCGGAGGGGGGAAGATGGCGGCGCCCGTCCTGCTGAGAGTGTCGGTGCCGCGTTGGGAGCGGGTGGCTCGGTATGCAGTGTGCGCCGCCGGGATCCTGCTCTCCATCTACGCCTACCACGTGGAGCGAGAGAAGGAGCGGGACCCCGAGCACCGGGCCCTCTGCGACCTGGGGCCCTGGGTGAAGTGCTCCGCCGCCCTTGCCTCCAGGTAGCCCGGCTGGGGGGAGCGGGCCGGGAGCGGCCGAGCGGGGCGAGGGCGGAGGCTGGGGGTGGGGAGCGCGCGGCGGGAGCTCGGGCCTGGGGGGGCGGCGGGGACCGGGCCGCGAAGGGACCGACGGCGCCGCGAGCCGGTCAGGGGGCCGCGGCCGGGGCCGAGGGGGAGCGGCGGCCCGGGGTGGGGGGCGGCCGGAGTGCAGGCCGCCGGGGCTGAGGTGGCGGTGCCGCGAGACCGACGAGGAGGGAGGGATGAGGTGGCAGAGTGCAGCCGGGGAGGCCGGAGCGGACCGGGAGCAGTTGGGGAGGCTGGGAAGGGGCGAGTGGGGTTCACGGAGGGTGGGTCCCGGCCGGCATGACAGATTTCCTGGTTCTCGCCCCGGGAGGCGGGTCGGGGGTGCGGGACCCTGCCCGAAGGAGCCGTGAGGTCAGTGTCCACCCCTCGTCCGGGGTCGCCGCTGCTGCCCTAGGCTGTGCGGCCGGCGTGGGCTCGGACGTTGCATTTCCCAATGTCTTCCCGGTGCTAGGACAGGTGTTTCCGTGGTCAGGCCTCTTTGTACTCTGGAGCGCTGATGGGAATTTTGCAGACTTCTTGAGACAGTGACATTTGCGGGCAAACACGAATTTGACCCTACTCTGGAAGAAGATACCGGCACTCAACATATCTGATTTCTTGGATTCCCCCTCGTATATTTCAGGGTGCCTGGTGGCCTGAGTTTGGGTCTAGTTTCAGCTTAATTTCAGTAAAATATGTCTTGTGTGATGACGATGTTTGGGGAATAAGGGTGACTTTTAAACGTTGACGGTTATTATAATGAAATACCCACCGAAGATTAAAAATACATAGATTGCTAAACTGGAGGGATTGGTTTGTTTTACTGATAATCTTAGGTTTTTAAGCATGTTGTAGTTGATTTATCTGTTACAGTTTATTTTATACGTTAGATTTTCCTAGGCAAATTACTTTGAAAAAAAGAGGAATTTACATCTTTAAAGGGGCGGCTCTTTTTTTTTCTTTTTTTGAGGAGGGTTCCTTTTTTAAAAGTAGCAAAAGTAAAAGGTTATACAGATTGCACTGTTAATAGAGACATACTATGCCTAATATTTTCAGTTTGTTAGCGGTAGTCACGTTTGAGCAGTTTCTTCCTCTCCTGTTGCTCTGTAACTTACTAGGCAGACAGTAATGTATATAGCTCACTAGTTATTTTGACCTACATATTGGTGATTATATGAACAACCTAGCTTTGGAGTTTGTCTTGTTACTATTTACAAGCTCCAGGCTGAGGATCTTTTCCACTTAATGTTCTTAGCGAGCCAGGTACTCTTTCTCATCTTTAACTTTTTAGTGGGAAAATAGTTATTATTGCCACATTAGATACAATGTGTTTAAAACGTAGATACCAGTTAACAGTTAAACTACAACAAAGTGACAAAAAGTTTGCATTTGTTGTTGGGTATTTTGAACCAAGTGAATAGACCTACCAGACTCTCAGATATCCTTTTGAGGACCACTGAGTGTATTTTATGTAAACATTTGTATATTATTTTCACTGTCCATTGGAAAGGACTTTTATACTTAGAGTACCTTGCACCCAAAGTTAGCTGAATAAGTATGTAATGAAAAGACTGTGCAGCAGTATATATCAGGTGTTTGAAAAGAGAATAAAATAAGTTTTGATATTAGATTAATATGGAACTTAAGCAGAATAATTACCAGTTTTAGCTTTTGAATACATTATAGTGTATAATAAATTTTACTAGATCTTTTAAGTTTTGGGCATGGAAAGAGTGATTTATGTTATCCAGACTGCATGTTTAAGTTCTTAAAATTGGCTCTCCTTTTAAGAAGAGTGATTTGAGTCATGTAGTAAGTACAGATTTTAAATATTTTCAGTTATGTGTCCTGCGAGATACAGGTTTTTGTGCTCTGATTTCATTTTAATAAGGCACCATAAAATAATATAAATAGCATCAAGTGAGATTAAAAGTTTATGTTTAAGACTGAAAAATCTGGATCTCTTTATGATTTTAAATGTGAATTTAATATATTGTGACTGAAACTAATATTTGTGTAGCTGTGTACATAGACTATTTTAAATTTGCTCACCAAAGGAGGTAAGAAATAAGACATGCTAATAAGAGAAATAAGTAGCTTATTTGCCATGTATACAGTAAAATTCAAGAAATTTATCTAGTTTGATCAACTTGTTTGTAAACTACCTGCAAAGCCATATGTGTGTGTGTGTGTGTGTATATATATATATATATATACACATATATATATATACACTGTATCTATCTATATACATGGAGATAGATAAATTTGGAAATTTGCTTGAGTCTGATTTATAGGCCAATTTTCTTTTGGAAGTAGTAGACTAGACCTAATTAAAAGTTTTTTTTATTTTGTCAGAGTGAAAAAGGCTTTAAATAAAAGCAAATTATTGGAGGCCTCAAGCAGTAGCTCTTATTATTTGACTTAAGTATTGATTGCCAGTTAGCAGTAGTAGTAAAGAATGTGACTATTTTAGGAACAGAAAGTTTGAGCCCAGGTTTGAGTGAGTAGAATTGAAGATAAAGAATGAGAAAAATCAACCAGTGAAACAAATCCTGAGGAAAGTTCTCTGCCCAAACCCTACATTAACTCATGTAATTTTGGATTGCTGAAACTCACTTTACTCCCATTTCTCAATCCTTCAATTTCCCAATCCAAGTTAAATAAGAGATTAATGAGAGAGTCCGGGGGGGTGGGGTGGGGGGGGGTGACTGAAGTTCTCTGTTATTTTGGAAGGCATCATTATCTAAGGAAGTAGTTCCCCAATTTTTTGGATTTCAGAAGTATTCCCCCCCAAATTGGGAGGCTGCAAGAGACGTGCCAGGCTTCTTCCTAGTGGTAAAGAACCCACCTACTAATGCAGGAGGCGAAAGAGATGCACTGTCTACTGTCACTGTCATTTTAAGTAAGGATATTTTAACTCAAATAATTAGAACTGGATCTCAGCATGAAAGACCTTTAAATTGAATCAGTTAGCTTTGTTGAAAAGTTTACTTTCTTTTTATTTTTCCTCATTTATATTTAAATTACTAAAAAACATCATTGCAAGTCTGCACCAGCCTGCCAGCTAATCCCTGTCTAGAGTGCACTGAGCTCAGATCCAAAGATTTTTGGTGGACTCCTAGCTCTTCACTTGTTAGACTATGACCTCAGGCTAGTTGTCATATTCATGGAGCCATAGTTGCTTCTCCTGTTAAATGGGGATATTAAAACCTACATTGCCATATGAATGGTAGGATTAAAAAGGATACACAGAATGAATAAATGGATGATACTTGGAATAAAATATATACTCAGTTACAGCTGTTATTGACTGGAGGTGGAATGATTATTTTTTTGCAGTGTCTCATCATAAATGCCTTTATATAGTACAAGTTTCTTGTTATATTTTAAATGTAAATTGTTCTAGTGTATTTTATTGCTGAGGCTTCCCAGGTGGTTCAGTGGTAAAGAATCCTGCCAGTGCAGGAGACAGGAGATGCTGGTTTGATCCCTGGGTTGGGAAGATCCCTTGGAGAAGAAAATAGCAACCCAATATTATTGCCTAGAAAATCTAATGGACAGAGGAGCCTGTTAGACTGCAGTCCATGAGGTCATGAAGAGTTAGATACAACTTAATAACTGAACATGCACACATGCACTTTATTGCTCACTCCATGGCATAGTATAAAGACTTTAGTATGAAAACTTACAGTCCAGAGATTTCCCTGGTAGTCTAGTGGTTAAGACTTCACCTTCCAGTGCAGGGGGCATGGGTTCAATCCCTTGATCAGGGAGCAAAGTCCCACATGCCTTGGGGTCGAAAAACCAAAGCATAAAACAGAAGCAGTATTGTAACAAATTCAATTAAAATTTTTAAAAATGGTCCATGTTAAAAAAAACACAAAAAAACAAACAAAAAAAAAAACAAACACACAAAACTTAGTAAAATCCATTTAAACAACTCCAAAGGTATGGCAAGAGACACAAAATAACGTGCAGAATATTCTTTAAAGGTGTTTCCTGTAAGTTGCATTAGACCCCTTCTTCTAAGAAGAACTTTTATGTAAGACAGAAATAATCTTGAAAGATTAATAAGCTTGACAGTTCATGTTCTCAAAAAGTTACCTTACTTTGCAAAATGTTGAACTAGTACCCCCTCATATCTTAAAGATAGTACCATCTATTTACTACCCTCCTCTTTGAGATACATTTTTGAAATTAGATTAGAACCGAGAAATCTTTGCTGTCCCTGGCTTTGTCCAGCTATACTCACAGGTAAATGACTTGCCCAGGGTAACAGAGTTAGTGGCAACTTGGGACTAGAAGACTAGCTTTCAGAGTACTTGTTTAGACGGACCACCACCCGCCACCTCCATTTTTAGAATTAGGTTCTTATATAGATAATATGGGCTCTCCTGGTGGCCCAGATGGTAGAGAATCTGCCTGCAGTGCAGGAGACCCAGGTTTGATCTCTGGGTTGGGAAGATCCTCTGGAAAAGGGAATGGCTACCCACTCCAGTATTCTTGCCTGGAGAATTTCATGGACAGAGGAGCCTGGCAGGCTACAGTCGGTGGGGTTGCAAAGAGTCAGACATGACAGAGCAACTAACACACACATAAATAATATATTCACTACTTTAAATTTGAAAGATACTAAAGTATATACAATGAATCACCCCTTTCATAATCCTTCTCCCAGGCTTGTACTTCTTCCTTTCCTTAATCAGACATTAAACTTTGTAGAGCCTTCTTATGTGTATACAAGCATAAATATGACATATTAGTCTCCCAGTTTTTTAAACATAAAGCTGCTGTATTCTGTGTTCTGATCTGTACTTTACTCTTTGCTAGCATTCTTTCCATCACCACTATACTTTTAAGTGCTTACATTCATGTTTGGTAGAATGTTAATAGTAACTGCTTCTGTGTAAGAGAAAATTTGTTCTGCTAGTTAGTTTTGATCAAGATGAATTTAATAAATAAAACACAGATTCTTATGTGACCATTGTTCCTTGAGATGGAAATTTCAGAAGCAGTATGAACATCAGAGTGTAAGTGGAATAGATATCACAAAAGAGGTGAGCCTGGATTGCCATGTGTTAGAGATAATTGTTAATACTTGGATAATGTTTACCGTGTGCTAGGCAGTGTTCTGAGTGCTTTACATATGTTATTTAATTCTTAAAACTGTCTTGTGGGGCACTTTTTTCACCATTTTACAGATGAGAAGATGGAGGTACGCAGAAGGTAAATGAAACTTGATTTAAAAATACAGTGGCAGAGATCACATTTTTACCCAGGCAATCTGGCTCTTTACCACTACTTTATTTTTAAATTTTTTGCTCTGCAGCTTGTGGGATCTTAGTTTCCCAGCCGGGAATCAAACTGGTGCTCCCTACAGTGGGAGTTCAGTCTTAACTGGACTGTCAGGGAAGTCCCTCTTTACCTCTACTTTAAATTCCATTTGATCTGATAGTGATACAGTGATACCAATATGAGCCAAATTTTAAAAAATAAACACACATCTATGCTTTTTTTTTTCATCTGTGTGTCAAAAATGCCTAGTTTAGTGTTTTAGCTTTTACTTATTGAGAGTGATCTTTTTGGAAAAGCAAGGACATTACTATGAAGGCATGATGTTCAAGAAGTAAGTCCTTGGAGTGTTTGCTTTCTAAGCCTAAACTTGTAGAGATAACGGCTTTTGTCACACCTAGTTAGTGAACAGATTCCTAGTGGGGTGAGGATCAGGAAGACCTAACAGAATAGCTGAGAGAAGAAACATAAGGTGGATCTAGGTACCTGGAGGTATAGAGGGGAGGGGAAAAGAGTTAGTTTGAATTTGTACTAGGGTGGGGTATTCCTTTCAGAGAGAGGCGTTGATTCGTAAGGACTTAGAGACTTGTGAGTTGGGCCTGGGGTGTGATGTAGGTAAATCTCCAGAACCAAGAATTTGAGAGGGATTCATTTCCTGGCTGATCTGAAAGAATTCTAAATATGTGGAAAGGCAAAAATGGTGACCGTTCCGTGGGGGGAAGCAAACAGTCATATTGTCACGTAACAGAAACTTACCTGGGTCAGGAAAGGACTGGAATCTAGAGGCTGGCCAGAAAAATGCACAGCCAGGCATTCTTGTAAGCCACGTGTTCTTGTAAACATAGATAAGACTTAGAAGCACTGTGCCATGGGTTTCTCTTCTGTACTGTGTTTGTACTAGATTGCACTAGATTTGTACCAGATTATTAATTTAAAGAATTCATTCCCCAGAATCCTAGTTTTATGATAGTACAACAAGGATTTCATAAGCATTTGAGTCACATTTTTACCATTGTAAACTTTAAAACACTGTAAACGTTGTAAACCAGGGCTTCCCTCGTAGCTCAGCTGGAAAAGAATCCACCTGCACTGCAGGACTCCGGTTTGATGTCTGGGTTGGAGACATCTGCTGGAGAAGGGATAGGCTACCCACTCCAGTATTCTTGGACTTCTCTGGTGGTTCAGACAGTAAAGAATCCACCTATTTCCACGTGCAGTGCGGGAGACCTGGGTTCGATCCCTATTTTGGGAAAATCCCCTGGAGAAAGGGAACGGTTTCCCACTCCAGTATTATGGCCTGGAGAATTCCATGGACAGAGTCTGGCAGACTGCAGTCCATGGGGTTGCAAAGAGCTGGGCACAGCTGAGCGATTTCCACTTCACTTCAAACACTGATACACATTCAAATGTTATATCATGCTAAATTTTAACAAATGAGACTGCTGATTTGTACTGCTAGGTTATCTAGGTTAAAAAAAAAAGTCAGTCTTTAAAGGTTACATTCTATACAGTTGTGTTTATATAACATTATTGAGATAACAAATTTATAGAGATGAAGACTAGATTAGTTGTTGCCAGGAGTTAGGAATAGGGGAAGGTGTGGTTAAGGTGGCAGCATGAGGGAGCTTTGTGGGGAGGGAACTGTTCTGCATCTCAACTGTTGTTACTCAAAGCTACAAGTGTCAAGTGTGATAAAATTGCATAGAACACACACATGAATGTAAAAGTGCTGAAGATATTAATAAACTCTGTGGATTGTACCATGGTCATTCTCCTAGTTGTGATCTTGCATAGAAGTATGTAAGATATTACCATTGAAGGAAGTTAAGTGAAGGGCTTTTGGGTCCTTCCTGTACAGTTTTTTGCAAATTCCTGTGATTTATAACTATTTTTAAATGAAACATTAAAAAAAAACAAAGAAAGAAAAGGCAATGTATTTAAGATATTTGAGGAAAAATAAAATGAAAAAAACTAAAATTATCCATAATGCCAACAGCCAGGTAACAATTTTTTTTTTTTTAATTTTTAAATTTTTTTTATTTTTCAGTGGGTTTTGTCATACATTGATGTGAATCAGCCATAGAGTTACACGAATTCCCCATCCCGGTCTCCCATCCCACCTCCCTCTCCACCCGATTCCTCTGGATCTTCCCAGACCAACAGGCCCGAGCACTTGACTCATGCCTCCCACCTGGGCTGGTGGTCTGTTTCACCACAGATAATATACATGCTGTTCTTTCGAAACATCCCACCCTCCCCTTCTCCCACAGAGTTCAAAAGTCTGTTCTGTACTTCTGCGTCTCTTTTTCTGCCCTGCATATAGGGCCATCGTTACCATCTTTCTAAATTCCGTATATATGTGTTAGTATACTGTAATGTTCTTTATCTTTCTGGCTCACCTCACTCTGTATAATGGGCTCCAGTTTCATCCATCTCATTAGAACTGATTCAAATGAATTCTTTTTAATGGCTGGGTAATATTCCATGGTGTATATGTACCACAGCTTCCTTATCCATTCATCTGCTGATGGGCATCTAGGTTGCTTCCATGTCCTGGCTATTATAAACAGTGCTGCGATGAACATTGGGGTGCACGTGTCTCTTTCAGATCTGGTTTCCTCAGTGTGTATGCCCAGAAGTGGTATTGCTGGGTCATATGGTAGTTCTATTTCCAGTTTTTTAAGAAATCTCCACACTGGGTAACAATTCTTATAATGACATTTCTTGCTTTCTTTGTGCATGTACTTGAATTTCTAAAAATTCTGTTGATTGGAAAAATTGTAGCTTTATATTGTTCTTTTAAAAATTCAGACCACTGCTTATTTGTTCATGTAAGATTATAGGAGCAAATTTACTCCTATAAACACCTCTTATTGCATTGTGCAGTAAATGGGATTGTTTTGTGTATATAATGTCTTGATGTCAGATTAGTATATATTTTAAGCTTCATATTTGTTTTACCAAAATATTTGTGGTTACCACATATTCTCATTGATATTATTAGAGATTTAACTTAGAATTTTTCTACTTGGACTTCTGGACAGGTGTAATAAATCCTTAGATAGCAATAATGTGCTATTTTTAAAAGAATGACAAAGACTTATTTGTAACTGCTAATCTCTGTGAATCAGGTTTTTTTTTTTTTTTAATACTGGGCAATAAACAAAACAGATTTGTCCCAGTCTTCCAGAACTTTGTTTGTGTTCAGCAGAAGAGTTTCACTGTAAATATTATAAATTTGAGCTTTTCAAATACACTAACAGAATAAAATGCTGCTTTAATTTGTTTCTCATATTGTAGGTCCATATAAAATTTCACTTAGAAAAGCGTTCCTTTGCTTAAAAAATTTTTTTAAATCCCCTGGATTATGATCTATAAAGTTTCTTTTGTCATTAGCACCTGAAATTGTCAACATTTCAAGGATGCTGTTGTCACTGTTGTGTGATTATTGACCTTTTGAAAGCAGCATTGTATTTAGAAGTAAAATAATGGAATATCCATGACAAAATAGGAAGTAAGAGGAGTATACTCAACTCTTAGGAGTTTGATTTATTTCCTCCTTCCATTCTACTAGTAGTAACAATCACAGACTAGAGCAGATGTATCTGGGTTGAAACCTTGGCTCCATGACTTGGTCTCTCTTGTCGCAGTTTCTCCATAAAATGAGGATAATAAAGTGTCTAACTCAGGGTTATTGTAAATATGAAGTGCACCAATGCACCAATAACCTGTAGACAGTCTTAGCTCAGTGTCTGGAAGAGAAGAAAGTGTCCATAAAACTTAGCTATTATTTTAAAATATGGCTGAGATCATACTGTATGTATTTTATATCTTTTTTCCTCATTTAACAAGTCACAACTCTTTTCTCATATCATTAAAAATTCCACCTGTAAGGTAAATAGGAGAACATTAGGCGCCCTGTATCTCTGACAGTATTGGGCATTCTCATTTTTTTACACCTTTATCAATTTCATGGGTGAAAAATATCATCTCATTGTTTTGACTTCCAACCCCGCCCCCCCCCCCGCCAAGTATAAGCAAGGTTTCGTGGTTTTCACGTTGTTTTAACTGTTCGCGTTTTTTCTTCAGTCTTGCTTGTATAGATCTAAGAATTTCTATATTGATTTAGATAATGCTTTCTATATTTAAAATACATAAATAATTTATTATATTTGTTAATATTTTTGCCATTTTCTATTTCATTAATTTTTGCAGTAACAGGAGTTTTTTAAAGTATATAAATTTATTTTTCTTTGTTTTTGTTAGGTTTTAGATTTAGAAGGGCATTTCTCATTCTAATATCAAATGAATGTATATTTATAATTTCTTTTGGTTTTGAAAAAATTAATTTCTTAATCATCTAAAATATAGCTTATCAGGCTTTAGATGAGTCTGTAACCTAACTTTTGTGCAGACATATGGTTAATGGACATTCATATTCCTTCTGGATGTTGCCTGTTCATGTCTTTGACCATTTTTTTCCCTTCAGGGTTGTCTTTTTTTTTTTTTTTTTCTTACTGGTTAGCAGGAATTCTTCAGATATACAGTAGTTTACAGTAGTTAATCCTTTGTTATATGCATTACACATATTTTTCACCTAATTTCTTCTCACTTGCCTTTTAATTTCACATATGGTGTTTTTATTCATGTAGAAGTTTAAACTTTTTATGTGGTCCCATCTTTGACTTTTTTGTAGCTTTTGAGTTTTGTTTTTTTTTTTCCTTTAATCTTGTTTAACAAAATCTCTACCATCCCAAGATTTTTTTTTTTTTAATTCTCATGTGTTTGATATTTGTTTTTTCATATCGTATTTAACTTGTTCATTTTGTGTGGAATTTACTGTTTTGTCTGATGTAGGGGTAGAGATCTTTTTTCTCAACTGACAAGCTTTTCCTAATTTCACTTATTGACTTGTCCATGTTTGAAGTGCTGCAAGAATTTCCTTATATACGTAGGGCCTCTGGATGCTCTGTTCATTTCCCCTGGTGTGTTCGTGTATGTTTCTGGAGAATTTTATTACACAGTCCCCCTTTCCCCTGCAGCTTTATAGACTACAGTTTGATACCAGATAGAGCAATTATGCTCATTTTCAATTTTTTCTGGGCTATTATCATGCATTTATTGTTTCAGGTGAATTTTAGAATTTATTTTGATAAGCTCTAAAAAAAATCCCATTGAAATTTTTATTAGAGTTGTACTGACTTTATAGGTGAATTTGGGAAGGAGACAGCCTTCACTAAAATCTTTTTTATCAAGGAACAAACATTTTGACTTTCTGCTTCTTCTGGAGTTGCTAAATCTCATGCAAATTTAACCTAGATGTCCATTGTGTTTTGTTTTGTATGTGATTGATGTGGTACTAGAAATTGAGAAATTTTATGATGGTATTCTGGTGTGATCCAGGAATGTTAGAATTCTCTCCAGTCCACAGCCACTGTTTTCAAGTCTTTGGAGTTCCTAAGGGAGAGATTTATATTAAGTATTTGTACTGGCAATAAAAACCCCCAGACTTTGCCTTTTATTCTTGACTAGGACTTGAGCACCAAACCCCAAGACAGAAGACTCGAATGAGCCCCACTGCTTTATGTGGAGTTGCTGTTTTTCTCAATTTAGTTTAGCTTCATTTGTTTGAAACTGACCCAGGCCATGAGATGGATGCCCTCCATCTCCCCAGTTTTCTAGCACAGCTAGATCTTTCCCTTGTGATGTGGGCAAAGCTGGTCTGACTCATTCGTATCAGTGCTCAGGGCCTTGTAACCAGAGAGAGCCCATTTGCCCCGGCTGACTGCTGATCTGGCCTTGGCCTCCTGCCTCTGGCCTTTTCTGCCCAAGTAGTAGGTTTAGCCCTGGCTCTCCCTTGGAGTAGCAGAAGTCCTCTCTTGAAGGCGTCTCGTGCCACTTCAGTCACATGGAAGACACGTAAAAATGAGCCTGCACCTGTGTGCTGACCTTTTCATGGCGATTCTGCCCAGTGGTGCAGACCTAACAGTTCTCTCCATTCTATCTTCTTCTGTCCTGAGAATCAGGGAGAAGAGTGAGAGGGGCCTTCGTTTCTCACTTCCAAAGACAACATGAAAACTTAGAACCGTTTTCAGAAGCATTGGTTTTCTCTTGGTTGTTGCTTTTCCCAAATCAGCCAGAGAGAGGTGGAATAAAAACTGGCTCGCTGAGTATTGTGCATAACCCGTATGCTTTCTAAACTATGCACCAGCCTGCAGTGAGTGACTGATTACTCAGGAGACGTTCTCTTCCTTTGCTTAATGGTTCACCACACACTCTTGATAGTCCTCCCACCACTTGGTTCCTTCCCAGTGTTTTGGTTTTTTTTACTGGCTTCTCCTCCTGTACCTGCCCGTTAAATGTTGGCATACCCGGGATCAGCCCCATACCTTCTTGTCAGTCTTCTTTCCCTCAACAGTCATCTCCCTGTCCATGATTTCCCTGATAGGTGAATCCAAAATTTCTCTCCTCTGGACCTCTCCTTTGAGCTCGAGATCAACATATCTAATTGCCCACTGGACATCTCTGCCTGGATGTCTCAAAGGTACTATAAATTCACCATGTCCAAGCTTTATTTCATATCTTTCCCCTGAAAATGCTGTTTCCTTATCTCAGTGAAAGGCATGCCCACCCAAACTGGTGTGCAAGTCAGAAATCTGGCAGTTTCCCTTGGCTGTCTCTTTATTCCTCTCTTCCCCCAGCAAACCCCATCAGTTACCAAGTCCAGCTGACTTTTTTACATCTTTTTTTTTTTTCCTGATTTGTAACCTTTTCACTTTTGTTCTGATACATACAGAAAAATCATTGGTCTGTGCATCTTTCTTTGATGTAGTGATTAAAAAGCATAAGCCTTGTAACCAACATCCAGGTCACTAAGTATTTGTCAGCATCGCAGAAAGCCCTCCTTAAAATTCCTCCTTATGAACTATACTTCTGCTCCTTCACTAGAGTGATCTCTGTCCTGACTTGTATATATATATATATGTGTGTATGTTACATACACAGAGATCTAATTTTATTTATTTGTTTTTAGCTGTGCTTTCTCTTCACTGCTGTACGGGCTTTTCTCTAGTTGCAGTGAGCAGGGTTACTCTTCATTGTGGTATGTGGGCTTCTCATTGTGGTGGCTTTTCTTGTTGCAGAGCACTGGCTCTGGGGTGCGTGGGCTTCAGTAGTTGCAGCTCATGGGCTCTAGAGCGCAGGCTCAGTAGCTGTGGGGCATGGGCTTAGTTGCTCAAAGGCATGTGGGCTCTTCCTAGACCAGGGATTGGACCCATGTCTCCTGCATTGGTAGGCAGGCTCTTTACCACTGAGCCATCAGGGAAGCCCTCTGCCCTGACTCTTATGATATCATAATCACTTTCTTACTTTTCTACCTAAGGTTGCACCCAAATTTGGTAGTTTAGTTTTGCCTGCTTTTTCAACCTTATATAAATGGAACCATTTATTTTGTATACTTTACTCTGACTCTTTTCACTCAACATTATTTTGTGAGATTCATCTGTGTGTGACAGAGCTGTAGTCGGTTCGTCATTGTGGGATGTTCTGTTATACAAATATATCACAGTTGATTATTTTGCCCTTTTTTACAATGAGTTGCACCAGTTTAGAGTTCTATCAGCAATGTATGAGAATTCCTATTATTCTACCTCTTTGCCAAGCCTTGGAATTGTCAATCTGTTCAGTTAACCTTTCTGGTTTATATATAATGGATTTTTGTGTGTACTGTGAGGTATATGTCATATCCAGTAAGTTGCAAAAATTTTAAATGTACACCTTGAAGAATATTTTGCATATGCATGTACCATATTCACATGAAAATGTAGAGCATTTCCATCACTCGAGAAAGTTCTCTCACACTCCTTTGCTTACAGAATCTGTATTCTGATAAAACTGCTTTGACTGGTATAAATTTGTTTTGCCTATTCTTGAACTTCATGTCAATGGGCTGTCATAACAGTATGCATTCTTTTGTGTCAGACTTCTTTTGCATCATAATAATGTTTTTTGCAATTTATCCAATTTGTTGGTTTTATCAGTTATTCTTTTTTCATTGCTTAGTCACATTTTATGATTATCATTTTTTTTTATTGATTGTTGTTTCTAAGTTTGGCTATTTTGAATTAAGTTGCTATGAATATTCTCGTGCACATCTTTCTATATATACATACTCATTTCTCTTGAGTATATATTGAGGAGTGGATTTTGGGTCATCAGGCAGGCATTTAATTTTATTAGAAACTACAGAATAGTTTCCCAAAGTGGTTGTACTATTTAACACTCCTCGTTGGTTTTAATTTGCATTCCCTTGATTACTACTGTGATTGAGCAGCCTTTCGTTTATTTATTGACCGTCATCTTTTAGAAGGACTCATTAAAATCATTTGCCCCATTTCCTATCTGCTGTTCTGTCTTTTTCTTATTTGTGTGTGTGTGTGTGTGTGTGTGTGTGTGTGTATTTTCGGATACCTATATTGCAGATTTCATCTTCCACTTATGGCTTGCCTTACCTTTTCATTTTCTTAAAGGTATTTTTGGATTAACAAATTCTCAATTTTAGTTTTTATTTTTAACATTTGGATTTTCCCAACCCAGGGATCGAACCCAGGTCTCCTGCATTGCAGGCGGATTCTTTACCAGCTGAGCCACAAGGGAAGCCCACACGTTCTCAATTTTAATATAGTTAAGTACATTAGTCTTTTCCTTTATAATTAGAACTTTTTTATCCAGGTGATGAAGATATATTTGCTATTATTTTCTGTTAGGTTTTGCTATTCACAGATCAATAGTCTATGTGGGATTTTTTTAATGGTGTGAGATAGGGATCAATTTAGTTCTTTTCCTATATGAATATCCAATTACTACTGGGTTGACCAAAGTGTTTGGGCTTTTTCCATTATTTTGTACAGAAAAACCCGAACAAGCTTTTTGGCCAACCCAGTATTATTGTGGCACTGCTTTTTTAAATGTCTGCTCTCCCCTGCTCTGTAGAGTCACTTTGGTCGTGATTCAGCTGGTTGTATAGACAAGGATTTGTCTGGGCCCTCCTATTCCATTTCTCTATTTTGTCTGTCCTTATGCCAAAATGCCATTGCATTAGTAGTCTTATTTCAGTAGTTCTCCTGGGACCATGTAGAGTCCCTGAGACCCTTTAAGGGGTCTCTGAGGTCAAAACTGTTTTCATAGTAATAATATTTGCTTTATTCACTCACTGTCTCATGAGTATACAGTAGGTTTTCCAGAGAATGTGTGACGTGTGATATTGAAGTTGATTGAATAAAGGAGCAGATTTGAGAATCCAGCCATCTCCTATTAAGCTAGATGTTAAAGAGATTTATAAAAATGTAAAACCGTGCCACTCTTCTCACTAAATGTTTTGTTTTGGAAAACAGTTGTTTTTCATAAATTTATTTCTGTTAGCATGTGATAAGTTTCTTGTTATTTTAAAATGAATTTTCTGTTTAGTTTCAGAGGTAAAAAATAAACTCCCATAAACTAAAGCTCTTTAGAGTTTCAATAACTTGTAAGAGTATAAGACTAAAAAGTTTGAGAATTACTAGTTTGATAAATCTTGATATGCAATAGATAATTCTTGGTTATTTTGGGCTCCTTGCATTTGCATATACCTTTTAAAATCAGCTTGTAAGATTCTGCAATGATAAGTTTAGGTGCAATTGAAATCTTTATAGCAATGAGTCTTCTAGTTCATGAATATTATCTCTCCTTGTGTTTTGATCTTCTTTTGTTTTTTTTCTCAATGGTTTATAGACTTCTAGAGGTATTGCATATCTTATTAATGGAATTTTGAATAGAAAAAAGTAATTTAACAATAGGCATAAAATAAAAATCATCAACATTATGCCATAGCTGGGCAATGTTTTTTTTTAGTGCTATATAAAATAATTGTATCTTTTTAGAAAAATTTTTGTTGGAGTATACTTGATTTATAGTGTTGTCTTAGTTTCATATTGAAGGTATCTTGAAGTTCATGAAATATAATCTGTAAACCCAGTGTAATAATAATATCTCAAACAAAATTTTCAAAACTTGATTCTAAAGTTCATATGAAAGGACAAAAGTGGAATTTTTCATAAAAATCATGGAAAAGCCGGTGTTCATGAAGAAGGGATTAATGCTATTAGAGTCTGTGTTAAAGCTGAAGTAATTAAGAGCACCAGAGTAGACAAGTTACACTGGATAGAGTTGAGAGGACTGAAGTGGCCTCATTTATAGAAATGTCAAATGTGATAAAGATGAAAACAAATTTTCAATAAATAGTATTGGGTAAACTCAGTAGCCATTTGGAAAAAAAAAAAGCTAGCTTGTGATCTCACTTTAAAAGAGAAAAACCTTGGAGAAGAAAATGGCAACCCACCATGGAGAAGGAAATGGCAACCCACTCCAGTTTCTTGCCTGGGAAATCCCATGGACAGAAGAGCCTGGTGGGCTACTGTTCATGGGATCGCAAAAGAGTCAGACATGACTTAGCAACTAAACTACAACAACAAAACCACAAACAACTTGGGTCTTTCTGCCTCCCAGAAAATAAACATTTTTTTTAAATGAAAAAGAAAAACTTTTGTTGAAATGCAATTCACAGGAAAGTACATATATTTAAGGAATCAACTCAACAAATTTTTATGTATGTATACACAAAGTACTCACTGCCTTAATCAAGATGTAGACTATCTCCAACACTTAGAAATTCTTTCTTGTGTTCTTCCCAGTCAATATGACCTCCCCTAGTGATAACCACTATTCTGACCTTTGCCCATAGATTAGTTTTGCCTGGTTTTGGTCTCCACATAAATTGAATCATATGGTAAGTCTTTTGGGTCTAGTTTCTTTTGCTTAACATTATGTATGAGATTTATTTATGTTGCACGTAGCAACATAATGAAAGCATTTTTATTATGTATGATTGGTGAAAAGAGTTTGATTTAGCTAACATGTAGGGGAATAGCTACTTCCATTTTAGTAATAGTTCTTTGTTAGTGTTGTGTCGAATTATATTGTGTTAATATGTCACACTTTATTCTACTGTTGATAGAAATTTTGGTTGTTTATATTTTGGGGGGTAAAACTGCTGAGAACATTCTTACGCATGTTTGTGGGGAGAGCACAAATGTTCATTTTCTGTTGGAATTGAGAGGAAATGCTGTGTCATAGGATATGTGTATGTTTAATTTTAGTATATATTGCCAAACAGTTTTCCAGAGTGACTCTACCAGCTTATACCCACCAGCAAGTATGAGAGTTCTATTTACCCTAAGTGTTGTGAAACACCAGAAACTATAAAGAAAAAAAGTTGATGAGTTTGCATAAAGACAAATAAAACCTATGCACGGCAATAACTAACATAAACAAAATTAGAACTCCAAAGACATACTGGGAAAAAACTTGCCATGCATCATATTTAAGGAGCTTGTTATTGTTCAGTCACTCAATTGTGCTGACTCTTGGTGATCCCATGGACTGCAGCACGCCAGGCTTTCCTCTTCTTCACCATCTCCTGGAGTTTGCTCAGACTTATGTCCTTTGAGTTGATGATGCCATCCAACCATCTTATCCTCTGCTGTCCCCTCCTCTTCCTGCCTTCCATCTTTCCCAGCGTCATGGTTTTTTCCAGTGAGTCGGCTCTTCGCATCAGGTGGCCAAAGTATCAGAGCCTCAGCTTCAGCAGCAGTCCTTCCAATGAATATTCAGGACTGATTTCCTTTAGAATTGACTGGTTTGATCTCCTTGCAGTTCAAGGAACTTGCAAGAGTCTTCTCCAACCCCACAGTTCAAAAGCATCATTTCTTCGATGTTCAGCCTTCTTTATTGTCCAATTCTCACATCTATTCATGACTACTGGAAAAAACCATAACTTTGACTATGTGGACCTTTGTTGGCCATGTAATGTCTCTGCTTTTTAATACGCTGTCTAGGTTGGTCATAGCTTTTCTTCCAAGGAGCAAGCGTCCTTTAATTTCATGGCTGCAGTCACCATCTGCAGTGATTTTGGAGCCCAAGAAAATAGCATCTGTCACTGTTTCCATTGTTTCCCCATCTATTTGCCATGAAGTAACAACCAGATGCCATAATCTTAGTTTTTTGGATGTTGAGATTTAAGAAGCTAATTTTCTTTCAAAAAAACCAGGAATCCATTTAAATCAATATAGAAAAGACCAACAACTCAATAGACAAGTAGACACAGGACATTCAGGGGCTTCCCAGGTGGTAAAATATCTGCCTGCCAATGTAGAAGATGCAGGAGATGTGGGTTCTATCCCTGGATCAAGAGGGTCCCCTGGAGAAGCAAATGGCAACCCACTTCAATATTCCTGCCTGGAAAATCCCATGGACAGAGGGGCCTGGCGGACTATATAGTCTATGGAGTCACAGAGTCAGACACGACTTAGCAACTGAGCATGCATGCACAGTTCAAAGACAGTTGAGAGTAAAAACAATTTTTAAACAGGAAATAATTCTCAGTTTCAGTGATAATAAGAGAAAAGCAAACTGAAAGTATATTAAAAGCATTTTTAATAAATATGATTGGCAAAGAGAAAAAAGTTTAATTTGGCTAACATGTAGGGGAATAGCTACTTCCATATAGTAACTGTAGGATTCTAAACTATGGAGGAAGATGGTATCCATTAAAATTAAGAATGCGCATGTCTCAAGAGTAGTATGGATAAATTGTGATGTATTAAACAATGAATTATTGCAGAGAGCAAGAATGAATGATTTATAGGACTTCCCTGGCAGTTCAGTGGTTAAGATACCATGCTCCCAATGCAGGTAGCACGGGTTCAATCCCTGGTCTGGGAATTAAGATCCCACATGCCATGTGGCCCAGCAGAAAGAAAAAAAAGGAATGAATGAATTACGATTCACAGATCATATAAATGATTCTCACAAACATATTATTGAGTGGAAGCTGCTGCTGCCAAGTCGCTTCAGTCATGTCCAACTCTGTACGACCTCATAGATGGCAGCTGACCAGGCTCCCCCATCCCTGGGATTCTCCAGGCAAGAACACTGGAGTGGGTTGCCATTTCCTTCTCCAGTGCGTGAAAGTGAAAAGTGAAAGTGAAGTCGCTCAGTCGTGTCCGACTTTTAGCGAACGCGTGAACTGCAGCCTCCCAGGCTTCTCCGTCCATGGGATTTTCCAGGCAAGAGTGTTGGAGTGGGGTGCCATTGCCTTCTCCGATTGAGTGGAAGAGCTAGACACAAAAGTTCAAAACCAGACACAATTAATCTATGGTGTTATAAATCAGGGTAGTGTTACCCTTGATGGAATTCACTGAAAGGGAACACAAGAAGGGTTTGAGGGCTTGTAATGTCCTATATCTTGATGTGGGTGCTGGTTACACAGTTGTGTTTACATTGGGAAAATTCATCAAGCCATAAATCTAGGATTTGTATATTTTTCTGAATGTATGCTATAGTTTAATAATAATTTTATAAAGTGTATATACAGTCATAAAGCACATGCCTTTGTTTTAGCAATCCCTTCTATGCTCATAAGTACACACATACATAAACATACACGTTTGTATTTATGGGGATGAAACAGTATGAACATAATCACTGCTGTGTTTATAACAGCAAAATTTTGGGCAAAACCTGTTTACCCATCAGTTGGGAGCTGGTAGAATAACTAATGGTTATAGTCATACAATGAATTAGTAGTAGCTCTCAAAAGTTCTATATGCACTCCTTTAGAAATGTCTCTAAGATACATTAAATGAAGAGACCAAGGTGCATGAACACTATATGTAGTTTGTTGTCATTTCCATATGTGTATTTTTTAAGGCACGTACATACAGACTTATATAGAATATCTCTAGAAGGATAGAAAATATGCATATATATGTATATGGACAGAAAAATATGTGTGTGTATACTTTTTTTTTTACTCTTTGAGAAGTGGGTGAGTGGAGGACATAATGGGAAACACTCTCCTATTATTATTTTGTGACTTTTAAATTTAAAAAAATTTAAATTATCACAAAATACACAAAGCATAAATTTTACCATCTTAACCATTTTAAGTGTGCAGTTCAGTATTTACTGTTAAGTTTATATACATTGTTGTGCACCCAACCTCCAGAGCCTTTCTTACTCATTAAGTGACTCTAAAATTTCCTACCCATTTCCTCTTCACCTTAATCCCTAGCTGTTATCATTCTACTTTTGTTTTTTCTATGACTTTGACTACTCTGGATGCCTCATAAAAGTAGAGTCATAAAGTATTCGTCTTTCTGCAATTGGCTTATTTCACTTAGCATAACATCCTCAAAGTGCATTTAAACTATTTTGTGACCTTTGTGTTCTGTACCTTGTTCATTTATTATTTAGTTTTAAGAGATCATTAAAGTAAAAAGTTAAAACTGTATTGTTCAGAGATGCTAATCAGACAGTAAAAAGTTGATCCTGTGTATTACTCACCTAACCAACATTTAACACCAGTTTTGGCAGCAAAAGCACTTTATGCCAAAGTGCTATTTGAAGCTTTATCTCACCTCATGTTTCTCCTGTTTTCATCTGTAGGTGCCAACCAAACTACAGGCTCATGAAGTTCTGTCTCTTGACCATCAGCCTGCTCAGTAGTTTTTCCCCTGGCCTTACTGTCCAACTTTGGTCTTCTCAAAATCTACCTCTTCACCCCAGGCACAGTTTGGTTCTGTGCCAAGGGAATTGCTTTCTCTTGGCAGCTTTCTCCACTATTTCTGACCTATTTTAAAGGGGGTTTTCATTCTGCTAGGTATTCAGTACTGCTTGAGATCATTAGTCTAGAGCCTTCTGTAGTAATATTGTTTCATTGGAACCTTTGACTGGGGGAATTGATGTGGAGATAGAAGAACAGGTTGAAATGACTTTGAAGTTTATGGGAGGACCTTGTCCCGTTAAATAGAACAGAGGGGGACAGGCAGGTCCTAGGTGGAAGATATATGGTTTGGGGAAATATTGACTTGAGATGCTGGCCTATGAAACAGCAGGAGCTGACATAGAAATGGGGATTTAGAAAATAAACTTCTCATTGTAAATTTAGTTTGTGTATGTATATGTATAATGAAAATACAGAAAATATATAGAATAAAAAGTATTCATAAACAGTTATTAACATTGAATTAACTTCTTTTTTTGTGTGTATGTGGTTACGTACATATAAATGTACATATATAAACTCAAATTTCAAGATGTAGTTGAGATTTTGCATTTTGTATTCTGCTTTCTTGTGTGTGTGTTCTATTCATGAATGAAGAAGTCCAAGGCCGGTTACATATGGTGCTTCTCTTGTGTTAAGAGTCAGCAGCAGAAGAGGTCACAAATGAAACTGTGAGGCTTGTTGAAATTACACATGGTACTATGCTGCACAGATGGAGAAGGAAATGTGGCAAGCACAGGACTTTGGAAAGTTGCCTGTATTTGAGGATTCAAGAATAAATCATAATCAGAGAAGCAGAATTAAGAGAGTGTAGTGTCAGATTGAGAGTGGAGCAAATTCCAGGAAAAAATAGATTTTTTTTTTTTAAAGAGGGAGTGCTGGATGAAGACTAAGACAAAGGCTTTAAGAAATTGTAAAATCGATAGTTGATATACCATATTTTTACCGTATTTATTCTGTCCAGCATTGTATGGAATAACAGGGACTGAATTTACCTTGCTACCTTAAGCAATTAGAAAACTAGGCAATATATGAAATAACAGACAAACACAGGAATGTGATCACTGAAAGAAGGGAAACAAATCTAAGGAGCCTCTGTGGTTGCCCCACTTTATTATCTGGAGGTAGTTTTTGGGCTGCAGAGCAGGAGTGGGGAACCCAAATAGAGCCCGGTGATCTCACTGAGTTGAGAAGACAGAGAAGTTTGAAGGGGCCAAGACAGCTATAATTTGTGGGGCAGACAAGAGGAGGAAGTGGCACAGAAAACGCCAGAGATATGCAGAGGTGTCCCTTTGAGTCTGGCTGAGTACTGATCTGCACACGCATGAGAGGAGATCACCTGAGGCCAGAGAAAACCGTGCTGGAAAAATGGTGAGCCGGAACTCAGCCAGGCTGGGAATATCTATGTCCTCACTTGCCAGAGTATGTACGGGCATTAAAAAGGTACTGCCTTGGTAATAGGGATCAATTAGCCTTAAATTGAGGCTGCTCTGGACCCACTCCAGCAGAGCACAAAAGCAAGCCTTGGAGGATCCAACTGATTTCAAGAAACTTAACTGCACACCAGCATGAAGTCAACCACTATTTAAAGGAGTATAGCAAAATCCAGCACCCAAAGCATAAAATTCACAATCGAATCAAAAGTTAGCAGACAAGCAAAGAACCAGAAACTGGGGACTTCTCTAGTTGCGATGCACGGGTTTAGTTGTGCCATGACATGTGGGGTCTTGGTTCCCCAACCAGGGATCCATCCACATCCCCTGCACCATCAGGGAAGTCCCTGTGTGTTTTTGTTTTTGTTTTTTTAAGAACAAAATTGAGACTGTGCTCTTTGTTTTCATTTAATTTTGAATTGTAAGCATTTTGACTTGTAATAAAGTATTTGAAAGCAGCTTTTGATGTGTGTGTAGAATTCCACTAAATGGCCAAAATGTAATTTAATTTGTTTAGTCCTAGATTGTTTCCCGTGTAGGTTTTTTCAATTTGTTGTTTTAAATGCTGTGATGAGCATCCTTGTACACTTTTATGTAAACCTTTACCTCATTGGTTATTTTTCTTTAACCAACCATTTTCAGGCTATATTCCTGGAGGTAGAATTGTAAAATTTAATTCTAGACAATTATAGCAATTTATGTTCCCTCTATAGCATATAGGAATGCTGAATTAACGTCATCCTTGTCCACCTGTAATAGTAGTTAAACACTGCCTAAATGTTTAACATGAAGCATTATAACAGTTGTTTTAATTGTAGGTAACTTGACTTCCACTCTGAAGGCTTATAAGGATACTGTTTCTCTGAAGTTTGAAAATTCTACCAGAATGTCTTTGTATTAAATTTGGCTAGAAGACAAAATTGTACATTTGTTTTTCCTTCTCCTTCTTCCTCTTTTTCCTTCTTTTCTTCCTTTCTCTATTCTTCAGCAGTATATTGTTTTTATTTCTTTGGTTATTGCTTCAGCCTCATTTGTTCTAGAAGATGAACTTTTCCATGTCTATCTTATTCACTATTGTTTCCTCACTGCCTAACTATATTATACTATATGCTCAATAAACTTGTAGAATAATGAACTCTTTTCCTTTCTACAGCTCTTATTGGTAAAAGTTGATCTGTATAATATTTCTAACTTTTAAATTTCATTGATCTGTTTTGTCCTTTTGATTAGAGTTGTGGGATCATTTGTCCATTTGTGTTATCATGTCATTAATTTTCATTTGGTAATACTTCATCTGCTGTTCATTGCTTCTATTGCTATTTCAAATTTGGCAAATCGTGTTTTTCATCTCAGAAAATTTTTTCATCTTTGTGAAATCGTTCCTTATCTTAGATTATTCTCACCTTGTGATTATTTACATATGCAGAATTCTCTCAAATTCTTTTAAAACATTAACTTTTCACCTCAATTTATACCAGCTTTTTTAGACTCTTAGCTTTTTATATCTTTTTAATTTTTTTTATTACCTCTAGGGAATTTAAACCAGTAGGAAATAAAAAAAATGGAGTGTCCATTTGTTGATTAGTTTGTCATTTGTTTCTTTACCTCAACCACTTAAACACACAATTTAAATGTGGTATCACAAGATATTTAGTAGTAGAAATTTAGACTCAAGGGTTATTAGCAAATAGTGCTATGTGGGTCTATTCTAGAAAACACCTACTTCTTGAGCTATTTTTTGAGACCTCCAAAGGTAGAGAGCTGAATCAAAGAAACAGGTAATCAAAGAAATTTTGAATACAAACTACCTATTCTTGAGAAGACCACAAATTCAGAACTCAAAGAGTGGGAACTATTCCTTTCCTTAATTACATACACTTTGGAATTTGACCTTGGGAACTCAGAAATGAATAAGAGTTCCTGTCCTCCAGGAGTCCCTCACCTGTGTCTTACATTAGACAGAATTGTTGGGGGGGGGGGGTGGTGATGTATCGGATGCTGAAGGAGCTCCACAGTTCCTGGTCTCCGTTTTCTTCTGAGAGAAGCCAGGAGACATGCAGAGTGAGATTGCATTTTGGAGTAATAGACTAGAACCTGGAATGAGTGAAAAAATTACAAATTAAGATTAAAAATTTTTTTTCTTAGTTTGAGTCCTCGCATAAGGGTAGAAAACGACAGTAAAATTGACTAAAGGTAATTTGAAGGAGAATGGGACTGAGCAACAAGTGCTTGACAAACTCAGTTTTGTATATACTTGAATCCTTGTTACTTTGCATATTTAATGTGAAATTAATTGCTTAAGCCTCAAGTTAGAATGGAAGTTTAAAATGTTTTTCCTAATACCTGAAAACTATTCCTGGGTAGCAGTATTTCTAATGATCTCAGGCATCCTCCTTCCCAATCCTGATTACTGTCTGGCTTTGCTTTCACATTACAGAATGACCCACAGTTCTTTACAGAATGAACACATCCTGGTGTTCAGTTTTGATTACTGGCAACATACGCCACTGTGAACACTACAGGTTTTGTGTTTTGTATTTTAATCGTGGTGGAAAGGTCTAATATTTTCATCAATATTAGCTAGGCTAATGGTGTACTAATCTCTGAACCAGGTGTTTAATTAGTTTTCAAGTTCAAATTCACTTAAACTTCAGGGAGTCTGAGATTAAAATCAGAACACTTTGATATTTCCAAAGACAATTTTGTTCAGCTTGTTAACACTAAACTGGATAGGTTTTGTTCTTAAGAGAATCTTCCTTGTTCCCCTCCACCCCCACCCCGCCATCAAAGACATCAGTTTCAGTGGATTTTGGATTAAATATGAAAATGTGCTCTAGTCCATGCTTTCATTATTTAAGCAAGCAATATGTCAGGCCTAGTAACTCCTCTGCTACCTGAGGTCCATGAGTACTTTGCACATGAATACCCACAGGTGGATAACATATTTTCCTCTACCCATCAGATTTCAAGATATTTAAAAATTAAGGTTTACTTTAGGTGTTTATTCACAAAATCTTAATAAACATATGTTCAGAATTTATGTGAATTTACTCTGTTGACACAGACTCAGGACACAAATATCTATCTGAAGTTAGCCCAGTGTTTTGTGAACTGTGGTGAAGGAAGAGTGAGATTTCCAGTCAATTATGGGCCAATATTTGTGCAAAGTGAATTATTAAAAAATAGGTGAAAGCAACAAAACAACAGACATGCTAAATACAAGCTCATGTAGTTGAATCATCTTACAAAATTACATTTTAATGATTAATATAAGCAGTAAATAACAGAATACAGAGTTACAAAAACTGTAAAAAAAGAAAAGAAAACTACCTGTGTAGTCAATGTGGTGAATTTCTCTGTTCTTAATGTAATTTTGTGGTTGTAACTAAAAAAAGTTATGCAATAGCTATTAGGTATTCTAAATACCTAACATACACCTTGAACAAACACTGTTTTATCAATATTTTAAAAGTTTTTTTAAAAGATTTTATTTATTGTTCTTGGCTGAACTGAGTCTTCATTGCTGCATATGGGCTTTCTCTAGCTGTGGCCAGCAGGGGCTACTCTCTAGTTGTGGTACGTGGGCTTCTCGTTGCAGTGGCTTCTCTTGTTGCAGAGCACAGACTCAAGGGTGAACGGGCTCAGTGGTTGGGGCACACGGGTTTAGTTGCCCCATGGCATGTGGGATCACCCCTTCCTGGACCAGGGACTGAACCAATGTCCTTACATTGGCAGGTGGATTCTTAACCACTGGACCACCAGAGAAGTCCAGTGTTTAAAAGTTTTAATGTGATAAGCTCACTTCTTGCTTGTTAACTTATCTAGGTTGAAGACAGCACTATTTTCAGGTAATAACATATAGCTAATCTGTTGTGCTTTGATTTAATAATACTCAAGTAGGGAAACCATCTTTACTGAGTGTTGTTGATGGGACTGGAAGAAGAGATACTGAAGGCAATGTCATCAAGCTCAGGATATTCATTTAGAATTTCATCCAAAAACAAGTGCTGTAGTCTCAAATGTATCCCTTACCATTCAAGAGTAGCCAGTTCCAGTAGTTTATATGGTGAACAGTTAAATTGTATTTAAATGAAAGAAATGGGTTTAGTTCTATTACACTTACTGTCTATGGATGCTATTGGGTTGGAAAGTTAAATTTCAAAATTTCATTGGAAAGTGTGGATTGAGGCAACATTTCCAAGCAAATATCTTTGATATAATTGTTCGTTTGTCTTTTAACAATTGTGTTTAGTGTTTTAGCCTTGCAATCCAAAGTGCAAGAATAGGATGCCTCTAAAACCAACATTTATTGAGAGAATGTTGAATATGTGCTTTTGTTAGCCTAATTCAGTGCTCTTTCTTTCAGAAAATTCTTTTGGCTCTGAGCTTATTTTTGTGTATTTTTGCAAGTGTTGTTCAGTCACTAATTCATGTCTGACTCTTTGAGAGTCATGGGCTGCAGCAAGCCAGGCTTCCCTGTTGACATTCCACTATCTCCCAGAGTTTGCTCAAGTTCACGTCCATTGAGTCGGTGATGCTATCTAACCAACTCATCCTCTGCTGCCCTCTTCTCCTTTTGCCTTCAGTCTTTTCCCAGCATATCACGGTCTTTTCCAATGAGTTGGCTCTTCGCCGACTTTGTGAGTGGTCCTTAAATTTTGATATTTTTGTTGCTCCATTAACTAGTATATCTCTGCAGTTAACACACATGATGATAACACTTTACCATCAGTTATGGCTACAAATTGATGATATGGGGCTTCCCCGGTGGCTCAGATGGTAAAGAATCCATCTACAATGCAGAAGACCTAGATTCAATCCCTGGGTTGGGAATATCCCCTGAAGAAGGTAATGGCTACCCGCTCCCAGTATTCTGGCCTGGAGAATTCTATGGACAGAGGAGCCTTTCAGGCTACAGTCCATGGGGTCGCTAAGAGTCGAACACAACTCAGTGACTTAAAAAAAGACTACAGAACTGAACTCAGTATATAAGAGATCATACTCCTGGGTGAAAGAAGGCCTCTTTTTGATCTACATCTGTTTGGAATCACTCCTTTACCCTCATTTGCTTTGCAGATACGAACACATTCAGAAAAGAGGTATCTTTTCCACTAAAATGTTGCTGAAAAATCTACTGAAGCTTGTTTGTCCATGTGTAAATTTGGTCAAAAATCATATAAATTTCACTTCTCTCATTTAGCTAATGATATTATAATTTAAAAAACATGATTAAGAATAAACTGTTATAAAATTAACTAGTTATAAAAGTGAGTAAACCTGTGTATTTTCTCAGGTTTTTATAAACCTTTTAGATAGTCGACAAAGTAACCTTAAAATGTCACATGAAACTGTTATACTGTGCTTCACTAGTGCACGTCATGCCAGATGCAATTCATCACATAAGCCTGACAACACTTGGAGCTGTGTATATTTTCTTCATCAAGACAAATCTGCTAATCATGTACCTTGATGTCATGGCAATGTCAAATGTCTATAAAAATTTGTAAGTGCTTACTTTCAGTTTCTAAACTGATTTCATCGCAGATCCATAGCAGATAGTTCATAGATCATCACTGATGTGTGATCCATGCTTTCAGTAGCAGCGGACCTCTAGTAGAGTTGTAGACTTTATGTGCACGATACTTAAATCTGTAGGAAATAACCAGCTTCATTGCATCTTTTTAAAGATTTATACCCATTACATGGCACAACAGAGCATATTATGCACTGTATGTGCTTAGTTGCTCGGCTGTGTCTGACTCTTTGTGACTGTATGGACTGTAGCCCGCCAGGCTCCTCTGTCCATGGGATTCTCCGGACAAGAACACTGGAACAGGTAGCCATACCCTTCTTCAGGGGATTTTCCCCACCCAGGGATCGAGCCTGAGTCCTCTGCATTGCAGGCAGATTCTTTACCAGCTGAGCCACCAGGGAAGCCCTATCACACACTGTTGAGGTATATAATTCCATAATAAGGTAATATTAAGGCAAGAAACACTGTACTTTATATTTAGTGATTATTATATTTTAATTTTCAAAATTTGCAGTGCTTTCATGAAAAAATGTGCAGACATCTATTGTTTTAACTGGAATTTCAGAACACTTGAAAGTAGATATGAGCTGTTCTCTTTTGGCTGTGCTGGGTCTTCTTTGCTGCCCATGGGCTTTCTGTAACTGCGGTGTGCAGGCCTCTCGTGGTGGCTTCTCTGGATGTGGAGCACGGGCTCAGTAGTCGTGGCTCATGGGCTTAGTTGCCCCATGGCATGTGGGATCTTCCTGGACCAGGAATCAAACCCAAGTCCCCTTCATTAGCAGGCAGATTCTTAACCACTGGACCACCAGGGAAATCCTGTGAGCTGTTTATAAGGCATGAATTTGCAGATGTAACTTCTTAATGTTGGTGGAGCTGCCGGGTACTGTTTCTTCCCCAAGAAGCCATCAAGAACCACTGTGTGGTGTAAGCTGTGGCTCTTCCCAAGATCACAGTGCTTACAGCTGACCCTTTTTAGTGCATACTTAACCCCCATGTTTCTGAGCTGGCCCCACCGGGTGTGTTCTGATTTATGTAATCGATAAGAATGTGTGAAGAAATGGGTGAGAATAACCCACCATTTTATTACAAGAATTTTCAAGCATTCAGAAAATGTTAAAGAATTTTAGAGTGCCTGTATACCCACCACTTAGATTCTTCCATTAACATTTTACTATACTTGTATTTATTACATGCCTGTACAAATGTCTACACTTCTATCCAACCCTCACTAAAACCTGTCTCCTAAAAACTTCCTCACACACATCATTAACTGAAATTCATTGTTTACAGTCTGTTTTCTTTTGACCTAAAATACACATACAGTGAAATACACAGATTTCAAATGGATAGTCTCTGAATTTTGACAAATGTATATGTCTATGTAAGTCAAATCTGTCAAGATATAGGGCAGTTGTGTTCATTTAGCGGCAGTTTTGCCTCCAAGGGGAGATTTGACAGTTTCTGGAGTTATTTTTGGTTGTCCAGGCTGGGCTGTGTAGTGCTGACATCTAGTGGGTAGAGTCCACTCACAATTCTTTGTCAGTAGTGTCCCATTTGAGAAATCATGTAGAGCATTACCCCAACCCTGGAAAGTTTCATCATGTCTCTGGCCAGTCATCCCCTTCCCTCACCCCCAACATTCCAGTGATAACCATTGGTGTGGGTGTTTTTTTTCTTACTATAGTTTTATTTGTTCTAGAATATCAATATAAATGGGACCAAACATTATATACTTCATGGCAGTCTTGCCTTAAAAAAATAACACAAAACATTGCCTATAACTCATCAAGGGAGGCAATTTTTCCCCCATTAACTATAAAAGAAATCTTTTGCAGGATTTTACATAAAGGACGCAGAGATATATAGACAATATTCTCAGCAACATGCCTATAAGAAACAAATTACAGGTGTTCCCTCAGTATACACAGGGGATTGGCTCCAGGACTTAGCATAGACTGTAAAACCCACAGATGCTCAAGTCCCTCTGTCAGCCCTTTGCAGTCATGATCCACATCCTCAGATTCAACCAATCTCAGATCATATGGTACTCTATGTATTTATTGAAAAAATGTCTGCATATAAACCTGCATAGTTTAAACCTGTGTTGTTCAAGGGTCACTTGTAAAGGAGTTGACATGACTGTTCCCTTCAGACGTAATGCCAACATGAAACTCAGTGCAAGCAGCTTTACATAGAGACAATATTGTCCAAAGACATAGGTTTCTAATAGTCCAGTTTGATTTCAAATTAAAACCCTTAGATGAATGTTTGGGATCATCCTCAGATACTCCCCATGAAGGGTACTTTGTTCAGGCAGGATATGACAAGACATGTACAGCATCCATTTCAAGGTGTATACACAGTGCAGATAACATGATGCCAGTTAAAGGGAAATCTACCAGCTTTGGAGGACAAATAAGAAACTTGCCTCACATTTAATGTTCAGTTCAGTTCAGTCGCTCAATTGTGTCTGACTCATTGCGACCCCATGAATTGCAGCACGCCAGGCCTCCCTGTCCATCTTACCTATACATTATTTTCCTTGAAGGTAGTATTTGAGACTATCTGAAGGCAAAGAAAGAAGGTTTAAAAACCCAAACAACATAGTTGTTCCACTCTAACAGAAGCTCAGGTCTCCAAGTTAGCTACCACTTTCATCCTTGGCGGCTCTGATGACTAACAGTCATGTTTATTAGTCACTGATTGATGAATTGATTCATTTATGTCAGAAGTCACTTGGTGATGTCATTGTCTCATGAATTTGAATGCCACGTATGTGCTGACATCTCCCAAATTCCTTAAACGATAAACTCATAAATCCAATTGCCTACCTGATGTCTCCACTTGGATATATAAAAGGCAATTCAAACTTGATGTTTCCAGAGCTGAAGTCTCTCTCTGATTATTTCCCTAAAGCCTTCTCTTTCACATCTCAGAAAATAGCCTAAGTTATTTTTCCTAATAGCCTTGGGCTTTCTAGCATCTCAAGTCAAAACCTTGGTATCACCTTAGGCCATTTTTATCACACACTGCACATCCAACCAACTCTTTATTTATTCATTTAGGTCATGCCACGTGGCTTGTGGGATCTTGGTTCCCCAACCAGGGCTGGAACCTGGACCCTCAGCAGTGACAATATGGAGTCCTAACCACTGGACCACCAGGGAATTCCCTGAAGAACTCAATTTAGTGTAGGTCTTCTAGGGAACATGTTTAGGTTTTATTCATCTCAGAAAGTATTTTCCCTTCATTTTCAAATAATATTTAGACTAGATACAGAATTGTAAGTTGGCAGTTCATTGTCTTTTAGCTTCCCTTTCTGTTGGTGTTAGCGGTCAGTCTTATTGTTGCTGATTTAAGAGTAATGTGTCTGTTTCCCCCGCTTCTGTGGCTGCTTCTTTCATTTCCTGGAGTTTTACTATAATATTCCTGCATGTGTTTTTCTTTAAATGTCCTGCTTGGAATTCAGCACCTCTTGAATCTGGCTTGGTATCCATCTTCAGTTTTGGAAGATTCTTAACAATTATCTATTACTTCAAATACTGTTTCTGTTCCACTTTCTCCTCTGTCTCTGGTGACAGCAAAGTGGAAGGTTTGATCATGGGGATGGACAACTGACTTGGGGTTGCTGAGTGGGGAGTTGATGTGGTGGGATGATTCACCTGTGTGGTGACCAAGTCTCTTAAAAAGATGATAGGAGCTGGGGAGGAGAGAAAGACTAGGAACCAGGAGCCAAAGCCTCCCTTGATTATAAGGGTGTGAGAATACAACCATCCGGATGATTATAAGGTTGGTGGGTGGAAATGGCTGGGCTTGTGCATTGAAACACAACTGCAAGGAGCAGGGAGTTTTGGAAGAGGGAAAGAGAAGCAAAGCCCTGAAGGCAAAAATTAGAAGAAAGCATATTTTCCTTCCTGGCTCTAACCAATGAATATGAGACGAAACGATGTCAGCATTTGAATAGGCTGTAAAGGAATTTGTGTTGTCAGAGAAGAGCTAAAGAAGGCAGAAGAGGGTCTTCTAAAAGTCAATGAACAGAATTTCAGAAGACATAATTTGAGAGGTTTGGGAGGTAGGGGAGAAAAATGAGAAATTAGATTTTAATGGGAAGTACAGAGCAGTGTGAGATTCATGTGATGATTTAGGAAGTTTGACCTTCTGCCACTGACAGGTACAAGTGTTGACAGGCACAAGAGGCATAGTGAGAAGGGTCCTGAGAATTTCTGAGATAAAGATGGGCTATCATGTTTTTTCTCCTGTTTATGAAGGCTTCCCCTTCAGGTATGGAGAAGTGAGACGATTCTTAATATATCAGTTCTTCTGAGCTTTTTGGATAGGGTGACTTAGCCAGGGCAGGCTGCCCAGTGGAGACTCAGTGTGCTAATATTTTCACGTGAGACTCACTGAGGTTGGAAAGAGTAGCTTCTCAAGGCTTTTCAAGGTTTTGAGATTTTGAAATCCAAAGCCAGGCCCTTGACTATGACCAATACACCGAGCTAAATACCAATTTGTGAGATGTCTGGCAGCCTCACGATTGGCATTTTTCTTTTTTTGGTTAGTCTTTACTCTCTGTTAAGCTGGACAATTTATCTTTACATTCTATAACTGTATGATCTTTATCAGTAGTGACATTATTCTGGTTAAATACAAAGATTGGCTTTTTCTTCTTTTTACAGTAGGCCCTTGTTGGTTATCTGTTTTAAATATAGCAGTGTGAATGCGTCAATCCCAAACAATTTATCCCTCACCCCCCTTCCTCCTGGTAACCATAATTTCATTCTCTAAATCTGTGTGTGTGTTCCTATCTTGTAAATAAGTTCATTTATATTATATAATAAGTTCATATATTATATATGTATGTATATGTATATTTACAGTGTATATATGTATATATAGTATATGTATATACACACACATATATAGTATATATATACACACATATATTTAGTATACAGTATATGTATACATATATGTATATTTAGATTACAGTATTTGTCTTTTCCTGTGGCTGACTTTTTCTTTAAGGGCCAGATAGCAATTATTTTAGATTTTATGGGCCACATATCTCTGTAGCAAGAAATAGTACAGGTGAGAGTGGTCATGTTCTAATTAAATTTTATTTACAAAAACAGGTAATGGGACTGAATTTGGCCCTTGGGTTGTAGACTTCCAGCATTTGGTCAAATGAAACCTCTAAGGATATTTTGCATTGAAACCACTGTCACTTTGACAGTACACTTTAGTAAATTTTTTGTGCCATGTGGTCTTCAAATATTGTAGAATTCTATCTAGTAATTTTTGCAAATGTGGTAACAGACAAATATTCAACTGCTTAGTTTTATTTATATGAAATTGCTGGGTGGTGATTGACAGCTGTACCTACCCGTTATTTTTAAGTCATTGTTACTCACTAGCTTAATTGCCAACTCTAGGAAGTATTTTTTACTCTGTATTTTGCTAATCTTTTCCTCACGATTTGATATTGAATTTTCCTTCAATTCTGTCTTCCTATCACTGCACTCACCTGGTTCTCCTACCACTCTTGCCCATTTTCAGTCACCCTCATGGATTTCTTCTCTATGCTCTTTTTCTGACTGCTCTCCCTGAGCTTTCTTACTTGTGGCAGTGGGTTTTAGAGCCACATTTCTAAACCTACATTTTAGACCAATTTATAAACCTTCAGATTTTTACTTTTGGCTGCTTATTAAACATAATTATCTGTGTGACTCCGAGATACGTGAAAACTCAGAATGTCAAAATTAAACTCAGTCCTCCATTGTTCTTACTCCTGTGTTTGTCTCATAAACAGCCTCACCATCTATCCAGTCATCCTGGCAACTTGGGAGTCAGTCATCCTTCCTCCATAACTTTTAGTACATTATCAAATTCTCTCAATTGTACTTCTTAACTATCTTTTGGATCCATCTTCAGTGCTCTGAGTCCTAGTTCACACCATATTTCCCCTAAATTATTATAGTGGTTTGCCAATTGGCCTTACTCTTTTCATTTCTGACTCCTTTGATCTTTGATTGGTGCTGTATACCAATGCCATTCTCCCTTGTTAACCCTCCCAGACAGAATTAAACCCTCTTCTTCTAGGTACATAGTTACTTTACAATGTTTATTACTTTGCATTATGTTTCTGGATGTCATTTTTCTCTCTGTTCTTGAGTATTTATTTATGTGCCAGGTCTTAGTTGCAGAATGTGAACGCCCACTTGTTGCACGTGGGGTCTAGTTCCCTGACCAAGGATCAAACCCAGGCCTCGTGCACTGGGAACATGGAGTCTTAGCCACTGGACCACCAGGAAAGTCTCTCTCTCTGTTCTTTAAGACAAAGCTTCTTGAGGGTACGGACTGTGCTTCATGCATTTATATGTCTAACTTCACATCCCCTGCTGCTTCAAACACCTGCTGCTTGGCATATATGTATTTGGTAAAACTTGAGTAAGTGAATTTTAGATTTCCAGATAAACATGATGGATTTTACACATGTGTTTATCTCTATACCCTCAGAGAATTCCAAGAAAAGGAGAGTAAAGGAATAAAAGAAATATAAAACCACAAGGACAGAAAGAATGGGGAAGTAGACACAGCTCTAAGAACACTAGCAGCCAGGCATCTTCACCATATCCTTACTAGCAATAGGAGACTAGGGGAATTTTTTTTTTCAATGTTTCCTAAACATGTTAGGAAAAAAATGTTTCTTTAGAAAAAAAAATTCCTCCAGTCTCCTATTGCTAGTAAGGATATGGTGAAGATGCCTGGCTGCCTGGCATGCAGCAGTCCATGAGGTTGCAAAGAGCCAGACATGACTTTGTGACTGAACAACAATGATATGATTAACTCTGTTTTATAGCCCATCTATAGTAACATCTCATGTTGACAAAACCATACCCAATAATAGAAATTCCATGCTTCCCTGATGGCTCAGATGGTAAAGAGTTTCCCTTTTTACAGGAGACACTGGTTATATCCCTGGATAGGGAAGATCCCCTGGAGAAGGGAATGACTACCCACTGCAGTATTCTTGAGCTTCCATGGTGGCTCAGATGATAAAGAATCCACCTGCAAGTCAGGAGACCTGGGTTCGATCCCTGAGTCAAGATCCCCTGGGAGTAGGAAATGGCAACCCACTCCAGTATTCTTACCTGGAGAATTCCTATGGCCAGAGGAGCCTGGTGGGCTATAGTCCATGGGGCTCACAAAGAGTCAGACATGACTGAGCAACTAAACGATAACAATCTTGAAATTAGTGTGTGTTCTCTGGTTGCATTATTTTTAAAAAATATCTTGGCTTTTTCTAGTTCCTCTACCTTTCTATATAAATTTTTGTCACTATCTATAAAAAAAATCTCACTGTTACTATTATTTTTATTAGAATTGAGTTGAATCTGCATTAATGTCTGAGCAGAATTAGTATCCTAACCGTTTTGAGTCTTCCAGTCTTTCTCCATCTATGTAGGTCTACTTTATATCATAACTTTCAGCATGTGAAAGTCGCTCAGTCATGTCTGACTCTTTGTGACCCCATGGACTATATAGTCCATGGGATTCTCCAGGCCAGAATACTGGAGTGGGTAGCCTTTCCCTTCTCCAGGGGATCTTCCCAACCCCAGGGATCGAACCCAGGTCTCCCGCATTGCAGGTGGATTCTTTACCAGATGAGCCACAAGGGAAGGTCTTCTTTATTTTATCATAATTTTCAGCATACAGGTACTATTAATACATATATGTTGTTAGATTTGTACCTATGTACTTTATTTTTGTGTATGTACTATTGTAAATGATCATTTTAAATGTTTTATTTCCAATAAGTAATTTCTAGTATATAGAAATATGGGCTTCTTCTCCGTGAGTAAAGAGCCTGCCTGCAGTGCAGGAGATGTTGGAGATAAGAGTTCAATTCCTAGGTCGGGAAGATCCCCCGGAGGAGGGCACAGCAGTTCACTCCAGTATTCTTACCTAGAGAATCCCCGTGGACAGAGGAGCCCGGTGGGTCATGATGTGTGACCCTTCATGTATTTTGCTGGATAGAATTTACAGTGTTTTGTTGAGGATCTTTGAGTCTGTTTTCAGGAGTGTAGTGGTCTTTTGGTTTGTTTGTTTTGATGTTATTGTCTGGCTTTGATATCACGGAATCCCCCTGGACAGAGGAACCTGGCGGGCTACAGTCCATAGGTCGTAAAGTCGGACAGGACTGAAGTGACTGAGCACAGCACAGTGTATAGAAATACAGTTGGTTTTTTAAATTTTGATCTTGTGTTGTATAACCTCATAAACTTACCTGTTAATCCTAGGAATTTCCTTTAGTAGACTCCTGATATGGAAATAAATGAAGACCACCCAAAAGAAAAAGTAGGGCAAGGGCCACCGTTTCTTGCATTTGGCACAGAATCAGAAGGAAATCCTCAAGAAGAGTATGAAAACTTTTATAATGAACCTGAAGGGAAAGCTTCAGGTTGCCTTAATTGGAAGTTGTTGGCATGGGGAAGCTGGAAGAGGGCCTAACTAGAAGTAGGGCATCCTGTGTAGTTGGTTGGGGGAGCTTATTTGACTTTGGTTGGTCCTAAATTGGAAGTGGGGGCAAAAGTTAGGGAAGCTGGCAGTTATTGATCAAGGCCTGGCTGTTTGGAATTAGTTGCTACAGAAGCTATGGTTTGCCTTCCTGGACTGGTTCTTGCAGAGGGTGTGGGTCAAAGTTGTTTTTGGATGTGATCTTGCTGTTATCCTTTTGTATATTCAATCTCTCACTTGGGATTTTCTACGTAGACAATCATGTGGTCTTGCAAATAGAGTTTTATTTCTTCCTTTCTCATTGGTATGCCTTTATTTTCTTCCCTAATTGTACCAGCTAGGACTTCCAGTACAATGTTGAATAGGAGTGGTGAGAGCAGGCATCTTTTTTTTTCCCCCTTTGAGAGCAGATGTCTTTGATTTTGTTCCTACTCTTAGAGAAAAAAATTTAGTCTTTCCTCATTGAATGTGACGTTAGCTGTAGGTTTTATGTAGGTGACTTTTATTAGATAAAAGAAAATCCCTTCTCTTCCTACTTTGTTAGGCACTTTAAAAATCATGAATGGGGGACTTCCTGGTGGTCCAGTGTTCAAGACTCCACACTTCCAACGCAGGGCACAAGGGTTCCATCCCTGGCCGGGGAACTAAGACCCCTCATGTCACACAGCATGGCCAAAAAATAAGTAAAATAAGAATAATAAAATAATTGTTTAAAAAATCATGAGTGGATGTTGTTTTGTCAAGCGCATTATCTGCATCTATCGAGATCATCATGTGGTTTTTCCCTTTAGTCTGTTAATATGATGAATCACACTGATAGATTTTTGAATGTTGAACTAGCTTTCCATTCTTACAATTCATCCCCCTTGGACATGATGTGTTATCCCTCATGTATTTTGCTGGATTGAAGTTACAGTGTTTTGTTGAGGATCTCTGAGTCTGTTTTCAGGAGTGTAGTGGTTTTTTGGTTTGTTTGTTGTGATGTTATTGTCTGACTTTGATATCATGGTAATTCTAGTCTCATAAAATGATTGAGTTGAGAAATGTTGCATCCTCTACTGTTTTCTGGAAGAGAGTGTATAGACTTGGTGTTGATATAATTTGGTATTATATATGGTAGAATTTCCATATATATATATAATGCAGCCATCTAGATGTGGAGCGTTAAGTTGTCAAATTTATAGGCATAGAGTTGTTGGTAGCATCCTTTTAATGTCTGTACCTGTCTGTAGAGATACGTGAGTGTGTGCTCAGTCGCACAGTTGTGTCCAACTCTTGCAACACCCTGAACTATAGCCTGCCAGGCCTCTGTCCGTGGAATTTTCTAGGCAAGAATACTGAAGTGGGTTGCCATTTCCTCCTCCAGGGGATCTTCCCAATGCAGGGATCAAACCTTGAATCTCCTGAATTGGCAGGCAGATTCTTTACCACTGAGCCATCTAGGAAGCCCCAATAATGATATATACCCTCTTTCATTTCTGATTTTGATGCTGTATGTGTGTGTGTGGCCACAGCACACAAATTGTGGAATCTTAATCCCCCAGCAAGGGATCAAACCCAGGCCGTTGGCAGTGAAAGCACAGAGTCCTAACTACTGACCTGCCAGAGAATTCCTTGATATTGATATTTTTAATCTTCTCTCTCTTTCTTTTTCTCTTTGTCAAGTGTAGCTAGAGATTTATCAATTTTATTGATCATTTCAAAGAACCAGCTGAGCCACAGGGGAAGCCCAAGAATACTGGAGTGGGTAGCCTATCCCTTCTCCAGTGGATCTTCCTGACCCAGGAATCAAACCAGGGTCTCTTGCATTTTAGGTGGATTCTTTACCAACTGAGCTACCAGCTCTTTAATCCATTTGTTGTTTTTCTGTATCAATTTCATTGATTTCTGATCTCATCTCATTCTCCCCTTCCTTTTTTAATTTTTATTTTTTATTTATTTATGGCCATGTTGGGTCTTAGTTACAACACCTGGAATCTTCGTTGTGGCACGCGTGATCTTTCATTGAGGTGCCCAGGCTATTTGTTGGGGACCATGGGCTTCTCTCTAATTGCAACTCTGTCTCTAGAGCACACACACTCTGTAGTTGCAGCAGGCAGTAGTTGCCCCACAGCATGTGGGATCTTAGTTCCCTAGCCAGCGATCAAATCCGAGTCCCCAGCATTGGAAGGTGGATTCTTAACCACTGGACCACCCGGGAAATCCCCTTTACCATTTTTTTAAATTAAAATTTTGTTTTGATTTTGCTGGGTCTCCATTGCTGCGCATAGGCTTTCTTGAGTTACAGCGAGCAGGGGCTACTCTTTGTTGCAGCCCACTGGCTTCTCATTGCATGGCCTCTCTTGTTGTGGATGTGGAGCACAGGGTCTAGGCACAGGGCCTGCAGCACGTAGGCTCAGAGGGCTGAGGGCTCTAGAGCGCGGGCTCAGTAGTTGTGCACACAGGCTAAGTTGCTCCTTGGCATGTGGAATCTTCCTGGACCAGGGGTTGAACCCGTGTCTGCTGCTTTGGCAGGTGGATTCCCATCCACTGTATCAGGAGGGAAGACCTCCAATATTGGATAATTTCTATTAATCTTTTAGCTCATTGAATCTTCCCCTTTGCCATCTTCATTCTGCTTTTGACCCCCTCTAGTAGATTTTTAATTTAAGATAGTGCATTGTTTAGTTAAATAATTTCAGTTTAGCTTCTGTTTTATAGTTATTCTTTCTCTTCTGAAAACTTCCATCTTTCCAGCCATTTCTCATTACCTTCACCTGGGGAACACAGATACAACTGTTCTAAATCTTTTGTTCTGGTAACTCCAGAATCTAAGCCATTTTAGGATCGACTTTTTATTCCCTTGAGAATTGATCAGTTTGGGGGGGGGGGTTTGTTTTGTTTTTGGATTTTCTTGTTCGTTGTATGTCACGTGATTTTGAAAGGTATCTTTAGCTCATTGTATTTTGAACATTTTGCTTTTAGACTCTGGATTCTGTTCAGATCTTCTGAGGATGCTGACTTTTGTTTTGTTTAAACAGATAATCAAGTTGCAGATTAAACCTACAAGTTTTGTCTCCTCTATGGGTGATGGTTTCAGTCTCACTTCCATTTTTAAAACCTTTGCCCTCACACGCCCCACCCAGTAGTCAGTCTGCCACTTGAGTGGTGGTGTAGGCAGTTTCGGTTTCAAAGACTTGGCTGGCCTTCTCTGATTCTGTTCCACGCACGTGCAGCTCAGGGGTGAGGCCGGTACTTCTGTAGTTGTCACACAGCATCAGGAGGTCCTTTCTCTGACTCGCCCCTTGCTGGGATGTTCTTCCCAACCTCTGGTTCCAACCACCCCCCCCCCCCCACCCCGCTCCGTGTCTAGTTCCTCTGGCTAGAAAGACAGGTTTCTCACAGAATATTTTAGCTCGCTCGCTGTCTTAGAGTTCCATGTGGCAGATTTCACCCTTGGGGTGAAGTAATGAGAACAGAGAGGAAAAAAATGACAGGGATTGGGCCCCTTTTCTCATATCTTCCAAGCAGAGACAAGTTTTCTGTCAATTTGAGGTGTGTGGACTGTCATCCCTGAGATTCAGTTTCAGAACTCTTGCTCACTTTTAAGCAAGACCAGGAGAGAAAAAAAATAAATATGGAAGCAAACTGTAGTTGCCCCCACACTATTCAGCTCACGTGGGTCCTTTTTATTCATCTTCTAGCCAGAAAGAAGGGCTCTGGGACTGTCTACCACCCCTGGTCAGTTCTGCAACTTGAGCTACTCTTGGTTCAAAGGCAGATGGCAGAAGAGAAGAAAAACCCCAGAAAACTCCACTGTACTGATTTTTCAAGTTTCAATGTCTCTCACCTGTCCCCTTGCTGGTTTTTACTTTTTAGAGTCCTCAGGTAGTTGGTTTTTTTATTCTTTCCAATTTTCAGTTGTAATCAGTGAAGGAGACAGGCTGTGGTGGGCATAATCTCTTTTGCCCAGCACCGAAATTGGCATTCAGATTTTTAATGCCTGTCTACAAGTGAGCTAAAGGGTCCTCAAACATTTGAGAAAAGTCTTCAATATGGAAGACAGACACACATAGACATCCACCGAAGAACTCAGAGGAAACAGAAGAGTAGGACTGGGACAAAAGGCAGGAATGTTACCCAAATGGAGGCATCTCCATGTGGATATTTGAAGAACAGGGAATAATTCCAATATCTGTGTGTGTTTGTATAGAGAGAGAATTTTAAAATTGTTTTTAAAGAATATTGATATTGTTAAAAAGCAAGATGATCACACATTTATTGGTAACAGAAATTTAAATACCTAAGAAAAAAGCAGATACTTTCCAAAATATCAGTAAAGCAAGTAAATGTAATCAGAAGTTTAAACTTGGGAATATATTTTCCTGTTTAAATGTAAAGGCAGATATATCCTTAATTCAATTCTAGTTGTTTCAAAGAAGATATTTCAGGGACTGATGTACAAATTTCAGGGACTGAGGTATAAATTGGTATAACTTTTATGCACAACTTTTTGCTCAATAACACAATACTTTTTAGGATGCTTCTGCCACCAGATCAAGTCATTTCTTTCTTTGTAGTTTATCTTATAGAAATAATGCAATATGCAGATAGACATTTTGCACAATATGTTCATTTAATGGTCTTTATGAGAGGTAGAAACAACCCACCAACTTTTACCAGAAAAGGATATGTTCAGTTAATTATAATAAAAATATACCTATAAAATATAGAATATTTTATAATATTTAGGATCAAAATTTAAAAATTTCAATAAAGTAAGCATATATTTATGGATGGAAAAAAGCTTTATATAAATTCTATTTCAAAACAACTGCCTTGAAGAGAGAATGCCAGGTAGCAGAATGTCTTATGTATAACTCAGTCACACTGCTATAAACAGAAATTAAATACAATATTGTAAATCAACCATGCTTCAATAAATTTTGTTTTCAATGGTAAACCACTACATAATTATTCTCAACACAGTTATTTCTCACAACAGTCCTATGAATTGGCTCCCATAATCATCTCCATTCTACAAATGAGGGAATTCAGAGTTCAAGGTTAAGTGACTCACCGAAAGTCATCAAACCTGTTGACAGTAAAGCCAAGTTTGTCTGACTCTGAAACTCTCGCTCTTGGCACTGCTGTCTCTGGATGCCTGTCAGGAAGCAGGTCCGCAGTGGGTAGACTTTTTCTTTGTATAAATTACATTTGTAGGATTATTTTAAAGCTGCTGCAAGACAATCTTATTTTCCTTGAAGATGCCCAACTTTTTGCCATATCCCTTCATAATGTCATAATGCCCCCAGCCAACTTTGGAAGTCGCTTGCATTTTTCTGTGGATTGCAGCTTATATAGATTGGTTGGTTGGTTGCTTTTTTTCAGTAAAGTATACTTCCCAGAGTTGTATAACATCAAAAAATACAGTTTAAAATGCTCAAATGGACTAATACCAATAGGCTTACATCATGCTCATAAGATCTAAAATTAGAAAATTGTAGGCAAAATATACTTCATTAACCAAGCTGGAATTTAAGAGGGAAAAAAAGCAAGAGTCCAGGTGTCTTAGGTATATTTATAAGCGAAAAGAATATTTTTAAGTGAGGTATGTTAGCAAGCATCTCAGTAAAGTCTTCCTCAGAGTGAGGAATACTAGGGGAGCTCTTATATTCTTATATTCAGTCATTTCCTCTCTTTACTAATTTTGTATTCCTGAATGTTTTAGTCATGATCTTAGAGCTTTTGGTAGATTTTCCATGATGAAAGAGATTGTTTGCAGTAAAATTTATCATAAGCTTTTTATGTATTGAGATTATATGATTTTTTTTCATGCTATTAATATGATGTATCACATTGACTCATTTCCATAAATTGAATCATCCCTGCATCCTGAACATAAATCCCACTTGATTCATGGTGAATGGTCCTTTTAATATGCTGGTGACTTTGGTTTGCTAGTATTTTTTTTGTTTGTTTCACTGGGTCTTAGTTGCAGCATGTGGGATCTAGTTCCCTGACCAGGGATCAAACCCATGCCCTCTGCATTAGGAGCTCAGAGTCTTCTTACCCACTGGACCACCAGGGAAGTCCTGGTTTGCTAGTATTTTATTGACAGTTTTTGCATCGATATTCATCAGAGTATTGACCTGTAGTTTTCTGGTAGTGTCTTTCTTTTTGCTTTGGTATCAGGGTCGTGCTGGCCTCATAAGATGAGTCTGGCCTTGTCACATATTTTGGAAGACCTCGGGGAAGATTGAGGCAAAGGTAACCATTTTAAAGAGTACACTCAGTGACATTTAGTACACTTGCAGTGTTGCGCATCCATCACCTCATCTAGTGGCAGAACATTTTGATTACCCACAAAGGAGATATTGTACTCATTAAGCAGTCACTCCTCACTGCCCCCCTCTCCTAGCCTCTGGCAACCACTAGCCTACTTTCTGTCTCTATGGATCTGTCTGTCCTGAAACTCTCATACGGATGTGATCTTTTGTGTCTGCCATTTTTCACTTAGCATAATTATTCAAGGTTCATCTGTGTTGTAGCATGTATCAGCACTTCATTCCTTTGTATGGATATACCATGTTTTATGTATTGAGCTGTTTTTACCTTTCGGCTATTGTGAATAGTGGTGTTGTAAACAAGTACTTGTACTTGCTTGAATACCTGTTTTCAAATATTTGGGGTATATACCTAGGAGTGGAATTGCTGAATCATATGGTAATTCTATGTTTCACCTTTTGAGGAACCAACAAATTGTTTTTCTCAGTGGCTGCACCTTTTTATCCACCGGCAGTATACAAGGGTTCCCAAATCTCCACATCTTCACCAACATGTGTTAGTTTCTTCTTTTAAAAAAAAGTTACAGCCATGGAATCTTTTAAAAATATAATTTATTTTAAAATGAATTGAAAATATAATTTACTGAAAGGTATAATATTTATTGAGGTATAATTGACATATAATTTTAGGTGTACAATGCATTGACTTGATATTTGCATATATTGCAAAATGATCACCATAATAAGTCCAGTTAACAACCATCACCATACACAAGTATATGACATTTTTCTTCTTGTGATGAGAACTTTGAAGAGCCATTTACCTAGGTACTTTAAAATATACAATACAGTATTCTTAACTATAGCCATCGTACTGTACATTACACCCTCAGGGTTTATTCATTTTATAACTGGAAATTTGTGTCTTTTGACTCCCTTCACCAATTTTGCTTACTCCCTCCCTGAGGCAACCACCAATCTATTCTCTATATCCATGAACTCAGTTTTTTCTTCATTTGTTATTTGTTGTTGTTTTAGATCTCACATATAAGTAAGATCATACATTTTCTATCTTTTTCTGTCTGACTTATTTCATTTAGCATAATGCCCTTAAGTTCTATCCATGTTGTTACACATATAGCAAACTTCCATTCTTTTTTATGGTTGAATAACCTATCATATGCCACGTTTTCTTTACTTATTCACCCACTGATGGACATTTTAGTTTGTTTCCATGTCTTGGCTATTGTAAATAATGCTACAGTGAAGAAAAGGGTACTTTCTTTTTCAGTTAGTGTTTTTGTTTTCTTTAGATAAATACCCAGTAGTAGAACTGCCGGATCATGTGATTGGTCTAGTTTTAGTTACTTAAGAAGGCTCCATACTGTTCTCCATAGTGGCTCCACCAAAAAGCATTCCCACCAGCAATATACAAGGGCTCTCTTTTCTCCACATCTTTACCAATACTCATTTCTTGTCTTTTTGATAGTAGCTGTTCTAACAGGTGTGAGGTGATATCTCACTGGTTTTGATTTGCATTTCCCTGATGATTAGTGATGTTGAACACCTTCAAATGCCTATTGGCCAACTGTGTCTTCTTTGGAAAAATGTCTATTTAGTTCCTCTGCCCATTTAAAAAATCAGATTGTTTGATTTTTTGCTGTTGCACTATATGAGTTCTTTATGTATTTTGGGTATTAACTCATCAGATATATGATTTGGAAATATTTTCTCCCACTCAGTAGGTTGCCTTTTCTTTCTTTCTTTCTTTTTTTTTTTGATGTTTTTTTTTTTGCCCTGTAGCAGCTGCTTAGTTTGATGTAGTCCCACTTGTTTATTTTTGCTTTCATTGCCTTTGCTTTTGGTGTTAAATCCAAAAAATCAATGCCAGGACTAATGTCAAGGAACTTACTGCATATGTCTTCTTCTAGAGTTTTATGGCTTCAGTTCTTACATTCAAGTCTTTAATCCATTTTGAGTTCATTTTTACGTGTGGTGTATATAGTGGTCTAGTTTCATTCTTTTGATGCAGTTGTCCAGTTTTCCCAACATCATTTACTGAAGAGACTATTCTTTCCCCATTGTATATTCTTGGCTCTTTTATCATAAATTAATTGGCCATACATGTGTGGGTTTATTTCTGGGCCCTCTGTTCTGTTCCATTGATCTATGTGTCTATTTTTATGCAACTGCCATACTGGTTTGATTGCTGTAGCTTTTTGTATAGTTTAAAATCAAAGACTCTGATGCCTCCAGCTTTGTTGTTCTTTCTCAAGGTTGCTTTGGCTATTCAGGGTCTTTTGTGATTCCACGAAGACTTTAAGATTGTTTGTTCTATTCCTACTTTATCTCACCCCAGTTTATAAAGTTTTGTCTGATTTGTGATTTGGGTTTTTTGCAGAGGGAGGGAACTGGTCAAAAGCAGTGATTTTCAAACTTTTTGATAGGAGAACCCCTTTATACTTTTAATAATTATTGTTGTTGTGTTGTTGTGTTAGTTGCTCAGTCGTGCCTGACTCTGTGACCCCATGGACTGCAGCCCATCAGGCTCCTCTGTCCATGAGATTTTCCAGGCAAGGATGCTGGAGTGGGTTGCCATTTCCTTCTCCAGGGGATCTTCCCAACCCAGGGATCAAACCCAGGTTACCCCTAAAAGGCCTTGTTTATGTGGGTTATATCTATATTTGGTATTTTGGTATTTACTGTATTAGAAGTTACAAACTGAGAAATTGTTTAAATATGCATTCATTCATTGAAACACAATAAACCCATTATATGTTAACAAAATATTATGAATAATACTCCCTCCCCCACACACACACACCACGGACACACACGATAGTGGAAAGACTTGCATAGCTTCTCTTATTGCAAATCTCTTTAATGTCTGCTGTAAGGTAAGACTGTTGATTGTCACATAAGGTCCTGAGATCTGCAGGTAGCCTTTGGAAAACTCCCCTATACACTTGTGAGAGAATGATAATGAAGGAGGCAAATAATGTCTTAGATTTATCTGAGGATAAGTCTGACTGAGGATACCCAGGTTGGAGAGCAGTTGGTTTTAAGATTTGTTGTTTCTGGCAAAACTAGGAGTGTTTAAAAACCTTTTAGCAATTTCTTATCATAGCTTAGGGAATGGTATTGGTTGTTTTGAACCCAAATACAAAATATTCAAGGAACTTATATTTGGATCAAAGATGAACCTTTTTTTAAGAGTCAAAGATTAAAGACAAATTATCAATTGCATAATCTCTTTTTTTGTGTTATCATACTGAAGGAAAATGAACAGCTGTTTAAGTAGTACTTTCAGAAAACAGTTCTTTTTGCTTCATCGGTTAATATCCCATCTTGTTCCATAAGGTACTTGGGGCAACTCTGTGGATAAGTGGTATAATAGAATTTTGAATATAGATGGGACAAGGAGAAAATGGTTAGAAACTAAGACAAAGCCAAGTATAAAGTTAGCACCTACACTTTTGTGTAACTTTTAGAATTGGGAGAAAACTATAGTATTTTCAAATGTTCCAACTTGAGAAAAAGATTCACTAAGGTTTTTTTTTTTTTTCCTCACTAAGGGTTTTTAATGACTCATACCATCTTTTGCAATTGTGAGGCATAGTGTCTTTAATGAAAATTTGTTCTTACCTCTCCACGGAAATAAGCTTACCTATTGCCAGTCTACTTTGCTAGTTAGTTGACTTGCTGACAGTTATTACATCAGCTTTATCAAAATGTATTCAGGTATATTCAGTATTATTAATTGTATTTGTATGTGTGCTCAGTCATGTCCAGCTCTTTGCAACCTCATGGACTGTAGCCCACCAGGCTCCTCTCTGCCCGTGGGATTCTCCAGGAAAGAATACTGGAGTGGGCTGTCATTTCTTTCTCCAGGGGATCTTTAGTTACAGTGTGTGAGATCTCGTTCCCTGATCAGGGATGGAACCTGGGCCCCCTGCATTGGGAGGATGGAGACTCAGTCACTGACCCACCGGGGAAGTCCTGGTAACTGCATTTTATAATGTTATAATGCAGGATAAAGTAAAGAGCAGAGCATTGCCATCCAGGAGACCAGAGATTGAACTTCGGTTCCGAGGCTGGATTCCTACAAGCCTCGGCAGTCACGTAGTTCTTGCTCGTGGGAAGAGAGGAGAACAGGTTGCTGGAAAGGGACTAACAAGTTTAATTTGGGAGATGGAAGCACTCTATAGAGTGTTGAGGTGGTTTTTGTTTTTTTTTTAAATGAAAGGTACTTACACTCTCACTTCACACTAGTAGGATTACTTCACACTCCAGAATTGCTATGCCATGATTACAATTTGTTTACCAGGGTTACTCAGGTATTTGTATTGGTCAGAATTATACAGTTAAGATTTGTGCATTTATATACATTTTACCTTAAAAAAATTAAAAATAATCAAGTGGTTAGTGGGTAAAGGTGGCAGTGAAACAAGAAGGGCACAATTTTCAAAGCTGCGTGATATGGACATGAGGTTACTACCCAGCTCTGTTCACTCTGTCTATGTACATTTGAAGCTTTCCATGTTAAAATGTTTTTGCTTAAGCAGCTTTCTGCTCTACCATATTAGAATGTCAAAAGATAGCATTTAGAATTGATAAATCAAGAAAGCAATGTAAAGATATTCTTTAGAAATGTGGAAATAAATAAAAGGGGAAAATAATTAAAAGGCATCAAAGTGGTTGCCTATGGGGCTCAGAACTGAGTGGAGAGAGGGCTGGAGTAGGAAATATCTCAATTTTGTTTTTTAAGGCTTTCAGTGTTATTTGATTTTAAACCTTATGCATATATTCCTTGGATAAAATGGTATATTCATTCTGTGGATTACTGCATTGTTTTCGAGGAACATATCCACAAGATCATATGTGGATAGTTAGTATTAATTCTAAGCACAGACCAAGGCTTAGAATAAAAATTCTGTTTACTTATGATAATTTCAGCAGTATGCCCAGTTATTTCCATTGCCAAAGTTGGTGATTTACATTTGAATTCCTACTTCAGATGCAGAGGGCTCCAGAGTTTGATTGCATAGTTTGTCCCTGCCCTCCGGCAGTTTGTTCTTGACACCATAGTCAAGAGTGATCATTATAAAGCTTCTATTACTCTCCTGTTCAAAAGCCACTGAGTGGCTTCCCATGGCAGTTAGAATACAATTCAAACTCTTCATCACGGCCCACAGACAAGGCTGTAAGTTACCTAAGTGATGGGGCAGTGCCTTATCTTCCTGTCACTCTCCCTCCTCAGAGTCAGCTGGATCCGAGCTCTTGCCCGCCTCCAGGCCTTCATACTTGCCATTGCTCCTGAGACTGGCTGCTTCTCCTCATTCAGGAATTAATTCCTGAAAAAGGCCTCCCCTGACCAGCTGGCTATAGTAGCTCCTTCCACCCCTTCTCCATGTAAAGCAGTGGCGCTGAGAGTGGTCCTCAGACCAGAGGCATGAGTATCACGTGGGAACATTTTGTTTTGTTTGGAAATGCATTACAGACCTGCTGAAATAAAATCTGCATTTTAACAAAATTCCTCTGGTATGCAGTGTAAATTTTTCAAAAGTTCTGATCTAGAATAACCCCCCTTCTCAATTTTCCTGTTAATAGCTCATTTCTGAAGATAACCTGGTCATTTACCTGTCCATTACTTCTCCCTAAATGAAATAACTGTACAAGAATCTTCATGGTGTTCACTAATTTGTATAATTGGGGTCATACTATCTCCCACCCTCATCATTATGAAGAGATTCACTATTTCTTGGACTACTGAAGTCATGCAGCTAATGAAGAACCATTCATTTATCCTTATCTTCAGGTAGTTTGTCTTCAGAACTGAAGTTTAGGTTTTATTGAGCACTTTGCTACAGACTGAAAACACTTTCTTTTTGGTATTTTATAAAGCACTTCCATTTAGAGTGCTGATTTTAAAAAATGCACGATGTGAGAGTTGCAAGTTAAGTTTTACTTGGGGCAAAGTGAGGACTGTAGCCCCGCAGACAGCATTTCAGATCAGAAGGGGAAATATACATGACCTTGGCGGGGGGCAGTCCATGCATTCAAGCACGTATTTTCTTGCAGGTTTCTTCTAGTCGGGAGCAGCAGTTGTCACTACGAAGGATTTTAGTATTTTTCTAGATATGAGGAGATACAAGAATTGGGCTCATGAAATCAGCTCCTGAACATATCTGACTATCTGAAAACCTGTCCTGTGGGGTACTGAAAGTCAACAGCTGCAGCAACACATGATTTAATCCTTGTAGAGGTAGATGGCAAGTGCCCATTTGGAGTTGACAAGAGTTAAAGTTATCATTAAAGGTTTTTATCCAAAGTAAATGTTAGTCTACTATTTGTATCAAATTTTATTAAGTCAGAATTTAGTAATTTTTTAATAAGAAAATAAGATTCTGAAAATAGAAAGTCAAATGCAAAATTTTCAGTTAAACTAAAATAAAAACTGATGGGGCAAATAAGGCATCAACTTTTTCCTTGTGAGGTAAGATTCTAGGAAAAACTTTAGTTTTGGATAGTCTACATTTAAAGATAATGTTCCAAGGATGTGTCTCCTCATGCATGTCCTGGGTCAGGAAAAGTTTCATTCTATGTACTTTGAGTGAAGAAATAGGACAGCTTACATCGGTGACTTTCAACTAGGGGTGATTTTGCCCCCAGGAGACATTTGGCAATGGCTGAAGACATTTTTGGTAGGTGCAGCTGGTGGAGATGGGGGTGTAGAGGCCAGGGACCTCTAAAACCCTGTAAAGCCCCCCACTGAACACCTCTCCACCACAGAGAATTATTTAGCCCAGAATGTCAGTGGTGCTGCTTCAAAGAGACCCTGGCTTAAATTGAAAGAGCCCTTCCTCAGCAAATATTAATGCTATCAGAAGAACAACACTTTGTTCAACCTTTTGGAAAAGAGACTATATAGAAACTGGCAATTTAGAGATTCAGATGGGTATGTGGGCAGGAAATGCTCAGATAGTTCTCCTTTTTCAAAAAGAAGAAAACTCAAAAATAGGGTTACTGGTTTTCTTTATTTTACAGATGGGGTCGAGGATTTGGTCTTTTGGGTTCCATTTTTGGAAAGGATGGTGTATTAAACCAGCCAAACAGTATCTTTGGACTTATATTTTATATACTACAGTTATTACTTGGTAAGTATTTATATGGCAATACATAAATAAGTTTGTTATATTTCACTTTGTCTCTGCCCTGATGTGTCTTTATAGTAAATAAAAAGCAGATGTTGATGGTAGAACCACTAGTTTGTAACACATTTTTGTGTTGTGAAAACTTGTTCACTAAGATTTTGATGACACTCAGCCTGAACTTGGTATCTGTTGGTATTTACTCAGGGATAGGAGCATCCCAGGATGCTCAGAAAAACAAGTCCCATTCAGGGAAATTATTACTCTAAACAGTTTGCCTGAGAAACCTTGCTTCCTTGTTATTTTGTATACTCTGTAGCTATTTTAAAATATTATGCACTGAGAAAACATTAATAGTAAATTATATTCATTCATAATTCCATCACCTTTATTGCCACTATTGCCATTATTCCTTACTTTTTTTACTTAAATTTATGTGAACTCTCTTATACTGTCTATCCTCTTAAGTGCCTTGCTGTTGTGGATATCAAAGCTTCAGATTTTTTAATGTTCTAAATAATACTACAGTGATTAACTTTGTTTAAAATCCTCTTCTCATACTCCCTTTTCTCTTTGAATTATTTCTGCAAAACAAATATCTAAATGTAGGATGAATGAGTCAACAAACAGATTTTTGGGGGGTATGGATTTTAACAGGTAGAAACAAACTGATTTTCCCTCAGTTGTCAGGTTTTCCCAAAGCTTCAACCATCCTCATTTTTTTTTTTCTATAAAATTTCTAATTCAGCAGTTACATATTAATAGCCATATTAATTTTATTTTTAATTTTATAGTATTTTAATTTCCTTTTATTGCCACTTTAGTTATAGGGATCCTGATTACAGTACATCTCATATTTGTTACAAATATTTTACTCATTCTTTATTCTTGTTTTAGAAATACTGATTTTGTGAATTTTGATTATACAGAAGGTTTTATACTTTCAGAGTTAAATCCATCCATCTTTGTCCTTGCGTTTCAATTGTTAATATTTTATCCTGTTATCTGGCAGATCTTCTTTCTAGCACCAATAGATTTATTGTAAGGCAAACTGTGCACCTAAATTTTTCTCAATAGCCCTATCAAGTTCGCTCCCTTCTGTTATCTTTATATCCTGCAGAAATAAAAAAACACACACAAGGCAGTACAGTTTAAAATAGCAAAAAATTAGAAGTAGCTTGTAAGGATTAAATAAATTAGGTTACAAGCATGCTAGAAAATACTATGTAGCCATTAAAGGGAAAAGTAGGTCTACAAACCCTAGAAGATCAAAACCTAGTTTAGCAATTAAAAAAAAAAGCAAATTGTGGTATAATAGAGGATAAGTATATGCTTATATATGTGCAGGGTTGAGACTTTCACCTTTTATTCCATTTAATTGTTCTGTTTGAATTTCTAAAGAAGAATATAAAGTGTAAGTTCACAATAAAATAACCTAAGAAAAGCTTCTGACTCTGTTAATTTTGGGAGATGGGGTTGAACAAATTATTGTTTTGTTATATTTGTTAATTTCATTGTATACACATTTAAAATCATGTGTATTGTATGTATTTTTTCTAGTCACATTTTAGACATTCACATGCATTTTAAGTGTTTGTGTCTTTACCACTGGAGGCACATTTGAACTCCCCAAACCTGGTTTTCCAGAGCACATCAGGTTCACTCCCTTCTAAGTTGTTCAAGATAGAGCCTTTTTGTTTTTGGCAGCGCTGTGCAGCTTTGTGGGATCTTAGTTCCCCGACCAGGAATTGAACCCAGGCCACCACAGTGAAAGTCCTGAATCCTAACCGCCAGGGAAGTCCCATCCTATTAGCTCTTTAAATCTGCACAACAGTCTTAAGAGGCAGTTGTGATTATTATTCCACTTTTACAGCTAAGGAAAAGAGTTGCACAGAGAGAGTAAATAACTTGCCTGTATCATTTTGAAATTAACTATCTTAGACAAAAATTAAGGTGCCAGCATTCATTTTTGAAGTTTGAGATATTAGCATCAATGAGGTCAGCCAACTTTGTTTGTTAGTAAAGGGCCAAACAGGAAATCATTTAGGCTTTGCTGACTGTCACAGCTACTCAATTCTGCCACTGTAGTGTGAAAGCAGTCATGGTCATTACATATATGAATGAGTGTGGCTGGATTATGATAAATCTTTATTTACAAAAGCAAGTAACATAAGTAACCCAACGGTATCTTAGTCTGGAAAGAGCCTTGTTAAAGCATCATGGATGTCGTTGGTGGTCCAGTAGTTAAGACTCTGTACTCCCAATGCAGGGGACGCAGGTTCAGTCCCTGGTCAGGGAACTAAGATCCCACATGCCGCAGTGGGGTCAAATAAATAAATAAATAAATACTCCTCTGCTTTAAAACAAAAAAAAGATTCTTTAAAAAACACATATATTAAGTGGTCTCTAGGCAAGTCGGTCCCCATGGCTAGGCTAGAGCCCAGATGCAACTTCTCATGGTACTGGTAGTGTGATCTCAGCTCCGTAATTAACCTCTTCAAACCACTACCACTCATTTATTTTCATCCTGTTTCTGTGATCCTTATCAATTAGTTGTTGGGTAGGAGGGTAGGTGGTTTAATATGCTCTGCTGTCTCCTCTTGTCCTTGAAAATAAATGCACATGTTCTCAATACTGCTGGCTACAGGAAATTACAAAACCAAATGTGAAGATGTCAGATGATAGCATCAAGAGTTCAGGCAAGTGTTTGTCTTGAGAACTCAGGTTAGCACATGTAACTGCCTTTTTTCTCCATCTGGTTTGACCCACATGTAGCCAACTGGCCAAATGTGGTTTTCCTTATGCCCCAGGGTGAGCCCTTTCTGAAATGTTTATCATGATTTTTTCTTTTTCCTTCAACAGCATGTTGATGTAATCATCTCCCATTATGGGATTTTTGATAAATTTGATCTAAACACAGGAAAGCAAATTTTACTTTCCACAGGTGGGGAGCCCGTCTATAGTGAAAAGGGTCTGGGATGGTCTCACCAAATGTGTCCAGCTTGGAAGAGAAGGTTGTGGTCCTCACATTACTTTTTTTTCCTCCTCTCATTACTTTATTCATTACAGGAGGTAGGGGTATCAGTTTTACAAATCTGCTTCATTGCATAATATGATTGCAAAAGTGCATATTTTCTTTACATGCCTTAACTAAGGCTAGTTTATGAAATACTTAATATTTCATCCAGAATATTTACCAGTCAAAAATAGTGCAGCTATGGGATGGACATGTACACACTGCTATATTTTAAGTGGATGATCAACAAAGACCTACTGTAGAGCACGGGGAACTCTGCTCAGTGCTATGCGGCAGCCTGGGCGGGATGGGAGTTTGGGGAAGAATGTTGTTGTTGTTTAGTGACTAAGTCATGTCACTGTAGCCCGCCAGGCTCCTCTGTCTGCGGGATTTCCCAAGCAAGAATACTGGAGTAGGTTGCCATTTCCGCTCCAGGGGAATGAGCGGAAATGATCCAGGGATCAAACCCGCGCCTCCTGCATTGGCAGGTGGATTCTTTACCATGAGCCACCAGGGAAGCCCTTGGGAGAGAATGGATACATGTATATGTATGGCTGAGTCCCTTCGCTATTCACCTGAAACTATCACAACATCACAACATTGTTAATCAGCTATACTCCAATACAATATTAAAAAAACAAAAAACAATAACACTGCAGCTATCAAACTTAAGAAAATAGACCTGTAGGTCTTGTCCTCAAATTTCAGAGTGTTTTGTCTTAAGATGAGTGTTCCAACCCTGCAGCAAATCACAAAATGTTACCTTTGAACTCGGAAACTTGTTCTCCAGTGTCAAGGTCTGACTGAGCCAAGTGTCCCTTCCTCTTGCAGGTCTGACAGCAAGTGCAGTTGCAGCTTTAATCCTCATGACATCCTCCATCATGTCCGTAGTGGGGTCTTTGTACCTGGCCTACATCCTGTACTTTGTGCTGAAGGAATTTTGCATCATCTGCGTCATCACATATGTGCTGAACTTCATTCTTCTTATCATCAACTACAAACGACTAGTTTACTTGAACGAAGCCTGGAAACGGCAACTGCAGCCCAAGCAGGACTGACTGCCTGACGAACTCTTTAACTGACAGTCTGAAGTCCCTTTTTCCATTAAGTTTATTTTGCAGCAGTTTGGTTTTTTTTTTTTTTAATATTATTATTATTCTTCTTCACAACAGACACTTTCCCTAAGAATCTTAAACTGATTTTTTAAAATCCTGTAAATTAGAAGGGGCTCTAGCTATTTTCTGTGTCAATCTTCATTTTAAATATGGATACAAAAAAAGGATACACCAAGCCAATCAAAGACAAGCTTTAACTTTACTTTGGAGATGTTTCTGAAATGGTAAAATGTAGCCCTAGCCCCTTCCCCTCAGTTGTAAAGTTAGCAACCATTGCTAGTAATTCTCTAATGTGTATAAATTCAATTTCAGGTATAACAAATGTGATCATGACATGAAAATATTTTAGAATAGATACTGTATTCAATATTGCCATGTTTACAATATGTAATATGTTTTTTAGCCAATGGATTTAAACATGTAGATTCAACTAGAATCCATTTATGTGATATTTGTAAATAAAGGTAGAGATATTGGATCCAGCCCTGCAGAAACTTGCTGTTCAGCTTAGTTGGAGTGTAGTGATGAGGAACAGTCAGCTCAATGCTGACTGAAGACATAGTGAAAATACTGAGTCCACACAGAGCATCTTGTAGAAAGGACTGGCAACTGTGGGTCCAGCACTGACAGCAAAAATAATAGGGTGACTGGTTCCCTTTCATCTCCTTCCTTTGAAAGGAAGAAACTAAATTTGGACATTCAAGTCAAGCTTGTACCTAGTCATAAAACTGGATCAATTAGAAACCTACAGTGTGAGTCATGTGACCAGACTTTCAAGGCCTTCAGGACACTAAAGGTGGGAAAATGGGTAGATTTCTCTGGCAAAAAGCTGGAAATAGTACTATGGCATTTCATAGTCTCTTACAACAGGTGAATTTTCATGCAGGTAATTTTCCTTCACATTAGTGCCAGTCAACCAAACAGTATTGGCTTGGAAAATCATCAGTATAAGCCCCAGTCACTCCAGAGTAGGATTACTCTTGGGTAGCTCCATAGTGTTTCTCCTGTTTCTTTCTTCACTAACTAACCGGACATCTAGTTTAATTGTTTTAGGGTCAGATATTACATTTGTAAACTTTAGGGCTGACATGCTGCTCAATTGGCTTAACTGGGAGGAGTACTAAAGGGAGAAGTATCTCAAGGTGGAACATAGTACTCTTTCTAATAACTACCGCAATGCAGAGTCTTTGAAAGCAATTTGAATAAACCCAAATGAAACAGTGACAGTACATTTCTCTGGTTAACATCTTCTATCAGAATGTTCAAAGTGCCTTCTGTCTTAAATCTCAAACCAAATATTTTGTGTGTTGAACTTGGGCAGAAGTGTCCTTCCTTTCTCAGCATGAAGTAGGAAACTTGCAATCTATAGAAAGGTTCTGTGTGATCTTTTCATTTCTTAGGTTGAGAAGTAGCAGCCATGTTTTTGCTTCCAATTCTGTTCATCATTATGTTAAGAAGAAACCAGTAACTATTGAGTGTTCTGCCTTTTGTAAGGAGGGGACAGGCTCTGCTCTGTAAACCATAACATGTAGAGTCATCAACTGTCCAGCAGTTTCCAACCAACTGTCATAATTGATGCAGTGTATTTTTCTAGCCCAAGGCAGGTATCAAATTGCATTGTAATGTACTTTTAACCAGTTTAAAACAGTTTTGTAAAAGATAGCTTAGTTCTGATTTCATCCAGGCTTATGTTTTTTCCCATGAATGTGAATATTTCTATGTCTGTTTTATTATGTATGTATTGTTCTTGTTTCTCTAAAGAACTCTAGAAAGTGTTGATTAGATGTCTGGTATTTATGGAGAAATGAGTTCTCTGGAGAACTGCACAATGAGCTCGTCTGGCAGCGGAGCTTCCCCTCTACCCAGCAGATCAGCAGTTCACTGCTTCTCTTTTCTCCACTAGTCTGGAGACGGCTTCACCGTGATGACATCGTGGTATATATATATGTATAAACTCTGGTCGTGCTAAACAAATTCCTTGTGTCCCTATTTAAAATTGTTCTTTGCCCTCCTCTGTATCGGTCAGCGGAGTAGAGTTAAAGCTTGTCTTGATGTTGCGTTCTTGCGAATGCCTGCAGTTCTTTCATGAGAAAACATCAGAGTGTTCAGTCAGACCCTTCAAGTTTTTCCTTTGCTTTTCTAAGCCTTGGGGACACCACTGTTTCAGTTGTAGAAAAATTGTTGCCACATTCCTATGACCCCAGAATTCATGTCCTTCTCACAGAGTGATGAACATGTGCTGCCTAAAATACCACGTGGTGATGCCCATCTCTCTCTAAGCAATGGACCCCCACCCTGGTATGTGTGATTTGGTATTTTTCCCTGGGAAGAATTTAGGCTTCCCTCTACATCCTCAATTCCCTCCCCTAGAAGAAGGGGAAAACCCCCTGTTATAAAAGTCTGAGGGTTATTAAGATTATTTCAGACTGAATATTTAAACACTGCAACTTTATTAGCTACCAGTGTTGAAGAACAGGTTGGGGAAAATGTGAATTTCTACTTCTCAGTTTTCAAAATGATTTGTAACAGATGAAGCCTCTTATTTATTTGACAGTCCTATCATTTGAAGAAATAATAAGAGAAGTCATGGTTACATGATAAATTTTAGGAAAGTTCAGTGGTTTGAAGGGTTTCATTTGATTTTTTTTTTTTTTTTTTCATTGCAACTAGTTGCTATCAGTTGAGGGCTAACTTCTGGTGAAGTGTCAGGTTTAACTAGCTGTGTGCCCTGGGTGTATGTAGCCCCTCCTTAAATCCATGATTTTTAAAGATGTTGATAGCATTGACTATTTTCATTCAAAGAGACAAAGATCTCTCATTTGATACAAGAGATCTTTGAACCTCCTACGTAGAATACAGGACCAAGACTACAATGAAATTAAAACTGTGAGTTGGCTTTAGTTTTCTTAGACTTCATTTAAGACTATCAGCAGAAGTAAAAGTTGTCTTCAGCAAAGCTTGACACCAATAACTGCTGACAGATCTTACCCTGAACATCAGTACTGGACAACTGCCAACAAGAAACCCACTCTCATTTTTGGTAACCTATTTGGGAAAGAATACCTAATATTCAATCTTTGTCCTCGTGTATTTTTGTGTATTTTTTCCCCAATGGGCAAGTACTGGTGAAACACTGCTATTTATATATTTTAGGCAGCACTTATGAGTCCTAATTTGTGAGAACTACCCTTCAATAAATCAAAGGTATGGGGGTGGGAGTCCAGGTGACTTGGTTAAACTATTTTTTTTTACGTATTAGCCCAGAAAAGGTAAAATGTTTTGTTATAAAACTGTATTAAGCATGGCCTAAGTATTAGGTGTATGATCTGTATAGTATGTTCCATCAAAAAATATTTATTACTAGTGCTTTAAGCTCCAGAGTAAACATTCATTTTAAATGGAGTTCACTGGGCAGATTTCCCCTTTAATATAGATAGAAATATTCTTTATCAGAGATTTAGGACACAGTTTTGCTAACTGGTAAAAACAAATGTAAATATGTAAGAATGTTTATTTGTTGCACATAACTTTTTTGGTATAAAATAAATGTAGAAGTTACCTGTGGAAGTTGTGCTGCCCTCATTCTTATACTGCAGTGTTACATTTCAAAAAAGAAGCAGAAATGAATTCAGTCTTAGAAATGATTTTAAGTTTTGGTCACACCCTGAGGTCAGGACCTTAGTTCCCCAACCAGGGATCGAACCCATGCCCCTTGCACTGGAAGACAGAGTCCTAACCATTGGACCATCAGAAGTCCCTATAACTGATCCTTACAATTAATACCACAGCCTCATTTCTACAGGTATAGAGTTGACTCTTTTTCTCTTAAATTATATGTAACTTCTAGAAGACAGAAGCAGAATTCTTAGAGATTCTAGTTCTTGGAATTCCTGTGGGTTTATGATATATGTGGTTGTCAAGAATTAATGAAGATGTTACTGCTTACAGTTCTGTGAGCACACAGACTGTATTAATCAGATGTTTTTTCACTGCTTTACTATAGTTCACCTTGAATACTCCACTCTTACAATCTCCTAAAAAGTTAATATCTGCGAGAAAGATAATTTCATTGGAAATGCAGTTAGGCATATTTTACTGAATAGAACAAATGTGTCCTTTGTTAGGACCTTAGGACTTGAGAAAAGAATCTTACCCCTGATTTGTAAAACATTGAAGTGTGTCTGTCATTTTTCTTTTTTTTTTTTTTTAATGTTTGTCAGGTAAAGAATTTTATATATTATTCCTTGACATTAAACTGGAACATAAAACTTGATTACTTCAAGGAACTTAGAAGTTTTAGTGGTAACAAAATAAATATACAGCCCCTAAAATTCCTAACTTATTATTTGGGTGGACGACACTCTCATTTCTTCTTGGAGCTTGGAAAGGAAGGTTAAAAAAGGGCATGTGTTGAGACACGAAATCCCCTACAAGTGGATCAAACTCTGTATTAAGAACTACATTGATTTATGGTCTTCAATTTGATTGGACAGTATTTTTCCAAAGCTGTCAGCTTTAAACCAGGGTTGATGAACACTGACATTTTACAAATAATGTACCTTACTTAATGGAGCCTGCGGAAGAGGGGCGGGAGGACAGATTCCTAAGGAAAGACCGTCCTCGGGGTCAGAGCAGGGGGCGGCACCAGGCACGGAAGTCTGCCTGTCTGCAGCCCGTGCATTCAGAGGCCGCATCTCCACCTTCAGTGGAGTCGGCTGTGATGGTCCAGTGGGCTTCTACACCCATCTGTCCCTTTCAGTCCAGACAGAATGATGGCTGCTGTTGGAAGAACATCCCAGAAGCACTGGTAACCTCTGAGCTCCCTTCCAGTTCCGACACTGGTCCATTCTTACCTCCCGTCTGCATCTCCGTCAGCTTAGCTCTGGTTCACAGACCCTGTGTCGCCTTCTTCCAGCATGATGCTCCTTTCTGTCAATTTGCTGAAACTTCAGCCCTTCTGGGGAGTTCCTAGCAGTTGTTTTCTACTGTCACCCACTCAAGTCAAGGCTGCCCACAAGCGCAGGCAGCAGGGCTGGTTTGGTGGCAACAGTTTGTAAGCCGCGGCTCTGAATGGGGCATGAGTGCTGAAGCAGAGGTTTCCCAAGACTCTGTTAAGGCTACAAAGATGGAGAAGCACTATACGGTCAGCAAAAACAACACCGGGAGCTGACTGTGGCTCAGATCAGGAACTCCTTATTGCTCACCTCAGACTTAAATTGAAGAAAGTGGGGAAAACCACTAGACCATTCAAGTATGACCTAAATCAAATCCCTTATGATTATACAGTGGAAGTGACAAATAGATTTAAGGGACTAGATTTGATAGAGTGCCTGATGAACTATGGACGGAGGTTCGTGACACTGTACAGGAGACAGGGATCAAGACCATCCCCAAGATAAAGAAATGCAAAACAGCAAAATGGCTGTCTGAGGAGGCCTTACAAATAGCTGTGAAAAGAAGAGAAGCAAAAAGCAGAGATATACCCATTTGAATGCAGAGTTCCAAATAGCAAGGAGAGACAAGAAAGCCTTCCTCAGTGATCACTGCAAAGAAATACAGGAAAATGATAGAATGCGAAAGACTAGAGATCTCTTCAAAAAAATCAGATATACCAAGGGAACATTTCATGCAAAGATGGGCTCAATAAAGGACAGAAATGGTATGAACCTAACAGAAGCAGAAAATATTAAGAAGAGGCAGCAAAAATACACAGAACTGTACAAAAAACATCTTCATTACCCAGATAATCACAGTATGTGATCACTCACCTAGAGCCAGACATCCTGGAATATAAAGTCAAGTAGGCCTTAGGAAGCATCACTATGAACAAATCTAGTGGAGGTGATGGAATTCCAGTTGACCTATTTCAAATCCTAAAAGACGATGCTGTGAAAGTGCTGCGCTCAATATGTCAGCAAATTTGGAAAACTCAGCAGTGGCCACAGGACTGAAAAAGGTCAGTTTTCATTCCAATCCCAAAGAAAGGCAATGCCAAAGAATGCTCAAACTACCGCACAATTGCACTCATCTCACACGCTAATAAAGTAATGCTCAAATTTCTCCAAGTCAGGCTTCAGCAATATGTGAACCGTGAACTTCCAGATGTTCAAGCTGGTTTTAGAAAAGGCAGAGGAACCAGAGATCAAATTGCCAACATCTGCTGGATCATTGAAAAAGCAAGAAAATTCCATAAAAACATCTATTTCTGCTTTATTGACTATACCATGCCTGTGACTGTGTGGATCACAATAAACTGTGGAAAATTCTCAAAGAGATGGGAATATCAGACCACCTGACCTGTCTGTTGAGAAATCTGTATGCAGGTCAGGAAGCAACAGTTAGAACTGGACATGGAACAACAGACTGGTTCCAAATCGGGAAGGAATATGTCAAGGCTGTAAATTGTCATCCTGCTTATTTAACTTATATGCAGAGTACATCATGAGAAACACTGGGCTGGATGAAGCACAAGCTGGAATCAAGATTGCTGGGAGAAATATTAATAACCTCATATACAGATGACACCACCCTTATGGCAGAAAGTGAATAAGAACTAAAGAGCCTGTTGATGAAAGTGAAAGAGGAGAGTGAAAAAGTTGGCTTAAAGCTCAACATTCAGAAAACTAAGATCATGGCATCCAGTCCCATCACTTCATGGCAAATAGATGGGGAAACAGTGGCTGACTCTATTTTGGGGGGCTCCAAAATCACTGCATATGGTGATTGCAGCCATGAAATTAAAAGACACTTACTCCTTGGAAGGAGTGTTATGACCAACCTCGACAGCATATTAAAAAGCAGAGACATTACTTTGTCAACAAAGGTCCGTCTAGTCAAGGCTATGTATGGATGTGAGAGTTGGACTATAAAGAAAGCTGAGCACCGAAGAACTGATGCTTTTGAACTGTGGTGTTGGAGAAGACTCTGGAGAGTCCCTTGGACTGCAAGGAGATCCAACCAGTCCATCCTAAAGGAGATGAGTCCTGAGTGTTCATTGGAAGGACTGATGTTGAAGCTGAAACTCCAATACTTTGGCACCTGATGCAAAGAACTGGCTCACTTGAAAAGACCCTGATGCTGGGAAAGATTGAAGGCGAGAGGAGAAGGGGATGACAGAGGATGAGATGGCTGGATGGCATCACTGTCTCAATGGACATGAGTTTTCGTAAACTCCGGGAGTTGGTAATGGACAGGGAAGCCTGGCATGCTGTGGTCCATGGGGTCACAAAGAGTTGGACACAACTGAGTGACTGAACTGAACTGAAGGCTACAAAAACAGCCTGAGAAACCAAAAACAAATGCAGATGCTTTTCAGCAGTATAGATCATTCAGTTTACAGATGGTCACTTTTAAGCTAACTCTTTATTCTGATATGACAAAAGACTTTATTTTATTATTATTATTATTATTGGCCATGCTGTGCAACATGTGGGATCTTAGTTTCTCAACCAGGGATCAAACTCAGGCCCCCTGCAATGGAAGTGCTGAGTCTTAACCACTGGACTGCCAGGGAAGGCCTTACAAGTCTTTATTTTCACCTCTAATGTTCCCTACTAGAAAATGACCACAAAATCCAGGTGAGAAGCTTCCAGGTCTGCTATGCACAGCGCAGGAAACACTTGCTCGGTGTGCGATGGAAGTAGCACCCCCTCCCTGCGGAGGAGGAGCTGACCGAGCCAGTGTCTGCAGAGAGGTAGTTTTCGCTTTAAACTGTAAACAGGCTGTTTCCCACACACTGTGACTTCACAGCTGACCGGTGGTACCTGGTTTCATTGGCAAGTTTCCAGTATCTCTCTCGCAACAGGAATGCTGCACTCTTTGGTTGTCTCTGCCGAGTGAAGATCCCTTTTCTGTTCCCTATCATCCGAAGTGGTGCTAAAAACAAGGCAAAAGGTGTTTCAGATGACTCCTGATGGGGAAAATCAGAACCGTCCTGGAGCCACGCTGGGACCTCAGGAATGTCTTCATGCTTTAGAGCTGCTTGGCCTGCTATGGACTCCGAAGTGGCCGCTTAATGGGTTAAAGACTTAAATACCAGTGCTCCCCGAAACACTTCAGCTTTCATCTCCTGGGGGAAGAATCTAAAACTGTTCATCTTTTCCTTGCAAGATAATGTTTAAGACACTTAGGGTACCCAGCTGCCTAGTAACTGGAGTGGGGCTGAGACAAAGTTACCCTTGGAAAGGCTGGAGCCCTCTCTGAAAGGACTGCTTTCAGAGTCCTTGGAGCCAGAGTCTTGACCACTCACGGGTGCCCAAGTAGGATCTACTAGTAGACGTTAAAGTCCTCCCAGGCAAACCTCCACCTGGGTCCCCACCCCTGGAGGCAAGTCTGCCAGAGAGGGAGGTGGAAAGAGCAGCTATGCTCCCAGCAAATCTCTCCACCCCCAAGAGAAACCACCCCTTCGTGAAATGGAAAGGCCTCTCCCACTGAAAAGATCCAGACAACAATCATTTCTTCCATGAAAAGCAAATACCAGGCACCGTGCCAAGCACTTCAAGTGGAATCCCTATGTCAGCCTGCGAGGTGGTGGGCATTATCCCCACTTCACAGGCTTGTGAAAAACTAGGTATCTTGTCCAAGGTCACACAGCTAACTCCTTAGTAAACAAAGCCAGTGCCCCTACTCACAAAACTAAGCTCCCATCCAAGTTTATTTCCAGGAGCCATTAATCTCATTTGCCAAGGAGAGTGGAGGCGCATGTTCTCTTTCTTTTTCCTCTTTCACTCTTGCCATTCTGATTTTCTTTCTTTTTTTTTTTTTTTTATTTTGGTTTTTTGGCCATGCTGTGTGGCATGAAGAATCTTAGTTCTCTGACCAGGGTTCAAACCCATGCTCCCTGCATTGGGAGTGCAGTCTTAACCACTGGGTCACCAGGAAGCACCCCGCCCTCCCGCTGTCGCCCAAATTCTGATTTTTAATTGAACTTTAACCTTTCAAAAACCTGTCTTTCCCCAGAAGTAGTAAAAGGTAATTCCCACTATTATCAGTTCTTCCCTACCTCCCCCAGCTTGCTCTCCTCAATTTACAATATATCAATATATCAAGAAGCTAGTAACCTAGAGGGGTAAAAAGATACAGGAAACATTCATTTGGAAGTTTGTCATCATCCTCACTTGAGAAAGTACAGATCATGTTCACTCTGAAGGTTTTTAAACATACTCCTACATTCAAAACCCATTGATACTCACCTGTATTTGGTGAACCTACCTTTCATAAGCAAATCATATAAAACAAACTGAAATGTCTTAGGCTTTGTACCTTACCCTAGAATCACAAGTGTATCCCAGTAAATCCAGTGCAAGATCCACTTTTTCCTCATACTATCGTGAAACACAGAGGGAAGCTGGCCACCTCTGCCTTGAGACGGTCACCTCTCCCATTTACTTCAGAAAATGATCTCCATTACTTGTAGCATGCAAGTAATCAGCTGCTTGCTCAACACAACTGACTTTTTCCTAGGAAATCCTCTGTGTAGCCTGCTTTGATGACATCAGCCTAACCCTGCTTGTTTCCAGGGTTCTTAGAACCAAATGTCCTGAACTAACACGCCCACCGGAAACAATGAGAAGGGGTACATCCCGTGCACCCACATGCCACTTACACTGATTAGTCATGAAATCAGCAAAATTCCAGATGAGCTCACCAACCACATATTCTTTGCGTTTTTGGTCGAGAACCGCATGATACTGCTCGAGCAGGCCTTTCTGGTATTCTTCACTGAACATCAGTGGTGGATCCTGGAATTCACGGCAAAGAGAGAAGTCAGGACTCAGAACCAGCAAAACTGTAAACATTAGATAAAAATAAAGATCCATGTGATGATGATCAAAATATCTGTCCTTGTGATGGGCTACAGTGCCTGCAGGACTTGCTGGTACTGGTGTAGGGACAAGCCAGTGTGTGATGTAGCCCAGGGTTTAAAAAAAAAAAAAAAAGACAGAAGCTTAAAACAACAACAACAACCTTAATTAGTAACTGCTTTGTTTATAAACAGAATTTTCTTTTTTTTTTTTTGGCTGCACCAAGCGGCTGGTGGAATCTTAGTTCCCCAATCAGGAATTGAACCTGGACCTTTGGCAGTGAAACTACAAGTCCTAACCACTGGACCACCAGGGAATTCCCATTAAATGAATTTAATATTTTCTTTAATTTTTTAAAATTTAAATTTTTAAATTTAAAATTTTCTTTAATTTTTTTCTACCTCTATTCCCCACTGCAGTCTTACAACTGAACTATACTACGAATAAAAGTACGTCTCTGGATAATAAATTTAAAACCCAAGGCTGAAGTAGCTGCCGATGCATAATTTGCGCACTGGTGTGACTCAGATTTAACTTGCCTCCAACTCCCCTGTATCTCATCTAGGTAAGGAGCTGCCGTTTAGCCCACTGACATTCAGCAAATCATTACTTCGCATCTGCTTATATGCCAGGCATTAGGGACAAAGTAACAAACTAGAAAGATAGGGTTCCTGCCCTCCTGGGCTTTACAGTCTGGCAAGACCCGGCTCTAAGTGTAACAAGGGTGAATTGGGAGCGTGCAGTGTGTGTGAGGGGTGGGTAGGAGGAGGTGAGCAGGGGGCGCAGAAAGCTTCATTGAAGCTGAGACCTGCCAGGTGAGGAGGGAGAAGGGCAGAGGCCACATCTGTGGACTCGGTCTCCGGTGAAGAGCTCACGTCTGCCATGTGCTAAGATATGATGATCTTTGAGATGTTCTTAGAGCACAAGGTCTGGGTTTTCATCTCATGGGAATTTGTGGCGGGTGCTGCGTCTCTGACGCTCAAGGGTGCAGCACCGCAGTCATCTTCCAAGGGAACCAACCCCTGTTGGCTTGGGTCCTCCTTCCCGCCAAGAAGGATTAAAATGCTATTATACACGATGCAGTGCAGATACAACTGCGGCGTGCTTACGAAGCCAACGGAAACACAATTTAATCTCCCTCCTGGAGCCCCCAGTCTGGTCAAGGAGAGAACCAAAGAGAGCATGACCGCTCACGGTGTTCCTCTGCCCAGGTAGGTGGGGTCCTCCTCACCCAAGAGTGGACACCTGAGCTGAAGCAGGAACGCTGAGTCAAGTTCCATTAGCTGGCGATTATAGAGCTAAGAAGGGCTTCCTGGGCAGAAGGAAGAGGCCAGGCCAGCACAGGAGCCACCAAACACAATAGACCAGGATCCCCTGGGAGAGGGCAGAGGGGATGCACAGCCCCGACCACAGATCAGGGCTTCGTCAGGGGTAGCCAGGGACAGGACAAGGTTTGGATTTGTCCCACGGGCCACCTGGGCAGCCTGTGGGAGGCCACCTGAGGACCACGCACACGGATCAGAGGCTGAGTCCAGGGCCGCTGTGTGGAGGGGCAGCTTCAGGCAAGCCTTCGGGCAAGGTGGCAGGTGGCCAGGACAAGGGAGGGACGGGGAAGGAGGCAGATCTCTAGCCTGGGGCAGTGATGACTGACATCACTGTCTGAGAGAGGGAAAAAAATTACCCCCACCTTCGATGCAACTTACCTCGTGAAACCCTGCAATGGTATCTGCTCCATACTCGCTCTGAATCATCGGCTTCTGGTAGGCCTTATGCCAGTTCTCGAACTGGGTCGCCAGCTGCAGCTGAATCACCTCCATGTGCCCATAGTCGTGGTACCAGGAGTAGTAACTGTTCACACAGATGACGTCCACGTACGGCGCCTGCAAGAGCACGCGAGCGAGTCCGCCAACCAGCAGACGGGAGGACTCGCACTCGGGGGTGCCTCTGGCAGGGGCGCTAAGAAGAGCGTGCGCCAAGTGCGCTAGAGCACACGGGTAGGAAGTAACAGCCAGAAGGGACCTGAATGGAGCGAGTGAACGGAGCAGGTCTCTCGTTCTGGGCCGGCACCCCGACCTGGCTGCAGCCGGGCTCCGGGGAGGGCGATGAGAGGCAGAGCTGGCGCCAGGCACGCCGGCCCCAGGGGAGCCCATCCCGACCGGACTTCGTTCATCTCTAGGTTGTGCTCCTGTCACTAGTCATCCCCTCGGCTCCTTGAGAGCCGAAGGCAGTTCTTCTCCTCACAGAGCCTCCCGAGTCCCCTTTCTGAGCTACTGTCATGGGCCCTGAAGAGACTGGACAGTTCCCTCCTAGGAGGGCGGCCCGGCTTGGGGGGCAGCGCTGCCACGAATCTGAGCAATGTGGTGCTCGGTGGACCGCAAAGCTCACCTGAACCCGCGCTCGCCTGCAGAGTCTGCAGTGGGACCAACGTGGGCCCTCTCTCCCAAGGGACTGCAGCGCCCTCCTGAACTTGGGGCAGAAAGGTACAGGTGGGAAGCGGTACCTCTGGGTGGGCACGTGACCACAGCTCACACATCCCAGCGGGTGAGCCTGGCAATCTTCTGGGGCGACCAGCACAGGCTCCCTTGCCCACTGGAGCAGGAAGGGATGCCACTGAGACTGAGACGCCCTGGTCCGCCTGTACTCCACTGGTGTTCCACCACACTCGTGTTCCTTTGAAGGGACGGCACCGGAGCTCTAGGGCTGCAAACCATCCGGTCCACGTGGAAATGACAGTGCTCACAACTTACACTTGTACGCAGTGTTTTCTTATCCGCTCTTTCTTGAGAGGATTTCTCTTTCTGGAGCACTTTTTAGTACTGGCCTCAGTTCCCTAGTGAAGCATCGTCTTGCTCCCGTGTTTTACAGCTTTTGTGCAACAACTCAACACAGTTTCTGACGAGCTGCTGTGCCCAGGGACCATGAGGAGCCATGGGGTCCAGCCGGCTGGGTGAGCCTCTCCCTTCAATTTTCAGTCCCCCCGGGGCTGGATCTCAGCAGTGGTTCCCAAAGCTGACTGATGCCTGGAATCACTGAGGAGTTTTTAAAAAACTCAGATTCCTACCCTGGACTTTACAAATCAGAATCACAAAATCCAGAGCTCTGTACTTTCAAAAAGCTTCCCTTTGTGGCTCCAATGATCAGGCAAGTTGGAGAAACACAAGTCAATGATGACTTTAGGCTCCCGTAAACCTCTGCCCTTTTCTGAGCATATTAAACTGAGGGCATAAAATTAAATCAAGGTCCGGAGAAACCGATGAATTGAGAACGAACTGAGAAGGAACTCGACCTCCCTACGCCTGACCTCCTTAGCTTCAAGAAGCTACACTGCCTGGCAAAGGACTGCTGGCAGTTCTCTTGAACCCAAAGACCATCTGTGGAAATGGTCAGACTGGCTGCTCGTGGTCCCTCCCAGCAGCTCACGTCAGCAAGCATCAGGGCAGGACAAGAGGACAGGCAGAGGGAAGACGTGCGGAGACCCCCAGGCTCACCCCCAAGTCTGCTTCATAGCTGGTGCTGGTCACAAAGGTCACGGGCCGGGAGGGGTCCAAGGCTTTAGTGTGGGCAATCAGCGTCCTGTCCACGGAGGGCAGAAGACACGGTGCTGTCAGTCTGGGAAGGGCTCTCAGGTACCCCTCCTGAATCCTCTCCTTCCCATCTTCCCAGACAAAAAACCCCCAAGACACGCTCTCCTCCCTGCCTTCTAGGGTATTTCAGGTAAGCAAACGTGTTCCTCAAGACATCATGTTCCCTGACATCATTCTCTCTTCCTCTCGCCCCAGATCTTAGCCCCCCACCCCTCCCGCAAAGGGGGCCATCCTCAAGAGATGAGAGGCACAGCTGAGATCCTTGAGCTGGGTGCTGCCAAAAGCAAGTTTCCGCAACTCTGACAAAACTAGGATGTGGTGCAGGTTAGGATGAGTATTAATTTAACACATCACTAGGGAGCGTGTCCTGGGAGGCAAGCTGTGAACTGGGCACTCAGCAGAGACTTAAATAGGCATGTATTGGCTTGGCCAAAAGTTCATTAGAGTTTTTGAACAATGTTATGATAAAACCCAAACGAACTTTTTGCCCAACCTGACCTCCAGCTGTGTGTCCAGAGCTCGTCTTTGCCTAGGAAGGTCCACTACCCAAACCCTTCATCCTGAACAGGGGGATGCAGGCAGTGTCTCCTAGGGAGTATTTCCATGACCTCTGCTGCCTCCGCAGTATGTGAAATAATTCCCCACTCCAGGCTACGCCACAACTGTAGGATGATAAGAAAGAGAAGGAATCGAGGAACACGCCAGGAGGCTGGCCCACTGTGGGGAGACGGCCCCTATGTGAGGTTTCTGCACACAGCAATGCCTGGGGGATGGGGGAAGTTATTGGTATGCAGTGAACGGACAATTAACTTCAGGTGACCTGGTCCCGTCCAACAACCTGACTTTAGGATAGTTAGAATATGGACGTCATTGAAAATCTGTTTATAGTTATATGCCTAGGTCAGCTTTATAAAGCTTAAATTCCCTTTACAGGTGAACTCAAAAGCATTGCAACGTGGTTCTGTGCAGTTGTGACATGTACTAAATTTCCCAGGAATGAAGACACCATAAAAATCAAGGGAAGACCCGGGTGGTAAAGAACCCGCCTGCCAGGCGGAAGACGTGGGCTTGATTCCTGGGTCAGGAAGATGCCCTGGAGAAGGAAATGGCAACCCACTCCAGTATTCTTGCCTGGGAAATCCCATGGACAGAAGAGCCTGGTGGGCTACAGTCCATGAGGTCGCAAAGAGTCAGACACGACTTAGCGACTAAATAACAGCAGGGCTTGGTTTTGACTGGAACTCTATCAGCCATGGCTCAGTCCCTCAGAAAAGAGCAGAACGGAAGGAAATGCTCGAAGCACCAGAGCCGCCGGCTATGCTTCCCAGCCCTGTTATCAGCTTCTGTAGCTGTGTTTTCAGGGAGCTTCCCGGAAGGTGCAAGCGCCTGACTCCCTCACTGGCCCTTCTGGAGAGTCAGGCTCACACATTTATGTATTCTTTGACAAATGTCTCTTCCTTATGGCAGTCAGGCCACGTCACTACCTTTTTTCTTTAATTTGAAGTTTTATGTATAAGTAGGTTATCTCTGGATTTCATCGCAGGTGTGTCAAGAAGACACTTGGCTGAAATCATAATCTGGGTGGGTGGGTACCTTGTCCCCTGAATTGACTAGAGATGGATGCACCTGGGCTGGGAGCAGCCCACACCCACCCCAGGGCCACCGCCACTCTCCCGTGGCTGCCAGGCAAGGTTGAGCTGGGCCAGCAGGCTGCGGTCTCACCTAGGACCCGGCCGAGGCAAGGCAGGAGCACTCACTTGAAGTAGTAACCAGCCGGTTTCAGGAAGGAAGCGGGCTCATTGGCCAGGGACCACATTACAACGGCCGGGTGATTCTTGTCCCTGCGGATCATTTCCTCCATCACCTCCAGGTGGTGCTGCAGAGACACGTTGCTGAAGCTCTCACTGTGGGCCAAGGGAGGAAAGGGAGCAAGTCAGTCTGATTTTCTTTCCTTCTAGTAGAAACTCTGGGCTTCCTGGATGACTCAGTGGTAAAGAACCCGCCTCCCAACGTAGGAAAGGCAAGTTCGATCCCTGGGTTGGGAAGATCCCCTGGAGAAGGAAATGGCAATCCACTCAAGTATTCTGGCCTGAAGAATCCAACAGACAGAAGAGCCCGGTGGGCTACAGTCCATGGGGTCTCAGAGTCACAGCACGAGCGACAGCACGCACACACAGGCTGCTGAGCTGGGAAGGCTGGGCAGTGCAGGCAGCGGGCACTCACACCGACACGATGCCCACGCCGGGGCTCTCGTCGATGACCACGATCCCGTAGCGATCACAGAGCTGCAGTACCTCCTCCGCGTAGGGGTAGTGGCTGGTGCGGAAGGCGTTGGCACCCAGCCAGCGAAGCAGGTTGAAGTCCTTCACCAGCAGCGGCCAGTCAAAGCCCTTCCCTCGGATCTGAGGGACAGCAGAGATGGGTGAGCCCCTGCCCTCGACCCCATCCCAGACATGCTTCCTCCGAGAGCTGGGCCCCCCAGAGTCACCCCATCAGCCTGCTCTCCAGGCCAAGCACAGGCAGTGGTTTGGAGCGGTTTGCTCTGAGCTGCCCTCAGCCACTCCAGGGGCTTCGGGGAAGGGGATGGTGAGCAACAGGGACCCAGGAGCCCCTACTCACGTCTGCATCCTCATGCTTGTTGACCCCTTGGAAATAGAACGGCTTCCCATTGATGAGGAACTGTCTCTCGGTGATGGCCACGGTGCGGATCCCCACGGGGAGGGTGTAGAAGTCAGACACAGGCCCCACAGCCGTCTGCGCTGTCAACTTCACCTGCGAAAGCCGAGCACTGGGCGTGAGGCAGCCTGACCGGCCTGAGCCCCACGCAGCCTGAGCTTCGCAGGACAGCCCTGGCAAACCACGGCAGCCCACCTCTGGGGCTGCAGGTGGAGAGAGGCAGAAATTACATCTGCCGTGAGCAAGAAGAAACTTTTGCCCACACTGCCCCGGGGCCTCCTTTTCCAACTCGGCCTGCCCACCAAGGGCTGAAAAACTCAGGCTGGGGACTCTTCAATCCAACAGCCCAGGAAACTGAGGGGACCAGGCCTGCTGAAGCCAGGGCTGCTGGATGGGGGCAAACGGCCTCCCCCAGCCCAATCCTCACCACCATTACCTCCAACGAGTACAGGTAGGCAGGGTGCTCGTGCATCAGGTACGGCCACCAGAGGTGGGCACTGGGCACCTGCAGCAGGCCCTGGGCCCCCGTCCCCTTGGCCACGACTTTGCCTTCCTCATCCAGAAGACGCACGTCCAGCTGGAAGTGGTCACTGCCCTGGACGACGATCTGGTAATTCACCAGCCCTACAGGAGACAGGAGATTAGATGAGAGAGAAGAGGGGGGCATGTGACCCGGGGTCCTACAGGTGAGAGCACCCTGAGGAGGTGGGTGGGAGAGCCTGTCTCCAAGGGGATCTTTCCAAACAGGGAACCAAGCCACTCTGGGCCTGGCTGAGGGCAGATCCTGGCAGGAGCCTCACCGATGTCTTGGTCCATGTCGGTGGTGACGGTAATGTCATCGATGTAGGTGGTAGGCGTGGTGTAGAGGAGTACAGTCCGATGCAGTCCCGCGTAGTTGAAGAAGTCAAACTTTATGTTCTGAACAAAGTAACCCTTGGGGTACCTAGGACGGAGCAAGGGGACAGTGGCCTTGTCCCAAATCCTTCGATCTCAACTCACATGTCTCCCTGGCCTCCCAGAGCCAGGGCCTCACCTCTGCTGAAGCCGCCCTGTCCCCTGGTGGGCAGACGTCTGGGCAGGGTGGGGAGTGGGGGCGGGGGGGGGTGGGCAAGGTGCTGCTCACATGGAGGGGTCCGTCTTGTAGAGGATGGTCCCCGGCGGCAGGGTGTGGGGGGACAGCGTGTTGTTGATGGCGATGGTGATGCGGCAGGAGGACAGGGGCCCGCTCTGGACCAACTTGCTGATGTCAGCCTCGAAGGGGAGATGGCCCCCCTCGTGCTCTGCCACGTGGACCCCATTCACCCACTGCAGATACAAGGAGACGGGGCGGGGGGGGCCCGGCCGTTTCCAGCACACCCTCACACACAAGTGCAGGATGGGGAAGCAGGCGGAGCAGGTGGGCTGAGGGTTCTGCCAGCTGCCACTGACCTCGGGAGTGGAAGAATGGGGCTCCAGGGGAATAGACAAGACCAACCTCCTCCACCCAGGGCACAAACTCCAGTGTGGGGCCTTAAATGTGCCCCCCGCCCCCCACCCTGCAACCCCAGAGGCAGGCACCCCAGGACAGCCAGCCCCCTGCCCCGCCCCACGCCCGGCCACACGCCCTGCCTGCCGCCCGCTGCACTGACCACGATGGCATAGTAGTGGGCGCTGCCAATCCTTAGCACCACTCTCATGCCCAGGTCCTCGGTCCACCGCTGGGGCAGGGTGATCTCCCGTTCATACCACACCCAGCCGACAAAACTCCGCAGCTGCCCGTCCTGGCCCACGTCGTTGAAACTTGAGGGCACCGGCATGTCCAGGGTAGGGCCTGACTGAGGAGACAAGGGCGGGAGTCAGGTCCGGACCACCCGGGAAACTAAGGAGCCAGGTCCCCCAGCAATTTCGCCTGCAGGACAAAGCTGGACAAAATGACTTCTCCCCAGGGCCTTTCCTGGTGGCCCAGCAATAAGGAATCTGCTTTGCAATGCAAGGGACACAGGTTTGATCCCTGGTCTGGGAAGATTCCACATGCTGCAGGGCAATTAAGCCCAAGGACCACAACTAAGGCTGGATGCAGCCAAATATTTATTTGGCTGCATGTTAAAATATTAAAAAAGAAAAAAAAAAAAAGACTTCTCCCAGACCTTCCCAGATTTCAGACCATCCTACCAGCAACTCACCAATGTCTTTTATGAACTCATTTAATTTTTACGACTCCATGAAGCAGACCCAGTCACTCACTCACTCAGCCAAGGGTGCACCGGGAACACCTACATGGTGTTCTAGGCGCTGGGAGTAGAACACTGGACAAGGTCTCTGCTGTCAGTGAGCAGCTCTATGTAGAGAGGGTGCAGAGGGGTAGGGAGCTATCTTGGGGTCAGGGAAGGCCTTTGGGGGCCAAAGCCCATGAGATACAACCTCTGGACATCCTGGCAGAACCTGAGCCCCATAGGGAACCCTTTGAACTTCTTGACCCTTGAACACTTCAGGAAGAAGGCAAGGCAGTAGCAGACAGATAGCTCAGTGAGTCTGGAAGCAGATTGGGGAAAAGCTTTCTGAAGACACAGATGAGACACAGGAACCCGGAGGAAGCGAGATTCCCTGCCCCTCACAGCTGTATGCCCAGCGGCTGGCCCAAGCCCTGGCACACAGTGAGGACCCAGTAAATATTGACTGAATGAATGGACAACTTTCTGATGACACCAACAGCTAGGATGCTTTGTGTCCGAGGTCTGCTGGGAGCAGAAGTTCTTAGGGCAGCGGGCACCCGCGTTTTCATGGAAAGGGGTCTGCCCAGGGCCACAGCCAGCCTGGGGCAAGAAGGATATCCAGAAATCAGACCCTGACTAAGAGGAAGATGATCAACTGACTGCCACAGGAAGGAAGGCTGGCCGGGGAGCAGGGGCCACTCTGGAAGGAAACTGTGAGTGGGGCACGTGCCCGGCTCCCCCACCCCTTTCCTCCGCTGATGAGGGCTGAGCGGCAAAGACTGAAAAAAGAGGATGTAAGGGAGATGACCGTTGGATGCTCACGGCCGATCCCCGCCCCAGTTCTCAGCCCACCCGACCCAAATCAAAAGTGGAGACCTAGAAAGGGGAGCTCGGCTGGATGCCAAGCCCCGTTCTCTACCTAAACCTTGGAACCCAGAGTCCTTCCTGCCAGGACAAAGGTGCAGCCCCAAAATGTCCAAAGACTCCTCTCCAGCCACGGGGCGGCCACCGGCCCTAGCTCGCGGCAGGGACACCGCTCCGGCTCCGCCTCCCCTACCGAAGTCCGGCCCGCCTATTTCCTCCTGCAGGTCATTCTCCGGGTGGGTCGACCCCACGGCCCCCCAGGGCCGTCCATCAGTTCCAAGGGCACAAGAAAAGGCTCCCCACGCCACCCACACCGGGCTTCCAGGAGCTCCCCGGCCCCGGCCCAGGTCCGGTCCCCAGAGCGCGCACCTCCCGCAGCGGCGCCCGGTACCACTGCTGCTCGAAGCCCTGGCGCCGGTTGTCGGAGAAGTCGGCGCGGAAGCTCCAGAGGCCGTTCAGTTCCTTGCGCTCCCGCGACCGGCTCTCCCGGGGATAGAGCATCCCGCCCTGCAGCAGCGCCAGCCCGCAGCCCCAGAGCAGAGGGCCGAGCACGGCCCAGGCGCCCGCCGGTCCCCGGAGCATGGTTGCAGTGCGGCCAGGAGCAGCAGCTGCGGGGCGTCCCCGGCCGCGCGCTGATAACGGGGCCGGGGCGGGGCCTAGAGTCACGTGCCCCGCCCCCGCGCCATCTTGGCCAGTCGGGGCTCCCCCTCCCTACGAGGCCCGCGCCCCTCAGACCGCGACCGGCCCTCCTTCCTGCCCGAGGGCGGCGGCGGCGGCGGAGGGCCCACGGGGAGCCGGAGCGCCAGCCCGGACCCGGAAGAGCGGAGGTCGTAGGGCGCAGGCTTCCGCACCCGCGGGGTCGCCGCCCTCTTCCACCCTGGCGTCCCCAGCTGCTCGCGCCCAAGGCCGCTCGTCCAGGCCCGCGAGCCAGAGCCGGACCTGAGGGACTGCCGGGTTCCGCCCCACACACACCGATTCTTCAAGGAGACCGGCTGGGGACACCCCCACTCGCTTATGCCTGCGGAACACCGGTAAGCTCAGGCGAAGCCTGTACGCCTAGTGCCCCCCGGCCCGCAGGCGTGATCACCCGGCTCTTAGCCTTGACCCTGGGCCTCCACCAGCAGTCCCCTGGTCCCCGAACCCCTACCCAGGCGCCCTGCGCTCCTTGGCATTGCGGACATACACAGAAAGATACAAGGAGATGGAGTCTATGGTACCAGGATCCTGGCCTGGGTGCATTTGTTCCTACAATTGCTTGATTTTTAAATTATTAATTTTTGCTCTGATTTCAGTTCACCAAAGCAACCTTCTGGCTTGGACCTTGACACTGTAAACAAAGTAGATCCCGGGACAGTACAAATAAATAAATTGCAAGAATTGGCAAGGCCTAAAGATTTTTTTTCCCCAAATGCTTAAAATATAAAAAGAAGAAAAAGTAAGATGCAAAAGTTTATACTGTATGATCCAGGTAGTGCTAAAATTAAATCCACACAGCTGTAGATAGATGTGAACTGTTATTATCAGTGTTACAGGTGATTTCCATTTTCTTCTTCATATGTTCTGAGTTTTTGAAAATTTCTATCATGAACATGCATTAATTTTATAATCAGAATGAAAACAGTGGGAACTTTCCTGAAGGTCCAGTGGTTAAGACTTCCCTTCCAATGCAAGGGGTGTGGGTTTGATCCCTGGTCAGGGAGCTAGTATCCCGCCTGCCTGTAGGCCAAAAACCAAAACATAAAACAGAAGCATTACAGCATACTAACACATATTTATGGAATTTAGAAAGATGGTAATGATAACCCTATATGCAAAACAGAAAAAGAGACACAGATGTACAGAACAGATTTTTGGACTCTGGGGGAGAAGGCGAGGGTGGGATGTTTTGAGAGAACAGCATGTATATTATCTATAGTGAAACAGATCACCAGCCCAGGTGGGATGCATGAGACAAGTGCTTGGGCCTGGTGCACTGGGAGGACCCAGAGGAGTCGGGTGGAGAGGGAGGTGGGAGGGGGGATCGGGATGGGGAATACATGTAACTCCATGGGTGATTCATGTCAATGTATGACAAAACCCACTGCAATGTTGTGAAGTAATTAGCCTCCAACTAATAAAAATAAAGGAAAAAAAATTAAAAATAAAAAACAGAAGCAATAATGTAACAAATTCAAAAAGCCTTCAAAATTTAAAAAAAAAAAAAATAGTCCATATAAAAAAAAGAAAAGAAAAAAAGAAGCTAATGATCTTCTTAAAACTAGCACCTGGGCACCAATAAGTAAAGTTGATTTGCTTCTGTATGTGTGTGTGATACGCGCTCGGTTGCTCAGTCGTGTCCCCCTCTTTCCAACCCCACCGGCTATAGCCCGCCAGGTTCCTATCTCCATGGGACTTGCCAGGCAAGAATACTGCAGTGGGTTGCCATTTTCATCCAAGGGCATCTTCCTGACTCAGGGATCAACCTGTTGTCTCTTGTGTCTCCTGCTTTGGCCGACAGATTCTTTCCCATTAGCACCACAAAGAAGGAAACCAATAACCATTTGAAGCTCGCAAATGGGCACAAATAAGTAAAGGTTGATCTGCTTCTATAATAAATTGATTTTCCATGTGAGAGTCAACCTGTATATAATTAGTTGAAAATTGATTTTCTACTGTTTGATAAGACGACACAGAAAACCTATTTTCCGAACCCATGACCCTAACAACCAGACCCTGAAGGGTGAAATCCATTGGCCAGTTTCCTTACCCCTTCATTTTGCAGCTGTGCATTAAACGGAATCTGGAGATGAAGTTCTGGGAGTTTCCAGCAGTGAAAATGGATGAGATCACCAAAGAACAGAGGGCAGGTGGAAAACAGATCCCAAGATTCGCCCTAAGGCACCCTATGTTATGAGTAGAGGGGACAAAGAGGAGAAGTGAGCAGGTCACCATCTCCTTGTGGATAAATGCAGACCCCTTAGTATAATCTGTTGTGGTCTGACTGGTCCCCCTGATCCCTGGCTCTGAGTTCACCATGCTCCTGCTGGCTTCTGGGCCCTGGCTTAGGACCTTCGCTCTGTCTGGAAGCCCTTCCACCCTGACTAGTTAACTCTTCCCTCTTCCCCATCACTCTCATTCTTCAGGGATCATTTCAGAGATTTTTCTTTGTTTTTTAGCCACACCATGTGGCTTTTGGAATCTTAGTTCTTCAACCAAGGATGGAACCGAGGCCCTCAACAATGAAAGGGCAGAATCTCAACCATGAGATCACAAAGGAATTCTCTGTTTTTCCAGATACCTTTATGTTCACATCCCGTGGCCTTCGGTTCATTCCCTCCGCATGTGCACAGGCCTCAGAGTCACTGAGCAATTTGGTCCTTGGCTCAGGTACTCTCTCCATCCTACCTCCTATCCCTATCAGTGGCCTTCCTATCCTGGGCCTTTGTTCTGTGACCACCTTGACTTTATCTACCTCTCCATTACCTGTGGTGACTCATTTACTGGATCATGTTCTGGGTTCTTTTCATTTTCTGGTACCTAAGACTTCTGAGATTCCTCCCAGCCTACCATCTCCTCTAATTTTCATCATCCCCGTTTACTCTAAATTTGCTCTTTTACCAGATCCAAGCTCTGTTTTTCTCTATCCTCCCCACCCCCCCTTCTTTTTTTTTAAATGTTTGGTCGCACCTAGTGGCACGTGGTATCTTAGTTCCCCAACCTGGGATCAAACCTGTGCCCCCTGCATTGGAAGCAGAGTCTTAACCACAGAACTGCCAGGGAAATCCCTGTCCTCCCATTTTTTCTGAATTGAGCTCTCCTCCCCCAGTTTTTCAGCATGAAAGCCTTTGTGAAACCACACCCTGACTCTCGCAGGGGTCACCCACCATTCTATAGCTTTTCTTCTGGAACCTCTCCACTCCTGTCTCTCCTTTCTTCTTCTTCCTCAGTTGCTGCCACCACCCACTTCACCCATGGGAGAATTTTCTCCTCTCCAGCCCCCAACCCTGACGGGAATGAAACCAGCTTCCTCTCTGCTGCTCGTGAAGGTGGGCACACACTCTTTCTTTTTTTTTTTTTTTCCATTTATTTTTATTAGTTGGAGGCTAATTACTTTACAGTATTGTAGTGGTTTTTGTCATACATTGACATGAATCAGCCATGGATTCACATGTATTCCCCATCCGGATCCCTCCTCCCACCTCCCTCTCTACCTGATCCCTCTGGGTCTTCCCAGTGCACCAGGCCCGAGCACTTGTCTCATGCATCCAGCCTGGGCTGGTGATCTGTTTCACCCTAGATAATATGCATGTTTCGATGCTGTTCTCTCGAAACATCCCACCCTCGCCTTCTCCCACAGAGTCCAAAATTTTGTACATCTGTGTCTCTTTTTCTGTTTTGCATATAGGGTTATCATTACCATCTTTGTAAATTCCATATATATGTGTTAGTATGCTGTAATGTTCTTTATCTTTCTGGCTTACTTCACTCTGTATAATGGGCTCCACTTTCATCCATCTCATTAGAACTGATTCAAATGAATACTTTTTAATGGATGAGTAATATTCCATGGTGTATATGTACCACAGCTTCCTTATCCATTCATCTGCTGATGGACATCTAGGTTGCATCCATGTCCTAGCTATTATAAACAGTGCTGCGATGAACATTGGGGTGCACGTGTCTCTTTCAGATCTGGTTTCCTCGGTGTATATGCCCAGAAGTGGGATTGCTGGGTCATATAGCAATTCTATTTCCAGTTTTTAAAGAAATCTCCACACTGTTCTCCATAGCGGCTGTACTAGTTTGCATTCCCACCAACAGTGTAAGAGGGTTCCCTTTTCTCCACACCCTCTCCAGCATTTATTGCTTGTAGACTTTTGGATAGCAGCCATCCTGACTGGCGGACACACACTCTTTCTATCCTAAGGACTCGGCTACACAGGGAGAGAGGGGAGGCCAGGCTAACAAATGCAGGGAAGTTACTGAGTGCCATCTCTCATGGGCACTGGTCTGTAGTTGCTGCTTTTCAAGTTACTTATTTTTTAATATTTATTTGTTTATTTGTGCCAGGTGACTATGCCAAAGCCTTTGACTGTGTGGATCACAATAAACTGTGGAAAATTCTGAACGAGATGGGAATACCAGACCACCTGACCTGCCTCTTGAGAAACCTGTATGCAGATGAGGAAGCAACAGTTAGAACTGGACATGGAACAACAGACTAGTTCCAAATAGGAAAAGGAGTACGTCAAGGCTGTATATTGTCTCCCTGCTTATTTAACTTATATGCAGAGTACATCATGAGAAGCGCTGGGCTGGATGAAGCACAAGCTGGAATCAAGATTACTGGGAGAAATATCAATAAACTCAGATATGCAAATGACACCACCCTTATGGCAGAAAGTGAATAAGAACTAAAGAGCCTGTTGATGAAAGTGAAAGAGGAGAGTGAAAAAGTTGGTTTAAAGCTCAACATTCAGAAAACTAAGATCATGGCATCCGGTCCCATCACTTCATGGCAAATAGATGGGGAGACAGTGGAAACAGTGGCTGACTTTATTTTTCTGGACTCCAAAATCACTACAGATGGTGATTGCAGCCATGAAATTAAAAGATGCTTACTCCTTAGAAGGATAGTTATGACCAACCTAGACAGCCATATTAAAAAGCAGAGACATTACTTTGTCAACAAAGGTCCATCTAGTCAAGGCTATGGTTTTTCCAGTAGTCATGTTTGGATTTGAGAGTTGGACTATAAATAAAGCTGAGAGTTGGACTATAAATAAAGCTGAGCGGCGAAGAATTGATGCTTTTAAACTGTGGTGTTGGAGAAGACTCTTGAGAGTCCCTTGGACTGCAAGGAGATCCAACCAGTCCATCCTAAAGGAGATCAGTCCTGGGGGTTCATTGGAAGGGCTGATGTTGAAGCTGAAACTCCAATACTTTGGCCACCTGATGGGAAGAGCTGACTCACTTGAAGAGACCCTGATGCTGGGAAAGATTGAAGGCAGGAGGAGAAGGGAACGACAGAGGATGAGATGGTTGGATGGCATCACTGACTCAATGGACATGGGTTTGTGTAGACTCCGGCAGTTGCTGCTGGACAGGGAGGCCTGGTGTGCTGTGATTCATGGGGTCGCAAAGAGTTGTACACTCAGCGACTAAACTGAACTTAGTTGTGCCATGTGGGATCTTCCTACTTGACTAGGGATATCAACCCACACCCCCTGCATGGGAGCATCAAGTCTTAGCCACCAGACCACCAGGGAAGCCCCCAAACGTTTCCTTTAAAGATCTGTCAGAGGACTTGCCTGCATTGGCTAGCAGATGGCTAATTCATCTGCTCTCTGGTGAACTGTTGAAAAATCTGAAATGGTCTTGAGGGAGGGAGGGATTCTTCCTTGACAGGTAACTAAGGCCCCTTCCCCCTGCCCTCCCTCCCACCCAGGGCATTGCTTCCTGTCTACAAATTGCTAACTCCAGACTTTTCCCCCAACTCTAGTTTATCTAACAACACTCCTGACATGTGAACCAGCCTTCAAACTCAGCAAGATCCCAGTAAAGCCCACAGCAAGACTGCTCCTCCCCAGTTGCCTTTCATTTCACTCATTGAATACTGGAGAGCCAGAGGAGCAGGCAGGATGTGCCAGAGAGAAACGTTGGAGCTCCAAGTAGTGGGGGACCAGGGAAGGAGGATACACCCTTGTGTGGAGTGCTGACTGTCTCAGCCATTTCCTCCAGGACACACGTGAGTTCCTCCACAAAGGCAGATTGAAGCCTGAAGCTAAAAGCTTAAGCCGTTGGGCACCTCACTAGCTAAAGCCCCTTCTAAAGTCCTCAGGGGCATGGGAGCTGTTTTTCACATGGTACAACAGATGCCTCTGGTGCTGTGTATTCCATCCCCTTTGGCAGCCTCTAATTTCTGTCCAAGCTGAGTTCCCTGAAAACGCAATTACCAATGAGCAACGCCCTGAAAACAGAGGCTCTCCGTCTGCGGGCTCTGAATGGCTCAATTCTGCTTCTTCAATAAATCTGAGAAGTGGAGGTGAAATGGATATTAATAATCTGGAGACATCATCATTCAAAGAGAGATAGGAACCATTGCATAAGTGTTTCAGCCTTTCCTGCAATAGAGACATTATGTACGATCAAGGTGTGCCCTTGATTATGCACGTTGATATTAGCTTTTCATTCTTTTCTGTCTTCTCTTCCTGCTACCCTATTTCTGGGAACATTTTCCAAATCAGTGCCTGTGTGGAATAGACCTTTGTCTTGGGGCTTCTCTGCTGGTCCAGTGGGGAAGACTCAACCCTTCCACTACACAGGGTATGGGTTCCATCCCTGGTTGAAGAAGTAAGATTCTACATGCTTCATAGGGTGGCCAAAATAATAATAGGCCTTTGTCTTCAGCTCTGCTTTCAAAAAACCAGCTGGAAGTGTTGCAGAAACCAGTACTCGAGAAACCAAGCACCACACTCGGAGAGTTGGAGAACTCAGGTTTGTTACGCCAGCGGGCCCAGAGGGGTTAACACTCCAAGCTCTGAGCCCTGAAGAAAGGAATTACAGGGTTTTTTTTAGACAGACTGTAGTGGGCAACACTAACTCTTAATAGGCTGGTTAAAACTAAGGGGTTCACATGTGCAGGAACACTGGTCCAGATGGGAAGGGCGATGCCTGACCTGGACAGGCATGATTAAGCTGGTTTGCAGGCCCTGGGCAAATGCAAAGATCAAGACGAGAGTCAGTGAGATAAACTCCAGTTCCTAGTAGTGCAAATCCGCACTTTCTGAGACTACGTGACCTACATGATCTAGACTTTGCAAGGGGTAAGCTGAGTTACAGAGGCAGAAGGAGAAGGAGGTTATGTAAAATTTTAACTTTTCCTCTTCATTCTCCCCTCTTGATGCTTCTTTCAATCACTCGTTGTAGAAAGCATCATCTCATGTTTTTGGTAGGACACTCAGAGCTCCCCATCGTTTAGGGGGCTATATTGAACTATTACCATTTGTAACTTTACGGATTCAATCAGAGGTTATGAACCGGGTAATTGCATTGAGAATACAAGGGCCAAACAAGAGCACTGCAAAGAGCAGGAAGAGAGGACCTGTTAAAGGGAGAATCACGATGCCCTGCTCCAGATATTGCTCTAATTACCCCACGAATTAGCTAGTTTTTCTCTCCTTTTTATGATTTGTTCCCTTAGCTGTTGGGCCCTGTCCCTGAGTATTTCTGGTTGATTTATATAAAAGCAGCCTTCTTCATTCAAGAAGAGGCAGAGTCTTCCCTTTTCTGCTGTCAGTAGGTCTAGCCCTCTCCTGTTTTGTAAAACCACTTCAGCCAGGGAGTCTAATTGCTCATGTAAGGCCACTAAAGATTTGGCCACTCTCTCAATGTCGTCTGTGAAGTCTTTGGATAGTGTATGGTAAAAGGTGGTTGATGAAGCAGTTCCTCCTATTTCCATACCTAGCCCAGCCGTGAGTCCCAGACCAACTAATAGGGGTATAAACTGGATGGCTCTTTTTGACCACGTATGTGCTGCCAGAGGTACGATGAGAGTCTGGTTGTTAGGGACAGTGTTCATCTGGGGAGTGAGGAAAGCTAAGATGCAGATACCCATCTAATTGACAGGTAGACATAAGTAAGCATCTGTCCTACAAACAAAGAAGAGGCCTTGATGGGGCAGTACCGTCTGTTACAGCAAGGGACACCGAAAGGCTGCAAAGCAGCTTGAACGTAACAGATAACTGAACACCAGCAAAAGGTTTTCTCCCCATCTCTGGGTTGTCACGTCTGTAGCAACTGAGCCTATTGTGAAGGGGGGTCAGCTATACTATGGGGCAGTTTAGTTAGTAGGGAGAATAGATCATAAGAGACACTTAATAAGAATGAGGCTTCCCACTACAGTGAGATAACAGACAGCTAACTGCAGCTTCTGACCCAAATCCCAGTCCTGGGGTGCAACTAAAGCTAGTCCTGTAGCGAAGAGCACAAAAATAATAGCAATCAGGGATAGAGTCCAGGGTTGACAATGAAAATCCATTGATGTTTTGATAGTTGGATCCTCATGCTTCAGCCGTGCATTAACCACCCAGCCAGCTGCCGGAGCGTGGCTGTAGCAAGGCTGAAGAATCCTCAAGCTTCTGCCATGCATTAACTAGTCGGCTCCCGGAGTGACTAGAGCAGGGCTAAGAGTCCTTCGAGGGTCAGGGTCATTGTTTTTGGAACCAGACCTTGAGGGGGTTTTTGGGATCCTGAACTGCTTTTCAGGTGTCCTCATTATAGGAAGCTGCTGCCTTCTTGACTCTGGCGTGGTGGATCCAAGGGATGACACCTATAACTCATCTCCTGGCTGATAGGGATGAACCCACTTGCCCAGTGGAATGGGTGTCCTTTCTCAGGTTTCTGGGCAATATGGCAGAAGACTTTCCCAGGACCTGGAGGTGTTGGGACATCTCCAGGTCAGCTAGTTGTTGGTGATCTCTCTTGAGCTTTTTTTATCACTGGGGGTGGTCTCCCGTATGAGAGCTCAAAGGGAGAGTAGCAGCCTGAGGACCTTGGGGTGCATTTACAGAGGCCAGTGAGAGTCCACAGAATAAGGCGGATTGTTCTAGCTTTGTCTGGGCGTTGGCCAGGAGATATGCTTGTCGTACTACTACTACTTGGAGAAACAAACTTAAGAAAGTTAAAGATATATGGCTCAAAGATTAATAGAAGTAGGAATGCTGCTGAGGCGCTAGCTGGGAGAACCAGGTCCATTGGTTCACGACATTAGTGTTTCTCTCGGCATGAGAAGATGCAAGAATTTGGACTCATAAAAATTTTTATCTGAAAACATCTGACTATCTGAAGGCCTGTTTTTCTGGGTTTTCCCAGAGCAGAGTGCCTTATTTTTTGTCTCCACCCCGAAGTCCTTTCAAGGGGGTGTTGAAGGTCAACATCTTATAGTAGTCATGATTTAATCTTTGTAGAGGCAGCTGGCAAGGGCCAGCTTCCAGTCAGCAGGGCCCCTTCATAGCCACATATTTGACCATGTTTTGGGGCATTTCAAGGTCATTGTGTCCCATGGTGCTGGGAAGGCTCATTCCCAGGTCTAACAAAGATTCCATTGACAGGCCACTCAATGTGTTGTCACTAAACCAGGCCTTGTAAGTAGCAAAAGTCTCTGGACCATACCTGTCTTACTAGCCTCTTGGTCCAGGAAAATATTTCCTCTTGTTGCTTCTTCCCACATCTAGAGTTACGTTATTACAGTTATTGATCTCATATGGAACTGCATATCAGCATTTTATCACAGGCTCAGTCACACCTTTGGTAACATAAGAAATAATCTTCTGAAACAAGCTACATAGAACATAATATAGCTAGCAGTTATTAGTAAGGTCACAAGCAAGAATTTAAGTCAGCTTTCATTGCATATAGTCTGGTATACCCCAGGTCATCTGTCTCAGTTAAATGATTGTATCCGGGTGTTAATCTCCTGGTTGTACCTCATGGAGCATCTGAGCTTTATTCAAAGACTGGTTACTGAGATAAGCTTTAGAAACCATCTTAAGAGTGTCCTTTTTAATAACTTAATTAAACCTTTTAGCAATATAGCATAACAAGGAACTAGCTCAGAAGTGAGTCTTAGTAAGCACAGACCTTAATTAACAAAACTAGAACTTAATATTTAGTGAAACATAATGTTTTCTTGTTTAGATAACTCATTCTGAAGGCATTAACGCTGTAGCCAGGTAAGGCTTTAACCCATCAAATAAAAATGAGGTCCGTCAGGGAGCTGGGAAAAGCCAAGCAGCCATCTTGGATTTCCCGTAGCCCTGGCTGTTTGATTTTTAGCTGTTGATTGTTTATTTTTAATTTCCTGATTTAAGAGCAGACTATCGCCATGTTTTAAGGACATTAAGATAGCAGAAGTCTAACTGTGAGGGATTATTTTTTGTAGAAGCAGAATGAGCTTTGTCTACATGTACCATAATCTTAAATAATGTTTATTTAGTTTACCAAAGTAATTTTTTCTTTTTTGGAGAACTCATTGTGAGGGCATTAACACTATAGCCATAGTTAACAAAAGATTTTAAAGGTAAATATAGAACAGATCAATTGAGGGGTTAAAAAAAAAACTTAAATCTATTATTAAAAGCAGTTCAACATCTGAAGAAAGTATGTCCTCTTAACAGAGAGAAAGGCCGAATTTAAATTTTTGCACCAGCTTACTTTAAACTCATTTAAGTAAACATAATTAAATTTATTTTAAACTTAGTCCTAACCATGCACAAAACTTTTTTTTCAGACTCCACCTTCCAGAATCTTTTTAATCACTCTCTGTAACAGCCACCTGTAAGTCAGACCTACTTTCTTTTCCCTTCATAAAATGCAATTTTATTTTTTATATCTTCTTTATTAAAAGCATACATCCTACTTTCTTATTAGATAAACAAACATTAATACTAGGTATTTAATATTGAATATTTTCCAGTTCATATGAATCTGAAATTTATTTAGTTAATTTTTCTTGTATTGTTTGTATTGTTTGATTCATAAGCGCTCACTTTTGTTTAGGCCAATTAAATTAGAACCATTTACAACTTCACTTCAACAATATCATCAGAAAAAAGACATTAACTGAGACATACATAAATCCAGACAGACAGACTGACAGAGATCTTATAGTTTTCTGTTTGAGATTTAAAATATCTCTTTGACCCCCCTTTTTTTTTCTTCGCTTGAAGTTCTAATTTCCCCAAGGCTAAGGTCTCAGGAAAAGTTGGCTGCGTATTTCAAGGACACGGGAAGAGTTAGCTTCAAGCTTTTCCCTGGTCAGGCCTTTTAACAAGTTAGTTGTTTTTATTGTATATGCCAAAAGAATTGGCTTTGTAGTTTCCAAAAAATTTCTCTCCATTCAGTCAGCACACAACTCAAGAATCATTCAGAGGCTATCACAATGCCATCCTTCTCCTGAGTCCCCAGGTTTCCTTAACTGTTGCTCCCTTCCTGGGAGCTCCAAGAAGGTTATCAGTCACGATGCCTCCCTTCTCCTGAGTCCCCAGGGTTCCTTAATTGTTGCTCCCTTCCTGGGAGCCCCAACAAGGTTATCATTCAGATGCCTCCCTTCCTCCCAAGTCCCCAGGTCTCCTTTTCTGATGCTCCCTTCCTGGGAACCCAAGGAGGTGATCAGTCTCCTCTTCTACGCATTGGGGTAGGTTCCTGCCTGGGGACTGGCCCCAGAGCCTCACCCTATCCTGTGGCCCTTCCTGGCGAGTTGGTCCGTCCCTCCAATGAGTCCAGTTGGGGCTTGGCCAATGAAGAATCGGAACACCGGTCTAAAAGAGAACCCGGAATACCATCAGGTGGCGCGCCTCCTCCTTCATCTCGGGGTTCCTTCGCTTCAGCGTGGCCCAACCACCAGTCCGGTAGGTCAAGGGGCTGGCGTGGTTGGAATCTCGCTGGGGCCTCCAGAAATGTTGCAGAAACCAGTACTCGAGAAACCAAGCACCACACTCAGAGAGTTGGAGAACTCAGGTTTATTACACCAGTGGGCCCAGAGGAGTTAACACTCCAAGCTCTGAGCCCCACACAAAGGGATTACAGAGTCTTTATAGACTATAGAGGGCAACACTAGCCGTTAATAGGCTGTTTTAAACTAAGGGGTTTCATGTGTGCAAGAACAATAGTCAAGATGGGAAGGGGGATGCCTGACCTGGACAGGCTTGATTAAGCAGGTTTGCAGGGGCTGGGCGATTACAAACAGCAGGACAAGGCTGAGTGAGATAAGCTCCAGTTCCTAGTATTGCAAGTCCCGATTTTCTGAGACTACGTGACCTACATGATCTAGACTTTGCAAGGGGCAAGCTGAGTTATAGAGGCAGGAGGAGAAGGAGGTTTTGTAAAATTTTAACTTTTCCTCTTGGGAAGTGGCTCTGGGAACTCAGCCCTTAGAACTGGATTCTGGAACAAGACAACCTTTGCAGTCATTCAGCAACAAGGGTCCTACTGTCACTCCAGTTAGTGGAGGGCGGTAGCTACTGAGGTGCTGTAACACTGGAATCACTAAGATTACCTGTTATGAATTGAGATAAGGTACAGGTGGAAGGGGAAATAATAGGCCAGGCAATAGAACTGGAATGAAATGTGAGTAAGGTTAATTTTAAGGACTGTAATTTTAAGCTGACTGGATTTGCTAAGGTCCCAGAGACTTCAGGGAAAGGAATGACAGGCTGTCTCCAGCCAACTAGCAATCCAGGGCTCAGTGAACCCAGAGGCCTACTTGGCGCTATTTACAGAGACCTTCATCTCCTGCAGTTGTAGGAAAACTACTAAAACTGGGCCCGGTATGTAACCGTAAGCCACCAGAGCTTATGACGTGAGTCCTATGAGGCTCATAGGGAAGGACTGAGCAGGACTGATGTGGACTTTGGGGTGGTTGAACCTGAACCTCTTGAACCCCAGCTTTACCTGAATCCTCTAACCAGTTAAAGAAGCCCTACCTGCCTTGAGAGTGGCCTCCTCTTGACAGAAACCACAAATGAAGATCCCACCTGAGGGACTTCGCTGCTGGTCCAGTGGCCAAGACTCCACGCTCCCAATGTGGGAGAACTGAGTTGGATCCCTGGTCAGGGAACTAGATCCCGCATGCTGCAACTAAGACCCAGAGCAGACAAATACAGAAATAACTTGGTTTAAGAAAAAGGATCTCACCTGAGGAGGCTGCCTCACAGGACGTCCTCCTCTAGATCGCAACCCTCCTCCCATCTGACCCCAGACCATTAGCTGGGTCAGGTCTCAGCACTGGATGAGCAAGGAGGTACAAGCACTGCTCTGAGCAAAGAGCTCAATCGTGGAGCATTGCGGGAGCTGCCACACGTGTCCTGACAGAAAGGGTGAGCCTGTGAAAGAGCAGAGGTCAGTCTGTGAGACCGAAGTGTGGAGGTAAAGCTAGATAAGGAGGGTTTATTGAGAGGGTGGGGCTACAGGTTTGGGACTAAGGACATAACGTTCTGGAAATACCTGGACTCAATCCTATGACACTCCTGGGAAGGTTCCTCCAATCCTGATCACAATGGCGATGAACTAAATGAGGGGGGATGTTGGAACTGCCTTGGAGTATTAACGAAGGTCAAGTGGAAGCCCTGGCAGCACCCCAACCTGCCCCCCATCCCACCCTCCTAGATAGTAAATCAGAAGCAGCACTTCATCCCCCCACCACTGTAACTGCGGAGTGGAGCCACCTTCCAAGACAGGGTGTGCAGGGCGCTGGTCACCACTGTATCCCCCTCCAGTGCACCTCATGGCCCCTGCAAGGTTGTTGATAGTTGGGCCAATGTCAGGAGCCTTCCAGGGGTGTGCCTGCTACTCACTGTGCCAGCCTGCTCACCCACTACCATGAGGCCCAGGTGCGGGGCCAGAGATGACCGCTGGCTACATTGTCAATGGGTGTATATGGGTTGTGGAGGAGAAACGAGGACAGAAGTTACAGATAAATACAATTGCAAGCGGATAATTCATGCTTGTTTATCCCTAGTCATAATGCAGGATCATTCCTTACACAGAATAGTCTCAGTAATTGAGAATACACTCTCATCATTATACATGGGCTTCCCTTGTGGCTCAGCTGGTAAGGAATCTTCCTGCAATGCAGGAGACCTGGGCTCAATCCCTGGATTGGGAAGATCCCCTGGCGAAGGGAAAGTCTACCCACTTCAGTATTCTGGCTGGAGAATTCCATGAACTGTAGAGTCCATGGAGTTGTAAAGAGTCAGACATGACTGAGTGACTTTCACTTCACTTTGTCATTATACATACATGTGTATATACACACACACCCTGTTTTCTTTTCCAGAAGGTATATGTAATAGAATTTATTCCAATGCCTGTGTCGGTAGGGTACAAACCTGTGCCAGTACCTTAAACAGAGGTTGTATCATTCTGTGAACTCACACCCCAGTGTATCAGCTCTGCCTTAGCATTGCTGGTGCTTCTTGTTCTGAAATGTCTGGTACTTCCAAACAAAATAGTGTACTAAATTGCTGTCAATAAAGCAGAATGCCCTGAAGAAACAGTGACAAAACTCCCCATCAGGCAAGGACTTGTTCTCACAGTGAGCCCTCCTCTGGCATGGGCACTATTTGCCCTGTTATTGAACCACTGAATGCAATGTCCAATGTTTGTCACACAGCCATGTCTGACTCTTGTGACCCCACGGACTGTAGCCTGCCAGGCTCCTCTGTCCATGGTATTTCACAGGCAGGAATACTGGAGTGGGTTGCCATATTAATGCAAGCGCATCTTACAGACCCAGGGATCAAACCCTCGTCTCCTGTGTCTCCTGCTTCGGCAGGCAGATTATTTCCCATTAGCACCACCAAGAAAGAAAACGACTGTTTTAAATCTCACAAATGGGCACAAATAAGTAAAGGTTCATCTGCTTCTATAAATTAACAAACTGATTTTCCATTTGAGAGTCAACCTGTATACTTAATTAGTTGAAAGTTGATTTTCTACTGTTTGATAGAGATCAGAGAAAACTTGGTTTCTGAATGCATGACCCTGAAAACCAGACCTGAAGGGTGAAGTCCATTTGCCAGTTTCCTTACCCCTTTATTTTGCAGCCGTGCATAAACTCAATCTGGAGATGAAATGTTGGGAGTTTCCAGCAGTGAGAATAGATGAGGTCACCAAAGAAGGGAGGGCAGATGGATAACAGATCCCAAGATTTGCCCTAAGACACCCTATGTTATGAGTAGAGGGGACAAAGAGGAGGAATGAGCAGGTCACCATCTCCTTGTGGATAAGTGCAGACCCCTTAGTATAATCTGTTGTGGTCTGACTGGTCCCCCTGATCCCTGGCTCTGAATTCCAGAATGCACCATGCTCCTGCTGGCTTCTGGGCCCTGGCTTAGGACCTTTCCTCTGTCTGGAAGCCCTTCTTCCCTGACTAGCTAACTCTTCCTCTCCCCCATCACTGTCATTCTTCAGGGATCAATTCAGAGTTTTGTTTGATTGAATTTTAGCCGCACCATGTGGCTTCTGGAATCTTAGAACCCCAACCAGGGATGGAACCGAGGCCCTCAACAATGAAAGGGCAGAGTCTCAACCATGAAATCATGAAGGAATTCTCTTTTTTTCCAGATACCTTTATGTTCACATCCCGTGGCTTCCGGTTCATTCCCTCCGCATGTGCACAGGCCTCAGATTCACTGAGCAATTTAGTCCTTGGTTCAGGTCCCCTCTCCATCATACCTCCTGTCCCTATCAGTGGCCTTCCCATCTTGGGCCTTTGTTCTGTGACCATCTTGACTTTATCTACCTTTCCATTACCTGTGGTGACTCATTTATTGGCTCATGTTCTAGATCCTTTTCATTTTCTTTTACCTAAGACTTCTGAGATTCCTCCCAGCCTACCATCTCCTCTAATTTTCATCATCCCCGTTTACTCTAAATTTGCTCTTTTACCAGATCCAAGCTCTGTTTTTCTCTATTCTCCCCACCACCTTCTTTTTTTTCTTTTAATGTTTGGTCACACCTGGTGGCACATGGTATCTTGGTTCCCCAACCTGGGGTTGAACCTGTGCCCCCTGCTTTGGAAGCAGAGTCTTAACCACAGAACTGCCAGGGAAATCCCTGTCCTCCCAATTTTTCTGAATTGAGCTCTCCTCCCCCAGTTTTTCAGCGTGAAAGCCATTGTGAAACCACACCCTGACTCTCGCAGGGGTCACCCACCATTCTATAGCTTTTCTTCTGGAACCATTCCACTCCTATGTCCCCTTTTCTCTTCCTCAGTTGCTGCCACCACCCACTTCACCCTTGGGAGAATCATCTCCTCCGCAGCCACCAACCCTGACGGGAATGAAACCAACTTCCTCTCTGCTGCTCGTGAAGGTGGGCACACATGGACGCTTTCTATCCTAAGGATGCGTCTGCACACTCCGAAAGGGGAGACCACGCTAACAATGCAGGGAAGTTACTGAGTTCTATCTCTGATGGGCTCAGGTCTGTAGTTGCTGCTTTTCTTTTGAAACTTTCCTCTACTTACTTATTTTTTAATGTTTATTTGTTTGTTTATTTGTGCCAGGTCTTAGTTGTGGCATGTGGGATCTCACTCCTTGACGGGGGATCAAACCCTCACCCCCTGCATTGGGAGCATGAAGTCTTAGCCACCAGATCACCAGGGAAGTCCCCAAACCTTTTCTTTCAAGATCTGTCAGAGGACTTGCCTACATTAGCTAGCAGATGGCTAATTCATCTACTCTCTGGTGAACTGTTAAAAAATCTGAAATGGTCTTGAGGGAGGGATTTTTCCTTGACAGGTAACTAAAGCCACCCCTCCCCACCCAGGGCTTTGCTTCCTGTCTACAAATTGCTAACTCCAGTCTTTTCCTCCCACTCTAGTTTATCTGAGAGACAACTGACATCTAAATTGCCTTCAAACTCAGCAAGATTCCAGTAAAGCCCACAGCAAGGCTGGTGCTCCCCAGTTGCCTTTAATTTCACGCATGGAATACTGGAGAGCCAGAGGAGCAGGCAGGATGTGCCTGAGAGACACTGGAACTCCAAGTAGTGGGGGACCAGGGAAGGAGGATACACCCTTGTGTGGAGGGCTGACTGCCTTAGTCGTTCCCCTCAGGGGAACGTGAGTTCCCTGAGTTTGTCCTGTCCTCAGGACAAATGTTGAGTTCCTCCAAAAGCAGATTAAAGCCAGAAGCTAAAAGCTTAAGATTTTGGGTTCCTCACTAGCTAGAGCCCCTTCTAAAGTCCTCAGGGGCATGGGAGCATGTGACCACATGGTATATAGCAGATGCCTCTGGTGCTCTGTGTCCCATCCCCTTTGGCAGCCTCTGATTTCAGTACAAGCTGAGTTCCCTGAAAATGCAATTACCAGTGACCAATCCATTTGATCACTCACCTAGAGCCAGACATCCTGGAATGTGAAGTCAAGTGGGTCTTAGGAAGCATCACTTTGAACAAAGCTAGTGGAGGTGAAAAAATTCCAGTTGAGCTATTTCACGTCCTAAAAGATGATGCTGTGAAAATATGCACTCAATATGCCAGCAAATTTTGGAAACTCAGCAGTGGCCACAGGACTGGAAAAGATCAGTTTTCATTCTAATCCCAAAGAAAGGCGATTCCAAAGAATGCTCAACTGCTACTGCTAAGTCACTTCAGTCGTGTCCAACTCTGTGTGACCCCATCCCTGGGATTCTCCAGGCAAGAACACTGGAGTGGATTGCCATTTCCTTCTCCAGTGCGTAAAAGTGAAAGTGAAGTCCCTCAGTCATGTCTGACTCTTAGCGACCCCATGGACTACAGCCTACCAGGCTCCTCCGTCCATGGGATTTTCCAGGCAAGAGTACTGGAGTGGGGCGCCATTGCCTTCTCCAGAAGAATGCTCAAACTACTGCACAATTGCACTCATCTCACACACCAGTAAAATAATGCTCAAAATTCACCAAGCCAGACTTCAGCAATACATGAACCGTGAACTTCAGATGTTCAAGCAGGTTTTAGAAAAGGCATAGAGCAACCAGAGAACAAACTGCCAACATCTGCTGGATCATCAAAAAAGCAAGAGAGTTCCAGAAAAACATCTTATTTCTGCTTTATTGACTATGCCAAAGCCTTTGACTGTGTGGATCACAACAAAATGGAAAACTCGGAAAGAGATGGGAATGTCAGACCACCTGACCTGCCTCTTGAGAAATCTGTATGCACGTCAGGAAGCAACAGTTGGAACTGGACTTGGAACAACAGACTGGTTCCAAATAGGAAAAGGAGTACGTCAAGGCAGTATATTGTCACCCTGCTTATTTAACTTACATGCAGAGTACATCATGAGAAATCCTGGACTGGATGAAGCACAAACTGGAATCAAAACTGACAGGAAAAATATCAGTAACCTCAGATATGCAGATGACACCACCTTTATAGCAGAAAGTGAAGAAGAACTAAAGAGCCTCTTGATGAAAGTGAAAGAGGAGAGTGAAAAAGTTGGGTTAAAGCTCAACATTCAGAAAACTAAGATCATGGCAGCTGGTCTCATCACTTCATGGCAAACAGATGGGAAAACAACCTAAAAAGTGACTGACTTTATTTTTCTGGGCTCCAAATCACAATTGATTTGGAGATGCAGATGGTGACTGCAGCAATGAAAATTAAATGACGCTTACTCCTTGGAAGGAATGTTTTGATGAACCTAGACAGCATATTAACAAGCAGAGACATTACTTTGCCAACAAAAGTCTGTCTGGTCAAGGCTATGGTTTTTCCAGTAATCATGTATGGATGTGAGAGTTGGATTATAAAGAAAGCTGAGCGGCAAAGAATTGATGCTTTTGAACTGTGGTGTTGGAGAAGACTCTTGAGAGTCCCTTGGATTGCAGGGAGATCTAACCAGTCCATCCTAAAGGAAATCAGTCCTGAGTGTTCATTGGAAGGACTGATGTTGTAGCTGAAACTTCAATACTTTGGCCACCTGATGGGAAGAGCTGACTCATTTGAAAAGACCCTGATGCTGGGAAAGATTGAAGGCAGGAGGAGAAGGGGACGACAGAGGATAAGATGGCTGGATGGCATCACCAACTCAATGGACATGAGTTTGGGTAAACTCCAGGAGTTGGTGATGGACAGGGAGACCTGGAAGCTGTGGTCCATGGGGTCGCAAAGAGTCAGACATAACTGAGCAACTGAACTGAGTTGAAACCCCTGAAAACAGAGGCTCATCGCCTGCTGGCTCTGAATGGCTCAATTCTGCCTCTTTAATAGAGCTGAGAAGTGGAGGTGAAATGAGTATTAATAATCTAGAGACATCATCATTCAAAGAGAGATAGGAACCATTGCATAAGTGTTTCAACCTTTTCTGCAATAGAATGGAAATCTGGAAGATATTATGTACTATCAACATGTGACCTTGATTATGCACTTTGATATAAGCTTTTCATTCTTCTCTATCTTCCTCTTCCTGCTACCATACTTCAGGGCACATTTTCCACATCAGTGTCTCCATGGAATAGACGTTTGTCCTGGGGCTTCTTTGTTGGTCCAGTGGGGAAGACTCAGCCCTTCCAGTGTGCAGGTTCCATCCCTGGTTGAAGAACTAAAGTTCTACATGCTTCACAGGGTGGCCAAAATAACAATAGTAATTATAGGCCTCTGTCGTCAGCTCTGCTTTCAAGAAAACCCAACTGGAAGTGGCTCTGGGAAGTTAACCCTTAGAACAGGATTCTGGAACTAGTCAACCTTTCCAGTCATTCAGCAACAAGGGCCCTACTGTCAGTCCAGTTAGTGGAGGGCGTAGCTCCTGAGGTGCCCTAACACTGGAATCACTAAGATTACCTGTTATGAATTGAGATAAGGTACAGGTGGAAGGGGAAATAATAGGCCAGGCAATAGAACTGGAATGAAATATAAGGTTAATTTTAAGGACTGTAATTTTAAGCTGGCTGGGTTTGCTAAATTCCCAGAGACACTTCAAGAAAAAGAATGACAGGCTATCTCCAGCTAACTAGTAATCCAGGACCCAGTGAGCCAGAAGACCTACATGGCGCTGTTTACAGAGAACTTTATATCCTGCAGTTGTAGGAAAACTACTGAAAACTGGGCCCGGTATGTAACCATAAGATGCCAGAGCTTATGACGTGAGTCTTGTGAGGCTCATAGGGAAGGACTGAGAGCAGAACTGATGTGGACTTTGGGGTGGTTGAACCTGAACCTCTTGAACCCCAGCTTTACCTGAATCCTCTAACCAGTTAAAGAAGCCCTACCTGCCCTGAGAGTGGCCTCCTCTTGACAGAAACCACAAATGAAGATCCCACCTGAGGGGACTTCCCTGCTGGTCCAGTGGCCAAGACTCCACGCTCCCAATGTGGGAGAACTGAGTTCAATCCCTGGTCAGGGAACTAGATCCCACATGCTACAACTAAGACCCAGAGCAGACAAATACATAAACAACTTGGTTTAAGAAAAAGGATCTCACCTGAGGAGGCTGCCTCACAGGACATCCTCCTCTAGATCGCAACCCTCCTCCCCTCTGGCCCCAGACCAATAACTGGGTCAGGTCTCAGCACGGGATGAGCAGGGAGGACAAGCACTGCTCTGAGCAAAGAGCTCAATCGTGGAGCATTGCTGGAGCTGCCACACGTGTCCTGATAGTATGGACAAGTGTGTGAAAGAGCAGAGCTCCATCTGTGAGACCGAAGTGTGGAGGTAAAGCTAGATAGGGAGGGTTTATTGAGAGAGGGTGAGCCTACTGGTCTGGGACTAAGGACGTAATGTTCTGGAAAGCAGATGCGAACTCAATCCTATGACACTCCTGGGACGGTTCCTCCAATCTTGATCACAGTGACGGTGAACTAAATGAGGGGGGATGTTGGAACTGCCTTGGAGTATTAACAAAGGTCATGTGGAAGCCCTGGCAGCACCACAATCCACCCCCCATCCCACCCTCCTTGATAGTAAACCAGAAGCAGCACTTCATCCCCTGCCCCCTTTAACTGTGGAGTGGAGCCACCTTCCAAGACAGAGTGTGCAGGGCGCTGGTCACCACTGTATCCCCTTCCAGTGCACCTCCATGGCCCCTGCAAAGGTGTCACTAGTCAGCCAATGTCACAAGCCTTCCAGGGGTGTGCCTGCTACTCACTGTGCCAGCCTGCTTACCTGCTGTCCTGATGCCCAGGTGCAGGGCCAGAGATGACCGCTTGCTACACTGTCACTGGATGTATATAGGTTGTGGAGGAGAAACAAGGCTAGAAGTTACAGATAAGTACACTTGCAAGCAGATAATTCATGCTTGTTAATATCTGGTGATAATGCAGGATCATTCCTTACACAGAATAACTTCAGTAATTAAGAATGTGCTCTCATCATTATACATGGGCTTCCCTTGAGACTCAGCTGGTAAAGATTCTGCCTGCAATGCAGGAGACCTGGGTTCAAACCCTGGGTTGGGAAGATACTCTGACGAAGGGAAAGGCTACCCACTCCAGTATTCTGGCTGGAGAATTCCGTGGACTGCAGCGTTCATAGGGTCACAAAGCACTGAACACGACTGAGTGACATTTACTTCACTTTATACATACATATGTATATACACACCCTGTTTTCTTTTCCGGAAAATACATGTAATAGAATTTATTCCAATGCCTGTGTCTGTAGGGTATAAACCTGTGCCAGTGCCTTAAACAGAGGTTGTATCTATTTTGTGAACTCACACCCCAGTATATCAACTCACATCTTAGCATTGCTGGTGCATCTTGTTTTGGAAAGTCTGGTACTTCCAAACAAAATAGTGTGTTAAATTGCTGTCAATAGAGCTGAATGGGCTGAAGAAACAGTGACAAAACTCCCTCAGGTAAGGACTTGTTTTGACAGTGAGCCCTCCTCTGGCATGGACACTATTTGCCCTGCTATTGAATCACTAAATGCGATGTCCAGTGTTTGTCACTTAGTCGTGTCCAGCTCTTGTGACCCCGTGGACTGTAGCCCACCAGGCTCCTCTGTCCATGGGATTTCCCAGGCAAGAATACTGGAGTGGGTTGCCATTTCCTTCTCCAGGGAATCTTCATTGCAGTTGGACTCTTTACTCCCTGACAGCCAGGGAATCCCGTTAAATCAGTATTGTGAAGTATTCCAACACTTCCCAGAATCATCCATCATGGAGCATAGTCTCTCATCCCAAGTTCCCCTCCACAGCACAGTTTATCAGAATTTTCTCTGTTCTGGGTCACCAGATTCTTCCATCCTCTTTACTCTTAACCTACTCCAAACAGGATTAACACTCCATGGAAACTATTTAGGTTGGCCAAAAAGTTTCTTTAACATCTTTCCAAAAAGCTTGAATGAAGCTTTTGGCCAACTCAGTACTTGGCATGATCATGTGTTCTTAGATCCAAATTCCATTGCAATCTTACTCTGGGTAACCTTTGGCTTGGTTGTTCAAGGAAAAGCGCCTTCGCTTCCATGAAGCTATATCCTCTTCTTTTTCCTCCAACCTCACTGGCCATTTCTTTGCCTCCTCTTCTGGCTCCCTCTCTTTTGTCCCATCTTCAGATGTTGGGAGTGTCTCAGGGTTCTCTGTTCTATGTCCTCACCCCACCAAATTAACTCATCCATTTCCATAACTTAGTACACTATATGCCAAGAGAATCTTTTGAAACTCGTATCTCTTTATAATCTCTTCTCATATCATATGAGGGTTGGTCTATGTGAGATGAACAATGGCAGAATTGATGGTATGTTGCTTCTAAGACAAGGTCATTGTATAATTTCTGCCTATTGCTGTTTCTTGGATCGCATGCTTCAGGGGAAGCTAGCTACCATGTTCTCAAGCAGCCTAGAGAAGTGGCACAGGGTGAGAAATGGAAGCCTCCTGCCAACAGCTGTGTGGGTGAACCATTCTCCAGCACTCATTAAGCTTTCAGTTGACTTCCATTCCAGCTGACATCTTGACCACAACTTTATGAGACCCCAAACCAGCATTACCCAGCTAAGCCACTCCCAATTTCCTGACCAACAGAAACCATGAGATAATAAATGTTTGTTGTTGTAGGCTGCTAGATTTGTGGGTTTCTTGTTACGCAGCAGTAGAGCACTTATATAATCCCCAAGTTCATATCTCCAGCGTTTTCCACTCTACAGATCTCCAAATTCATGTACTGAATTACTACCTCCATGATCAGTTTCCCTGGTGATTCAGTGGTAAAGAACCCGCCTGCCAATGCAGGAGACTCGGGTTCAATCCCTGGGTCACGAAGATCCCCTGAAGAAGGGAATGGCAACTCCCTCCAGTGTTCTTGCCTGGCAAATCCCATGGACAGAAGCCTGGCGGGCTGTAGTTCATGGGATCTCAAAACAATGAGACATGACTTGGCGACCGAACAACAACAATGACTACCTGGTATCAACCCTGAAATATCAAAAACACCTCATTATTAATATGGACAAATCAAAACTCTTGATTCAGAAAACTTTACTACCACCAGCTTCTACTCCAGAAGAAATCTATGCCTCAAGAGCCACTCAGCTTCTTGGGCCAGAAACGTAGGAGTCATTCTTGATTCCTTCCCTCCCCTCACCCTCTGTAAGCCAACCATCAGGTCTACTTCCAAAACTGATCCTGACTATGTTTGCTCCTTTCCACCTCTATTGCTGCTCTGCTGGTCCAGACCACAGGCATCGCTCACTTGGACTGTTGCTTCTTAACTGATTTCCCTTCCTCCATGCTTGCCCATCCCTCAGAGCAAGCAGAATGAAGGGTCTTTATGAAAATTACACCTTGTTATCTGGTTAAAATCCTCCAGTGACTTCCCAGTACACCTTGGAGTAAAATTCAGACTTCTTACCATGGCCCTCAAGAGCCTGTGTGTCCCAGCCCTGCCATCTCTCACTCTTATTCACCATTTTCCAAACATATGAGTCATTTTCCTGTTCCTCACATGCTTCAAGCCCAATCCTGCTTTGTGGACTTTGCATGCAATGTTCTCATAGTTCCTTCTCTGTGATCCAGGTCTTGGCTTAAATGTTACCTCCTCATTGAGTTCTCCTATACTTACTTTAAACTTGAATTATAATAGTTAACCATGGTAATCTTTAGTGTTTTTCATCAAGCGTTTTTCTGTTGTTGCCCTTTTCTAAACACTTGGTCCATGCCCCTTGGAAGTTAGGTGTGACCATATGACTATTTTTGCCAAATGAGCTTTATTGATTGATTCTTTTTTTTTTTTTTTTTTTTTTTGCTGTGGCATGTAGGATCTTAGTTTCCAAACCAAGAAGCAAACCTGTGCCCCCTGCAGTGGAAGCATGGAGTTTGAACCACTAGGCTGCCAGGGAATTCCCCCTGAGGAGATTTAGATAACAGAAAATTTAAGAGCCAGTGCCTAACCTGCCACATCCTTTATTCCTGCCTTGTGATCTTGGAAGCATGTGTTCAAATGGAACTTCCATTGGCCTAAATTCCTGAGTGACTTAGGGTGATAAATGCCTCTCTTCCAACCTCTGATGGATGTGTGGCATGAGTGAGATATAAACCTTTATTGTTTCTACCACAATTCATTACCTTACTCATCCTCATAACACCCTCTTAAGAAAGGCAGTGTCAACAGATCACCAGCCCAGGTTGGATGCATGAGACAAGTGCTCGGGGCGGGTGCACTGAGAAGACCCAGAGGGATCGGGTGGAGAGGGAGGTGAGAGGGGGGATCGGGATGGGGAATACATGTAAATTCATGGCCGATTCATGTCAATGTATGGCAAAAACCACTACAATATTGTAAAGTAATTAGCCTCGAACTAATAAAAATAAATGGAAAAAAATTAAAAAAAAAAAAAAAAAAAGGCAGTGTCAAGTATAATGACCACAGTTTTACAGATGGGAACACAAAGACAAATGGAAGTAGTAACTTACCAAGATCAGAGAAAAACCTGTAGCAAAATTAAGGAGTAGAACCTTCGTTTTTATAAATTCAAAATTTGTTTCCAGTTCTTCTCAATGATATGTCTCAAATTTAACTTTGGCGTTACTTTACCTATAAATTAGCATATTTAGAATCATGCTAATGATTATAATCTAATTTTATTTGAGAAATGTGCACCATAAACCTGGCAATTTCTAATTGAATAAATATATAAAATGACAAAAGAAAATACACACTTATTACTATTTCAAACAACTGAGATTGTTGTTAGTTATTCCAACATAACTAGCCTGACTATCATGCCAGGTACTTACCTGGGTGTTTTACATGAATTAACTCATTCACTTCAACAACAACTGTAATTATTCTTATGTTAGAATTAGAGTGACTGAGGCACAGGAAAGTTAAGTAAGAAACAGAGGTAGAATCTGAATCTGGTAAGAGGTTTATGCTGTTAGTCACTCTGCTATACTACCTCTCAAAGACATTCAAACTCATGTTCAAACAAGGAATTGCACAGTCATGGGTTTCATTACACATTCATACATATATAGAGAATAGGGAACTGCCAGCTTTCATCCTTAGAGTGTGTGTATATTTTAGGAATACAGGGATGCCACTAGAAATATCAATTAGTATTTTAGTGTCAGTACCAGGACGACAATGATCAAGTATAACAACCAATTAAAATAACAAATATTTTAGAAGTTAAAGATTATTTTTATAAGATCTAAAGACAAATCTGAGTGTCTGAAAAGACCCTTCCTCATCTTGTAGAAATAATTGCAAGGACTTTTTTTCCCAGTTGTTTAAAACAAATTCTCTTGAGGTGTAGTTTACAAATGATGATGTACACACTTATGCTAAGTGTACAGTTTGATAAGTCTTGACAAACGTGTATACCTGACTACCTGCCAGCACCATCAAAATACAGAACTTTTGGACATCCCTGGCTTTTCCACTGCAGGGGGCACAGTTTTGATCCCTGTTCTGAAAACTATGATCCAGCAAGCCATGTGGTGCAACCAAAGGAAAAAGAACTTTCCCACCACTCTGCCCAGTCTGTCTTGCCTCCACCCCTGGCCTCAGGCAACCATTGATCAGCACAGTGTCACCACAGTGTAGATCTGGCTTTTCTAGAATTCCACATAAATAGAATGATACACTGTGCATTTTGTGTCTTGTTTCTTTTGTTCGGTACCATGTTTTTGAGATACTCCATGTTATTGCATGTGTCAGTATCTCATCCACAAGAACAGGTTTAGTAACAGGGGATAGAATAAGTTTCAACTCTGGGCAGAGCTTTCATGTTAGGTAGTTAGAATAGGAAAAAGGAGTCCAGAAGGGCAGTGGCTAAAAGACAAGGAAGAGAAAAGCCAGCAAAAATTGGGCACAGGAAGGTCCGAGGACCAGAGTGAGGACCTCAGGTAAAACAAACAGAACTCCAGGCTGGCCCGGTTTACATAGGGCAGGCCCAAGGGGAGGAAAAAAAACATATAAAAAGAGGAGCCAAAGGGCCGGGGGTCTCTCTCTCTCTCTCTCCCATGCTCATCTGCACTCTCTCTCTCTCTCTCCATATCTTTTGCATGAGCATGCCTCGAGGATGTATTTTCTTTTCATTTTCTAAATAAAACTGAGGTGTAAAATGGAGCTGTAACACTGATCTGTCTGAGAGCTGAGAGCTGTAACATGGTCTGTCTGAGAGCTGAGACGCTTTTTGTCCGAGGGCTTTAACATCCGTTGCTTCAAATTTTTGTTTTGACTAGACAGAACTGAGGAAATCACACACTCCCTTGACATCTTTGGTGCCGTGGCTCGGATTTAACCTGGCTGAAACAACCTTGGCGTGCCCCGCCCCCCCTCCCCCAGGAGGAGGCCAAGCACAGCAGGAGCCCAACTCAGCAAAAGCTCCTACGGTGGTAGCTGAATGCAAAGAAAACCCAGTGCAGGGGAAGTGACAAGCCCAGTGTGCTGGAAACTGGGACAGCTAATAACAAACTCAGCAGAAAGCTCATATAGCTCAGTCTCAGATTCCAGAAGACCTCCAGTTAAGGTAGGAGGTCCTCGCTCCTATGACTGGAGGGACATATGCCTAACAAAATCTGAATTCCTTTACAATCTCTTGTTTCTTGTTTCCTCAAACCCCCCGTGAACAGGCGAGTGGCAGTAGGCACAACTGAGGGACTCTAGGGAGGCTACTCCTCGGTATGTCCGAAAGACACTATCTGCGGAGTCCCAGTAGCTGTTACCCAAGCCGGTGGGGATTCTTCTGTCCTTAATCTTATTTGTGCCAAGGATCAAGCCAATGAAAACTGTGAGCACAGGTCAGGTATTTAGCAGATTTTCTGACAGGCTATGAAGGGGATATGTCAAAGATAAGAGAAACTCCAGTAAAATGGTAGGCGCTGAGAGACGGCATCAGAGGGCGGACAGATAGAAACCACAACCACAGAAAACTAACCAATCTAATCACATGGACCAAAGCTTTGTCTAACTCAGACGAGATCGGGCGCATTCAGGGTGGTATGGCCGTAGACTAGCTTTGTCTAACTCAATGAAACTAAGCCATGCCGTGTAGGGCCACCCAAGACGGATGGCTCATGGGGAAGAGTTCTGACAAAACATGGTCCACTGGAGAAGGGAATGGCAAGCTACTTCAGTATTCTTGCCGTGGGAACCCCGTGGACAGTATGAAAAGGCAAAAAAAAAAAAAAAAAAGACACTGGAAGATGAACTCCCCAGGTCAGTAGGTGCCCAATATACTACTGGAGATCAGTGGAGAAATAACTCCAGAAAGAATAAAGAGACAGAGCCAAAGCAGTGCAAGTGAGAAATAGATTTAAGGGACTAGATCTAATAGACAGAATACCTGATGAACTATGGACTGAAGTTTGCGACATTTTACAGGACACAGGGATCAAGGCCATCCCCAAGAAAAAGAAATGCAAAAAAGCAAAATGGCCACCTGAGGAGGCCTTACAAATAGCTCTGTAAAGAAGAGAAGCGAAAAGCAAAGGAGAAAAGGAAAGATATACCTATTTGAATGGGTTCCAAAGAATAGCAAGGAAAGATAAGAAAGCCTTCCTCAGTGATCAGTGAAGAGAAATAGAGAAAAACAATAGAATGGGAAAGACTAGAGATCTCTTCAAGAAAATGAGAGATACCAAGGGAAAATTTCATGCAAAGATGGGCTCGATAAAGGACAGAAATGGTATGGACCTAACAGAAGCAGAAGATATTAAGAATGTCAAGAATACACAGAAGAACTGTACAAAAAAGATCTTCATGACCCAAATGATCATGACGGTGTAATCACTCACCTAGAGCCAGACATCCTGGAATATGAAGTCAGGTCCGCCTTAGAAAGCATCACTGTTAACAAAGCTAGTAGAGGTGATGGAATTTCAGTTGAGCTATTTCAGATGCTAAAAGATGATGCTGTGAAAGTGCTGTACTCAATATGCCAGCAAATTTGGAAAACTCAGCAGTGGCCACAGGACTGGAAAATTTCTGTTTTCATTCCAATCCTAAAGAATGCTCAAACTACTGCACAATTGCACTCATCTCAATGCTAGTAAAGTAATGCATAAAATTCACCAAGCCAGGCTTCAACAATACGTGAACCGTGAACTTCCAGATGTTCAAGCTGGATTTAGAAAAGGCAGAGGAACCAGAGATCAAAATGCCAACATCTGCTGAATCATCAAAAAAGCAAGAGATTTCCAGAAAAACATCTATTTCTGCTTTATTGACTATGCCAAAGCCATTGACTGTATGAATCACAATAAACTGTGGAAAATTCTGAAAGAGATGGAAATACCAGACCACCTGACCTGTCTGTTGAGAAATCTGTATGCAGGTCAGGAAGCAACAGTTAGAACTGGACATGGAACAACAGACTGGTTCCAAATAGGAAAAGGAGTACATCAAGGCTGTATATTGTCACTCCTCTTATTTAACTTATATGCAGAGTACATCATGAGAAACGTTGGACTGGATGAAGCGCAAGCTGGAATCAAGATTGCTGGGAGAAATATCAATAACCTCAGATATGCAGATGACACCACCCTTATGGCAGAAAGTGAATAAGAACTAAAGAGCCTGTTGATGAAAGTGAAAGAGGAGAGTGAAAAAGTTGGCTTAAAGCTCAACATTCAGAAAACTAAGATCATGGCACCCGGTCCCATCACATCATGGCAAATAGATGGGGAAAGAGTGGAAACAGTGGCAGCCTTTATTTTGGGGGACTCCAAAATCACTGCAGATGGTGACTGCAGCAATGAAATTAGAAGACTCCTTGGAAGGAAAGTTATGACCAACCTAGACAGCATATGAAAAAGCAGGGACATTAATTTGCCAACAAAGGTCTGTCTAGTTTTTCCAGTAGTCATGTATGGATTTGAGAGTTGGACTATAAAGAAAGCTGAGCATCGAAGAATTGATGCTTTTGAACTATGGTGTTGGAGAAGACTCTGGAGAGTCCCTGGGACTGCAAGGAGATCCAACCAGTCCATCCTAAAGGAAATCAGTCCTGAGTGTTCATTGGAAGGACTGATGTTGAAGCTGAAACTCCAATACTTTGGCCACCTGATGGGAAGAGCTGACTTATTTGAAAAGACCCTGATGCTGGGAAAGGTTGAAGGCGAGAGGAGAAGGGGATGACAGAGGATGAGATGGTTGGATGACATCACCGACTCAGTGGACATGAGTGTGGGTAAACTCCAGGATTTGGTGATGGACAGCGAGGTCTGGAGTGCTGCCCATGGGGTCGCAAAGAGTCAGAAACGACTGAATGACTGAACTGAACTGAACTGAATGGAAGTTTGTGGTAACGCACCTCACCACTAAGCGGAGCTTGTTCTATTATTTTCTGTTCTAAACATTAAAAAGTCTTCTGGATTATGTGCCATCAACAATGGTAAATGTAGGGAACTCCCTAGTGGTCCAGTTATTAGGACTTGGCACTTTCACTGCCAGGTCCTGGCTTCAATCCCTGGTCAAGGAACTAAGATCCTGTGTGCATGTATACATGCTAAGTTGTTTCAGTCATGTCAACTCTGCAACCCTATGGACTGTGGCCCACCAGGCTCTTCTGTCCATGAATTCTTCAGGAAGGATTACTGGAGTGGATTTCCATGCTCTACTCCAGGGGAATCTTCCTGACCCAGGGATCAAACCCATGTCTTATGTCTCCTGCATTGGCAACGCGGGTTCTTTACCCCTAAGAGGCACCTGGGAAGCGCACAGGATCCTGCAAGCTGTGCCAAAAAAAGGAAAAAAAGGACAATGTAGCTTTGGGTATGTTTCCCTGAGCAAGTCATTTCACCTTGACTCTCAGTTCAGCTTCAGTTTCCTCATCTGTAGCAGAGAACAAAGAAGTCCACTTTACATTCTTCCAGAGCCTGTAAGAATCTCTTAGCAGAAATTCTGCTGGGAGCGGGGGGAGGGGGAGAGTGTGCTGTTACAAATGCCATCAAGCAGTAGGAATCCAGGGAGCACTCTAAAGGTCCCAGATCACCTTTACCCAAGTGATACCCTGTATGCTCTCACTTATGAGGCGAGGTCCATGTCACTGTGGTTATGAAAGGAGGATTGGCTGCCAGACTCACAGTTTGGCTCATGCCAGGCAGCCAGGCCTCCAGGTCAGGTCCCCGACTGCAAATGGGGTCGACAGCTGCTATCCCAGGAGGAAGTTTTGTCCCATCAGGAAACAAAAGTGCTGGCATCTGAGCCAAGATTAGAAACATGACCCAGAGAACAGGAGAAAGATCTATGCAGCCTCCAAGACAAGCCTGGGAAGGTATTTCTGGGGCCCAGGAGCAAAAATACCAGTATTAAAGTTACAGGGAAGAACTGACTCCATGTTAGATCCATTTCTTTTACTTTAACCTTTGCTTCTCGTTGCTTTTGTTCAGTAAAAGGATACTGTCCATACCTAATAGCCTGCCTCAGGGAACCCAGCCCCTCTGCTAGAATGTCAAACCGAAACACCTTTATTCAGGACCCTGTCCACCTTTGGATGGCTACAGGAAGGAAGAAATTAACTCATCCCCTTCCCAACACTGGCCATTCTAGGAGATAGCTGCAAGATTAATGGCCTTTTTACTTTAATCCTCCCCTCCCCCCACATTCTGTAAATGAACCTGGCATCCAGATCCTGATAAAGATGGTTATCTTGAGACATTAGTCTGCCATCTTGTCAGTCAGCCGGCTTTCCCGGTGAAGTTGTATTCCTTGCCTTGACACCTCTCTCTGTTAACTGGACTAGTGTGTGGTGAGTAGAGAGAGCTTGGACTCAGTAACAGAAGGGTGCTGAGGGATGGGGGAGATGCATAGAAAAGTCGCTTAGGGCAGACTTACAGTCAAATAGCATCATGACTCCATGCTTTAGACATACCATGAAGATGAATGAAACACATAAGGAGAAAGGATTCAGAAAGAGCTAGTCAAGATGAAAATTAGCAAGACCTCTTTATGAAGCAGACACAAACAGAGGTGGTCAAAGGGGAGAGGCGTGGGCCTGGGCTGAATCCAAGGAGGGGCTGGTGGCTGGACGATTTTCTTTAGCTTTCATGTAGAGTCAGTTTAGTTCAGTCGCTCAGTCGTGTCAGACTCTTTGCGACCTCATGGACTGCAGCGCACCAGGCCTCCCTGTCCATCACCAACTTCTGGAGTGTACTCAAACTCATGTCCATTGAGTCGGTGATGCCATCCAACCATCTCATCCTCTGTCGTCCCCTTTTCCTCCCGCCTTCAATCCTTCCCAGTATCAGGGTCTTTTTAAATGAGTCAGTTCATGTGGAGTAGCTGGGACTAAAAATACCAGTGTGCACAGCCTCATGGAGAGTGCCTGGGGAAGATGAACAGGGAAAGGGACAGGAAAGTTGAAAAGGGGAAGATGAACAGACTCTCCAGTCCCAGCAGCTCCATCTGGAGGAAACACTTGGGGGAAGTATCATGTGTGAGCCAAAGGTCAGGAGGCATGTGAGGAATGTGCTGATGGTAAAGTGAAAATGGGAAACCACCTAAAAGAAAGGGTGAAATCAACACCTTTGTGTGGTGTAATTCACACAATGGGTTACTCTTCAGTCATTGAAATGGACAGAGCAGAGCTATACATGTCAGCGTGGCTGGATCTGGCCAAAGCTCATGCCCAGCTGTGCCTGGCTTGCTAGGACTGGTAGTGGGGGATACCTCTCCTGGGGATGCCGATGGGAGTGCTTTATTATTCAGCCTACCCCAGGCATTCCTGGGAGGAAATAGACAGGGTTGTTCCGGATTGTGAGAACTGTGAGGGGTAGATCAGGGAGAGGTTAGAAGGTGAGCTGAAGGTGCTAACTTAAAAAAAAAAAAATTAATTAAATGTATCTTTTAATTTATTTACTGCACTGGGTCTTAGTTTCGGCATTCAGGATCTAGTTCCGGCATTCAGGATCTAGTTCCCTGACCAGAGATCGAACGCCCCTGCCGTGGCCCCTGGCATTGGGACCGTGGGATCCATTGGCCACTGGATCATCAGGAAAGTACCAAGGGTGCTAACTTCTATCCGGTGCCTTACTCCTCTGGTTTAGAACTAGCATCTGCCTTTTTCCTTTCCGTAGGCCAGGTTTTGAGGTCCCCAGGTCTTCCTTTTCTGTAGGTGCTAATGGGAAGCAGGTATTGAGTCTTGAGAATGTTGCAAGAGAAAAAAAATTTCAGGAATTTCCTCTTTCTATAGCAACAGAGGATAGACACCACTCCAGGTCATAAAATAGATTTAAAGGCTCTTATCTGAATAAAGTGTAGAATTGAGAGTACTTATGAAATGTCAGGGCAGTGTGTAATTTCCTCGGTTCTGTCTCGTCACAACAAAAATTTGAAGCGACGGATGTTGAATGCCTTGGACAGAACATGTCTCAGCTCTCGGACAGACCATAGTACAGCTCTCAGCTCTCAGACAGATCAGTGTTACAACTCCGTTTTATTTAGAAAATAAAAGGAAAATACATCCTTGCAGCGTGAGGGCATGCCGACCCAAAAGACGTGAAGAGGAGAGAGAGAGAGAGAGAGAGAGAGAGAGAGAGAGAGAGAGAGAGAGAGAGAGAGAGCGCACACACGAGCAGGTGAGAGAGACCCCCGACCCTTTGGCTCCTCTTTTTTTTTTTTTTTTTCATTTATTTTTATTAGTTGGAGGCTAATTACTTTACAATATTGTAGTGGGTTTTGTCATACATTGACATGAATCACCCATGGAGTTACATGTATTCCCCATCCCGATCCTCCCTCCCACCTCCCTCTCCACCCGATTCCTCTGGGTCTTCCCAGTGCACCAGGCCGGAGCATGGCTCCTCTTTTTATATGTTTTTTTACTCCCCCTGGGCCTGCCCTGTGTAAATTGGGCCAACCAGGAGTGCTGTTTTTCTAGCTGAGGTCCTCACTCCGGTCCTCGGACCTTCCTTTGTTCTATTTTCATGGGCTTTTCCCTTCCTTGTCTTTTAGCCACCACCCTTCTGGACTCCTTTTTCCTATTCTAACTACCTAACGTTCCCTCCTCAAGAGATGGGAGGCCCAATTCTTTGAGAATGGGGCGTCGAGGTCTTTCTGGCTACTTCCTGCTGAACTGGAACAGCAAGGGGCATTGGGCCTCCCTCTCTTGCTAGTCTCAAGTCTCAGAGTCCTTATAGTGGTGTCCATCTAAGGACAATATTTTCCATGGTCGGCTGTAATTTTCTATATCCTTGTTGAATTGGCACTGAATGTTGTATCTTGTTGACCTGGGCAGAGACAGAATGGGTTAGATAATTGATAATACATGGAGCAATCATAAGCAGCAGCAATATGGCATAACAAGGGCTAGTAGGGGCATTAGCCAACTCCAGATTCCCGTTGCTAGGATGGCTCAAGTCCCTCCTTGTTCAGGGATCAGAAGATCTATCTCCCGTCTGTTTTGGAGTACAACACCTGCCAAGTTGTGTTGGTTCTTTAGAGCTGTCCTGAGAAATCTGATCCCCAGAAACTAGATTTTGGGAGTGTTCATTAGAATGGTACTCATTTGTAGTTCTGAATATGTATCTGAGATCTCCCAGGGGCTCACAGATATATTGAGTGTCTTCTTCTGTTTTCTTCCACTGCTTGACTCGTGAGTAGTGAATCCAGGAGTCATATCCTGGTACCTTGACTGCTGTGGAGGTAGAAAGTATTACAGGGTAGGGGCCCTTCCATGTGGCCTGGAGTTGAACCTTTGGAGACCCATCTTTCCAGATTTAATTAGGACTTGAGTCCCTAGGGCCTATAGCAGTGACTCGTTAGAATCTTTTGGGTCCTAGTTGACCCCCCACAAGCATATATCCTTTTGGAATTGACCAATGACCATGGTATAAGACTGGAGGGTCTGAGACTCTGGATCTAGGAAGAGGACATTGACCTAAAGAAAAGGTCCCCCATATAGCATCTCAGAAGGACTAAGACCAACCTGTTCCTTAGGGACAATATGGGTGTGGAGGAGAGCTATTGGTAAAGTCTCCTTCCATCCCAGAGAGGTCTCCTGGGTTATCTTTTTTATCGCTGATTTTAAGAATTGGTTGACTCTATTTTTCCTGAAGACTGAGGCCTCCAGGCACAATGGAGATAATAAGTAATGCCCAATGCTTTGGAGCCCTTTGGGTGACCTTAGAAGTAAATGATGTCCCATTGTCACTTTGTAATGACCTGGGCAGACCAAATCTCAGAATGGTTTCATGGAGCAGTTTTTTTTTACCACCTCCTCAGCCCTCTCAGTCCAGAAGGGAAGGCCTTTAATCCATCCTGTGAATGTATCTATCATGACTAATAGGTATTTATACCCTTGAGAAACTGGCATCTGGGTGAAGTCCATCTTCCAGTCCTCTCCTGGATAGGTCCCACGTCATTGGATGGGCTGGGTCAGCTGGGGTCTTCAAGCTCCTTGGGGGTTGTTTAACTGGCAAGTGGGACAAGAGGAGACCACTTGCCTTAGAGTCATGTGGAGGCCTGTTCTTTTGAAGGACCTTTCTAGTAATCTTTGGAGGGCCTTTTCCCCTAAATGAGTGGTGGCATGTAAGGAGTTAACCAACTTCCATTGGAAGTTCCCAGGCAGAAAAAGGAGCCCCTCCTTTTGGAACCACCCCATATGATCTTCTTGAAAGTCCTCACTCTTAGCTTTAAGAGTGTCACCTTCAGTATATGCAGGAGTTTCTGGCAAATTAGTCTGTGGAACTAAGGTGGCCAGCCCTATTAGGTCATGGTTCTGTAACGCTGCTCTCTTAGCTGCCTCATCAGCTGCTTGGTTCCCTCGTGCCACTTCCATGCTCCCTTCTTGGTGTCCTTTACAGTGGGAGACTGAAACCGCAGCGGGCAGATGGACTGCCTCCAAGAATCTAAGGATTTTATCACCATATTAGATTGGGGACCCTCGGATGGTCAAGTGGCCTCTTTCTTTCCAAATAGCAGCATGCGCATGTATCACCAGAAAGGCATACTTGGAGTCAGTGTAAAAGGCTACTCTTTTTCCTTTTCCCAGCTCTAAAGCTCGAGTCAGGGCTATGAGCTCAGCTAATTGGGCTGAAGTACCTGGTGGCAAAGGTTTAACCTCTATGGTCTCAAAATTGGAGACTACTACATACTCGGCTCTTCTTTTTCCATCCAAGACAAAGCTGCTTCCATCAGTTTACCAGATTTCCTCAGGATTGGTCAGAGGGTCTTCCGACAATCCCTCTCGGGGTTTTGTCCAGTGGGCCAAGGTTTCTAGGCAAGAGTCAAAGGGGAGAGAGCCCTCGGGGGTAGGCAGGAGGGTGGCTAGGTTAAGAAACTCACAAGAGGATATAGTGAGGCCTGGATTTTCCATCAGCACTACTTGATATCTGAGGATTCTTTGATCAGACATCCGTAAATGGCCTCTCCCATTTAGGAGTTATTTCACTTGGTGGCTGGCAAAAATAGTTAATTTGCCCCCAAAAGAGAGTTTTAAAGCATCTTCTATCAGGGCTGCAGTAGCTGCAAGATTTTGAAGGCAGGGAGAAATTTCTTCCCAGTAAGGGAGGACGACAGTCTGGGACCACTAGAAACTTGTGGAAAAATATTTGTCCATCCCAGCAACAAAGTGCTCAGGTGAATCTTTTAGTAGTCTTAGATCTTACTGACAGCCTGAAGACTGGTTTATTTTTCATAGATAACATCCAGATTTTTCTGATGTTCTTATTTTTATTATTTTTTAAAATATTTATTTTCATTTATTCGTCTGTGCCGGGTCTTAGGTCAGTATTCTACATGGGATCTTTCAACTTTGCTGTGGCATGTGGGATCTAGTTCCCTGACCAGGGATAAAACCTGGGCCCCCTGTATTGGGAGCATGGAGTCTTAGCCTGGACCACCAGGAAAGTCCTTGATATCCTGATTTTTTAACTGTGTGGCTTGTTGGATCAAAGCAGATGAATCTGATTTAAGGTCAATGCAAATCACTTTCAGGGCATGAGATACCCAATAAGCAATCCCTGGCCTCATATGAGCCCTGCAGATTTTTCATCTAAGAAATTTCAGATTTCATCAAGACCTGCTCTCCAGAATAAGGGCTTGAATGGGGAAGTGAGCATACACAGACATTGTCTTGTGATGGAAGCCCAGTGGAACACCCTTGATCACATGCTGTGTTGGGCTAGAGACTGCGTGAACTGGAACTGGTTCCTCTCTGTTCCACTGTTAACCCGAGTCCCTTCCTATTCCTTCCCAGGAGGCTGGGTTCTATCCTGCTGTTGTCAGTCTGCAGGATCTCTCTGGGGCCCTTCACAAAGACAGTGTGTCCCTCCAGAGTGATGTCGATGTTTTCTGGAATGTCGACAGTTCAGTTGCTGAAAATAGTCTTCTCATGGTAGATTCAGCAAAGAGCATCATAGGGTTTATTTTTTAAACAGTTTGTTAAAAATTTTTATTGTGGCATAGTTGATTTATAATGTCTTTAATTTGATTTTATTGAGATATAATTCACATACATAATTCCTTCATTTAAAGCATATAATTGAATGGACTTTAGTAGATTCATGTATATGTGTGACCATCATTATGACCAATTTCAGAATATTTTCATCACCTCAAAAAGAAACCCTGTGTGCCTTTTAGTTATCTATCCTTCTGCCCCTCCCAGTCAGCCCTAAGCCACCACTAATTTATTTTTTTTCTCCAGATTTAGCTAATCTGGATGTTTTATATAGATTATGTAATAAATGATATTTTGCCTCTCAATGTTTTTAAGTTAAATGTGTTTAACTATAATTCTGCTTCATACCAAAATTCATCAGAATCAGTATTTTTCAAGATTAGCAGAACATTAGATTGGCAAACCCATAAGCTTATTTTGTCCTCCCTTCCTGAAGAAAAGCCCAGAGACTTTTAAAAACTATATATTTATTTACTTATTTGGCTGTACCAAGTCTTAGTTGCAACATGCAGAATCTTAGATCTTATTGAAGCATGCAGGTCTTTTAGTAGAAGCATTTAGGATCTAGTTCCCTGAACAGGGATTGTGCCTGGGTCCCCTGCATTGGGAGCGCAGAGTCTTAGCTACTGCAGCACCAGGGAATTCCCTTTTGTCTTTTTTAAATGAAATGTCTGTAACCATTATCCTGTTCCTGTTTTGGGAAACAGCATATTTTAGTAGCAGATAATTTATTTCTAGAATTTTTTAAAAGGCTATTTTTTTCAATATATATTTGATCGCCTTGGGTCTTAATTGTGGCATGTATGATCTTCATTGAGGTACGTGAGAATCTTTTGTTGCAGCACATGGGCTCAGTAGTTGTGGCTCAGTAGTTGCCCTGGGGCATGTGGGATCTTACTTCCCTGGCTAAAGATCAAACCCACATCCCCTTCATTGGAAGGCAGATTCTTAACCACTGAACCACCACAGAAGTCCTCTTATTTCTTGAATTCTTATGTATGAACTCATTTATTCATCACCACAATCACAGGATCATGGATAGGGAGGAATTTTGCCCCAGGATGGATCATACTCAAAATCTCATTCAGATCCATTTTAAATGATGAGATATGGGACTTCTGAGCTGATGAGATTTAGATGAAATTTTGAACTTGAGCTGATGCTGTAATGAGTTGAGACTTTGGGGGATCTTGGGATGGAGTGAATGCACATTGCATGTGGGACAGACATAAATCTTTGAGAGCCAGACAGAATGTAGTAAGCTGATTAATAATCCCTGGTACTTAACATGATAAAAAGTGAAGATGTGATTAAGTTAAGGATATTGAGACAAGATTATCTTGGTTTATTCAGGTGGTTCTAATGTAATCACAAGGGTCCTTATAAAAAAGCAGAAAGGTCAGTCAAAAGATATGACAATGCAAATGAATCTGTCTATGAAACAGAAACAGAATCAGGAACATAGACAATAGATTGGTGGCTGCCAAGGGGAAAGTGGGTAGGAGAGGTTTGGGTTGAGAATTTGGGATTAGCAGATGCAAACTGGTATATGTAGAATCAATAAAACAATAAAGTCCTACTGTATAGCATGGGGAACTATATTCAATATACAGTGATAAATCATAATGGAAAATATTATGAAAAGGAATGTATATATATGTTGTATATATAGATGTAGTCATTTTGCTGTACACAAAGTATACACAACTATTAACACAAAATTAACACAACACTAACACAAAATAGTTGAATTCAACTATTTTTGTTTAGTTGCTAAGTCATGTCTGATTCTGCGACACCATGGACTGTAACCTTCCAGGCTCCTCTGTCCATGGGATTTCCCAGGCAAGAATACTGGAGTGGGTTGACATTTCTTCCTCCAAGGGATCTTCCCCTCCTTGGGATCAAACTGGCATCTCCTGCATTGGCAGGTGGATCCTTTACCACTGTGCCATATGTCAATAAAAATAAATAAATAACAGTATGACAGTGGAAGCAGTCGCTCAGTTGTGTCTGACTCTTTGTGGCCCCATGGACTGTAGCCCACCAGGCTCCTCTATCCATGGGATTCTCCAGGCAAGAATACTTGAGTGAGTTGCCATGTCCTCTTCCAGAGTATTTTCTCAACCCAGGGATCAAACCCACATCTCCTACACTGGCAGGTGGATTCTTTACCACTGAGCCACCTGGGAAGCCCATTATAGGATATGACGAGTTACCAAATATAGTTTCCTGTACTATAAAATAAATCCTTCTTGTTTATCCACAGATCAGCATTTCTGACGCTTAAGTGTGCACAGGAGTCACCTGAGTAGTTTGTTAAACTGCAGATTCTGAATCAGCAGATCAGGGCAGGCCCTGGGTGAGGATGTTGCTGGTCTGCAGCAGCTTTGTGTAACAAGATTAAGATCAGTCAGTCAGTCAGTCAGTTCAGTTGCTCAGTCTGTCCGACTCTTTTCGACCCCATGAATCGCAGCATGCCAGGCCTCCCTGTCCATCACCAACTCTCAGAGTTTACTCAAATTCATGTCCATCGAGTCGGTGATGCCATCCAGCCATCTCATTCTCTGATCAGTGCCTCTCAAACCTGAGCACACATCAGGATTACCTGAAGCACTTGTTAAAACAGATTTCTGGACCCCACCCAGAATGATTCAGTAGGTCTTGCTGGGGATTTCTCAGGTGACTCAGTGGTAAAGACTTTCCTGCCAAGCAGGAGACGTGAGTTCAATCCCTGGGTCAGGAAGATCCTCTGCAGAAGGAAATGGCAACCCATTCCAGTATTCTTGCCTGGGAAATCTCATGGACAGAAGAGCCTGGCAGGCTACAGTCCATGGCGTCATAAAAGAGACACAACTTAGCGACTGAAGAACAACAGGTCTTGGTGGGGACTGAAAATTTGATTTTTAACAAGTTTGAAGTTGATGATGATAATAGTCAGGAACCCCGGCTTTGAGAAACACTGCTCTAGAAGATGCTGTGACCCATAGCTTTGACCCTTTTGGGAATTTGGTGTAGTGTCCCCCAGTGCCAGGGTTTTTGTTCTTTAATTTACAAAATCCTTTCGTTGCTCCCAGACTCACTTGGAGGACTTATTCATACTTTGTGTTTAGCTTATCTTTGTTGTTAAGAAATGTCTGAAATTTATGTTTTATTATCAGGATTTTGGTGAGATTTGTGTATTAAAGAAGAGGTCTCTGCATCTCTGCTGGCTCTGGGGACCGCTGTTATTCAACACTGACCACGTGCCAGACCTCATCTCAGGCTCTTTGCAGCCTCAGCGTGACCATCATTTCACTTGACCACAGCATGGGCAGACCCCTCGGGCACCACCTGTCTGTGGGCCTCACCTCAAGGTCAGTGCTTGTGAATTTGTACATTACTCTCCAGGGTGGAGAAAGCGTCGTCTTTACCCATGCATGGGGCTCACCTGGCGCCAAGCATCACTCACTATCCGGATGACTGACTTTGCTACCAGATAGCGCATTCCCTTCAAGAAGGTACAGGACACCCTGCAGTGCCGCCTGATGGTCCAGGGAAGGGCTGGTTAACCCAGAGGAGAATGGGAGCAGGGGAGCCTAGGGAGGGCCCCAGAAGGAAGGGGGATGGACAGGGGCTGAATGGGTGAGCCAAGTCCATCAGGTCGCACCACGGATCCAAGGCCTGTGCTGCCTAGACACCCAAGGCTGGAAATCACTGCGAGGCCCTCTGGTGACGGGGGCGGGGCCTGCGCGGGGGGGGGGGGGGGGGGGTGGAGGGCGGTGGGGGCGGGGACTGCGCAGGGCGGAGGAGGAGCCGGTGAGACCCGTTGGGCCTTCCGCATGCGTGACTCAATTTATATCACCCGGTTCTTCTACCTCCCTGATGGCCTCTACTGTGCTCTCAACAGACCCCCACCCGCCAGAGCTCACCACCAAGACAGGCTGGGCAGGAAACACACACAGCCTCCTCTAGGGCCCACTTTATTTGGGAGAGGCGTGGGGAGGGCTTTAGGCCTGTTGTGCCCGGAGGAGAGCTCGCAGTTGGCCGATCTGCCAGTCGACACTGGAGCGCGCGGTGCCCCCCAGGGCCTGGTACTGCTCCACGCTGTGTCCGTAGTCCCACACGTGGTTCACGTCTCCCGAGAACAGGGGGCTGGGGGGGAAGGAGGAGGTGGTCCAGGACCTCTCGGCCAACCCAGTCTCAGGGGGCCTGGGCTTGCCTCCCAGCAGATGGGGGAAAGACAGGAAAGGGGGCGCACCTGATGGTCTGCAGCTCCTGCAGTGACAGCTGATTGAGGGCGACCCCCTTGGTCTCGGCCATGAACACGGCTTTCCCGGAGGCCTCGTGGGCCTGGCGGAATGGCATCTGGGAGAGCCGGGTAGGAGGGCGGTGCTGACGCAACTTTCTCCACCCCTTGTTCTGTTGCGGTGCTGGCACCCCCATGGCCCCCCCAACCCCGGCCTGGGAAACATCCCTGTCCCCTGGCCCCTCCACCCTGGCTGCCCCACACTCACCCCTTTGCGGACCAGGTAGTAGGCGAGGTCAGTGGCCAGCATGTCAGGACTCAGAGCCCGTCCCATGTTCTCACGGTGAATCTGGGGACAGCAGGCCAGGCCAGCAGTGAAGCCAGGGACCCTGGGTTCTAGAACTGCCTGCTCCAGGCCCATCCTGCTCAGTCAGGATGTCCCCTGCCTTGGGCAGACCCCGTCTCACCCACCCTGTCCTGCTCTCTGCTTGAGCCACCATTTCCTAACTATTGATAAGTGTTAGCTGATCTTTAGAATGCATCAGAATCACCTGGAGGATTGATTAGACTATAGATTGTGTGGCCTATCCCAGAGCCTGTGATTCAGCGGGTCTGCAGGGGGCCTAGGATCGTAGGTCTGTCAAGTTCTCAGGTGATGCTGATACTGCTGGTCCGGGGACCACACTTTGAGAACCACTACTTTAGAGACATACCCTGAACTATATTTAGAAATGAAATCATATGAGGGGGATTTGCTTAAAAATAACGGTGGATGAGGTAGTGGGTAAAGATAGTTGAATGGAGAATGGCCATGAGCTGATTGTTGTTTAAGCGGAATGCTGTTACTATGTAGGGGTGTGTGCATGTGTGCATGTTCAGTCATATCCAACTCTTTGTGACCCTTTGGACTGTAGCCTGCCAGGCTCCCCTGTCCATGGGATTTCCCAGGCAAGAATACTGGAGCAGGTTGCCATTTCCTCCTCCAGGTGATCTTCCCAACCCAGGGATCGAAGCCAGGTCTCCTGCATTGGCAGGCGGATTCTTTTACTGCTGCGCCATTGGGGAAGCCCAAGGGGCATCATACATTCTCTCCACTGTTGTAGATTGAATTCTCCCATAGTAAGTGGTTAAAAAAGAAATCTGGTCGGGTCAGTTGAGGGGGCTCCTTGGATCTAACCCACTTCCATTCTCCTGCAGCAGCTTAAGTGTGTCTCTTCCCTGTTCCCAGGGTAGGACCAAACACATACCCCCTCCCTCTGCCCCATGTCTTCCGAACCCACCCACCCCTGCCTTCTCTCAAGATCACCCTCCTGGCATACCACCCGCAAGTTTAAGCGCCTCGGGGAGAAGAGGTGTGTCTTGCCTGCAAGGTAGAGATGACGCCAGTGGCCACTTGGAGGACGGCACTCATGGTGTCGGACACTTCAAACACGGCTTCCTTGTCCTCCTGGGAGACACGTGGCAGGAAGTCAGGGCCCAGGAGCTGGGTCCCCACGGAGGCACCCCACTGCCTCCCACTGGGAACACACAGCACCTCATACACCCCGCACTGAGGGAGAGCTCTCAGGGTGGTCAAGGGCTGGGTGTACACAATGAGAGGTGCCATTCTGTGGTGCCCCTGCCCGGATGAGCCAGGACCCCGAGAACTAGTGTGTGAGGTAGAACAGGTGGGTCCCAAACCTGTAAGTCCTTGTTGTAGGTGCTCGGAAGTCCCTTGAGTGTCATCAGGAGCCCAGCACACTGTGGGGAGAGGGAGGACTTCGGAGCCTGTCCGGGAAGTTCCCTCTGGACCTTCGGGTCAGTGCTGAGGCCATGCCCCCTTCCCTGCCTGGCTCACCCGCCCAAACACTCGCCCCGCCTTGCTCCGGATCAGCTCCAGGCTATCTGGGTTTTTCTTCTGGGGCATCAGGCTGCTTCCGGTGCTGGAGACAGAGATGTTGGGGCTGAAGGGGCTCCCGCGCCACTTGGCTGGTGTGCTGGGCAGCTCTGCCCGGGGTGGGGGTAGGGAGGAAGCCAGCCTTGCAAGCGGTGCAGAGCTGGGTGAGGGCAGGCACAGCCTCACCTGTAGGCATCTGAGAGCTGCACGAAGCTGAATTCCTTGGTGCCATAGAGGATGAGATCCTCAGCCATCCTGCTGAGGTGGGTCATGCACAGTGAAGCCCAGAACAGGAACTCGGCTTGTGAGAGAAAAGGGAGAGCAAGCTGTCTGCTCAGCAGGCCTGTCTTGCTGCTCACCCAGCCCGGAGAGGCTCCAGTTGGGCCATATGGGGGTGGCAGGAAGCATGGACTGCAGCCCAGAAGGCTCCTCTGTCCATGGGATTTCCCAGGTAAGAATACTGGAGTGGATTGCCATTTCCTCCTCCAGGGAGTCTTCCCGACCTAGGGATTGAACCCGCATCTCCTGCTTGGCTTCTAGGACTCACCCACAAAGTCTCGCTCACTGGTGGCATCCATGCTGTTGAGAGTGATGGCCTCAAAGTCCAGTTCTGAGTGAGGTGGGAAAGGGAAGGCAATAGGTCTGGGCTGGAGGGCTGGGAGGGGCCTTCTCCCTTCCCTGAACCAGGTTGTCCAGCCACCTCCCCCTGGACCCCTTCCCAGGGAGGCAGAGTAGGGAGGGGCAGGAGTTGGGGAGGTCTCTTGTACAGGCTCCAGGAGGGAGGTGGGAGTCCTGAGTCTCCCCAGCGCCACACGCCCCCAGCATGGCCTCCCAAGGCCTCTGTAGCCTCATGTCCGCAGAAACAAACCAGAGCCTCACCCAGACCCCTGCCCTCTCCTGGTGTGTGTCTGTGTGACCTGGCAGGTGCTGAGGGTTGTCTCCCGGGAAAGGAGGGGCAGGGTGCCTCACCTGCTCGGAGCAGCTCCCGGTCCACACCCAGGGGGTTGCCTGCAATCGCCCCACTGCAGAGTGGGGTGGGGTACTGAGTGACCAGCACTCCCGCAGGCGGGCCCTGGCCATACACACATGCACATGCATACTGAGTGCTGGTTGCCAGGGCCAGAGCCTGGTCAGCTTGGGAGCCAGACACCTGTCCCCTCAGGTGGGGAAACAAAGCTGGCTGGCTCTCCAGAGAGCCCTGGCTTTTCTCTGACGTACTTGTTGTCCTCATCTTAGAGCTGAGGTCCCCTTCCCACCCTGGACAGGGAGGCTGATCGCCTGGCTTCCTGTCTGCTTCTGTCCTTCCTGGCTCCTCCTCTTCTGCTGAACCCCTAGGACTATGCTAACTAGGTGGCGGGAACCCCACCCCACCCTCAGAGCACTGGACCCTGCTCACCTCCCCAGGGGCAGGACATTGATCCGCTTCCGCACCTCCAGCAGCCTTTCAGAGTCTCTGGTCAGAGCCACGGCATGGCTGTGGAAGGCCACGAGGCCAGAGGGTCAGGGTAGCCTCGCCTGGCCCCTCCCCTCTGCCACACCCCCTCATCACATCCTCCATCACGCATCTCCATCATGACCCCTCTGACCTCAGGATCCAGTGGCTCCAGCGGATGGGCTGAGCCCTTTGCAGGTGTGTGTACCCTGGGAAGAGGACATCACGTTCCCTGCGGGGAAGAGCAAGGACAGGGTGTCTGAGGGGCTCTCAAGATTCAAGTGAGGCCTGCCTGTCACACTTGGGACCCTGCAGGCCTGGCCCCTCTCGGGAATAGCAGGGCAGGCTCGCCAAGGATCTGCCTGTTCGAGGGACCAGGTGACCTCCCGAAGACAAACATGGTGTCAGCGAAGGTTGGGAAGCAGGCAGTGTGCTGGGTCGTGGCTATAGGGCCTCCAGGCGGTGAGTGTAGGACCAGATGTAGATCACACCTTCAGCTCCCGCCTCTGCACCTTGGCAGCAGGTCTGGGCAGGGGCCAGGGCAGGGAGGAAGGTGCATGGCCAGCACCACTGGCAGTGAGAGGCTGAGTCTGTGAGCATGAGAGGAGCCCTGGAGGAGCCCAGAAAAGCTGGGAGCACATTATTGTAGGCTGCACAGTAGCAGAGGTGCTGTGGGTGATGGTTCTGGTTTGTTAAAACTAACGACTTTATTGAGATATAGCTAATATACCAATCACCCACTTAAAGTGTACCATCACCCCAAGAAAGAAACCCTCACTCATCAGCAGTCACTCCCTGTTCTCCCGACACCTGTCTCCCATAGGATGACATTTCTGGGCCCTTATTTTCCCCTAGTTGTGAAGTCAGTGAAACCAGGGTCACCGGGAGTTGGGACAAGGAAGGCTCCACCCCGTTTCTGACACAAGTAGACTCTTCTCAGCAGTCATGTCAGCTTTGGGATGAGGTCAGTGGGAGGCAGCCCTCAGCTCTGTCCTTTGCCTGCCTTGCTGGGCAGAGACAGGGGACCTGAGGTGCAGGCAGCTGAGAAGGGACTCTCTGGCGCCCCAGCAAGCCAGCCCCTTCCTCAGACTTCAGGGCATCTGCCTGGTGCCTTAGCCTCCAGCCTGTGAATCCACAAAGGGTGAGCTCTCCTGCCTGTTGAGCTGGGCCAGCTCGGGGTAGGCGATGCTGAAAGAAATGGCCCTCTGCTGGCTGCTCTGCCTCACTTGGCCCAGGAGTTCTGGGGCTCCCAGTAACCCAGAGCCTGGCCCCCCTGCCTTCTTCACCCCCACCACTTAGGTCTGGCATTCGGGCTGCCCATCTGGGGGGAGCAGAGACCTTGGCTGCCCTCCTGGCCCTCTCTGCCACCTGGTGACCCTGGGACTCACGCCTCTGCCCGATCCACCATGGTTCTGATGAGTTCGCAGAGGAGGGCTGAGAGCGTGGAGCAATTCTGCCGCATCCACAGCCTGAGGTCAGTGACCACCTGTGGGGAGGAGGAGCTGGCACTCAGGGACTCAGCCCTAATTCTGTTCCCTGGAACCCCAAGGTTGGGAAGGCCCCGGGTGGGGGGTCAGGGAGGTGGCGGCACCTGGTCATTCCGACTTCGTCCCGTGTGCAGCTTCCCCGCGGTTTCACCAATGAGCTCCTGGGGGTGGAGGGAGGCATGCAGTTGAGGTCTGCCTGTTCACAGCCCAGTGGGGTTAGCCCAGGCAGCTGCACTTCCTCCCTGGCCTGTGACCCTCCCTCCCTGTCCTGGGGTCCCCGAGATCTGCCCAGTCTCTGCCATCTCTGCTGATGCCTCCTGCTCTGAGGTCCAAGTGATGAAGTGAACAGAATGGTGGTGTTTATGCTCCAAGTGGTCCCAGGCAAGGCAGAGGGGGAGGGGTAGGGGATGAGACAGTGGGTGTCGCACCTTCAGACGTCGCTCATTGGCCGTATGGATGTCCTCATCATTGGGGTTTAGTTTGAAGGTGCCCTGAGCCCACTCCTCAGCTACCTGCAGAGATGGCAGCAACACAGTGGGTCAGGAGGGTGGGCATCGGCAGCTGAGTCCTGGCAGCACTCCTCCCTTGGGAACATCTCAGGTCCAGAACACCTTTCTCAGGAGCCACAGGAGCACAGGGGCATTGAGGGATGAAGAGAGACGGTCAGCGCTGCACGTGGTTGAAGGGCACCTCTCTAGGCACCTGATCACTACCAGCGGAGATCCCTAGCCTGTCATCTCAGGATGTTACTGCAGCCTGTACTCAGGGATTTGGTGAAAGCCTGGGTCCATGGCAAGGGGTGAGGGGTGTGCTCTGGGGTGGGCCTGGGGGTGTGGAGAGTACCTTGTCCAGGCCATGGAGTATCTGGTCCATCTCGGCTTTGGTGAGGAGCCCCGCCTTCTCCAGGCCCCGGCTGTAGGCTTTGCTGCCTTGCACGTCCACCTCCCAGAGGTGCCGGTCGTACGTGATGGATGAGTTGAACTTCTCCATGATGGGGTCCACTGAGCCGACAAACCGGCCACCCCATAGCTTCCCGCTCTGGCCAGAAGGGCAGAAGCGATTAATCTCCTCCTGCCTTGAGAACAATGCCTCCCACAAAGAGCCCTCAGGAGAGTTACCCAGTCTGATGGCAGTGGGAGCTAGTGGGCAGGGTTATTCTCACTGGACAGATAAGGAAACTGAGGCTCAGAGAGGGTCAGGAACTTGCCCAGAGTCACTCAGGGGGTGAATGTGGGAACCTGACTGGACACTGAAGTTAGGGTTCTTTCCCATCATGGTGCACTGCTCTGGGGAGATGGTGGCAGGCACCCTGAGACCACAGCCAAACTTCTGGGACCCTGACTGCCAGTGACCAAAGTGAGAAGTCACTCTAGAATCCAGCTCTGATGTATCAGGGACAGTGACAATTATACCAGGTAACATACATCACATTCTCACTGTGTACCAGGCACCGTTCTCGTTGCTTGGCACACACCAACCACAACCATGCCAAGTGGGTACCCATCCTGTCCTCCTACAGAGAGGGAAAACTGAGGCCCAGAGAAGCTCTGTAATTTGTCCTTGCTGAGCATGGCAGAGCCAGGACCGCAGCCCTGCAGCCGGAAGTCAGAGCCCTGCTCTAAACCCCACACTCACTCCACCAGTGCCTCTCGGCTGGTTCTGCTGTTCTGAACATTCACTGCAGGGACAGGTAAGGAAGCACCCAAGGGGCCCCATCAGTCCCCAGTGAACTGTATCTCCCTCCCATGCCTGGGGAGAGACCTAAGGTCCCAACCCCCATCTTACCTCTGGAGGGTACCCCCAATACACCCATTATCACTGGCCTTATAGGAGGTCACTGGCTGACCTGAGTCCTAGGAGTCAAGGGTAGAGGGATGGGGCAGAGGGCGTAGGCCAGGACATGGGACAGATCGGGGAGAGGGTGCAGAACCCCTGAGGGGCACACCCCAGTTTGCCAAGGATGGGAGCAGAGTGGTCTGGGGTGGAAGGGGGCATGTTACTTCACTGGCATCTTTTCTGTTGGGGGGGGGTAGTTTACAGTGGCCACTGAGGACATATGTTCTCCTCTGTCCCCCTGCAATGTCCCAGACTTCTACACAATAGGAATAATAATAGTATTTATCTAGTGGGGTTGTTGTGAGTATTCAATTAGATTAAGCTAATTGCATACACAGCACAGTGCCTGGTACTCAGTAAATTCTAGATATTACTGAGGGAGGGGCCGAGGACTACCAGGGGTTAGGGTGTGCCTTAGCTCCACTCCTGTTCTCTGCATGTCCCCCTGGACCCTCCACGACCACCCCAGGCTGGGAGCTGACGCTTCAGTGCCCAGCAACATCAGCTGCCAGAGGACTCTGCCCTGCAGATGCAGTCTCTGCCCTCCCTGTGAGCTGGACCCGCCCCTTGCCCTCATGCTGCCCGGCCAAGCCCAGATTTCCAGCAAAGCACCACGTGGGGCCCCAGTCCTCACCACTGGGGCCTGAGGGCCTCGGCCAGCCATTCAGGATGCAGAGCCAGGCTGCCCTTCAGCTAGGTGTCACCTGGCATCCCCTCCCCAGCAGGCCCCTGGACTCCCTTCATGGGTTGTTAGTAATAACAGCTATTTAACAACTGGGTCTGCAGCCAAACCAATTAGTGCCAACCCACAGGACAGCCTGGGGCAAGCAGAGGTCGTCCAGCGCCCTGGTCTCCTGAAGGCAGCCCATTCTGCAGTGGAGCTTGGGGCCAAGCTCCTACTCTGCTGGCAGGCGTAAAAGGACTCCAGGGGGATGTCAGAGAGAGATGCCACCACCTGTACACTGGGGGAGGGGTGAGGTGGCAGGAGAGGGCACTGCTGTGAACCAGGGCACAGTTGGGCCAGAAGGATGTGAAGGGTGAGGGGGCAGGGATGTTGGTTGGCTGAGATGAGAGAGCAACAGCTATTGTTATTATTTTTAATTTTGCCATGCATGCAGCTAGTAGGATCTTAGTTCCCTCAACCAGGGATTGAACCCTAGCCCTCAGCAGTGAAAGCTGGGAGTCCTAACCACTGGACTGCCAGGGAATTCCCAGCAATAGTAAATTTAGAACACACAAGAAATACCAGTGTTATCCCTCTTAATGTCATTAGCCACAGTTTATTAACACCTACTATTGCTTGAACCTGTGCTAGGCATTTCCAGATGCCATTATACCCTCTATGAAGTTATCCCTATTTTACAAATGAGGAAATATGCTCAGGGCAGTTGAGTGACTGCTTCAGAAACCAAGTCTGTTTGGCTGCAAAGCCCAGGCCCTGCCACAGGCCCTCTGCCATGACCCAGAAGCTAGCAGGGCAGACAGTCTTAACCCATTTATTCAGTAAACAAACTGAGGCCCACAGAGGAAGTGACTAGCCAGCTAATGAGTGCCAGAGGGGTCTGGAACCCACACCTTGCGCTTCCTAGGCCCAGGGTTCCCTTCTCAGCATCAAGCAAACAGCCCCTTTTACCTGAAAGTTTCAAAGCAATGACCTCACCAACCGGTACCTCACAGAGGAGGCAGACAGCTAATATTCTCCCCATCAGCCAGGTAAATCGAGGCCCAAGGAAAGGGATCTGGGCCCCAGACTCCTGCCACTCGGTCAGGGAGAGAACCCAGGAGTCCTCTGGCTCTGAGGGGGAGAGGCCAGTGGGACCGGAGTCACAGGGCACACAATTCCCTGCCTCCTGGCTCTTAACAAACACAAGAGTGCTGTGGCCTCGGCTGCGCGGGGACAGCTGCTAAGGCTGGGGAGGGGCGCAGGACGGGAGGGGTGGGGCGGGGGGAGGGGTGAGTGGGAGGGAAGAAAGCAATGAAGACATGGGGAGGCTGAGTGAGTGGGAGGCACCTTTCCCCGCCAGGCCCAGAGCGCTGTCAGGTCAGGTGAGGTCAGAGCCGCTTTCCGCAGGAGTGCGCGTTGGTGGGTTTGCCACACGGGCTGGGGAGGGCTGAGGGACGGGGGAGAGCAGATGGCGGTGGGGACACCGGGAAGACGGGACAAAATTCTCTTCCGGGCTCTGGCAGGTGCGCCAGGGGGTACCCATTGCCTGCAGCCAAAGAGGACAGTACCCCAGGGCGGCAGGCGCAGGTCACGCCCCGGCTGGCTCCCAGGGCGCCCCTCGTCCCCATTTGGAGGCTTGGAGGACGGGCGCCCCCGAGGGCCCTCTCACCTCCGATGCCATGTTGGGCGGTTCCTTGTCCTCCGGGAGCCTAGGTCCTCCGCGTCTAAAAAACAAGGCGGGACTGACGACCTCCTAGGCCACCGGGCGGGGTCTCCCGGGCGGATCCGGCACCGGGTTGGGGCACCGCGCCTGGCGGAGGGCAGTCGGTGGAGGAGGCGGACGTGGGCAGCGCCCAGCGCGCTCTCCCGGGTCGTCTGCGTCCTCAGCTCCCGCCCGTCCGGCCAGTCCGGCCGCCGCACACTTAACGCCGCCCAGGCGCGCCGCGAGTCTCTTGCCCAGCCACTGGGCTGGGCTTTTCTGGCTGGGAAATCGTCAACAGCGGCCCGGCGCTGTCCCCGCCCCCATCGGCGGACTCACCAATCCCAGGCGGCCCCGCCAGGTGGGCGTTGCCTCCTCCCTCCAATCCTGGTTGTGGGCGGAACCGTCTCCGGAGCGGATTTGGGCTGAGCGGCCCCAGCGAGAGCGTAAGGGACTGGGAGGGTGGGGCCTGGGCGACGGTGCTCTAGGCTGCAGACTGTTCCGGGCCCTGGGGGGAGATCTGGATAGGGCTAGAGGTAAAGACTCTGGGCCGCGCCTGGCGGGCTCACTGGACGTGGAAGGTGAAAAGCCACGCCCAATTTTTCATTCATTCAACAGACTCGTACTCAGCACCTCCTATGTGGTAGGTACAGTTTGTTAGACACTGAAGAAAAAGAAATGAGCATAAGAAATGATGCTTGCCTCAAGAAGTTCATAACAAAGCATGGACAAGGTGTGCAGCGGGGCAGCGCAGTGGGGCGTTTATCTTGGAGTATTCAAGGAAGATTTCCTTGACATGATTAATTATTCAACAGAAATGATAACCTGGGTTCTAGGGATTAGGGGGCCTCGAACTTCTGCTCTGGAAGTTCTACATTCTGGAGGAGATGTCCTCTGAGTTGGGTCTTGAAAGATGAGAGTTTGTTGTTCAGTCGCGAAGTCCAAGTCTTTGGGACCCCATGGACTGCAACACCTCGGACTGCAGCACTCCTCTGCCTCCACTATCTCCCGGAGTTTGCTCAAATTTCTGTTCATTGAGTCGTTAGCTCAGCGAAAAGGGGAGGGGTTAGAACATTCCCTTTAGGGGATGGGCAGCCTGGGCAAAGTTCGGGAGGCCAGAGGCCAGAAAGTGAAAGACCTGCTTGGAGAACAGGAAACCATTAGAGCGGCTATAACAAAGGGTCAGGGCTTGAGGGTGGGGGTGGGGAGGAGAAGTGGGAAGTAGTTTGGGGCAAGTTGAAAGTCAACTGAGAAGGTTTGGACCAATAATTGGAATACCTCGTGGGTTGAAGATTTTCAGCCCTCACTAAAGTGTGGAATTACTTGGAGTTCCTAGAATGCATAAAGCTGTTGCAAGGTTTCCTAAATGCTCTTCCCTATGCCTGGAAAACCCTTCCCTCCCTGTCTTGCTACTCTCTTTCATCCATCAATATTGGAGCCAGTGTTGGAAAGACTCCCCACTGATCTAGATGCCTAGCTCTGGGCTCCTGTATGCTCCCAGGAAAAGAGGGAGACTGGGAGGGAAAGGAAACATTCTTAGATCATGACATCTCCGGAGCATCTTCAGAAATCCAAAGCTCTGGCTCCTGCCTGAGGGAAGAAAAGGTGAAGGAAGAAATTTGGAGATAGCCTGAGGCATTGCCAGTATATGAGTAGAACAACAAACAAAATGACAATGATAGCTAATACTTCTTGACTTCTAATTGTCTAATACTTCTTGACTTCTAATTGTATCCCAGGCTCTATCTATGCTGAACATATTTTATAGTGATTATGTACTTAGATCCTCACAACCACCCTCTATGGTCAATGCTATAATTATTCCCATTCTGCTGATGAGAATACTGAGACTGGGAGTCACAAAACACCCAGCTAGGAAGTAGCAGAGCTGAGAATGACCTTCAGGAGTATGACCACAAAGCCTGTGTTCTGTGCAGGCAGCATCCATCTGGGGAGCCTTGACCCCAAGCGAATCTGTGTTCATTTTTTTTGCCAGCTGGGTGGTCCAGGACTGTTCAGACAATGAATCATACCCATTTTCAGCTGAGAGCTAAGTGCTATATGGAATTTACCTTCCTTGGGAGAGTGAAAACTTTGTCTGATCTCTCTCCCCTGAAATGTCCACATTGGTACAGCAAAAGGGTCTGGAAGAATTTAGTGTAGAACAGGGAGAAATCCCTAATGTTGGCAGGAGACAGGCGGGGTTGGAGTTGACCAGAGAAGAGTGAGAATCCTGGCTCGGACACTTCCTGACCACTCTGTGAGCGTCACTGTCCTCTCTGTGAGTCGGGCTGATCATAGTGCTTAATTCTCAGAAATTCCTGAGAGAAGTGAATGAGACTGTCAGGTGAGTGTATGCTCCTCGGTTCTTTGTCTCGTCACAACAAAGATTTGGAGTGACGGACATTAAAGCCCCTTGGAGGGTCACAGCTCTCAGAGGACAGACTGTGTTATAGCTCTTAAATAAATCAGTGTTACAGCTCTATTTATTTAGATGATAGCAGGAAAATCCATCTTCGAGGCATGAGGGCACGTCAATTCAAAGGCGGGAAGACAAGAGCGCCCCATCGTGTGGGAGAGAGAGAGAGAGAGAGAGAGAGAAGAGGGCTTTGGCTCCTCTTTTTATATGTTTTTTTGTTCCCCCTGGGCTTAGGCAGGAGTGTTGTTTGTTTTACCTGAGGTTCTCACTCAGGTCCTCGGACCTTCCTTTGTTCTATTTTTGTGGGCTTTCCCTTCCAGGTCTTTTATCCACTGCCATTTTGGACTCCTTTTCCCTATTCTAACTACCTAACAAGACCATGCTAACACCATACCTGGTATGGTAACACCTACATATGTACCTAGTGATAGGTATCTAATGATATGTACCTAACACCTGGTACATATCCTGAAGGAGATTTAGTGAGGATTTGTGAGTGTACAGTTGTGAAAGGCTAAGATCAGCTCTCTGGCAGCTTGTAAGCATCTAGCAAATCTTAGTATTCTAGACTCTCCCTGGGTGACTTCACTTCAAAGCCTTCAATTTCTACTCAAACCTTCAATAGCTCTATTTCTGATTTTCTTCTGAGCTCTAAACCTGAGCGCTTTAATGTTCAACAGGATATTTCTCCTTGGAGGACATACATGAAGCTTAGCTCATGTTCTAACCCTTTGTATATCCAGTACTTAATACCTCTGCCTAAAAAGTGAGTTGTTAAGAAAATAAAACAAAAACTATTTTCTAGAGTAATGTGCTTTGGCAGGGGGCGGCAGGGGGTGGGGGGGAGAACACAGGCAGCCTCAAGTTAGAAATGTTGCAGGGAGGCTCTGAGTGGGGACAGACCAGGCAGGAATTTCAGCTATGTTGCCTGGGTTACCTTTTCATGCAGTCTCCTTCTGGGCAGCCTTCCCTTGGGGTTGGGCCTCTCTCTGGACTACTTGCCTGTCCCCATGGGATAGATTGGGTGGCTGCATATGGCCCCCAAAGTCTCAGGGGAGCATCTGTTGGAGAAACAAGTTTAGCCATCTTATCATGGGGCCCTCAGAGGCACTCACCTCTTCTGTGGAAGCCCATCCTTGAAGCCTTGGACTTGTGTGTTCTTCCCAGCTCCCAGTTCAAACACCTCTGGCTTTGTGACGCCTCTCCACCTCATTAGTCATCCCCTCCTCTGTTCCATAGCGTCTAAACACAGGGTATTGTAGTTATTGATGTCCAGAGCTCGTTCCCAACTAGGCTGGCAGCCAGCCAGGGGCAGGAGGTGTGTATCATTCATATTTGTATAATCACTACCCAGTGGGCCATCAGTACATGTTTGTTGAGTGAATAACACAACGGGGGACTCTCCATATGAATTAGGCTATCTGGGTTTGGGTTGACATTTTATTTACTTGTTGATTTTTAAAGTAAATTAATTGCTTTAAAAATACTTTTGTAGGGAGTTCCCTGGTGGTCTGGTGGTTAGGACTCAGTACTTTCATTGCTGTGGCCCTGGGTTCAATCTTCAGTCAGGGAACTAAGATTCTGCAAGCCATGTGACTTGGCCAAAAAAAATTTTTTTTTCTATTTTGTAGTTTTTATAATAACATGTAAAAAAGTAAAATAAAATAACATGTATATTGAAAAACATTTTAAAAATTGCAAATGTGTAAAGTTAAGTGTCAAAAATTCCCCTCACTTCCCTTCCAACGCAGGTGTCACAGGCAAATACCAGTAAAAACCATTTTAACAACTTTATTGATATATAATCCAAATATCTTACAATTCACCTATTTAAAAAACTTTATTGTTTTTTTAGTAAATTCACAGGGATGTGCAACCATTACCACAATCTAATTTTAGGACATTTTTATTTCTCTCCAAAGAAACTCAGTACTCATCAGCTTCCCATCACCACCTCTACCCCCTCCCAACCCTAAGCAGCAATTACCAATCCACTTCCTCTCTAAAGGTTTTTTTTTTTTTTTTGCCTTTTCTTGGACATATCATATAAATGGAATCATATAATATGTTGTCTTTTGTGTCTGGCTTCTTTCACTTAGCATGTATTTGAGGGTCATCCATGTTGTAGCATGTATAAGTACTCCATTCCTTTTTATTGTTAAATAGTATTCCATTGTATTAATGCTGCATGTTGCATTTATCCAGTCATTAATCACTATTAGCAATTTAATACCCTTCATGTATTTGTTCAGATTTGCCTGGGTTTAAGTCCCTACAGGCCTAGACGAATGACTCTGGGTAAATTATAATCTCTCCAAGCATGGTTCAGTTTCCTCAGCAGTAAAATTTGGATAACAAAGGAAACTACATAATAGAGTGTCATGACTGTACTGTCACAGTAATTATTATTTGTTGAGCACTCAGTATGTGCTAGGCACTTTAGATATCTAACAGATCCATGATTTATACACTAGGGAATTAAGGTTAGGAGAAGTTACATAAACTACCAAGGTTACTCCCAAGGTTACCCCTAAGAAAGTGATGGAGGTAAATAGAATCACAGGCTGCTTGGAAAGCCTGCACTGTTAACTGTTAAAATCATGGAATAGCAAAGCACTTATCAAGAACCTTGCAAAGAGAATGTTTAGTAAATGATAATTGCTATAACTATAAAAAAGTGGGAAAAGATTAGCAATTGACTCATTGTCTAAAGACACCAACCGCCCACTTCCCTGGTGGTCCAGTGACTAAAACTCCATGTTCCCCGGTGCAGAGGGCTCTTGTTTCATCCCTAGTTTGGAAACTAGATCCAGCATGTTGCAACAAACACCCAGAGAAGCCGAATGAATGAATGAATGAATAAAATTTTAAAAGATAGCATCTTAAAAAAACAAAAGACACCTGTCATTCTCATTTTTGGCATATTTCCTTCCAGTCTTAAAGGAATATTTCAAACATAGCAAAAATCCAGAAGATAATAGACACTGATGGCTCTGTTGATGTCTTTTTTTAAGAGCACAAAACTTAGTAGATTAGGTGGTTCTAGCGCCAATACTCTTAGATATTTTTTCCCCATGCTTATTTTTCCTTAAATTACTAGTCATACCACATCATTTTCCATCTTTTAAAAATCCTATCTTGAGCATTTCCCCAGCATATAAATTATGCTACATGATTTCTCATGTTACATATATTATACTGTATGGGTGAAACAAGATTGATCAATTCCTCATTGCTGAGTATTTATGCTCTAGCTCAGCAACATTATCGTTACACATTAATCCTTCTTCAAGTATCGGATAATTCCCTTTCGGCAAATGCCTAGAAAGGCCGAAAGGTCGGAGACTGTGCTTCTCATTAAGGTTCTTTACACTTCCCTGCTAAGTAATTCCGATGAATGGGAAATGGAAGGAGGCTGAGGTTTGTTCCCCCCCCCCCCCAACTTTCAGAATGTTTTATTCAAGTATAACACACATACAGAAAAGTGCACCTATGCATGCAGCTCACTGGATTTTCATAAACGGTTCGTTCGGAACACACCGCGTACCCAGCAGCCAGGTCCTGAAATAGTGCGTTTCCAGCAGCCCCGGACCGCCTCGCCCCTCGCCATCGCTACCATCCGAGGGGTCTTTAACGTGGGAAGACCTGTTAATCCGATTATGTCTTTGGCAACTTACTAAAGTAAGTTAATACTACTTCTATACAACCTAGACAACCAAAACGTGAGCTTAATGTTCTCGCAAACGCTTAACATTCTGATTCCGAGCCACGCGAAGAGCGTAGGGGTTCAAACGGCTAAAAGGGGCCCGCCCAGCTCGCGGCCCCGCGGGGGTCCTCCAGGCTCCCGGCGTGCATCGCGGCGATCCCGGCGTGCATCGCGGCGCGCGGAGCCGGCTCCAGGGCGTTCGGCGTGGAGCCGTGAGCCGCGGCGAGGCGGTCGCGAGCTTGGCGTGTGCTGGTGACCCGAGGAGAAGAGGCGGAGGCGATATGGAAGTGTAAGTGGTTCGCGGGCGCGTAGCCGGCTTTGGACCGGCGATCACAGCTGTGGACGTCTCGGCCCTGGGAGCCGGGAGACGTGGGCCTGGGGCGACTTCTCATCGCGGCGTGCCGGGAGGAAGGGGCTCTCGCTCTGGCCCTCTGATCTTCGCGCCCACTCCCACCGCGTGCCCAGGTCGCGGGGCCGCGAGCCAGTTGGCTCAGCTGTCTTTAAGTGCCTATTCCCTCCTTTATCCACTCACTCTTGTTGCAAGGGTCACCGTGGGGAGCCAGGATCAGTGTCGGAACCGAGACTGAGGTATAAAGCCCCAGGTCCGGCCTGGAGGTACCAGGAGGAAAGATGGGTAAATCCTGGGGGGGAGCTTTGTTTAGGGGCCGTGGGCTCCTGGGGAAGCCTTAGTCAGAAGAAGTGGTCTCCGAGTTTGATGGGAAGTTTGTGTGTTTAGCCGTGTGTGTGTGTGTGTGTGTGTGTGTGTGTGTGTGTGTGTGTGTGTGTGTGTGTGTGTGTGTGTGTGTGTGTGTGTGTCTCTCTCGAGGGTAAAAGCCATTCTAACAATTTTAACTCCGCATAGCCTTTTCCGTGTCTGCTCATTGTTCCGCGTGTACGCCTATTGTGTAATGAATTTTTCCATGGTTGACATTAATTTATTTTGTTGTTTAGACGCTCGGTCAACGCCATGGACTGCAGCACGCCGGGTTTCCCTGCCCTTCACCATCTCCCGGCGTTTGCTCAAATTCATGTCCATTGAGTCGGTGATGCTGTCCTACGACTTCCTCCTCTGTCGTCCCCTTCTCCTGCCTTCAGTCTTTTTCAGTATCAAGATCTTTTCGAAGGAGTCGGCTCTTCACAGCAGGTGGCCGAAGTATTGGAGCATTAGCTTCAGCATCAGTCCTTCCAGTGAATAGTCAGGGTCGATTTCCTTTATGTTAGCTTATAGTCATCCCCATATTGTGTGTTCTTTTTTTTTTTTTTTCCATATTGTGTGTTCTTTGGCACTGATTAATACTTATATTTTCCTTTTTGTTTTTGTGCCTCATGTTTAATGTCTACATGTACTAGTGTTTTTCAGGCTTAAAAAAAAAGCACAGTAGGTCTATGTAAATGAAAGCTTCCTAAAACAATACCATACACTCTGATACTGTCTTCTCTTTTATTAAAATAGAATCTTAACCCACTAAATTGATTTTGCAATCCACTAATGGGGTTTAATATGAAACTTGAAAAAACATGCAAGTATATTACTCTAGTCCAACCCATTATCAGTTTTTCCCTATGCACTAAGCGTTTCCTGTCAGCATACAAATCTGTTTTAATTTATCTGTCTTTAAAAAGATCCCTTGTCTTACCAAACTCTGCCCATGGATGGAGGCAGTCCTGGTCCTCTCGCTGTGACTCATTTGGGAAGCCAAGCCAGGCATGGACAGGTGAAAAGGGATGTGACCTGAAGTAATTTATGAGTGAGTGACACTGAGACTTCATTTCACACATACACATTTTAAAAAATACTAAAAGTATGGCCATACCAGGGGGCAGGGGCAGTCATTCTCATACACTACTGATGATAATATAACTTGATTCAGTTCTTTTGAAGACTCACCTGTGTCAAGAGCCATAAAAATGGCCATGGAGTGGTGGGACCAGATGCCATGATCTTAGTTTTTTGAATGTTGAGTTTTAAGTCAGCTTTTTCGCTCTCCTCTTTGAGCTTCATCAAGAGACTCTTCAGTTCTTCTTTGCTTTCTGCCATAAGGGTGGTGTCTGCATATCTGAGTTTTTTGATACTTCTCCCAGCAATCTTGATTCCAGCTTGTGCTTCATCCAGCCTGGCATTTCACAGGATGTACTCTGCATATAAGTTAAATAAGCAGGGTGACAATATGCAACCTTGACATACTCCTTTCCTGATTTTGAACCAGTCTGTTGTTCCATGTCCAGTTCTAACTGTTGCTTCTTGACCTGCATACAGGTTTCTCAGAAGGCAGGTAAGGTGGTCTGGTATTCCCATCTCTTTAAGAATTTTCCACAGTTTGTTATGATCCACACAAAGGCTTTAGCATAGTCAGTGAAGCAGAAGTAGATGGTTTTTTTTAATTCTCTTGCCTTTTCTATGATCCAGTGGATGTTGGCAATTTGATCTCTGGTCCTTCTGCCTTTTCTAAATCCAGCTTGAACATCTGGGAGTTCTGGGTTCATGTACTGTTGAAGCCTAGCTTGGAGAATTTTGAGCATTACTTTGCTAGCATGTAAAATGAGTATAATTGTGCAGTAGTTTGAACGTTCTTTGGCATTGCCTTTCTTTGGGATTGCAATGAAAACTGACCTTTTCCAGTTCTGTGGCTACTGCTGAGTTTTCCAAATTAACACTTGGTATGCGTATGAATAAAGGTAAAAGTTGCTGAGTAGAAAAAAATCCCTTGTCCGTCCCCACATCTTGTCTGCCTGTGGCTCCTTTTCTGTTACCTGTCACCAGAAAGCTTCTTAGAAGTATCGTTAACTCTTTATTTCTTTTATCATTTTTTGAGTTTCCATCCTCACTGCTCTACAGAAATGGGTCTTACGTAGATTTACCTATCTTGTCAAACCCAAAAGTTGATTTTCTGACCTCAGCTTTCTCTCCATCCCTTAGCAGTAACTGATACAGAAACTCTTGGCTTTGTGACATGCTCTCCTGGATTTCCTCCTGCCTCCAGGACTACTTCTCCGTCTTCTTTCCTGGAACCCCCTTCCTTGCTTGGCTTCTAAATGTTGAAGCATTTTAGGGCTCAGTCCTGGGACCCTTTCTCTCCGTACTCTCTCCCCTGGTCATTTTACCCATCTGTATGAAAATGATTCCCTAGAATGTATTTCCAGCCCTTCTCTCTTAGCCATACACTTGCCTTGACCAGAAATCGAGCCCTGTTTCCTCACCACTAAACCCAGCCCATCGGCCACTCCTGTCCTCTCCAACTTCAGAATGAATTTTGAATGCAATAACTTTTCACTGTCCCCACTGCTAATTTTGTTGTCAGTCTTCTCTGGTTTGGATTAGACAATAGCCTTTGGTTTTCACTCTTGCCCTGTCCCCTCCATTCTGTTTCCACACAGCAGCCAAAGTGAATTAAAATATTAGATCAAATCACTCTCTGTGTAAAAATCCTTCATTGCTTTTCTGTTGTGCTTACAGGATATCTGCATTTCTTACTAGGACCGCAAGACCCTGTTTAACCTCACGCACTCACCAGCGTGGTCTCTTGTCACATACCCTCCCCTGGACACACGCACTTTGCACTGTAGGCAAGTAACGGGTAGCCCTCCAAGCCCTTTACTGCCTCTGGCCTCTGCATTGCTGTTCCTTCTTCCTGGTATACTTTTCCTCCTGTTCTGCCCTTTTCTTAGCTCTTTGACATCTCGGGTTGAGTATCCTTTTTCAGTGTTTTTCTTCTTGGGTAATTCTGAAATAAGTCCTGCTTTTTGTCTCTCATAGAACCTTGGTTTATTTTCCCCTTAAATAATTACAAGTTACAGTAATAGATGTATGTTTACTTGTCTAGTGCTTTGTCTTCCTCGTGAGCGTGTAGGTACCGTGAAGGCAGGGACCAGTGTGTGTTCACCTAGCACTTAGCACTGCACCTGGCACACAGTAGGCCTTTAGTAAATACAGTCGGCCTTCTGTATTTACTGGTTTTGTATCTGTGGGTTTCACATCCACAGATACAGAGGGCTAACTGTACTTGTTGAGTGAAGTAATATAATAGTACTTTATTAGTTTAAGAAGTTAAATTAATCTAAATTAATTAGCTAGTTTCTTGATTGCTTAGCATATCGATTTTCTGATTTTCCTAAGTGAAATGATTTCAGTCAAGAATTTTTTCTCCTCTAGTAACCTGCCCACTTCTTCCAAGAAGTCATTGATCAATCAAGAATTTTGTGGCTAGCAGTTTTGGGAAAATGTGGTTTTCTGAGGTAGGCATGTGCTTTGGGGGTGGTAGGGCCCCTGGAATGGGATGGTCTGGAAGCCTAACTTCAGATCTTGCCTGGTCTCCGGTATGAGGTGTGATCTCTGACAGTGTGATCCTCGGGATCTTCAGGAGACCCCTGAGTTTCTGAGAGGGCACATGTATTGTACCTCTACCAGGCAGTCCTAGGACCTGCAGTGAGGACGCATGGATGGAAGACTCCCATGAGTTTTTACTTTTTTTCCCTAACTACCTAGTGTATGTGAATGATACGTATAATATACACTGGAAGTTTTTTAAGGTTAAGGAATATTTATGCTTTATTTGATTGAAAGAGTTTAAAAATGAAAACTTTTTCACTATCACATCAGATAAAAGGATACCAAATATTCATAGCAAGATTAAGTATTTGTATACATAAGGTATTTGTTGTTTGACTGACTTTGTCTAATGCCTCTGGGTTATTTATATGCCTGGAAAACTTTGTATTCATCCTTGTATTCTTGAAGTTAAGATACAGAGTTAGGGAAAATGGACTTTCTTTTGTATCATCTTTTTGAAAGAATATCAGAATTTCTTTCATCTTTCAACTGGAAATACTGATGTTTAAAGACATTAGCTAAGAGGTCCTACAGCAGATCAGTAACAGGACTGGAAAGAGGATAATTTGTTTGCTAGCTCCCAAGTGAATGCTACGCTTTAACTTGTTCATTGACTTTGAAGGTGGCTTAGTTTTCTTGGAGCAGAGTTTAGTTTTTCAGAACAGGATTTGAATCAATAACATAGGTTAAACATAGGAGAATTTGAGCAATTCCGTTCGTCATTGTGTCTGTAAGAGCGTGTGTGACAGTTACTGGGCGCTGTTTGCTTGGATTTCTTTGTGCGTGTGTGCTTCTAAGGAACATCTGTCAATAGATCATTTTGTTCTGTTTATTCAGTATTTGGTTTTCCAGAGTAGTTGTTTGTGTCCATTAAATTGACTCAGCAAGTTAAGCAGATTTTACAGGTTAAATTTCAAATAGCAAAAAAAAAAAAAATTTTTTTTTTCAAATAGCAAGTCAGCTAATTCATTAAGGAGCTTAAGTGACTGCCGTCCTGTAAGTCTAGATTCACATAGTCTTTAAAATTCACTTGGAATATTTGCTTTAAATGTAAGTAATATCAGTGCTATTCTAAGTCCTACAACAGAGTATGAAGGGAAAAAAAATTGGAAGAGAGGGTCCTTAATTACAAGTTATACTGATGTCTTTTTTAAAAAACCTTCTGGAATGTTTTAGTTTTACATCTCCATTTTTATCAACTTTTTACCTCAAGAAATTTTAAACCCATGTAGCAGTAGCAAAAAAGAGCATCACAAGTACGTGTATGTCCTTTACCTAGGGTCACCATGTATGCATCCTTGCATTTTGTCTCCACACACACACACACTCACTCACTCTCACTCTCGACTGAATGTTTGAGAATTATAGCTGTGTCATGTTATCAGTCTTAAAAGGCATTTTCCTATGTATCTGCAACACCATCGTCACACCTGGAGAATTCAATGCTGATATAACCACTATTATTAAAATGCAGTCTATATTAAAATTTCACCAGTTGTCTTGATGTTTTAGCTAGATTTAGGAAAACATCGATTAGGATCCAGTCAAGAATCACACATTGCCCTTGTTGCCAGGGTTCTTTAACCTCTTTCACTCTAAGACAGTTTCCTAGCCTCTTTTTGTGACATTGGTATCAGGACAAATGATAGTGATATTTGAAGAATCTGTGCCAGTGGATTTGAAGAAGGTTCCTCAGGTTGCATTTGTCTGATTCTATCCTCTTCACTAGGCTTAAATTAACCACTTTTTGACTGGATTGCTCTGAGGCCTGTTTCCTTCTCAGTGCATCACCTCATCATCATTGGTGCTGTTAAATTAGATAACTTGGTTAAGATGTCTCTCAAATCTCACCATATCCTGTTCTCAGCAGCCTGCCAGTTAGTGGTGGTTACAGTAACTTCTTCAGGATAAAAACTGCATTTAAAAAAAAGTTCCCCAATACACGGAATTCATTTAGGACTTAAAAACAGACACTATATTCATTGGGTTTTTTTGTTTTTCCACACCGATTGGCATGTGAAACTTCCCTGAGCAGGGATCGAACTTGTGCCTCCTACAGTGGAATTGCAGAGTTAACCATGGACCACCAGGGAAGCCCGATATTTTATTGAATAAAGGAATGAAGTTTTTTGCATTTACTCCATTAGTATTTAGCTGGGTAAAAAAAAATTATTACTGTCTTCCTAATAAGATATCAGTGGATGAATCAGCTGTGCCCACCAGAGTGCAAGATGCAGTATTTGTTTAAAGATCCATTGTTCTCCTGGCCCCAAAACACAGGTTCATGACAGTACATCTGGAAGGGACCACCTGTCCTTTGTATATTGACTCTAGAGAAGACAGGAGATTTTCTCGGAATTCTCTCAGTTAACAGCATGGACTTGGGCAGTGGGGCAGTATGTGAAGAGCCAGGACAGATTCCCCAGGGCCTGGGATAGTCTGCGTGACCGAGGGGGGCCGGGGCTTGGACGTGAACTTGTCACGGTGCTACTGGGATGGGTCCACTGGTCTTGAGGAAGAAGAGCATTTGTAATTCTTCTCCACCCTGTTCCAGGAAGGGCTGTTTTGGTACCCCAGAATGGCACATAGGGAGTCGTAATTCAATTTCCAGCAAAGATCATAGGAAGGCTCTTGGGCTGATTTCCTGATTAAGTAGTCAAGGATGACATGTGGCTTGATTTGTCATTTCCAGTTTTAAATAAACCATGTCATGGCCCCTAATTATGTACTATCCTTCCTGTGTCAGGTTCCTTTTAAATACACTGAATGACTGGTAACCTTTGGTAAGCCTTGTGCTGATTTGATTACTGTGCTGACAGCGCTGTGTGATGACCTGAGGTCTTGGCTGAATGCTGTGTCAACCTCTTGCTTGTTTTGCTTTATTTATTGACTGGAGAAACCACCCATCTATTTGGCCCATCTGTTTGGCTTTTGAAATTTTGTGTCCTTGTTTTCACCTTACAGCCCATCTCCTAGTTTAAGAACAGACAGTAGTATTTTGTTGCACATTATGTCAAATACAAACTCCTTGGTGAATTGATTCTGTATTACTGATTTCCATCCAGTTTTATTTTTTACAATCCCATAGTTATTGTCCACTTCAGTTAGTTTTTTTTTTTTTAAACTGTGTGCCCTTGAGCATGGTTTTTAATCTTTGTACCTGTTTCATCACCCATGAGGAAGGAATCATAATAGCTCCTACATCACAGGCTTCTTAATGAGAATTAAAGTGAAATGATGTCTTACAGCTTCCCTTTAGGGTGATCCTAGTAAACCACAAACTGTTACACTTTTAAAATTTGTTGTTTTCTGAAGGAAATGGCAACCCAGTCCAGTATTCATGCTTGGAAAATCCCATGGACCGAGGATCCTGGTGGGCTACAGTCCATGGGGTCGCAAAGAATCGGACACAATTGAGCGACTTCACTTTGATCCTCAGAACAGCTTTTTGAAGTAGGAAGATGTGGTGGTGGTAGCACAGGTAGAAGTGGTAATAGATAGTATTTATTAAGTACTTACTGTGTTCCAGATACTTTATGTTTCAGCTCAATCCTATAACAATCTTATGAGGTTGGCACTATAATTGCCATTTTATAGATGAGGAAATGTAAGCATAGAAAGATTAAATAACTTGCCCAGATTCATATATCTAATGGAGGATGGAGCTGGATTTAGAATCTAGGCTATACTTCTGGGTACTAGTTTATCCCCACTTTTTGTTTTGTATGGGGATGCTTAGGGGGGTGGTAATTAACTCATTAAAACTCATGTAAGTGGCAGGGCTGGAATATGAACCCAGATGTGTCTGATTTCAAAACTGGTTTTTGAAAATTGAAGTAGAGTTGATTTACAGTGTTTCTGGTATACAGCAAAGTGATTCAGCTATACATAATATATTCTTTTTCAGATTCTTTTCCATTATAGATTATTACAAGATACTAACTATAGTTCCTCCCTGTACTATATAGTAGGTCAGAACTGAATTCTTAATTGTTACTAATAAAACTGCATTCTTAACAATGCTGTTAAGAACAGTATGTACTTTTTGATGTGATACTGTAGAATGGATCAGTGGTCATTTAATCAAGTCACACTGCTGTGCTCATTCATACATGGAAGTGACATTTTGCCTTGATTCACAGTTGCACAGGGGTCAGGGTTTTGACCACTGTCCTACACGTGAACTCTGCCTGTTAAGTTGACAGTGAAGATAAACACCTTCGGAGTTTTGTGCCTATCTGGCAGGATTCCTGACTTTGCTGGGATTTCCAGGAGTGATATTAGTGTTAAGGGTCTCGTTTCTGGTGATCCAGCAGGAAAATTTGACTGCCCAAAATGTCGATACCTGGTGGAAGGCAGATGGTACTAGAGAGAGGACATGGCTGTGGGATGCGGAGGCCCTCTGTTTCTCCAGCTAATTCTAGCACCCTCTGTTTATTGCCATCCCCCTACTCCTATGGTTTGGCCCACGGTTTCTTCCTACTACTAACTTCCTCTAGATGTGTGACTTCTCTTAACTTCTGCCTACTTGGACCATGGATAAGTAGAGTATTTTAGTAACCTACCTGATGATGGATTTGTGATATACCTCAGTTTTAAAGAGGAGAATTTGCTCTGAATTTGTGCATCGCCAGCTAAACCAGTGAGATTTCGGAGATTTCTCAATTTGGGGTTGTAGTCCCCAGGTTTCTGAACTGGACTACTGAATCTTAACAGAGGGATTATTTTATATATTTAATTCCCACAAAAAAAGGGGAAAAAAAATTCCCACAGAGGGACATGAACCCTGACTGATGACAGTTTACTTTGTTTTGCAGGAAGGATGCCAATGCTGCGCTGCTCAGTAACTATGAGGTAAATTGCTTTAGACTGTTGTGTTTTCCTCTCTAATTGTTTGCCCTCAGCTTCTGAAGGCTGTTCAATTAGTTTTGGTTAGAAATGACTGAATTCATTTGGATTTGCCATTTAAAATAAGAGAGGTGGCACCATCTAGTGGACTTTGGAATACTCAGCTTGGTAAATCACACAGTAATTCAGGAAAGCTGAGAAGGCTTTAAGTTCATGTAGGCAACCATCTCCAAATGCCAGAGATTTTAGATCTTCATTTGGGATGCCTTCATAGGATGGAAACATCTATTTTGGAACTGTGTCTGTTTGTAAAAATTTTCCATTAAAAAATGTATGCCTTTCCAAATTAACACTCTTTAGCTGTAAAGTGCTTTTGTAATTTATTTGATCCTCATAATGGTCTTATAGGTATGTATTAACACCTTCATTTTGGAAGTGAGAGTTTAGTTGACTCACCATTATGAGTAATTAGTAGGAACTAACAGATTTGGAATTTGGGGACTTGAGGGTTGGGTTGCTGGGGAAAGAAAGGAAGGAAGGAGAAAGGTTGATCAGAGGAGAGAGAACATTCTTTCTGCCTACTTTCTGTTATACCTGGGTAATAGCAAAACCATCTGATAGGTTAACTCTGGGTGCAGAAAGAACAATTCATGTATTCGTCAGTTTTTTTTATGTCAGGGTCTAAACTCAGGAAGACTTAGAGGAGATTTAAGTCTTCATTGTGTGATATATGTAGAAGGTAGTAGAATTAACACAGTGGGCCATATTCTTTCTTTCCTAAAGGTTCATCTTAAATGGGTTCTACTCATAACAGGAAGAAAATGGTCAAGCCATTGGCTTTTAGAAATGTCCTTGTCCAGTTAGACCTCTGGACAAAGTGTTTAGTGTTTTATCCATTTGGGAACATTGCATTAATGGGATCTCAAGCCACTATTTCTGAAAGGACCGACAGGCAGGGGACGGGTTGCATTGTATCTAGTCATTACTACGTCTGTGATACTATGCTTCTCACAATTTTCTGGTATAATCTCCAAAATAGAGAGATTTCCTCTCCTGACCCTTCTTAGCACTAATACACATGTGTTTCTTCCTTGTGGGAAGTTTACTTTTAAAGTTCTATAGCATTTCTACCCACCCCCCCCCTTTTTTTTTGGTAAACCACTTTTATCACTTGCCTCATAATTTTTCTTTTCCAGAAATAAAATAGATTTTCATGCTGGAGAAGAAGCAAGATCCTTTAAAAAAAAAAAAAGTTTTAGGAAAAATTTTTTAACTCAGTTACAGTCAAATTCATTATATTAGTTTCAGGCATACAACATAATGATTTGATATTTGTGTATGTTGCAAATTGATTTTCACAATAAGTAATTAATTAACACCATAGTTATATATAATTCATTTTTCTTGTGATGAGAACTTTTTAAGATTTGCTCTCTTAGCAACTTTCAAATATGCAATAGAGTAGTAACTAGAGTTGCCATGCTGTACATTATATCCCCATGGTTTGTTTATTTTATAATTGGAAGTTTGTAACTTCTGACCACTTTCATCTATAATAGTCCCCCTCCCCGCCGTCTCTGGCATCCATCTGTTCTTTGTGTTTTTGAGCTTGATTTTTGGTTTTGTGTTGTTGTTTTTAAGATTCCACATGTAAGTGAGATCATAGAGTATTTATCTTTCTCTGCTTTATTTCACTTAGTATAATGCCCTCAAATTCCATTCATGTTGCAGTTGGCAAGATTCCATTTTTTATGACTGAATAATATTCCTCTGTTGGTATGTATGTGTGCATGTATCTATATATATATACACCCACACACACACATATATATGCCACATTTTCCATTTCCTTATCCATTCATCTGTAAACAGGCACTTTAGGTTATTTCCTTACCTTGGATTTTATAAGTAATGTTTCGTATATCCTTTCAAATTAGTATTTTTGTTTTCTTTGGATAGTTATCCAGAAGTAGAATTGCTGAATCACACGGTAGTTGTGTTTTTAATTTTTTGATAGTCCTTCACTGTTTTCCATAGTGGCTGCACCAATTAACATTCCCAGCCATCATATGCAATGACTTCCTTTTCTTCATATCCTCACCAATACTTATTTCTTGACTTTTTGATAATAGCCGTTGTAACAGGTGTGAGGTAATAATCTCATTGTGGTTTTGATTTGCATTTCCCTGATGATTAGTGATGTTGAACATCTTTTTGTGTACCTGTTGGCCATCTGTATGTATTCTTCGGGAAAATCCCCATTTTTAAACTGGATTATTTATTGTTTTGCTCTTGAGTTGTATGAATTTACATATTTTGAATATTAACCCTCTCTCAGCCACATAACCTGCAGAAATTTCCTCCCGTTCAGTGGCCTGCGTTTTGCTGATGATTTCCTTTGCTGCACAGCAGCTTTTTGATTTGATGTAGTCCCACTTGTTTGTTGTTGCCTTTGTTGCCTTAGCTTTTGGTGTTGAATCCCAAGATTCATTGCCAAGACCAGTGTCAAGGTGCGTGCTGCCTGTGTTTTCTTCTGGGAGTTTTGTGGTTTCAGATCTTCAATCAAGTCTAATCCATTTTGAGTTAATTTTTGTGCATGGTATATGTAGTGATCTAGTTCCATTCTTTTCCGTATGGCTGTCCAGTTTTTCCAACACCATTTACTGAGACTATCCTTTCCCTGTTGTATATTCTTGGCTCTTTTTTCATAAATTAATTAATTGTAAATGTGTGGATTTATAGCTGAACTCTATTCTGTTCCATTGATCTCTGTATCTCTTTTAGGCCAGTACTGTACTGATTTGATTACTATAGCTATGTAATATAGTTTGAAATTGGGGAGTGTGACGCCTCTAGCGTTGTTGTTCTTTTTCAAGATGGCTTTGACTATTCTGGGTCTTTTGTGGTCCATACAAATTTTAGGGTGGTTCTATTTCTGTGAAATGTGCAATTGGAATTTTGATAGGAATTACATTAAATCTGCTGAAGCTGAAACTCCAGTACTTTGGCCCCCTCATGCGAAGAGTTGACTCATTGGAAAGGACCCTGATGCTGGGAGGGATTGGGGGCAAGAGAAGAAGGGGATGACAGAGGATGAGATGGTTGGATGGCATCACTGACTTGATGGACATGGGTTTGAGTAAACTCCGGGAGTTGGTGATGGACTGGGAGGCCTGGCGTGCTGCGATTCATGGGGTCGCAGAGTCGGATACGACTGAATGACTGAACTGAACTGAACTGACACTGAATCTGGTTTGCTTTGGTTAGTACAAACACTTTAACGGTATTCTTCTAATCCATGAGCATTTATTTGTGTCTTGACTTTTTCTTTCATCAGTGTCTTATAGTTTCCACTGGACAGGTCTTTTGCCTCATTGGTTAAATTTTTTCCAAGGTGTTTTGTCTTTTTTTTTTTTTTTTTGGTGTTTTGTCTTTTTTGTTGCAATTATAATGATTAGAATTGTTTTTTTTTTTTAATTAGCATATAGAAACACAGCAGATTTCTGTATGTTGGCCTTGTATCTTGCAACTTTACTGAATTCACTTCTTAGTTCTAACAGTTTTTTGGTGGAGTCTTTAGGAGTTTCTATAAATAATACCATGTAATGTACAAATAATGACAGTTTTATTTCCTCTTTACATCCCTTTGGATGCCTTTTATTTCTTATCTTGACTGATTGCCCTGTCTAGGTCTTCCAGTACTAAGTTGAATAAAAGGGGCAAGAGTGGGCATCCTTGTCTTATTCCTGATCTTAGGCTTTTAGCTTTGCACTGTTGTGTACAATGTTAGCTCTGGGCTAGTCATGTACAGCCTTTACTGTGTTGAGGTATGTTCTCGCTCTGCCTGCCTTGTTTAGAGTTTTATGGTTTATATTGATAGGAAACACTTGAAATAGTTTATGTAAACAGATGAATTTATACTGTTTGACTTAGATAAAGGAACATCTTTAAAAAGTCAAATGCTTTTCGGATTCATTTGCTCTAATACAAGAGTTTGGGGGAGAGTTTATGAGAAGGAGATGTTCTATTTATCCTTCAAGATCATTGACCTTGGAATAGATACATTTCTCAAATTTATTTATGAAAATTTTTTGTATTTCTCTTCCTAGGTGTTCCAGTTACTAACTGATTTGAAAGAGCAGCGTAAAGAAAGTGGAAAGAATAAACACAGTTCTGGGCAACAGAACTTGAATACTATCACATATGAAGTAAGTCTATGTTTCCAGAGGGTCTGTCCAAACTACTATTGAAGGGGGTTGGTTTATCTTGCTGCTGACTAGCCACCGAATCATGACTATCCATTTTCTGATTTGAGTAGTTTTATTGTAACTCAGTTTTTATTCTGTTTATAGAAGTGGAAAGAGTTTGGCAATTGTTGGCCAAGTTGTTGGGCAAGTGTTGGCCTACTGCAAAGTTTAGAGGTGGGAATAATCAAAAACCTGCCCTCACTTCTAATACCAATTGCAAGTCAGAGCGCCCCAAGAGAACCCTCAGGTTCAATAATTCACTGAAAGTACTCATAGAACTTGCTAAAAGCTATTATATTCACAGTTATAGGTTATCACAAGGAAAAGATACAGATTAAAATTGGCCTAAGGACAAAGCAGTTGGGGCAGGTGCCAGGAGAAATATCATAGGCAGAGCTTTCATTGTTCTCTAATGTGGAGTTAGAACATGCCTCTCTCGAAGTCGGTGTGTGTTAATACACTCAGAACATTTCAACCAAGGAAGCTCCACCAAGTTTTGGTGTCCAGTTTTTACTGGGACTCCATTACCTAGGCATGAGTGAATGATTGATTGCCTGTGTAGTTCATGTCAGCCTCCAGGTTGGCTGATACTGCATGACCCAAAGCCCCTACTCTCTGTCTTATTATTAAGACTGTGCAGTAGGACGTCAGGCTCCCAGACAGAGATACTCCTAGGTATAATGTTCCAAGCATATGAAGACTACCTCCTGGAAGCAGAGGGCAAAGTCCAGATCATCTGTTTTGGCAGAGACAAATTCTTTATTACAGCGGAAGTGATACTTTTTTATGGTAGAAAACTTAGAAAGTACCAAAATGTATAAAGAAAATATCAAAAGTAATTTATAATCTTAATATCTAATTGTTAGTTTGTTGCATTCTCTCCCATTCTTATGCTTTGTTCTTAAAAAAGAGCATTTAAGCAGTTATATGTTTAATTTTGTATCTGTCATTTTAATATATTTTTTTCTTGTTATTTATTTGCTTTCAGTTTTCATTTTGTTTTATAAAGATTTGGATTTAGCTATCTTTTTATTTATCTTTTCAAAGACATTAAAAAACTTGCCTTAAGTCGTCATAATCTCTTTTAAGGAAAATAAGGTATTTAACACTTTTGTCACCATTCCTTCCCATCTGATTTTGTTCATTTAATTGTGTGTTTAGAATCCCACAGTTCATTTATCAATCATGTTCTTTTACTTTATTTAGTTCATCTATGGTTCATTCAGAGCTATCTGTCTTATGCTTACTTTTTCCTTTTTTTCCATAGACATTAAAATACATATCAAAAACACCATGCAGGCACCAGAGTCCTGAGATTGTGAGAGAATTTCTGACAGCAATGAAAAGCCACAAGTTGACCAAGTAAGTAAAAATAATCTTAAGTGGGAAAAGACTGACATATAATGAAAATGATAGCTTGCAAAAGTCATCCTTTGCAACTGTGTATTTATATTTAGTTGGGTTTTGAATTATAATCAATACACAGTGCTCTTTTACAGTAGGATCCTAGGATTGTATATAAGACAACTGAGACTTACACCCTGGGGTCCTTTTAGAGCCAGAAGTAGAACACAGTGGGCTTTTTAATCTCAAAAAATCTCCTCCAAATCTGTCCCTTAACCTCTTCTCAACATTCAGACTAAATTCGTTGAAAAATGGGATTTACCAATTATGAGGTTTTAATCAAGTTGGTGAATTAAGTCCTTGGACATTTGTGTTTGTGGGGCAAAAATGACTTGATAATATTCTGTCTGCTCTTCTTGTGTCCAGTTACTTTCTTGATGACTTTCCTGAATAAGTTATGTTTGTAGAAATTAAAAACATCTTTAAGAATTAGAGCAAGAGTTTCCATGAGAAATAACTAGCCCTAGTCTTTTAGAATTAATAACACAGCTATGATAAAAGACATTTATCATTCATTCAGAATAATCAGAAATTTTCTTTTGGAGGAAACATTTGGTATTGTTTCAGGCACACAGCTGATGCATTGTCAGTAAATTAGTGCCCTTCTCCCTTGCTTCTCTTCTCTATGAAGACAAATGTTTTTCAAATGTGTGCCTGTATGTGTTTATGTATGTTTATAGTTTTACTTTTGTGATAAACATAGCATAAAATGTACCATTTCAACCACTTTTAAGTCTAAAGTTCATTTATATTAAGTATAGTATTCACACTGTTGTGCAGTCAACATCCAGAACTTTTTAATCTTGTAAAACAAACTATACCAATTAAACAACTCCCCGTTTCCTACTTAACCTAGCCCCTGACACCGCCATTCTGTTTGTATGAATTTGACTACTCTTAATACCTCATATAAATGGAATCATACAGTGTATGTCTTTTTACAAAATCTGAATATTTTTAATATTGTGGTATTTTCATTCTAACCATTTTTGAAAAACATTTGTCTGTTTGTTTTTGGCTGTGCTGGGTCTTTGTGGCTGTGCGCAGGCGTTTTTCGAGTTGCTCTGCGCAGGGCCTCCTTTCTGGTTGTGGTGTGTGGGCTTCTCACTGCGGTGGCTTCTCTGGTTGCTCTAGGTGCGTGGGCTCAGTAACTGTGGCACATGTGCTTAGTTGCCCTGAGACATGTGGGATCTTTCTGCTTCATGGATCAAACCCATGTCCTCTGCATTGGCAGGTGGATTCTTAACCACTGGACCACCAGGGAAGCCCTATTTTAAACCATTTATAAGTGTGCAGTTTAGTGGCATTAGAATCATCCATGGCAGAGTACAACCATCTCTGCCATCCATTCAAAGGATGGTTTTTCATCATGCAGAACTAAAACTGTATACCCATTAAACAGTGACTCGCCATCCTCCCTTCTCCCTCTGGTAACCACCAATCTGCTTTGTATCTCTGGCTACTTTAAGTACTTCATAGGAGAATTATACAGTATTTGTTCTTTTGTGACTGGCTGATTTCATTTATAACGTCTTCAGGGTTCATTAATGTTGTAGTGTGTGTCAGGTTTTCCTTCCTTTTGAAGGCTGCATACTTTTCCATCTTATGTATGTATGACATTTTGTTTATTCATTTATCCATTAGTGTATATATTTGGGTGGTGTCTGCCTTTTGGCTGTTAGGCATAATGGTACTGCTGTGAACCCAAGTGTACAAATACCTCTTGGAGATTCAGCATTCATCTCTTTGGAGTATATACCCAGAAGCCAAATTGCTAGATCTTAGGTTAATTCTATTTTTCATTTTTTGAGAAACTACCATACTGTTTTCCATAGTGGCTGCTCCATTTTACATTCCCGCCGGCAATGCACAGGGTTCTTGTTTCTTCACATCCTCACCAACACTATTGGGTAGGCCAAAAAGTTAGTTTTTTGTAAGATGTTATGGGAGACCCAGAGCAAACTTTTTGGCCAACCCAATACATATTTTAAAGAACCTTAAGAGGACAAAAATAGTCTTTTATGTTTACCTAGAATTTTACTGTTTCTTTTGCTCATCATTCATTCCTGTTCATGTTTACTTTTTAGCATTTACTTCAGCCTAAAGGGCTTCTACTTGCACCTGTCTTAGAACAGGCCTGCTGGCTACAATTTTCTTAGTTTTGTTTCAAATGGGAATGTTATATATATTCTTTCATTTTGGAAGGATAGTTTCATGGCATTGAATGATCTTTTCTTTCAGCTCTTGAAAGATGTTAGTTTTAAAAAGAAGTCCTGTGACTGCTTTCAATACTTTTCTTTATATTTGGTCTTTGAATGATTTGATTATGATTTTTTTTTTCAAGTTTATCTTTGCTGAACTTCTTGGTTATGTAAATTTTTATTTCCCACCCCAGTTTGTGAAGTTTTGGGCCATTATTTCTTTAAACGTTTTTTTCTGCCCCAGTCTCTTCCTCCTTTCATTCCAGAACTCCAAAGACGCAGCTATTAGAACTCCGATCATTTTTCTGCATATTCCTAAGGCTTTGTTTTTATTGTTGTTTTTTAAAGACAAAGTAAGTTTTAAACTGAGGTGTGGTTGATGTACAGTGTTGGGTTACTTTCAGATGTACAACATATTGACTCAGTTATCCATCTATCTATCTATCTAAATGTTCTTTTTAGATTCTTTTCATTATAGGTTATTGCAAGATATTGAATATAGATCCCTGTGCTGTATAAGAGGTCCTTGTTTGTTTGTTTGTTTTGTATATAGTGAATGTGTATCTCTCAACCCCAAATTCCTAATTTACCCCTCCCTTCCTTTGGTGATCATAAGTTTGTCTTCTGTGTCTGTGAGTCTTTTTCTGTTTTGTAAATAAGTTTATTTGGGACCTTTTTTTTTGGTTTTAAGATTCCACATGTGATATAATGTGTGATATAACATGTGATATAATATATTTGTCTTTGACTTACTTCACTTAGTGTGATAATCTCTAGGTCCATCCATGTTGTTGCGAATGGTATTATTTCATTCTTTTTATGGCTGAGTAATATTCCATAGTGTGCGTGTGTGTGTGTGTGTGTGTGTGTGTGTGTGTGTACACACACCATATCTTCGTTAACCATTCGTCTCTTGATGGTCACGTAGTCCCTTTTGGGACTTCCAAAATGTGTATGTTGGTTCATTTCATGGTGTTCCACCAACCCCTTAGGCTTTATTCACTTCTCTTTAATCCTTTATTCTGTTCAAGTTTACTGATTTTTTGTTTGGCCTGTTCAGATCTGTGTTTCAATCCCTCTAGTCATTTTCATGTTAGTCATTGTGCTTTGCCGCTCCAGAATTTCTTTTTGTTTCTTTCTGTCTCTTTATTGATATTTCCATTTTGTTCATGCATTGTTTTCTTGACTTTCTCCACATCTTTTAATTCTTGGAGCATCTTTAATGTTTTATTTATTTTTGAGAAGGTTGTTTTAAAGCCTTTGTCTAGTAGACTTTGGGGTTTTTTTCAGAGACATTTTCTTTTAATTTGTTTATGTATTTGCATGGGCTATACTTAGCTGTTTCTTTGTTTACCTTGTGAGTTCTTTGTTGAAAACTGGATATTTGATCTAATAAAATCATAGCTCAAAGTCAGATTTTCTTCCTTTCCCTAGACTTTCTGACTTTTGTTTAGTGTTTACTGTTTTTGTATTGTAGTGGGCTGTTTCTGTGCTGAGAATCAGCTTGAGGTAAAACTCAAGGTCTTCTCAGGTCTTTTCTGAGTGTGCCTCTTTCCCTAGGCATGCACAGCCTCTCTCTGATTTTCCCTACATATGAGCTTTAGGGGAAAAGAAAAGAAAAAAGGTGGAGGGGGGAATGAACACCAGATTTGTAAACTCCTTCTTGACCCTTTAGTGCCTGCTTTTCATTTAAGGTTGTTTCCTGAGACACATGAACATGCCCGGGTTCTAACAGATACCCTTGCAAAAGCTCCAGGCAGTGTTGTTCTGAAAACAACCAGTAGAGGGGGCTGCAGGCTCCTTTCACTGTAGCTGGGTCTGGCTCCTCTGGAAGCAGGCAAACTATTTGCAGCCCATTGGAATTCATCTGGCCTCAGTGCCTTATGACTCAGGGGGCTGCTTGCCACGTACTATCAAGACCTGGATCACTTGTGCTAGCCAGTGCATTTTAAGACAGAAATCACGTGTGTAACAGAAACTGCTGAAATGCTCTTTAATTCTTTTTTCTGAATATCCTCTGCTAGAGTATTTCTCTTATCCTTTTCTCAGGAAGAGGAGATTCAAAATAATAGCCCCTCAGTGACCCTGTTCTAGTAATACAAACTGGAGCTTCATTAATTTGCTTAAAAACCTCCACTGCTAAAGTTCTTGAGGGTTTGATAGAAACCATGTTTTATTTGACTCTGGGTGTCAAAGTCCAAGAGTAATCTGGAGGCAGCAAAGCTCAAAGTAGATAGATGGGTGCAGGTTACACTAACATCTGGAATGTGGTTATTCTATCTGCTTAGAGAGCCTGGAATCTCTCCCCTTGTCTCCCCACTGTCCCAACAGTTCCTCTCTGGAACATCTGCAAGTCAGTGCTACTCTAGCTCTTTGTTTTTCAACTCGTATTTATTTCATGGCAGGTTTATCTTAGTCGTTAGCTATTCAAAGTTGAATAGCTACAGTGTAAGTGCTGTGGCAGTTGGGACATAGCAGAGAGACACTGAAGTGTCAGAATTTGAGTGTATCATTTTGCCTGTGGGAGGTGACCCTGGGTTTTCATTTAAGGTAATAGTCAGCTAGATATAAGTGAGCACATGCTTTCTAAGCAGAGGGAACATGATATGCTAGGGCCTGGAATCAGGAAGTAGTTCCTATGTAATGTTTGCAGTTTCATTTAATTGGAATATGAATGCATAGGGGACATGAAGGCATCTGAACCTAGAGAGACTGACAAGCACCAGATTTCAGTGGGTTCTGAAGGTTGAACTAAAAAAGTTTAAAAACTGTGCAGACAGTGGGAAGATTAGAAGCAGGATAATGAGATGGCCAGATTTTTATTTTTTAAAATGTACTTTGTAAGAATGAAGGTAGACTGAAAGTGGCAGACGTTTGAGGACAGAGGCCTTTGCCCTTTAGCCAAGAAGAATTGAAGTGGCTTGTGGAAATGGTGAGGGTGGGGCTGGGGACAGACACCTTGAAAGGAACAGGATCAGTAATTCTTGGTGTCTTAATATGGGCCGTGGGTGAGAGGGAGGAGTCGGGGATGATTCTGCCTGTGTATTTGGCTCTTCACCAAGATGAGAGGTATGGAGAGAGAACTGGTTTGTTGGGAAAGGTAGTCAGATTGCTTTGGGATAGGTTGAGTTTGAGGTATGTCTGGGGTGTTTAGGTGGCAGTTGGTTACAAAGGTCTGGAGATCAGCTCTCACTGCATTAAGACATGAATTTCTTGTTTCTAACCTGTAACAGCAGATGAGATTGTGAGGTTTGGATGAAGAACTCAGTAAGGATGAAAGATGGTACCACGGGAATGCCACAGAGGCAACCGGAAGAGGAAACCTGGACAGAGATGAGGGAATAGAAAGATAGGTGAATCCGGGAAGAATGGTGTGTGGAAGCTGCAAGGGCGGGTAGTTTTAAGGAGGGAGTGACTAGCAGTGCTGGCTGCCACAGAGGCAGGGCAGGGCAGGGCAGGGCAGAGAAGCCCTCTAGAGTGATCGGTGTGGAGCTCTCTGGGCCCTCAAATGAGAACAGTTTTGGTGATCATTTGGGGCAGGGGCTGAAGTGCAGTGAATTAAATGAAGGAGAGAAAGTAGAGACGACAAAAATGAGCCTCTGAAGTCGGGGGAATGTTCGGAACCCCCATCCCCAAAAATGGTGCCTGCAGTTCATGTGGTCCTGTGACTTGACTTCAGCTGGGCTCAGCTCCTGGGGTGCAGAGTAGAGAACTTGCTTGGTTGGTCTGATTGCCTGACCTGCCTGCTGCAAGGTCTGTCATCTGACCTTTATGCACCAGGGGCTGCCCCAGCCCCCGCTGTGTCCGCTGCTTTTCCTGGCACCTCGTGGTATCTGCTTGTGGCCTAGTCTGTGACTGTTGGCCCTTTAGGTTCCACAGTCCCCATGGCTTCGTGCCGGTGAGAGAAGGGTATCATTCAGGTGCCAGATTCGATACCGAGGCTACTGCTGGCAGCGTTCCTCCTCCACTGCCAGAGAGTCTGCCCCGTGCTGCTCAGCTTGCAGTCCTGAAGGGAGCCTGGGTCCTTGTAATTCAGCGGAAGGGAAGTTTCTCCATGGGTGGCTCAGAGGGTGGTTCCACCATCTGGTGAGGAACCAAGGCCACCTCTGTGCCAGCAAAGACATCTAGCTTCTTATAATATAACTTCTTTAGTCATGTTAACCTGCAGTTGCGGTTTAGACACGTGTTGTTGGGGTATTTTTCTGGTGCCCGAACATTAAGTCACTTTTCAAACTTAATAAGGGGTCGTGTATGTTGTGGTGGCAGTACCTCCCTGAAGGTTGATGTGAAGGAGGTACCTGTTAATAAAATGAATGTGGCTGATGCAGCCCTTGGGATCTTCCTTTAGTTCCTGTGGAGTAATACTGTACCATACTGGTCTTTGCTTTTAGTAATAACACATGAAATTAGGTTTGCAGAGGACTTCGATCTTCTAATTAAAGTTGCCAGATTATTCTGGTTAATCTTTAGTCTCCTCTAAGTCTTTGATTTATATTTATTTATATTGCTTGTTACGAATGAAACACATTGGTTGTCTGCCCTTTCCTTTCCACCCTTTGCCCTAATCCCACCCTTAACCCTAGTCTAGTGTTCCCTCCCAGCGGTCTCCATTGAGTCTGTGGTGCAGGACAGAAAGCAGTCAGACCCATTTCCTTCTCTGCTTGCACTTCTCCCGCTTGTCTTTCTTAAAATTTATTTATTTCTGGCTGCACTGGCTCTTCGTTGCTGCACACGGGCTGTCTCTAGTTGTGGTGAGTGGGGGCTCCTCTCTAGGTGCTTGGGCTTCTCGTTTCGCAGAGCACGGGCTTAGTTGCCCTGCGTCGTGTGGAATCTTTCTAGACCAGGGCTTGAACCTGTGTACCCTCATTGACTGGCCAGATTTTTAACCACTGGAGTGCCAGGGAAGCTCCTTTGTCATCTTTTACCAAGTCTTTCACAAGGATCCTCTGAGACCCGCTCTGTGCCCTGAGCACCAACTCCACTACTTCTACTTTGGATCTCCTTAGACAGAAGTAGAGAGTGCCTTTGGACCCTCTTCAGAGACCGTCTCCGTATCCATGATCCAAACCCAGATTTGCTTTGGTGCCAGAAAAACTGAGCTTTGTCTGGTATCAAAGCATATCAACATAAACCATACTGAAAGCAGTTTGAAATATGAGGACAATAAGGAGGATGCCTTTCAAAAGCCTGGTGACTTTAGAGCAAAATTAATTTAGAGCCAAATTTTTATAGAGTTTTCAAATCACAAACTGGTTACCATTTATTGTCAGAGTGCCTGGTGCGGCCACTCATGGCTCCCAAGAATTCCTAAGCTGGGTTAATGGGGTCATATTGTGAACGCCTCCCTCCAAAATGACTTGAGCCCAGTGAAAGCTCATTAGGGCTAAGAATATTTTGGGATCCTTAATCTTTTAATTTTTGTTTTCCAAAATTGAATTTTGCTTTATCTTATAATTTCAGTTCACCTAAATTTTGTGCTCTCTACATGTTATATTTGACTGTTGAGGAGTTTGTGTTGTATGTCTGTAGCTGTGCTGTGGTGCATCTATCTTGTGGGGTTTTTATACTAAAAGTGTAGACCAAAGACTATATGGAAGATTTGAATAAAGTGATGGAATTGCTTTACAAAGAAAAAGGAATTTCCTCCACGGTTACTCCCCAGTGCTCACAGTACAGTTGTCACCTTAACTATCGTCCCACTGAGCTACCTGCCCAGGCCACCAGTGCCCTCCTTTTTGGCAAATCCAGTGACTTCTCTACCATCACCCTACTTTCTTCTCTTCCGCATTTGACACTGTTGATGGTAGCCTCTGTCCTGAACTTTTCCTTTCTCCTGTGCGGCCTTCTCTCCCAGCCCCGGGAGTAGAGGTGCCACAGTGACTGCCGTGGGGCTTCACTTCCTCTGCAGCTGGCCTCTGGACTGTGATATCCACTCTCCTGGTTTCACATTACTCCTTCATAATAAAGCCGGCTCTGATCTTTTTCTCCAGTTCTGACCAAACTAGAACTAAGACTAGAGAAAGTGTTGGGTGAGTTCTTCATTGTGGCTCCCAAAGTACCACAGACTCAAATTCAGATTTCAGTTAATACAGTATTTCCAGACAGGCTAAACAGCTGACAGGAAACCCTAGCTCTCCCCTTCCCCTCACCCCCCACACCGGTGACTGGGCCTGAGGGTGACCAGGGGCAGCTCAAGACTCTCACTGCCACTCCTGCTGTTGCCGCCGCCACCACCTAAGTACACAGCTCTGTTTTCTCTCATCCGGGAGTTTTATACAGTGTCTCTGCCTCCATTTTCCCAGGCTTTCCAGACCCAGCAAGTCCCCTCCTTCTCTTGGTTGCTCTCCAGTGTCTCTAGAGTAGCGTCTTGGTAGCGCAGGCCCTTTGTGGTCTTGTCCAGTTGACTCTTTCACCTGAGTCCCACAGCCTCTCTTGCAGTCATTTCCTCAAACTCCATGACTGTTTGTTCTTCTGGATGCTTACATGTGCTGTTCCTGCCCTGACTGCTCATTCCTCTCATCCTTTTTGCCTAGAAAATCCTTAAGAGCCCAGTACACGAGCCTTCTCTCTGAAAAAGAAAGAAAGAGCATTGTCATGTCCAACTCTTGCGATCCTAGGGACTGTAGCCGGCCAGGCTCCTCTGTCCATGGGATTCTCCGGACAAGAATACTGGAGTTGGCTGCCATGCCCTCCTTCAAGGCTAGAGTGCATGTCTGGGGGCTTGTGAGGGGTAGAACTTGACAGCATTGCCTTAATCCTGCTGCCGTTTATGGGGAAATGACTGTATGAGTCGTCTTTATGAACACTGAATACTTTTGGAAGCAGATGGTTCAGGACATAAGCTAGGATAGCAGTCTCAGCTCTGCCATTTACTAGCTGGGTAGCCATGGACAAATTATTTCTTTACCGTCTCAGCGTCAGGTCTGAGGGTTAAATTTGCTTGCCATATGGAAGGTAAGCAATAAGTGGTTGCCACTCTCACTCTAAATGGTAAAATTTTTGTCTCTTGTAACCTCCTCATGAGACAGGTAAGTACTGTAGTCATTCCTGTTTGACAGGTGATGAAACCAAGGCTTAGGGAGAACTGGGTAACTACTGCTTCCCCAGACACCTGACTCTGGAAATTGTGGCTTATGCATCACTTTATTCCAGAATATATTTATTGAATTGAAATCAAAAGAGGAAGCTGTAGAGCTCCAGGGTCAGAGAGAGAAATGCAGAAATTGTCACCTGCACAGGGGTGGCAATCATTGAAGCCACTTTTTTCCAAGTCCTAGCTTTTTAAAAAAAAATTGTTTACTTTTAGTTAACAGATAATTGCAATGTTGTGTTGGTTTCTGCAGTACATCATCGTGGACCAGCCATAGGTATACATGTGTCCCCTCCCTCTTGAGCATACCTCTCACAAATTCTGTCATCTTTGAGAGTACATGCATTTCAATCACCCCTGCAGCAATGAGCTATATTTTTTCTTGTGGCAGATGACTGGTGTCTTCATTGTGAATCTTTTGTTAAAATTTGCTTTTATTTGTCTTCTTTTCTCAACTGGATTATAAGCTCTTTGAGGGCAGAAAACTTTGTCTTATATTTGTGTATTACCTCCTGCCTCCTTAGAGTCTTTGGTTTTGTTTACTAAGATAACTGGTCAAGTCTGAGTAACATTTAGTCTTAACCTCAAAAAGGAATTTTCAACCATTTGTAAGTGATGAACAACCAAGATGATTTTGTCAATCTTTACTATAATTTGAATTAATTTGATTTCCCGAATACAATTTATTAAAACTGCAGCGGTACTGTCTGTTACATTTCTTATAACCCAAGCCTCCAGACCCTTTAGGATTCTAATCCATGTTTGTGTTCTTGAGTAAGAGTCACTGATCTAGGACTCTCCTATTCTTACTCTTTCATTTCACAGTTGAAGAAACTGAGGGCCATGTTCCAAGTTGTTCTTCCATGTGTTATCTGACAAAGTGTTCTCTAAACTGCTTGGTGAAGACTCAGAATCCTTAGGAGTATAAGAGTTTTGAAGGCTCTGTACTTTTCTTTTGACAGAGCTGAAAAGCTTCAGCTGCTGAATCACAGGCCTGTGACTGCTGTTGAGATCCAGCTGGTGAGTGAAGGAGGGTTGAACTTGGATGGGTTAGTTTCTGGGTTTGAGATGTAAAATGGGTTCTAAAGGCTGACCTCAGACAAGCCAGAAACTGTCATTACTTAAAAAGACTGCTAGACCATCCATATTATAAGTGAGAAGAAACCTCAACAGTTTGATCCTAGTTACTATGGACTTAGGGAAAAGGAAGGATTGGAGAAATGTCATCCTTCTGTAGGATTTGGGGATCTGACTTGGCAGCTGTTTGTCTCCCCCATGTCCTACACCGTTCTGGCCATTGCTTCTCTGTAGGGTTAGATTCAGCATGGCTCTGATGGAGTTTATCCTCCCCCTTCGCCGCCCCCACCCCACACACACTTTTGACCTCCTCTTCCTGTATTTCTTCTCTCGATGAATGGAGCATGTGTGCACTTTCCCGCAGGCTCACGCTCTCATCCTCCTGGCCCAGTGTCCCAAGCTAGACGCCTGGAAGTCATTTGTTTCCCTTTAGCTCCTAGTCGGTCAGTCCCAGCTTCTCTTCCTTCTCCCGCCTCTTGCTTTTTCTTCTCCCCGTGCTGCACTGCAGTAATTCCTGTCCTTATTTCTCTGCTCAGCTCTTACAGTCGTCTTCTCACTGTTTTCCTCCCTCCAGTCCTGCCCCTTGCCCACCCGTCTTCCATACCACAATCATAGTTTGCTTTCTAAAACCATACATGTGATCATCTAGTTTCCCTTTGCATGTAATCGTTCAATACTTTAGAGAGTCTAAACCACAAGCACAGCATTAAGTTTTAGGATTGGGGAAGCCAGAGTAGGGCTTCTCAGGTGGCTCAGTGGTAACGAAGCCGCCTGCCAGTGCAGGAGACACAGGAGATGTGGGTTTGATCCCTGAGTCAGGAGGATACCCTGAAGGAGGAAATGGCAACCCACTCCAGTACTCTTGCCTGAAAAATCCCATGGAAAGAGGAGCCTGGCAGGCTACAGTCCATGGGATCGCAAAGAATCAGACCCCACTGAGTGAGTGAGCACGCGCACACAGGCCAGGGCAGAGGGCAGAGGTGATGGAAGGAGGATGTGAGGCGGAGGCCCAGGGCTGCAGGCTGAGCGGTGCCGTCCTGCCGTGGGGTGCACTTTCCTTCCGTGTCCCGGGCGGAGGCCACTGTTAAGCTTTTAAATATTAGGCAGGCCCTTCAATTGCGAGTGAAAAACTTTGGCTGGAGAATTAATAAAATGAAAATAAAGCAGTTTTCAAAGTCACTTTTAGAAGTATTTAGCTCTTTGTCAAATTTCCTTTAGAAAAATGTGGAAGAAAATGGCAGAAAATACCTCTGATATTTAAGAGTCGCTTAAGAAGAACAAAACCAAACCCTTTTTAAGAGAGTCCTGGGATATTTACTTTTTGACTAAAAGTTTAATTGTCCTCTCAACATTTTGTTTCTACCCTTTAAAATGCACCCAAAATTAAATTAGAAGAATTCCTTCCATAAAGGGTGCCTTTTAGGGGGAACTGGTCTTCAGGCTAAATAGAGATACTTTTTTTTTTTAATACCCTCAATTATTCTGATGCTTTTGACTGTATTGGAAATTCAGCTTAGAAAAGAGAAAAAAACAAAACAGCAAGAAAATAATCCCCATCCCTTTGGGTTAAAGATCACATGTCATGTCTCCTCCAACTTTAATCAGCAACATATGTTATTCATGGCTTAATGACAGATGGAGAGAAGAGATGAGGAGGATTAGCGTGACCTCATCCTGGAGCCTGCAGAAGGCTCTTAGTACTTGGTAGGATTAGCTGCTATTAAGTTGGCCTGCTCTATGCCAGACTCAGTGCCAGAAACTGTGTGTGTATCACCTTTAATGCCCTCACCGTAGTCTCAGCTAGTGAGTGCCCCAGTGCTCTGTCTGATTCAGAAGCCCTATCCTTCCTCTAAGCCCTGTGCTGCTGCCTGGTGAGGAAAAAGGTCTCTGACATCTCTTAAGACTATGTTCATCCTCTTCTCCTTTCCACAGGTAGATAGACCTTGTTAAAAGCTGTCTATATTGTTTCCCAGCATTTTTTGGCCAGATTTTTCCCAACCAGGGATCTGGCCATAAAGGGTAGTAAATCATTTACCAAGGTGTGTAGCAATGACTCTTCTCACCAGAAAGGGATAAGAAATGAGGTTTTCCCTAGGTGGGAAGGTGCAGAGAACTTGAGAATTTCCCCACGTTAGTTTTACAGCCGTGTGTTTTCCCTAGGTCCAGAAGTAATCCCAACATCCAGCATCTGTCAGGATTCGGTGTTGGAGGCCGAAGAGCTTCTCTTTTTCGGTTATCCTGGTTAATCCTTCAGCCATGGTTTGTTGTGATCCTCAGATCCACAGCTGCCTGCCTGCTGTGTGTGAGGAAATGGGAGGCCACCAGCTCTGAGACTTCTGCCATGCCCTTTTGTGTCTTCATTTGGGACTGTTTGGGACATCTGACCTGACGACAGAACTGTGAACTCCCGGACCTCACAGGCCACGGTCCTAATCAGTGCTACCATCAGTGCCTGTTGTAGTTTAGTGATTGTAAAAAGGCTTGGGGGAAAAAAAAAGGCTTGAATCATAGTTTCCTGCTTTATGAAACACTGAAATGTATGTCCTTTTTTGGTCCTTATTATAGGCATTACTTTAATTTTACTTTAGAGAAAATTGAAATTTATAGAGGTAAAGTGAACTGTTCTGGGTCAAATAGCTAGACGTGCCTGTTGTTACTAGGTTTTTAGTTGTTTTGAGCAGAGTAGGAGGTTAGGCTTGGCAACTTAGAGTGAGAAACATTTTTGGAGTACAGCAGCCCAGTCTGACAGCCCTTGGTAACTAATATAATCTTCACGTATGATAAAAAATTTATCGTTTATGTTGACTCCCCTCAGATACTTTTTTTTTTTACGTTTCATTTGCCCTTATGTTCTGAACAACTTGAACCCTTTGATATTTTGGAATGTAGACACCGCTTTGCATTTCTTTATTTGAACTCCGTTACTTCTGTGTTGGAGAGAAAATTTGAAGAGTAGTGTTATTATTTTTTTACTCTAGCGATCCAAGGGGGGTTAGTAAGTTTTTCGTTTCTGCAAGTTTCTTTTTTGTCTATAGTTCATTTTGCTTAATACAGCTCATATTTTCTTCTGTGACTGGGAAAGAAAATTTCCTGACTATAATTGTTCCTGAGGGTTGTTTGCTAATAAAAGCATTTGCTCTTGGCAAATTTGGCCAGAAGTTAGTAAAGCTTGTCAGCCCTATTGCCAAGAACACACCTAGCTGAAACCAGATCTGTCAGACCCAGAGACTGGATACAGGAAGGTGGCCTGTGGAAATCCTCCCTGTTTGGTTTTCTAAAAACCTCAGAACTCATAAACCAAACCGTTTCAAACCAGTGGACTCTGGTGTGCCATCCAGTGTCTCCAAGAGAGGAGTTGGTAGAAATGTCTTACTGGAGGCCATGGAGTTCTAGAAGGAGCTGGGATTCGAAGTCTCAAGAGGCCTTGCCCGGCTTGCTGTGAGATCAGATCCGTTTCCTTGTGGTGCTGAGCCTCCTCGTACTCATCTGTTGATTGTCCTTGCTTTACGTTCAGCGGCCTTGAGAAGCTCTGGTGCAGTGATTTGAGAAGGAACGCTGATAGTGATGGGAGGTTGTACTGGTCTCGCAGCAGTCTCTTTCACGTTCTTCACCTGAGGCAGGAAGCAGTTCATCAGCAGCTATGTGTGCTGTTATTCATGAGCTGGGAGACATCGTTCTCCCGAATGGAGGTCATTTTTCCCTCAAGATTAAATTATCAAATCAGGTATATGTCTCCTTCCTCCCCCTTCATTCTTCGGAGGCAGTGCATGTTAGAATATTTCCTTTTACAGACTGTAATTTTACATGGCTGATTTTAAAAGTGGGCTTTTGAGGATTTTTTCTTTTTCAGTAGAAAAGTTACATGGAGCCTTTGAATATAAAGTGTAGTTGTTTTACTTCACAGCGTAATGGTAAGTAGCTCCATTGGTTCCCTCTGGATCTTTTTTTTTTTCCTCACTCTGAATCTTTATTCTAGAACACCCAGTGTTACTCTCTAGTTGTGGAAACATTTTTGGACTGAGGTGAATGAAGGGGGTAGTGGTTTGCCAGAACTTTGATCTTGGGCATGTCACCTGGCTTCTTTAGCTTCTGCACTGTTGTTTGTGCAGCTAGGCAGTCAGACTGAAGACCTTTTGAGGATTGTAAGCCTAGCTTGTCATCATGCTGTACTTAAATCTGCCAGGATTTCTTTCTGGAACTCCTTTTGGTCTTAGTTGCCAGATTTCAGAGACTGTTACTGGGAAATGCCATAGGACAGGACCCTGGACACCTTTAGCTGAGAAAGCTGTTTTGACAGATGGCTAATGCCTGCAAGTGAGCACGGTTAAGTAACTGGACTGCTTGCATGATGCTTTTACAAGATGGTTGATGACATTGTGTTTGTGTTTATTAACATGGAGGATTAGAGTTAGGCTTGAAAGTGCGGATCTCATCTGTGCATTCAGATGTCCAGGACCATGTCAGAAACTGGGCTATAAGTGGATCTTTGATGGGGCAGTGAGAGATTGTTTCCCAGCTGTCACTCCTCAGGCTCCTGTTCTGCATCCCCAGGAGATGACCATGGCCCAGGGTACGTGTTAGATTGTAGGAGTCAGAGATGGACAGATCTGGCTTGCGATTCTAGATCTGCCCTTTGCTGAGCTTGTCATGAGGTTTAAAAGAGAAAATGGGTGTGAAGTGCAAGACGCAGTGCCAGGCCCAGGAGCTGTTGTCAGTGGGATAGTAGTAAGGATTAGAAAAAGTAAACAAACCGTTTGGCACAGAGCAGGCAGTCATCAACTGAGCTGCTGATACAGTACATAAGTTAACAGATGTGCTGGTTGTGATACCCCAAAGTGTATATAAAATGCCATTTTACTCAGGTGAGTTTTCTTTGTATATGTAGCGTATTTTGTGTGTATGTGGATGGGTAGAGAACTGTTAGGGTTTGCTTTCTCTTTAAGAAAAGATGCTAACCTGCAACTTGCTTTTTTCACTGACTCGTGTGGAGCAGCCACATCGGCTTACCCTGGCATTTGAGCAGGCTTCTCCCTCCTGGGGAGTTAAGGCGGAAAGGGCCTGGAGACCCGGGGCGGCTCAGGAGCCAGCCCCTGAGCGCTGTGCTGAGGGGCTGGGCCGAGACTAGGAACAACATGGGAGGGGAAGGTGGGGGTGGGCCCAGTCTGTGAGGCTCTTTGTAAGTCCTGGAGGGTTTTCTTTCCTTCTGCAGATGGTGGAGGAGAGTGAGGAACGGCTGACAGAGGAGCAGATCGAAGCTCTGCTCCACACCGTCACAAGCATCCTCCCCGCGGGGCCAGAGGCCGAGCAGCAGCAGAATACCAGTGACGACGTGGCGATGGATGAGGAGGACCCTGCGTAGAAGAGCACAGCTGGCCCGAGTGTCTCCTGAAGTTGAAGGCCCAGCAGCCATTTCCCAGACATTCAGAGGATTGTTTATTTGATTTTACCTTCTGTCCCAACAGGCCTCATTTCCCGGTTAGTTGGGTAAACCACAAAAATAATCTTAAAAGAAATCCTTGTGCCTCTGGGAGAACAAACATGGTGGACTGACTGAGATGGTCAGGGCAGAGAGCTGAAGAGAGGAGGAGTGAGTCAAAAAGGACAATGACTGTGGAACTCTCAGTGGTAAAAATATTTCTTCTGTGGCCTTTGCCATGGTTGTGGGAAGGTCTCTGTACACAGCTGGTAAAATACTTGCCTTGGCTTTAATGGGCTGTATCCTAATTAATTTCATCTGCTTCCCTCAGAGCTTCCCAAGCAGGGATGCAGAGCACTGCTGGAATGAGAGCTGACTTAGGAGAATCCTGTTACATGGCTGACAACTCGTGAAGCAGCAAATAGTTGCTCTAAGTTATAATGAGCCACTGAGCTTGGCTCACCTTAGAGGAATCTTTTCCTTAATAACAATAGACATAGAAAAAGATTGGCCTAGGAACTTGGTGGTCCAGTGGCTTAAGATTCCACACTCCCAATGTATGGGACCCAGGTTCCATCCCTGGTCAGGGAACTAGATCCCACATGCTGCAACTCAGAAAAAAAAAAAAAAGATTCCTGCATGCTACAGTGAAGATCGACGATCCCGTGTCCAAATAAATATTTTAAAAATAACTAAATAAAAGAACGTCCTGGACGACTCTTCATCAGGTCTAAAGGCCCCTCTCCTCTACTGGCATGGACTTTGTTTAGCGGTTTCACTAGTTAGTCTTCAATGTTAGGACACCAGCTCACTGCAGTTGGAAAGAAGCACTCCAGTATTCTTGCCTGGAGAATCCCAGGGACAGAGGAGCCTGCTGGGCTGCTGTCTATGGGGTCGCATAGAGTCAGACACAACTGAAACGCCTTAGCAGCAGCGGCAGACTGAATGGCCGTGTCACCTGCCTTTCTGAACACCTTCAGTTTTCTGCCTTGTGACAGGTGCAGCCTGTTGCAACCAGGTGAGCTTCATTTGCACAGGGGGGGCAAATGGTTTGCATCTTTTAAAAAGGGCAGTTCTCTGGCGGTCCAGGGGTTAAGATTCAGTGCTTTCATTGCAGGGGGTGTGGGTTTCATCTGTAGTAAGGACTAAGATCCCATGTGCTGCAAGTTGTGGCACCCACCCCCCAAAAAAAAGAAACCCTAAATAAAGAGGGCACAATTTCGTAGCTCTTTTTGTGGCTGAAGTATGAAGAACTAGAGGCTGATTAATAAGAATTTGAATTTGTTGACTGTTGTGTTAGTTTTTTAATTGAAAATATTAGAATAATTACCATGCAAGGAATTTGTTAATATTCAAGCTTTGGAGAGTTTAGTAGCCCCAGACATATGGTTGCCTTAGATCCTAGAAGTATTGTTAAAAATTAATTCCCCGTATTCACTCTGCTCTCTATTTGGAGAAGAAAATGCCCATAGACATTTTTCAAATTTGTACTCATTTTGTTGTAAGATCACATATTTTCAATGCTTCTGTTAATTGGATTACTTCCCACCTCTTACAATTCCCAGGTTATTTCAGCCCCCACAGTAGGCAGTTATGTTTACCTTAACCTTATCATCTAAGGATCAGTTGAGATCTACTTACAGGCAACATTGAAATTAACAGAACATTTATTTTAAATCTCTCTTAAATATCAGGAATTTTACCAGGAGCTGTTGTTTTGTCAAGGCATACAGGTGTTTATGTCCTTGTTTCATTTTGACCTTGAGTGCATTTGGTACTTTTTCTTCATGGATTTAGGGTTTAATTAGTTAGTAAACGGTTTCCAGGTGACTACCAACTTACACTATTTTAAAAAATCTAAGAAGAGTTTATTTTACCATGGGTAGTAAGAGATAAAATGAAATCTGACTTAAAAACTAATATATACTTATTAAGTTTGGTTTTTTCCCTTAAGTTGAATCTATTTAGATCTAAATTTTGTGTTGAATTTCAGTAAAATTTTCAGTTTCTTTATTTGGGACCTGAATTTTACCTCTGATTAAGTCAATCAGGATCTAGAAGATTGAACCTTCATAAGAAATATGGACTGTGTAATATTTCTGTTGCATTAATAATCCACATTTTAGAAATAAAAATTTACACAAGGAACTTAACCAGGATCATCTGGGAAGGAGAGCTGGGAGTCTGTGCGACTTGCTTTTCACTTTATATCCTTCCATACGGCTTCAGTTTTTGATTGGGTGGCTGTTTTATTCTTTAAAAAGAAAAAAAAATTGTGCTTATTTGCCTGTTGTCCTTGCCCTCTGAAAGTTATTAAAGGTATAGTCCATAATTATGTCCCCAGACGTAGAGACTGATACCCAATGTAGTCACTCTGGGAGACGCAGCACTGAGGGAAGTTGATCTTTTAAGAAAGGACTACTGAGCCCTTGAGAGATGAAGCTGACTCACTGCTAGAGGTTTAGCCAAATAGTGGCTTGGCCAAAAAGTTCATTCAGGTTTTTCCATAAGACATTATGGAACAAACTTTTTGGCCAACCCAATAATTGCCTTGCCTCTTTTTGCTTAAATGGTACCCACTCCCACCTCAGAGAACTTGCCATTCATTCAGGGCTTGTTTATAAAATCATGGGTGTTGTTCTCCCAGTCAGTCACTGTGTGAGCACACCAGCTTGTCAAGGTTTCTACCCTAGTGAGGGATGAGAGAATTAATCCCCCAGTATATCCTTTGCTAAATCGTCACTGTTTTTAAATTTAAAAAGCAAGAAGAAAAATCCAAGTGTTTAACCCTAGCTTTCTAGGTCATTCACAACTTGTTCCCAGTAAAACTTCCAATTTTTGTGGTCTTGTGTACAACCCTCCGTTCCAGCTGAGTGGATCCACCCATTCGTTAACTCAGCACGTTGAGTGGCTGTGATGGAAGGCTTTGGGCTGGGCAGCGGGGTTATGATGTGACTCTGTCATCCTGAGTCCCTGCCTTCAGAAAGCTTCATGTTCTAGGGGAGGAGATGGTAAATGCCCAGTTTCACAATTCATTATTTTGTTGTAACAGTGGTTCAAATTAGAAACGAGAATGAGCTAAGAGAGCATGTTACAGAGAACCTGACCTAGTCGGGTAGGGTCAGGAAAGGTTCTCTGAGAAAGTAATGTTTAGACTTAAAGGATGAGTAAGTTAGTGAAAGAAAGAACAATCCTTGAAAATATTCTTTGTTTCCCCATCTCTATGCTTTTGTTTTTATTATGCCATCTGCTTTTACTGTACCGCTTCTTCCGGTACCCAGATTCTAACTCAAGATTTGGGCTCATATCTGCCATTTTCCAGAAGGCCCTCCCTGAGCTCTTGCATGTTGATAACAGCATGTGCTTTTTATATATGAACGTCAGTTTTGCTGGATACAAAGTCTTTTGAGTCACATTTTATTTCCCTTGGATTTAAGATACTCAATTACTCTATTATTTTCTTCTGGCATCAAGCATTGGTGTTAAAAAACCTGACAATATCCTCCTTTTGTTTCTCATATAAGCCACTTGCCTTTTTTTCCGCCCCCTATATGCATAAAGGATTTTTTCTCTCCTGAAAGTCTGGTAAATTTACTAGAATGTGTCTTGGTATTGGTTGTTTAAGTATTCTTAGATACATGGATACATGGTGTATATATAGTTTTAGATATTTTTTCCTCAATTTGAGAACATTCCTGGAAGTTTTTACAGATTTTCTTGATTTTATACCAGGATATGTATACCTTGATTTTTTAATATATATTTTCTTGATTTTTTGTATTTTGTTTACTTGCTTCAGTTCTCTGCTTCAGAAGCTTCTATATTCTGTATCAATTCTTCTTTGCTAATCTGCCATATTTTCATTTTCATTCAAGTCATTTTACTGTCTTCTGTGATTTCTTAAAAAATTTTCCTCCTGTTTTGCTAAAGGCGTTTTAAAATTGCATTTATTTGGTCTTGTGTTTCTTCTAATTTAGTCTTAATCTTTTCCCCTTTTACTTCTAAGTGTTTCTTTGAGTAAAGTTTAACTCTTATGAGTTTTTCTAATTTCATTTACTGTGGTTCTTTCATGTCATGTATTCTTATTAATGTTTAGCTGGTTTTAAAATACTTTAGTATATGTGCTGCCCAAGCGAGCACTGGTTTTAAAATAGTTGATTGTAATTAGAGCTATTTTATATACATATATTTCTGGTGTGGTCTCACCTTACAGAAATGTTATACTTCTCTTTTTTTTTTCTTTTTTTTAAAATAATAACTTTGAATGAGATTTGACCTTAGTAATTTTCTGCTGTTTATTTTTATATGAAATTAGTTTCCCGGAACTTTTAGAAGGAGTTGTGTGGTTCAGGATGGTTTTCCTAACCTCACAGGGCTCCCTCTTTGTTGTGTTCATATAATATTCAAAAACATGATGCCTTGCCGACCCTCTTCCCCTCCCGCACTTTTATGTAGACCAAGGATTGGCAGAAGCCTCCTGTTTTCATAAACAAGGTTTGATTAGAACACAGCCCTGCTCGTTCATCTATGTATGTTTATGGGTATTCTCAGGCCAAACCTGCAAAATTGAGAAATTGCACCGTGGACTCCATAGCCTACAAGCCCCAAATGTTACTGCCGAGCCCTTTAAGACCCTGATTTAGACCTCTTCTTTCTTTGTCTGTTGTTCCTGTTCTGCTCAATTTTAACTTTATCCCACATGTGTCTTCTCAGTGTGGGGCACTGTCAGGCAAGCCCTCACCAGTCAGTTTAGAGAGTTCAATGGGACTTCATACTGCTTCAGACCTGAGCACCCTTTATGTTTAAAAAATGATGGTAAAATATACATAGAAAGTTTATTAGTTTAAATTTAACAACCCAGTATATTCAGTTGTGCAGCCATCACCACCATTTAGTTTGAGAACATTTTTTTATTACCTCAGACTAAAACTCACCATTAAACAATACGCCGCACTACCCCTCTTTCTGCAGCCCCTGGTGACCTCTGTTCTACTTTCTGTCTCTATGAAATTGCCTATTCTGAGTACTTAGTGCAAGTGGAATCATAAAATATTTGTCTTTCAGTGTCTGCCTTATTCCACCAAGCATAGTGTTCACTACATTCATGTTGTAGCAGGTAATAAGATTCCATTGGATGTATGTCATATTTTGTTGATCCATTTTATTTATTGATGGACACTTCAGTTGTTTCTGCCTCTGAACATTGGTGTACAAGTATCTGAATCTCTGCTTTCAATTCTTTTGGGTATAAATGTAGGAGTAGATTTGCTGGATTTATGTGGCAGTTCAATTTTTAACTTTATGAAGAACTGTCACAATGACTTTTCTGTCTTTCCACAGTGGCAGCACCATTTTATATTCCCACCAGCTATGCACTTGGATTCCAGTTTCTCCACATCCTTGGCCAACATACGTAGTTTTCTGTTTTGCTTTTGTTTTAATGATAGCTCCCCTAATGGGTTTTAAGTGGTATCCCATTATAGTTTTGATTTGCATTTCCCCAATGATTAGTAATGTTGAGTATCTTCTCATGGACTTATTGAACTGATATGTCTATTTGAGTCCTTTGAATTGCATTTGTTGTTGTTGAGTTGTAGAAGTATAGTTCTTTATTCTGAATATTAACTCCTTGTCATATGTATGCTTTGCGAATATTTACTCTCATTTGTGGGTTTTTTCACTCTTGATAGTGTCCTTTGATTATTTTCCCTTTAATAAGTAATTTGTGTAGAGATACTTTAAAGTTGGGCTTAAGTGGCTCAGTGGTAAAGAATCTGTCTGCCAATGCAGGAGATGTGAGTTTGATCCCTGAATCAGAAAGATCCCCTGGAGAAGGAAATGGCAACCCACTCCAGTATTCTTGCCTGGAGAATTCCTTGGACAGAGGAGCCTGGTGGGCTACAGTCCACAGGGTCGTAAAAGATTTAGACATGGTTTAGTTGACGAAATAACAACAACATCTTTAAGATTATATAGCTATTTTGTTCGTCATCAAACTTTCACTCATTAACTTAAGCATCTGTTGATGATTCTTTCTTGAATCAATGGCTCCTGTTTTTGTTCATCAGTTGTGTTCCTGATACTGTCCTAGGTGTGTACCATGGGTTATTCCCTATGTCACAAATGAGGGGACTGAAGCTGAAGAGGTCAAACAACGCTGGAAGGGCTCCTAGTAAGTAGAAATAGGCGTAGACTCTGGACTGAACTTAAAGCTCATGTGCTGGAGCTTGGGCAGCAAGTGTTAGCTAAAGACTTGGGACTCTTAAGCATCAGGTCTGCTGAGCAAGCCTGTTTCTGAGCAAGCCTGTTTGCTTGAACACCCGCAACCTCGAGATGGGATAGGACAGGCAGACTTCAGGGCTGTGGGCTGTGACCTGCTGGGTGTGTTCTGCAGTGAGGAGCCAGTTCCCTGATGGAGTACCAGCTACTCAGGCTGATCCCCTGCTTGCAGCTTCATGGGTCACTGTGTATCCACAGTGTTCTGCAGGTGTGGTTGGGTCAGTAGCTGGGTTCACTGAACCAGAAGGCCCAAGTTGTTGGTTCAGTGGTAAGGGTGCAGGGTCTTCGTAAGCTAGCAGTTCTGAGGTAAACATTCCCATTCTTTTCTCCTCTGGGCCTTAGCTGGGAGGAGCAGAACATAGGGAGGGTGGGGTCCTGGGCAGGGAGCCAGAGCCCTGAATCATAGGAAGACCATGGAGTCAGGGCCAGGGCACGGCGTGCTTAGCCAGAAAACCTGGAGGGAAGCCATGGTTTGAGTGCCGGGAGGAGGGAGAAGTCACCAGAAGCGGGCGAGGCCACAGGAGGGTTTTCGGTCAGAAATGGAGCCACGAACAAGCTCTACTGGGTTAGGGTCACATGAGGCTGGCAGAGGAGGTGCTGAACCTGTGTCTGCAGCTCTCCACTGTGGGAGGCTGACTGTCCAGGGCTGATAGCGGCCTAAGCCTGGTGGATGATCGCGGGGATGCATGAGGCAGGTGTGTGCCTCAGTCCTGGGTGCCCTACTGGCTCAGGCTTCACGATGGACACTCACCTCTCCAGCTGCAACTGGGCGTCTCCAAAAGGCCCATACTCACCTCCATCACCGGGGGTTCACCCTTTGTCCTGTCAGCTGGGGTCACCTCGCCTAGCTCCTCGTCTGGAAGATTGCCAACCCTCTCTCGGATGAAAACTGCATTCTTCAAGAACTGGTTTTTGCCCTCCTTTGAGTGACCTGGCCCTGACTCTTGAGAGCCATACTGGTGAGTGGCTAGCAGGAGTACCAGCTTTGGGCCAGATGAATCCAGGCTCTGCCATTTACCTGATGTAGGACTTTGTGAAATTACTTAACTTCCTTGTGCCTTGATTTCTTCATTTATGAAATGTGAGTAATCAGAGTAACCTGGGATAGTAGTTGGGGGGGCTATCAAATGAAATCATGTTCACAGAGTGCTAATGCATTCCTGACATGGTCAGTGTCCAGCAAATGTTAGCTGTCTGAGTTTATCTGTCTTGCTTCATTTCTGACTTTGTACTCCAAGCTCTTCTTGGCTCTGCTGTGGTCCTTAGTGTTAGCCTTTGGATCCTCTCAGCATGATGGCTCTTGATTCGTGTGTCCCGTCCTAGAACTTGCCCTACTCTGACACCTGTGAGGGTGGAGGCCTGAAATAAAGTACCCTGTTTATCAGAGAACTACTTCAAGACACCCTAAGAGCAAAGTATGCCACTGTCTCTCTGTTTAACACAATTCCAAACACAAGTTTTGAGAAGAAAAATCTTTTCTGTTAATGTATTGTTATGTAACAAAGTACCTCAAAACTTGGTGGCTTAAATAGCCATTTTATTTTGATCATAATTTTGTGAGTCAGGAGAGGGTTTGGTTGGGTGGTTCTGATCTGCGCTGGAAGCAGCTACAACTGAAAGATTTCTTTCCAGGACAGCTTCTTCACGCCTGTAATGAGCACTTCGACATACTTCTCATCCTCCAGGGTCTTCAGAATGTTTGGGTTGCAGACAGCATGGCTGTCCCGGGGCAGTCAGATTTCTCACATAGCAAATGCCATAGAGCAAACATTCCAAGAGGGTGGCCTAGATGGAAGCTGCAAGGCCTCTTATGAACTACACTCAGAGTTTGAGAAGGTCATTGCTGCTGCATTCTTTTGGCTGAACAAATATCCAAGGCCAGATCAGATTCCAGGGAAGAGGAATTAGATTCCTCCCCTCAGTGGTAGTCTTCCCTGATAGCTCAGCTGGTGAAGAATCTGCCTGCAATGAGGGAGACCTGGGTTCCATCCCTGGGTTAGGAAGATCCCCTGGAGAAGGGAAAGGCTACCCACTCCAGTATTCTGGTCTGGAGAATTCCATGGAGTGTGTAATCCATGGGGTCACAAAGAGTCGGACACGAATAAGTGACTTTCACTTTCTCAGTGGGAGGAGTAGAGTTAGGGTTAGGGATGCAAGCAATCTTGAGTCTACCATAACACCTGGTGAGTGAATGCCGACTCCCATCTGGCGCTCCGCTGCAGTGGGCTAAGGGAAATGGAGTTTTTAGAATGTCATGTCTCTGCAGCCTAGACAGAAGATGGGGCACAGGAAAGAGGATGGGACAGTCCACCATTTAGTCATGCTTGTCATGCTTTGGTGATCAGATTCTGTGAGTTGGCCAAAAGGTTCCTTTGATTTTTTTTTTCTGTATGACGGTTCTAGTAACAGTTGTCTTTAACTTCATTTGAAACAATTTTGTTAGGTTATATTATTACACCTGTCATACTTGTGTGAATTAAAAATTTATCAAAATTAGTAAATTTTTTTATAGCTTTTAATGTTGAAGGTGGAAGAAAAAAGCAAGATTTTCAGCATATTGTGCTTTATTATTTCAAGAGAGGGAAAAACACAGCTGAAACACAAAAAAAAAGATTTGTGCAGTATATGCAGTAGTGGTGTGAGTGATCAAACATGTCAAAAGTGGTTTGTGAAGTTTCAGGCTGGAGATCTCACTGGGTGATGCTCCACAGTTGGGTAGAGCAGTTGAAGTTGATACTGATTAAGTCAAGACATTAATAGAACAGTCAGCATTATACCACTTGAGAGATAGCTGACATGCTCAAAATATTCAAATCAAGCATTGAAAATCACTTTAACCTGCTTGTTTGTGTTAATTGCTTTGATAAATTTGGGTTCTACATAAGTGAAATGGAAAAAACCTTGACCATATTTCCACATGCGATTCTACTGAAACATAACAAAAACTTTCTATTTTTAAAATAAATTGTGATGGGCAATGAAAAGTAGAAGTAAAGTTGCTCAGTCGTGTCTGACTCTTTGCGACCCCATGGGCTCCTCCGTCCATGGGATTTTCCAGACAAGAGTACTGGAGTGGGTTGCCATTTCCTTCTCCAGGGGACCTTCCTGACTCAGGGATTGAACCTGGGTCTCCTGCATTGCAGGTGGACGCTCTACCCTCTAAGCCACCAGGGAAGCCCTGAATGAAAAGTAGACACCATACAATAACGTGAAACAGAAGAGATCGTGGGCAAGCAAAATGAACCACCACCAACCTCACCAGAGGCCGGTGAAGTGATGTTGGAAGATGGTGGGATTGGAAAGGAGTCCTCTATTATGAGCTCCTTCTGTAAAACCAAACAATTATTTCCACCAAGTACTGCTCCCAGTTAGACCCACTGAAAGCAGGAATCAACAAAAAATGTCCAAAATTAGTCAACAGAAAGCCCATAATCTTCCATCAAGGTAATGTAAAACTCCGTATTTCTTTGATGACCAGGCAAAAAAAACTGGTCAGCTTGGCTAGGAAGTTCTGATTCATCTGCAGTGTTCACCAGACATTGCACTTTTGGATTTCCATTTATTTCGGTCTTTTCAAAATTATCTTAATGGCAAAAAAATTTCAGTGCCCTGTAGTAAAAGGCACCTGTAACAGTTCTTTGCTCAAAAAGATTAAAAGTTTGGGAAAGGTGGAAAATTATGAAGTTGCCTGAAAAATGGCAGCAGGTTATGGAACAAAACAGTGAATATGTTATTCAATAAAGTTCTTGGTGAAAGTGAAAAATGTGTCTTATTTTTACTTAAAAATCAAAAGAACTTTTTGACCAACCCAGTATAACAAGTTTCCCTTCATCCTTGGTGTCAGCATTCTTGAGTCCAAATGGGAATGGGGAGCTGTCAGTCCCTCAGTCTATCCTGTCCTCTGGGTCAAAGTTAAATTTTTTTTTTTCCACTAAAACAGCGAAAGCTACAGTTTATAACAGCATATGGACATATATATGTAACAAAAAAGTTTTATGATGCAATTTTTATTATGTGCAATATTGTCTCATAATTTTCTAGTCTGTTCCTTTTAAACAGATAGATTGTGCCTCCATTCAATTAATCTCATGATTCACTGATTTACGAGTTGTAGATTGAAAAGCATTGCTGAAAATTCTCTATTTTCTCATAGGGACTGAAAAAAAAAAAAAAAAGTAGGAAAAAAAGTACATAAGAACATTCCCCCAAAAGATTTGAGGAAGCTACCTAAAAGCATTGCCTATTAACCTCTATCTCATTCACACCCAGTTTACTTGTTTAGATCACTCACAAAAATTTTTATCATACCAAGTTACTTTTCTTGCCAACAAATTTTGTAACAAAGATAACATGAACTTACCTGACCAGTAAACTCAAGGAGAATAAAAGTTGTATGCCTGCGTTATTTTCAGTGTTGATAGCTCTAAAGACATGCTTGTTTTACTTAAAAACTCCAAACTTGCTTTAATACACCAGAATTAATCTCAGGTCATGTAAACCTGAAAAGCTCTGGATCCAGTCTCTGTTATATTTCAACTGGTATAAATGCTTTGGGCTGTTTTTGGTTTGGTTTGGTTTGGTTGGCTGTGATTTGTGACATGTGAGATCTTAGTTCCCAGACCAGGGATCAACTCCCATCTCCCTACCCCAAGCCCTTGCAATGAAAGCTTGAAGTCTTAACCATTGACCACCAGGGAAGTCCCATTGCTTGCTTGTTTTTAAGCCAATTAAATAGAGCTCTTCTGCAAATCAATTTTAACAATACCACCAGCAGGTAGGAAATGAAAAAAGCACATCTATAACACATGTATATACACACACACTTACAGACATGAAAACACAGACAGGAGGAAACAGGGACCTTCTAGGTTTGTTTTAAATTTCAGCCGTGTCTCAGATCAAACTCAAAAGAATAGTTAGATCCAAATTGTGTTTCTGGCATACTGTAAGGATTCTTTTAGAGCTCTTTATGAAGTCAGTTTGCCTTTTAGAAGCTTCTGCAAACCAAAGAATGCATTACATTGGCTCCCTAAGGATTTGGACTCCTCTCTTTTAGGAGTGCTTCTTAAGGTGAACTTTTTTAAAACAAAGATTCCCCCTTTTGAACAGGATGGATGAATTCCCAAAACCCTTCAACAGACAGAAATACCAAAAATCTAAGGCAACTGCTATTTAAATCTTTCCTTCTTGTGTATTTGCTCCGGTTAACTTAGAAACAGTAACTAGGGGTTTAACGTTTGGATCCTCAGTTGATAGTTCAGTTTTAAAGGGGCTGGTTTTCACAGAGGAGAGAGGGAAGATGGCATCGGGGGTGGGACCAGAATACAAGGTGGAGTCCTGAGACAGAAGAGCCAAGGAAGATATGCAAAAGGGTCCTAAGACAAAGAACCCAGAGGGCGGGGAACATAAGAAGTAGCAGGTTTCAGAAGTCATTTTGTTCTTTTTTTTTTATCTAGTTTTTTGGTTGTGTCTGCCAATTTAGAAAGAGTACCTTGCCGAGAAGCAATTTTAGAGTATTGAGTGTATTTGAAAGCTTATCGGTACTAACAAAAATAAATATGCCATTTGTTTTAATTTTAAAATCACAATCCTCCAATGTGGTCTTAAGAATGAATTTAGGAAGATTGGAAATTCCTCATAATGGCTATGGTAACTCTGAGTAACCTTTAGGTTTTGCAGCTTCCTTTGTTAAAAAATGCACATGTGGGGGGCCTGTAGTTTTTAACATGAAACCAACTGGAGTCCCCAAAGGAGGGCTGCCCTCAGGGCATTTAGATGGCCAGGGTCTGATTTTCTTAAGTTCGCCTAGAATTCTAAGAAAGTTGCCGCAGTCCTGGCCCAGATTCCAAAAGGAATAAAACAAACTCTTAGATCCCACTTAGCTTGGTCCTCAAAAGAGAACCTCACTACCATGCTCCAGGAAACAACTTAATACTCACTAATGAAGAAGCCTTGATCCAGAAAGAACAAAACCTTTCCAGATTCCAGATGAAGTCCAGGAGCTCCAAGTGCAAACAGAGTGGAGCCTGGAACCCAAAATGAGACTCCAGACTGAAAGCAGGTGTTGACCACAGAACCAATGAGCATAAAGGACTTTGCAGGTACCTCATTCAGTTCTGGGAGCCATCATCTCTTGCGTCCACCTCCTTTGGATCCCACTTCTGACACCAAGTATGTCAACTTTAGTAATACAATAGCCAGCTATTTTAGCAGCCAAAGTGAGTTTATTTACTTATAGCAGAGGAATTCCAATTTGGTGTAAGTGAATGACAGCACACCATAGGCAAATGCAGAGCACAAGGGAAAAAACCTTGCTTTTATGGGGAAAAGGAGGGAGTTGAGAGGGGCTGTGATAACCAAAGAGTCCATTGGAAGAAGCTGGGAATCCAAAGTATGGTGGCTTCTTATTGGTTGGTCTTCTACAGTCTGATTACCTGGGCCATCATGGAGTGGAAAGATGTTTTCTTCCTTTGATGGATCGTAATGTAGAGGCACCTTCCTGTCAGAGATGTAGGTGATGTCTCTTCCTGTCTGGTGTAACTGATGATGCATCATGGTCATGAGAGCTCCTCCTACAGGCCTGTCCCAATTCCAGATTAGCAAAGTTTGTTGTTTTTTTAATAAAAAGGATTTATTATAAATTCATAACAGATTTAGTCATAAATAGACAAAAATAAAAATAAGCCAAGTCTATCAGCAGGAATTTGGATAAACAAATTGTAGTATGTCCATACAATGAAATTTTGTACAGCCATAAAATGAACAGACTACCAGTATACACAACATTATGGGTAAAAACATGTTGAGCAGAAGCTAAGCACAGAAGTGTACATATTTTGTGATTCTATTCATATAACATTCTGGAAAAGGCAAAACTATACTGAGAAAGTGGATCAGTGGTTCCCTGGGCCAGTATTGGGAGGGGGGCACCAGGAAGTTTTGGGAATGATAGGAATGTTCTCTATCTTCATGGCAGTGGAAGTTCTACAGGTATATACATTGGTCATATGAGTCTGACACAACTGAACAACTAAGCATACATTCGTCCAGTCACACTGAACTATATACACTTAAAATATATGCAGTTTATGGTATGTATGTGCTAAGTCGCTTCAGCTGTGTCCAACTCTCTGTGACCCTATGAACTATAGCCCGCCAGGCTCCTCTGTTCTCGGGATTCTCCAGGCAAGAATACTGGAGTGCCCTCCTCTAGGGGATCTTCCCCACCCAGGGATCTTATGTCTCCTGCATTGGCAGATGGGTTCTTTACCACTAGCACCACCTGGGTATGTATACCATACCTCAATAAAGGTTTTGAGATACACCATTTTTTAAAAAGATGGTCAAAAAAATAAAAAATAAAAAGATGGTCAGTAGGAGACCCCCCTAGCCAGATAGGTGAGTTTTGTTTTAAGTCAGACATACATGTTTTTATGTGAAATCTCTTAAGACATTAGTACCTAATTCAGAACTTAATTATGCCACACAAGCCAAACAAATGAATCCTCAGGCTACATTTGGCTCACAGGCAGCCAGTTTGTGGTCTGAGCCTTAAAATCTGCCTTGAGCTTAGCCAGTAAAGCTGTGAGCTGGAACTACACATAGTGACTTTTCCTGGGTGTGGCTCTGGCATGTTGCTCTTGACCCTCTTTGAAAGAGGTGATGGGTAGTGAAATGTAGTGGGTCTGGGGAGCTGAGTTGTTAAGAATTAATTTCACAAACCACATTATAATGATCACACCTAGAGTATTTAACATTGATCTAATTCTACTGACTAATATCCACATTTCTGCAAAATTGTCCTGAAAATGACCTTCTCAGCCTTCCCTCCCCCCCCCAATTTAGTTTGTAATTAAAGATTATACAGTGTGTTTACTTATCATTTCTCTTCAGTTGCCTTTAATTTAGAATAGTTCCCAGTCTTTTTTTTTGGAAATTTCCCTGGTGGCTCAGACGGTAAAGCGTCTGCCTGTAAGGTGGAAGACCTGGGTTCAATCCCTGGGTCAGGAAGAGCCCCTGGAGAAGGAAATGGCAACCTACTCCAGTACTCTTGCCTAGAAAATCCCATGGACAGAGGAGCCTGGTAGGCTACAGTGCATGGGGTCGCAAAGAGTCGGACATGACTGAGCAACATCACTTTCACTTTTCTTTTACTACCAGTCTTTTTAGACTCTCATGAAGCTTTTTTTGAAGAGTCTGGACAGCTGTTCTGCAGATTGTCCATTTGGATTTGTCCGGTTTTTGCAACTGCAGTATGGGATTCAGGTTAGTCATTTTTGGCATGAATTGTGCATAGGTGATATCATGTTCTTATTAGGAGGCTCATGCTGTCATTTTGATTAATTATTTGTGATGTTTTATCACTTGTTTACATAGTGTCTGCCAGGTTTCTCTGCTGTAAAGGTCATTTTCCCCACTTTATAATTAATAAGTCATCTGTGGGGATATTCTTTGAGCTGTAGAGAAAAACCAACAAGCTTTTGCCCTGTGGTTTTGGCTCCATTGATGATTCTTTCCTGAATCAATTGTTATCATGTAGGATGTAATTGGACATTAGTGTTTAAAACAGCCCCTGAGCAATTTTATAATTTTACTTATTTACTTATTTTTGGCTGTACTGGGTCTTTGTTGCTAGGTGGGCTTTTCTCTAATTGCAGCGAGCAGGGTTTACTCTCTAGCTGTGATATGTGGGCTTCTCATTGTGGTGGCTTCTCTTATTGCAGAGCACAGGCTTTTGCATGCAGGCTTCAATAGTTGCAGTTCCTAGGCTCTAGAGCACAGGCTTAATAGTCATGCTGCATGGACTTAGTTGCCCTGAGATATGTGGGCTCCTCTTAGATCAGGGATTGAACTCATGTCTCCTGCACTGGCAGGGTATTCTTTACAACTGAACCACCACGGAAGCCCTCCTCCTTATATAAAAAATAAGTGATTTTATTAAAGTGTAGCCAGTGTTGGGAATTGCTAGACCAGTGCTTCTCATTCTGTGTTTACAGTTTTCCTGGAGATCTTGTTATAAAGCAAGTTTGGATTCAGTTAAACTGAAGTAGAGGTTAGAGTTAGCATTTCTAACAAATTTCCAGATGCTGCTAGTCCACACAGGTCACATGTTAAATGTCAAGGGTTAATCTAGACTTCAGAAAACACCTGCAATTCGATACAGTGCCTTTTCCCCCTAATTTAGTTCTGCCCAGCGTGTCAGTCAAGATTCTCAGTTACAAATATCAAAACACCCTCTAGCCTGTCCGCACAGAAAAGGTATTTATGAATCAGCATTGGGGAACTCTCAGAACCCCTTGGCACTGAGCTCCCAGGAACAGTGCCCAGACACGTTGCAGAACTGATCTCATGAGAGAACCAGCCTTCCCACTGCTGGGCACTGAACCCATCAGCACTGATGCCAGGCATGCATGCCAACTGTGACCAGTACTGCCACCAGCACCAATGCCACACTGATGCCTGAAACCCAACCTCACAGCTATTATTGGCTGTCAAAGCTAGATGTCAGTTGTCACCCTTGCAAACAAACAGATTCCACACAGAGCACACTTTCTCATGTTGTTTATTTCTAAAGTTTCATTCGAGTGGGTGGGATTGCTGGAGCCTTGGTCACATGTCCATTCCTTAGCTGCAAGGGAGGCAGGGAAATCACATTTCCCGGCTCTTCTCTTGGGAGATGGGGAAGAGGCAGAGTTCATAAAGAAAAGATGCTCTAAAGAAGCAGCTCCTAAACATGGCAAGTGTCCAACACACGGTTACTTGAAAGAATCAACATCGTTAAGTGCTGAGAAATCTACAAAAAATAAGAGTAATACTAGAGACATTCTCTCTGATGTAGAAAATGCATCGCCAAACTGTGATAATGTGTGATACCAGAATGAGAATAGATAAATATTTGAGGTATACTTGTCATATTTACATATATGTGTGTGTGTGTGTGTGTGTGTACTGGGGGAAAGGACTTAGATCCAGGCCTTTACATCAATGTTAGCCAAAGCTAGTCAGGATGACCAAGCTCAAAGTCAGCGTGGGAGGGCTTTGTCTTCCAGTGCAGGGGATATAGGTTTAATCCCTGGTGGGGAAGCTAAAATCCCATATGCCTCCAGGCCAAAAACCAAATCATAGAACAGAAGCAACAATGTGACAAATTCAATAAAGGTGTTTTTTTTTTTTTCAATAAAGGTTTTAAAAAAGGTCCATGTGAAAAAAAATTGTTTTAAAGATTGTTACTAGTGATTATCTCAGTGATAGTTTTCTTTCCATATTAATACTTTGCATTCTAAAATGCTTATAGTAAATAGGTTTTCTTTTTTAATCATTGGAAAAAATTAAGTTAGAAGAACAGGAAGAAAGATAAGAAAGGTGAGAAGGGAGGGAGGGAAGAAGAGAGAAAGAGAGGAGGGGAGAGAAATTGAGGCAGGGAAAGAAGGAATAACTGAAATTGATTTACAGCTGGAAAGCTGGTGGCTTTCTTGGGGCTAAATTTTCCAGAAGAGCAATCTGAGCAGTGCAATACACTCTTGAGTGGCATCTCTCTCTTTCTCCTCACCCGCTCCTGGGCTCTTGGATCTGCAGAGCGCCACAAGCAGCATCCAGGCCAGTTCTTGTGTTTGGCATCCCCTTGAACTGACTTTTGCTCTAAGCTTCTGTGTTGCAGTTTGGCTTCACCCAGAACTTTGGATGGACTATTCCAATCCCAGTTCTGAGACTGGAGAACTATGCTGATGGGAGAGTCCTTTGATGTGGAGCAGGATGGAGTGAGACAAAGGATGGCAGGATTTCCTGATGTTTCCGTGGAAGCCTTGAGCTGCCTCTGGCCGAAGCCAGGACCAACCTTCAGAGCTGGTTTGAAGTGGGAGGGGGAGTGAGAGGGCTTGACCTTTATACTCCTATGTCGATCAGTCCTTAGACGTGGGCTGCCTGATGTGAGGGTGTGACCTTGGGTGAGGTGGCTCTCCTCAGTGAGGCTCTTCTTGACTGTGGCTGAGGCTTATCTGTGAGGGTCACTCTGAGGTCACATGTGCTTCGTTCCTGAAAGGGGATCTTCATTTCCTTTGGGGGATCCCAGCGTCCACCATGAATTTACAGAATAGTGTGTTGATATGGAGCTGGGCAGGCTTCCCAGGTAGCACTAGTGGTAAAGAGCCCACCTGTCAACCCACAGGAGACATAAGAGACATGGGTTCGATCCCTGGGTCAGGAAGATCCCCTGGAAAAGGGTGTGGCAACCCATTCCAGTATTCTTGCCTGGAGAATCCCATGGACAGAGGAGCCAGGCAGACTACAGTCCATGGGGTCACAAAGAGTTGGGCATAACTGAAGTGACTTAGCATGCACATACGAAGTTTGGAAACAATGGGATAAGAAGATACTAGAAGAAGCAGCGGGAAAGAAGGCAGGAAACAGTGTCTTGTTTATGTGGGGATTGGTTCTGTCCTCTTCTGTCTTCACTCACAGTCCAGGCCTGCAGTTTTCTTAAACGTTCTGCTCTGAGGCACCTGTGCTTAAAAGCCTTTGGTATGTTTGGGACTCCAGGTCTGTTTCCCATCTGGCCTCCACTCGAAGCTACTCTCTTGGGTGTGTGGTTTCATCCTGGAACCACCACCAGGGGACATTCCAGACACCCTTGGCTCGCAGGACCCCGGCTGAAGAGGAAACACTGCCTCTCCTCATCTTGCTTCTGAAAAAAAGAAAAAAGAAAGGAAATATACTTTATGCGATTATCCTTTTGGAAATAAAAGACACAGAGCCACGATGTGACAGGTGGGTCTCCCTCAAGAAAGAACATGCCCTTTGAGACTTCCCTGGTGGTCCAGTGGCTGAGATGTGCTTCCGATGTAGGGGGCCCCGGTTCGATCCCTGACCAGGGAATTATATCCCACCCACGTGCCACAACTAAGGATCCCACATGTTGCAACAGAAATCGAAGATCCTGCGTGTCGTATCTAAGAACTGGGGCAGTCAAATAAATATATATAAAAAAGAAGAAATGTGTCTTATAGCTGCCAGGAGTACAGGTAGCTGGCAGCCTTCAGCTCTTTGCATCTCATGACTTGCCTCAGCCTTCACACTGGGACCAGTTCTGACTGGGCAGCCCCAGACCATGACCATGTATGACAGGGATACTAAAGCCTGGGTTTGTTTTTTTTTTTTGCCAAATCTAAGATTCCTTTATGGGCTGTCTTTGCTCCCTCTCAAGAAAGTGAAAAGCTAACTCACAGAATGGAAGGAAATATTTGCAAATCTTATGTCTGATAAGTGACTTATCTGCAGAACACATGAAGAACTCTTGCCATGGAATCCTAATACAAGCAAACGATCCAGTTAAAAAATAGACAAAGGATCTGAACAGGCATCTCCAAGGAAGAAATACAAATTGTCAAAGGGCACATGAAAAGATATTCACCATCACTAGCCATCAAAGAATTGCAAATCGAAGGCATAGTGAGATGCCACTTCATATCCATGAGTGTTGAGGATGTGGAGAAAGTGGGAACCTCAGGGTGTGGGTGGCAGTGTGAAATGGTGCAGCCACAGCAAAAACAGCCTGGCAGGTCCTGACATGACTAAACACTGAGTCACCATATGACCCAGCAGTTCCACTCCCAGGTTCGTCCCCAAGAGAAATGAAAACACATGTTTACACAAAAACTTGCTCACAAATGGTCACAACAGCTCTAGTCACAAGAGCCAAAAGGTGGAAACAACCCAAATGTCCATCAAAAACCCAGGTGGGAAGCCCGAAATGGGGTCTAGTTCCAAGTAGCTAACTTCTGAGTGCTTCCCAAAACTGGGAAGAGAGAAAACGGAAGTGGGAAAGTTCTTACTTGAACATTTCTGCTGTGTGTAGATTTCAGATTTGTTGGATGTTTAAAGTCCCTTCTTTGAAGCTTTGGGTACTTGAATGAGTTCTCTGAGGCATCCTTTTTCTCAATCACTGGGTGTGGAGCAAACACACCTCTCCCAGAAAATTCTCTCTAAAAAATTTCCTCCTTAAATCCAATTGCCAACCTTTTTGTACCTTTGATGGGGCAAGGAGTTAAGACTGATTATTTTTCAGAGACCTGATAAATTCTGCATTTGGTCTAATGCAGGGTTTTTCAACCTCAGAGTCACACTTTGGTGGATAATTCTTCACTGTGAATTCTGTCCTGTCCTCTGTATGATGTTTAGCAGCATCCTTGGCACCAACTTGATGGTTAACACCCTCCCCTTCCCCAGTTGGCAAGCCAAAACATCTCCAGACATTTCTCACTGCCACATGTCCCCTGAGGGTGTTGATGGCAAAATTGCTCCAGGTTAAGAACCACTGACCCCTCCCCTTTGCTACTCAAAGTGTAGACCATGGACCATTAGCATAAGCATCATCTGAGAACTTGCTAGAAATGTAAATTACCAGATTCTACCCTAGACATGCTGAATCACACTCTACACTTGAACAAGATGTGTGATTTGTGTGCTCATTCAAATGAGAAGCCCGGTTTAGTACACTGCGTTATGTGGGATCTTTCTCCCCCCACAAGGGATCGAACCCATACCCCTGCAGTGGAAGCATGGAGTCTTAACTACTAGACCACCAGGGAAGTCCTGAAAAAGACAAAGGTACCAAGGTCATGGCCTGGCCTTACTGGCACCATATTTTCTTGCATTAGTCCTTCACTTGTGGCTTGTGGTAGAATTTCCACAACCTTTCTCAAACTGCATGGGCCCAAGCCCCAGATTCTCTGATTCTGTGGGTTCAGATCGGCCATCCAGGGTCTATGGATTTTGAAACACCTCACCAGGTGATGTGCTGTCAGTTAAGATCCCCTGGGCTACCTTTACTGGATACTGAGTTCTTCCTTCCAAATCAGTTATTCAGGTTGCAGAATCTCTTGAGATAGGGACTTCCTTAGTGGTCCAATGGTTAAGACTTGTGCTTCCAATGCAGGGGTGTGGGTTTGATCCCTGGTCCAGGAACTAAGATCCTATAGGCTGTGCGGCATGGCCAAAAAAAGTCTCTTGAGATAGAATAGTTGGCTGTCAAGTGAGCCCTGGCCACGTTTCAGAAGCAGAGGGGAAATAGGATCATGCTAGGATTCTGGAGTGGATTCTTCTCAGGCTTCCAAACCTGGGGAGTGTAGTCTCTGGAAGTGGCCAGTTGCCGAATCCCTGCTCCTTCTTTCATCACACCCTGCATTGCACACACCCCTGCAGAAACTCTGGCCACCAAACTCAGGCATAGCGTTCCTTCCAAGAATACCCAGCCTTTCTCAATTTCTTCTGTGTCCTCAGACAAGAATGGCTGGAAAAAGTGACAGGGTAGGCTTTCTTGGAAAGCAATCTGGCCTGCATCAGCATTAATGAGTAAAATGTGTCCTTGTGTGGCTATTCCCCAACAGACAGCACATTCCTAAGTTATTTTAACTCATCGGTTCAGAAAGTCCGAGTCCTCGTCTTCAGTCCTGGATCCTTTTTCTCCTAGAGAATCAGACCGAGACATCATTGACTAAAGGGTTCAATTAGTCTCAGAGAATATCTCCCTTCGTGTTGTTTGGTCATTACGTTGTGTCCAACGCTTCGCAGCACCATGGACTGCAGCACTCCAAGCTCCCTTGTTCTTCACTATCTTGCAGAGTTTGCTCAAATTCATGTCCATTGAGTCAGTGATGCTATCTAACCATCTCATCCTCTGCTGCCCCCTTCTCCTTTGGCCTTCAATCTTTCCCAGCATCAGGGTCTTTTCCAATGAGTCAGCTCTTAGCATCATGAGGCCGAGGTATTGTAGCTTCAGCCCTTCCCAGTGAATATTCAGGGTTGATTTACTTTAAGATTGACTGATTGAATATCTCCCTATCTATCACCTGTCTATCTATATATCTCTTATCATCATCTAGATATAGATCGATAGTTGTAGAGATTTTTATATTACAAAGTGGTAAAAAATTCAACTGAGGAAAGGTTAAATATCTTATTGGCCTTATTTAATGATTCATGAATCAGGCAGCATCCCACCTGGTAGACAGAAAGGAGCTCCCAGGAGCTGTACAAAATAGAAGACTTCCTGGCAGAAGGAATAGGGTAAGGAAGTTAAACTAGCAAAGAGTGGATTGGTTGTGACAAGGTCACCTTTCTTTAGGGGAGAGTAAGAGTCCTCACTACTGCTGACCAGGTAATTCCTCGTTGACTGATTTAAGACTCCATTTCCAGGAGAGGCCAAAACTAGAATTAAGTATCAATTAGGTGACATGGGGCTTAGCCTAAGTGACTCCATTTTGGACCTGTTGTCTTATCTTGTTTTTAGCAAAAGTAATATAACCTTGATTTAGAAAGTTTGGAACATGATACATTTTTAAAAAACCTGTTAAAGTATAGTCAAGGCTATGGTTTTTCCAGTAGTCATGTATGGATGTGAGAGTTGGACTGTGAAGAAAGCTGAGCACCAAAAAATTGATGCTTTTGAACTGTGGTGTTGGAGAAGACTCTTGAGAGTCCCGTGAACTACAAAGAGATCCAACCAGTCCATCCTTAAGGAGATCAATCCTGGGTGTTGGCTGGAAGGACTGATGCTGAAGCTGAAACTCCAATACTTTGGCCACCTCATGCGAAGAGTTGACTCATTGGAAAAGACCCTGATGCTGGGAGGATTGGGGACAGGAGGAGAAGGGGACGACAGAGGATGAGATTGTTGGATGGCATCACCAACTCGATGGACATGAGTTTGAGTAAACTATGGGAGTTGGTGATGGACAGGGAGGCCTGGCATGCTGCGATTCATGGGGTCACAAAGAGTTGGACACGACTGAGTGACTGAACTGAACTGAACTGAACTGAACTGAAAGTGTGGTGGCCAGAACCTTCTTGGAGCTGTCAAATTTACGTAGAAAAGGCCAAGAATAGGCTGCCTTTTAGAACATAAGAAAACTTGACTATATATATTTTTTTAGGCTCATTTTTTTTTTTTTTTTTTTTGCCATGTTGCACAACATATAGGATCCTAGTTCCCCACCAGGAATTGAAACTGTGCCGCCTGCATTGGAAACACAGAGTCTTAACCACTGGACCACCAGGGACGTCCCTTAACTATCTCTGTTATGCTTCTCAGAGCCATAGAAGTGGATCATACAATACTTCAGGCCCTGTCCAAAAGAATACATTTTTCCTAGTCAACTGGGTCTTTTATCATCCTACAAAAGTTAGTTATTTTCCTTCACAAATAAACATGCAATTATCTAGTTTCGGTGTGATAAACACCTGACTCAAAGCTAAAGAGTTACAAATTTTAGCTTAGCTAATCATCCCCACTTTTGTCTCAACTCAGGTTCATGAGATCTTTGTTTCTTATCACTGATCGACAATGTCATTTGTATTGTATTTTCTATTCAATTAAATATTTACATAATGACATCAGTTGCTATTCTAAGACTGAAGACAACTGGTGATGCTGAAATGGAACTCTTGGCAGCTATATAGCAACCCCGGGAATTAGCCTGAAATCATCCAGAGTCAGCTGAGAGATACAATGCAAATTCAGTCTTTGAAAGTTGCATTCAGTCTGTCAGAATATAGTGTATGAAACGTACGAAAGTGTAGACTAAGACTTGAAGTTAGCAAAATTGTGGACTGTGACATACTTTTTCCCTGCAGCACAGTTATCTTCAGAATTCTTCCCTTCAATCTCCTTAAAACTCAGAACCTTATTCTCCTGTCATCATAACAACCCCTGCCTTGTAGTGAATAGGGTCTTTACCAAGAAAGGCAGAAGTGGTATTCAGTATTTCTAAGATATTTAGTATTTCTTTTGAAGTTCCATCTGGTGCTTGCATCTTATTTGAGGGGGCTCCTCTTGACATCTTGACCTATGCAACACTTGCCAGTCAGTCCTATAACAGCCCAAGAGTGATCATCCAGGTGATCTTAGTGAACAAACATGGTAATTAAATTCTAACCAAAGTTTGGCATCAATATATACAAATAAGACAAGTATTTAGAATAGATAAATCCTGCATAAAAAAGAGGAGGAGAGCCTTCGCCTCTGATTAATTATCCTAAGAGAGACAGCAACATTCTTGCAGAAGAAGGGAATAAAGAGTGCTCGAAAGGGGAACCGGAATGCAGTAACTGTGAGCCTGTTAAGTCCAAGTGCCGAGGCTTGCTCACCTGAAATCACCCATTTTCAGTCTACTCAACTGCGGTAGGTAGGTACCTTGGTTGTGGGCAGTAGAAACTCAAAATAGCTTAAGCCTGAAGATGGATTTATTTTAAGGAACAACGGACCGTTGGAATCAATGGCTATCTTGGAACATGGGTCTATTGGAACCCAGGAGCAAGGATGTAGTTGGCACTCAGAAACTCTGTGTAACCACAGCTTCAAACACCACCAGCCTCTCTGTCTTGTCTCTGTACCCCGCTGAGTGCCACTTTTTTTTTCTCAGCAATGCAGCTGCCTGTAATCCTCCAGTTCACGTGATCCGAGACATGATTGTAGATAGCACCTAAGTTTTATATTTTCACAGCCTCAGACCCCAAAAAGAGTCTGTTTCAACTCTCTTTCAGTCTCTGGTCCCAAAATTCTGGGAGAAGGCACTCATTGCATCAGCTTGGGGCAGGTGCCTTCCCCTCCCTTGAGTCAGTTAGCTGTGGGCAGAGGACGAGGTCACATGAAAACCTGGCAGCCTGGAAGCAGGAAGCAAGAGCGAGTAGCGCCAGCCACTCGTTCCCATGGGGTAGCCACTGAGCCAACTATCCCACCATTTTGATGTGTTCTCTTGTTTTCATTAAATCTACCTATGAGTCTGGAGAAATACAACATGTTCATGGATTGGAAAACTCATGGATTTAGTCTCCCCAGATTGATTTCTAGGTTATATACATCCTTATCAAAATCTCAATCTTTTTTTTTTGTATTGGTTTTGTTTTTATATTTTGATTTTTATTTATTTTGCAAAGGTTATTTATAATTTTTAATGATTATATTCTTCTGTTTTTTTATTTCTCTTTTTCCCCCAAACAAACAACTTTTTATTGAAGTGCATTTGATTTACAATGTTGTGTTGGTTTCAGGTATATAGCAAAGTGATTCAGTTATACACGTGTGTTTATATGTGTGTGTATGCATGCACATAGTCGCTCAGTCATGTCTGATTCTTGCGACCCTATGGACTGTAGCCTGCCAGGCTCCTCTGTCCATGGGGATTCTCCCGGCAGGAATACTGGAGTGGGTTTCCATGCCCTCCTCCGGAGGATCTTCCTGATTTGGGGATCATACTAGCATCTCTTAAGTCTCCTGTATTGGCAGGGCAGGTTCTTTACCACTAGCGTCACCTGGGAAGCCCATGTATATATCTTTCCAATTCTTTTCCAAAATAGGTTATTATAAGATATTGAATATAGCTCCCTGTGCTATACAATAGATCCTCGTTGGTTATCTATTTTATTTATAATAGTATGTATCTGTTAATCCCAAAGTCCGAATTTACCCCTCCCCCTCTCCATTTTCCCTTTGGTAACAAACCCTATAGTTTGTTTTCTGTGTCTGTGAGTCTGTCTCTCAACATGTTTTTTTAAATAGAGCTTGACAAGCTAATTCTAAATTTATATGAAAATATAAAGGGCCAAGAAGAGTCAAGATATCAGCCAGTTCTGGAAGCTCCGGGGTATGAAATGATCCTCTTCTTAATCACTGAAGATGTGACTTCTAAAAAATATCAGAAATAAAGAAAAACCGGCAGAATACCACCCACAGTTTTCACTCAATAAAAGAAGGGAAGGTCACAAGCAAGCTAGAGCCCCACAGGCACAAGCTCGTGCACAGGCACTCAGGAAGGAAGATCCAGGGGGAAAAGAGAATTGAGTGAATTACAGGTAGGAACTGTGTGTGAGCTACAGAGTAGCTCCTATCTTCCTTCTGTCCTCTGACTCACAAGAGAGTCCTGCTGGTAGCTCACCCTAACTGGAGTCCCACTGGAAAGGGAACTTGGGAGTCTGCAGACCAGCCTAGCCAACTCGCCACATCACGCATCCACTGCACTAGCGTGCGTGCTGGTTTGGGTGGATAATGCCAGGAGATAGTCATTAGTCCCGCCTTGCCCTGCAGATCGTCGCTGACGGCTGAGCCCCGGCTGTGGCTCTTGTGGTCATGCTCTCGCCCCTCCAGGTGGCCCAGCACGCCTTGTCCTTGGGGCTGACCTCAAATCCAGCAGGTGCCGGCTGTTCCAGGCCCAGCTGGTCCCTCTGCTCAGGCTCCTCCGTCTGTCACCCCAGAACTCCAAGCACCTCCATAACAGTGCTTTGAGCTTTCAGAAATGGGGAGTTCACCCTTGCCCACAAGTGTTTCACTTAATCAAGGATTTGTTTTAAAAATGACCTTCCTGGTGACTTGGTTTATTTGCATTAAAGGCCTTCACATCCCCTTGCTGCCTGTGGCCTGGAATTGCTGACTTTAGTCCTTCTGGGAGCCCCGGGCATGGAAAAACCTTGTGGGCTCTGCGTCTACATACATCACCGCGTATGCGTGTAAATATTTCAGCAGAATGTAAACAAGGCGTGGGCTTGCTGCCTCGTTCCCTGCAGTGTTCCCAGTGCCTCCGCAGGGCCCAGCACACGGTGAGGACTCAACAAATGCGTGTCAAGTGAAGGACAGCACACACGCACATTCCTACACAAGGACCTGGGGACAGTGTGTAACCACCTGTGCGCAGATATGTTGTTGTAGCCGCGCGTTCCGGGAAACACACTCACTCAGAAGGACAGTGCAGACAGTGGAGTACAGTTTATTACGCCGGCGGGCCCAAGGCAGAGTCTCCTCTTAGCCAAGGACCCCGACCGGTTTTTCTGAAAAACTTATATACCCTAAGTGTACGTGCCCAAACCCACCTCCCCAAATTCCCTGGAACTAGTCTGAACAAAGGAAAAGAAAGATACAATCAAAGTTAACCCGTGATTCATATGCCTTAAGCCTAGGTAGTTAACAGTGGACAATTATCAATAGGCCTGTGGTCATACCCCAATAAGCATAATAGAATGTATGATTCTATTCGGTTACACAGATAATTAGGGTATTCTTTTAGGCAGCAGAGAGTCTAGGTACGAGTCCTGGGGCTCTTCCATCCAGGGGCCTGGTTTTCCAGTTGGTATATCATTTCCATAGATACTGGGCACAGAGCTCAAAGTCCACAGTCCGGCCCAAGATGGAGTCCTGCTTTCGAGATGGAGCCTGTTCTGTCTGTTTCCTTCTTCAATGTTATTTTGTGTGTGTGTGTGTGTGTATGGGGGTGGCAGGGAGAGGACAGAAGTATTTGGGTAGGCCCGAAACAGCCATCGGGGACTACTTTAATGACGCCTGACCATCAACAAAGTACAGAATTTGTTGGAGAAACATATGGAAAACTAATAATTTTGCAGAGTGGAAGAGCAGACTTGAATTCCTTTCATAGCGAGGTGACTGGTGGCCCCCCAAAGATATGCACTAACTCCCAGAACTATGAGTGTGAGCTTGTGTGGAAAAAGGATCTTTGCAGATGTAAATAAGGGTCTCATTAGGAGATCATCCTGGATTATCTGGGGGTCCCTAGGATCCTGCCCAAAACCCAAGAAAAAGTTTCCTTTGAAGAGAGAGGAAGAGGAGGCAGAGTGACCGCAGTGGCAGAAACTGGAGGATGCAGCTAGGAAGCGAAGGCCTGCCAGCCGCCACCAGAAGCTGGAAGAGGAGACGAGAGATTCTCCCCTAACCGTCTGCCAGAAGAGCCTGGCCCTGCTGACCCCTCCATTTCAGACTTCTGGAACCGGAAGAGAATAAATCCCTAATGTGTCAGGCCACCCCATTTGTGGCCACTGGCTACAGCAGCCACAGGAAAGGAACTTCCCACAGCACACGGGAAGTCGTGGCCACTTGGTCCGGGGCTGTGTGTGTCCTGTGGGCACGCACTGCCTACATGCCACCGTGACTGCCAGCCCGGGGATGTGTACCACAGCAGAGCAAGCATTTGTCAGGAGTGGAGCAAACAGGCAGGGGCGGGGGTGGGGTGTGGGGGAGCCTGGCTGCAAGGGCCAGGCCCGGCCCGGAGGTCTGGATGCCTTCACCTTCACTGGGAGCCCCTGGAAATATTCTGGAACTAATGCCTCTGAGGCATTTCCTGCACTGAGCTCCAGGGGCCACCGGGGAATAAGGAAAATTGCATGGTCTTCCTGCTTCCAGCAAACTGGTCCCTCTCCCAGTCCTGATTCCGGTGAAGGGCCTGTACCCTCGGGGCTGCCCTGAGGCGCCTGGTGTGGTGTGCCCGCCACCGCCACCGCAGTGAGCTGCAGCTGCCCGCGGCATAGCCCTCAGACTGCCTGCCCTGCTCTCCGCACCGTTCCTTGTCCCTGCGGCGTTTCTTTCTCTGCGCATCCTGGCTCTGTGATCTCCAGAGCCCCAGCTCCAGGCTGCCGGCCAGCTCCACTTTCCTTGAATGACTGGCAGGCTCATCGGGCAGGAATCATCATCAGACTGGGAACAGAGTATTTCCACAGTCTCTAAAATAGAAGTCATCTCCACAGATTGCTTATAAGCACAAAAGGAAAAACTGCAACTGCTCCATGGAGAAACCTGGCGGTTACCACCTTAACCAGATCATCAAAGTTAACCTGACCCAGACTTCCCTGGCGGACCAGTGGTTAAGACTTTGCACTTCTACTGCTGAGGGCCCATGTTCAATCCCTGGTTGGGGAATTAAGAGACCACATACCTTGCAGTTGGGCTTCCCAGGCAGCGCAGGGGTAGAGAATCCGTCTGCCAGTGCAGGAGATTCAAGAGACGTGGGTTCAATCCCTGAGCTGAGAAGATCCCCTAGAGGAAATGGCAACCCACTCCAGTATTCTTGCCTGGAAAAATCCCATGGACAGACGAGTCTGCAGTCCCTGAAGTTGCAAAGAGTTGAACATGACTGAGCATGGACCCACGGGGCACAGGCAAACCTTGCAGCCTCCCACAAAAAAATTAACATGACTGACAATGAGACAGATTGACCTCATGTGGGTTCCTGCTGCCATGTTCTGAGAAAGGCACAACCTCATTCCCAGAGCCTTCCTGTCCCCCAAAGGGGGACATAACCTGGGACAGCAGACAAAGTCAAGTCAAAGGCTATTTTACAAGTAACTAGTATGGCTCAAGAATTCGAGAGAGAGAGAAACTGTTCCACATTATGAGACTAAATGATACAATAACTAAATGCAATGCATAGATGATGTGAATGGAAAACATCACCTGCCATATCAGTAACAAAGGAGGCTGCAACCTTCACATTACAGCTACCCCCGGAAGTGAGCCCTGAGGGAATCCAGGATGGGAAAGAACTGGATATTGGCCCTCAACAGCTAAGGTGCAGATAAAAGATGTTTTCAATGAGCCCAGACTCTTGCATCTTCCCATATATACACAAGCACTAGATTAATTGAGATGTCTGATTTTCTTTAATTAACAGTAATCTTTTTTTTTTAGTTAGGAAGTGAGATTTATTAAGTGCACTGTATGGGGGCTGCTGGCAAGACCAAGAGGGGGTCTGCCAACAGTAATCTTTTGATTACTACCTGGTTTTTGTTGCTAAACTCCTGTATAACCTGGCTCTTCCCTCTTCAGAGCAGTCCCTCAGAGCTCTCTGAGAGGCTGCCTCCTGGGCTTGAGTGTTCAGAAAGTCCTTGGAATAAAACATAATTCTCAACTTTTAGGTTATACATTTTTTGTTCAACAGACAATGAGAATGAAAAAAAATAGCTTAAAGATCATAATTGGGACAACTGGGGAAATTTGAATAGGTACTGTACGTGGAGATAATTATGGAGTAGGAAATGGCAACCCACCCCAGTGTTCTTGCCTGGAGAATCCCATGGATGGAGGAGCCTGGTGAACTACAGTCCATGGAGTTGCAAAGAGTCGGACGTAACTGAAGCGACTGACCATGGAGATAATAGTATCCTATCAGTGTTGAATTTCTTTCATCGGATCATTGTATAAGAGAATGTTCTTGCTTTTAGGTGGTACCAGTGAAGTATTTTGGAGTAAAGGGATGCAAGACACAGTGTCTAATTTATTCTCAAATGGTTTAATAACTAAAAATAGTGATAATTATAGTTAGCTAGCTAGAGAGAGATATAGTAAAGCAAATGTAACATATGTTAGCAAAATGATGACTCAACAGACACCTGGTAAGAATATATATACTGAAGTTGATTGTACTATTCTCACCAATTTTTTTCTAGTTTAAAGAATTTCAGGGAGGGGAATATATATAATTATTACTGATTCGCGTTGATGTACAGCGGAGACCACGACATTGTAAAGCAATTATCTTCCAATTAACAAAAAGAAAAAATTTTTTTGTCTGTGAATCACAGAGATGTAGAACAAAGTGAACTGTTTATTCTTCAGGGAGATAACATCCCATCATTCAATTTAATCCATCCCAACAAACATTCTAAGGCCTCTTAAGGGCCCAGAAACAGTGTTGGGTGTTTCAGGGAAAAATTCATCTGCCAGCTCAGCAGCTTCCTATCTGATGGGACTGATAGGGGAGAACCGGACAAATATATAAAGAACAAGAATATGAAGTGGAACAGGAGAAGGGCCTTAAGAAAGGTGTAAAGTGGGGCAGAGGTCACAAGAGCCACACAGGTGAGACCCTTCCGAGTGGAGCTGACATTTCAGTGCAATGTGAGGGGCTGGATTGGCCCTGGCAGAGCTGCACTGACTTTTCACTGGCTGGGTGGAGGAGTACCACGCATGTAGAAGTCTATGCATGAACACAGGGCCCAAGTGGAGACAAGGGCACATTGCGTGATGGGCAAGTCTTTTTTTTTTTAATTAATTAATTAATTTTTAGCCACGCTGGTGTTTAGTTGTGGCATGAGGGCTTCTAATTGAGGTGCGTGGGCTCAGTAGTTTTGTGGTGTGGGCTTCGTTGCCCCTCCACATGGAGGATCTTAGTTCCCCTACCAGAGTGTGAACCCCTGCCCCATGCTTTGGAAGGTGAATTCTTAACCACTGGACCACCAGGGAAGTCCCACGAGCAAGCCTTCTTTGCCTTGAGTGCCTTTGTGAAGTCCGGGTAGGCAAGACAACGCTTGTCTTCTGCTCCTCTTAGGTTCAGTGGCTGCAGCCTGAGAATTAAACTGAAAACAGATTACAGGCATACCCTGTTTTTTTGCACTTTGCTTTTTTTTATATAAATTGAAGGCTGGTGGCCACAGCAACCCACTCCAGTATTCTTGCTTGGAGAATCCCATGGACAGAGAAGCCTGGTGGGCTACAACCCATAGGATCACAAACAGCTGGACGTGACTGCAGCGACTTAGACGGCACGGCATGGCCACCCTGCAAGGAGCGAGCCTACTGGTGCCACTTTCCCAGTGGCCTTTGCTCACTCTCTGTCTCTGTGTCATGTTTTGCTCATTTTTAAAATATTTCAAACAGTTTCATTATTGTGTTTTTCATGGCGATCTGTGATCTTTGATATCTTTGATATGACTATTGTAATCGTTTTGGGCGCCAGAAACCACACCCATGTATGATGGTGTACTTAATAAATCTGTGTGTTCTGACTATTCCACCAACCAGCCATTCCCCCATCTCTCTCCCTCTGCTCAGGACTCCCTACTCCCTGAGACACAGCAATGTTGAAATTAGGCCAACTGATAATGCTGCCGTGGTCTCTTAGTGTTCAAGTGAAAGGAAGATGGACATCTCTCTCACTTTACATCAAAAGCTAGAAATGAAAAAAAAAGCTAGAAATGATTAAACTTAGTGAGGAAGTCATTTTGAAAGCCAAGATAGGCTACAGGCTAAGCCTCCTGAGCCAAACAGTTAGCCAAGTTGTTAATGTAAAGGGAAAGTTCTAGAAGTAAATTAGAATGGCTACTCCAGGGACTTTCCTGGTGGTCTAGTGGCTAAGATGTCGCACTCCCAATGCAGGGGGCCCAGACTCGATTCCTGTTCAGGGAACTAGATGCCACTTGCTGTGACTGAGAGTTCACACCCCGCAACTAAAAGGTCTTGCATGTCACAACTAAGATCTGGCACAGCCAAATAAATTAGTATTTTTAAAAATTGCTTCTCCAAGCACTGAAACATATACATTACCGTATGTAAAACAGATAGCCAGTGGGAACTTGCTGTATGATGCATGGAGCTCAAATCCAATGTTCTATGTTAACCTAGGGTGGTGGGATGAGGTAGGAGTTGGGAGGGAGGGGACATATATATACCTATGACTGATTCATGTCGATGTATGGCAGATACCAACACAATATTGTAGTTATCCTTCAATTAAATAAATTAAGAAAAAATTACTACTCCAGTGAGTACATGAATGATGAGAAAGCAAAATATCTTTATTGCTGATATGGAAGAAGTTTCACTAGTCTGGTTAGAAAATCAAATCAACCACAACATTCCCTTAAAAGTCTAACACAGGGCAAGACCTTAACTCTCTTCAGTTCTGTCAAGGCTGAGAGGTGAGGAAGCTGCAGAAGAAAAATTTGAAGCTAGCAGAGTTTGGATCAGCTCAGTTCAGATCAGTTGCTCAGTGGTATCCAACTCTTTGTGACCCCGTGGACTGCAGCACACCAGGCTCCCCTGTCCATCACCAACTCCTGGAGTTTACCCAAACTCATGTCCATCAAGTCGGTAATGCCATCCAACCATCTCACCCTCTGTCTTCCCCTTCTCCCACCTTCAATCTTTCCCAGCATTAGGGTCTTTTCCAATGAGTCAGTTTTTCTCATTGGGTGGCGAAAGTATTGGCATTTCAGCTTCAACATCAGTCCTTCCAGTGAATATTCAGTACTGTTTAGGATGGACTGGTTGGACCTCCTTGTAGCTCAAGGGACTCGCAAGAGTCTTCTCCAACACCACAGTTCAAAAGCATCAATTCTTCGGCACTCAGCTTTCTTTATAGTCCAACTCTCACATCCATATGTGACTACTGGAAAAACCATAGCTTTTGACTACCTGGACCTTTGTTGGCAAAGTAATGTCTTTGCTTTTTAATATGCTGTCTAGGTTGGTCATAACTTTTCTTCCAAGGAGCAAGCGTCTTTTAATTTCATGGCTATAGTCACCATCTGCCATGATTTTAGAGCCCAAAAAGATAAAGTCTGTCACTGTTTCCATTGTTTCCCCATCTATTTGCCATGAAGTGATGGGACCAGATGCCATGATCTTAGTTTTCTGAATGTTGAGCTTTAAGCCAACGTTTTCACTCTCCTCTTTCACTTTCATCAAGAGGCTCTTTTGATGAGGTTGGCTCAGGCAGTCTTAAAAAGTAAGCCAGCTCCATAACATATAAGTGCAAGGTAAAGAGTAAGTGCTGATACAGAAGCAGCAGCAAGTTATCCAGAAGATCTACCAGAGATAATTGATGAAGCTGGTACACTGAACAACAGATTTTTCAATGTAGACAAAACAGCCTTCTCAGGGAAGAAGACGCTATCTGAGACTTTCATAACTAGAGAGGAGAAGTCAATGCCTGGCTTCAAAGATTCTCTTGTAAGGAGTTAACACAGCTGGTGACTTGAAGTTGAAGCCAATGTTCATCTACCATTCTGAAAATCCTAGGGCCCTTGAGAATTATGCTAAATCTATTCTGCCTATGCTCTGTAAATGGAACCATAAAACCTGGAATAATAGCACATTTGTTTACAAATATTGAATATCTTAAGCCCACTGTTGAGACCTACTGCTCGGAAAAAAAGGATTCACTTCTAAATATTACTGCTTATTGACACTGCACCTGGTCACCCAAGGGTGCTGATGGAGATGGACAAGGAGACTGATGTATTGTTTTCATGCCAAGGAGTAATTTCGACTTTCAAGTCTTATGATTTAAAAAATATAGCCGTAACAGCCATAGACAAGTGATTCCTCTGATGGATCTGAGCAAGGGAAATTGAAAACCTCTGGAAAGAATTCACATTCTAGAGCCATTAAGAATATTTGTGGTTCGTGGGAAGAGGTTAAAATATCAACATTAACAATTTAGAGGAAATTGATTCCAACCCTCATGGATAAGTTTGAAGGGTTCAAGACTTCAGTGGAGGAAGTTAGCTGCAGATGTGGTGGAAAGAGCAAGAGAGCTAGAATTAGAAGTGGAGCCTGAAGATGTAACTGAATTGCTGCAACCTCAATATAAAACTTTAATGCACAAGGAGGTGCTTTTTCTGAATGAGGAAAAAACGTGGTTTCTTGAGATGGGAACCTGCTCTTGATGAAGATGCTATGAAGATTGCTGACCTGACAATAAATGATTTAGGATGTTACATAAATTTAATTGAGAAAGCAGTGGAAGAGTTTGAGAGAATTGACTCCAGTTCTGAAAGAAGTTCCACTGTGGGAAGGGTGCTATCAAACAGGATTGTATGCTACAGAGAAATCGTTCATGAAAGGAAGAGCCAGCAGACTTCATCATTGTCTTATTCTTAAAAAAAACAGTGCATTTTGAGACACTTCTGTCTATGGAATGTATATCTTCTGTCTATGGAATGTATATCTCTCTAAATAAACCTGCTCTCGTTTTACTATGGCTAACTCTTGAATTCTCTTCTATGCAAAGCCAAAGACCCTCACGTGAGGCTGGTCCCAGGAACTTGCCTGAGACCTGGAATGTGACCATTCTCTGTCTCCCGTTCTCCTGCAACAGTTACACATCCCAAAGTGCGATTTTTGCTGCTCCTGGATTAATCCATTTTGCTGGTAAAAATAACTTGGCTGTTTTATTGTTAACAAATGTAATCCAAAGGGCATTGGAGATTGACTTGTTCACTGCTATGTGCTCAGCGCTTAGAACAGTGACTGGTGCTGGATGTTGTTAAATTGCATGTGCTGGAGTCCCCCAGATCCTGCAGGAGTAGCAGGTAAGAGACCTGGGAGGGTGGCAAGAAACCGGTAGCCTCCGCAGCCTCTTTAACCAGGGAGGGAAAACCAAAGTCACAGGGAAGAATGTGCTGTGTGTTAAGTCGCTTCAGTCGTGCCCAACTCTTTGTGATTCTATGGACCATAGCCCACCAGGCCTCTCTGTCCACAGAATTCTCCAGGCTAGAATACTGGAGCGGGTTGCCATTTCCTCCTCCAGTGGATCTTCCTGACTCAGGGATCGAACCCACCTATCTTATGTCTCCTGCATTGGCAGGCAGGTTGTTCATCACTAGTACCACCTGGAAAGCCCCTCCTAACTCCCCTCTCTGTAGTTTTCTCTGCTGAGGGTCAGAGACTTGCTTAAGAAGGGAGGCAGATCCTGTACCTACTCCAGCCAGTGCTCAAAAGCATCCAGCCTCTCTCTCTCTCTCTTTTTTCTCTCGTTGCAGAGCACGGGCTCTAGAATGCAAGGGCTCAGTAGTTGCAGTGGGTACATTTCTCTCTAGTTATCCTGAGGCATGAGGAATCTTAGTTCCCCAACCAGGGATCGAACCCACATCCCCTGCATTGGAAGGTGGCTTCTTAACCACTGGACCACAAAGGAAGTCCCCCCCAGCTTCTCTCTTTTGTGTAACCTAAACCCTTCATCCTGAACCTCCAGCTCAGTTCTGAAACCTGGTAGGGGAGCAGGATTGACCTGGGAGCTTTTTTTTTTTTTCCTTTTAAAATGAAGTGTAGTAAATGTACAGAGAAGTGCACATGTGTGTATAGTTTGATGAATTTTCACAAAGTGAACAAACCAGATAGTCCTCAAGTCGGGAAACAGAATATCGTCCACCAGCCTTTCTGATGTTCCCCAAGTGCCACCTCCCTGTCACTACCCCCGCCTCTTTCCCTTGGGAATTGGGGGGATCCTTCCCCCAGAGCCACTGCTTTATGAAAGTGACCAGAGGCCCGGTGTCAAAGCTGCACAGGTGGTTTACGTGCGTAGAGAGGTTTGGCAACAACTCCTGGAAGTCACATAATCTCTGTTGCAAGTGGAACCAGAAGCTGCTCTACTCCCAGTCTTGGGCTCAGCACCAGTAGCTGTCTGGCTAGGTTTCCCCGCGAAGCAGTGGGCATTTCCTGTATCTGGGGCCTCCAGAACATGGGAGGGGCAACTCCTGGGCTCAGGAAGGCCGGTGGGTTAGTTCCAGCCTGGGCATGTGGCCCTCCTTCCCTGGCAGGAGGTGCGTGAAGAGGTATTTTTGGAAGGTGCAGGGGTTCTGTAGCCGTTTGGAAAATGCCTGCTCATAGGCTGGGCTGGATTCTCATTTTAAAATGATGATGTGGCTGAAGGGCCTGACCTGGCCAGTTTTCCTGGATCTACGGGTGGGGAAAGCGAAGAGACATGCTCATTTTTTTCCCCTTTTTCTTTAAATTGTGTCACCATTTTCTTTTTGTCTCGAATCCCTCTAACCGACAAGCTTCAAGAGCATTGTGTGGAGTCTCCTGCAGTTCATTGGCTCTTTGAAGCTGTTTGCAGGTAAGTGTTTCATCTTGTCTCAAATCAGCCAGGGCTCTGGGGTCACTTTAAGTTGAGTGAGAGTTTAAACCTCAATTCTCCACCAGGGATCTCTGGCTCTGGAGCCCTCACCTGGTGTCCCCCTGCCCTTCCAGGCAGGACCCTGAGTGCCCTCCTACTCTCTCTCCTGTGTCTCTCTCTGCTTTGCCCTACTGCCTTCATCCTCACTGAGAGCTGCAGCTTTTTAAAAAAAACATTGTAATTGATTTACAGTGCTGAGCTAATTTCAACTGTATAGCAAAGTGATTCGGTTATATATATGTATGCACATTTTTTTCATATTTTTTCTATTATGGTTTATCACAGGATATTGAATATAGTTCCCTGTACTATACAGTAGGAACTTGTTGTTTACCCAATGTGTATATAATAGCTTACATCCGCTAACCCTAACCTCCCACTCCACCAGTCTGCTCTCTATGCCTGTGAGTATGTTTCTGTGATACCATATCGTAAGTGATACCGTATTATATTTGTCTTTCTCTTTCTGACTGACCTAGATCATCTCCAGGTCCATCCACGTTGTGGAAAAGGCATTATGTCATTCTTTTTTATGGTTGTGTAGTATTCCATTCGAAATATATACTACATCTTCTTTATCCTTTCATCTGTTGATGGATATTTAAATTGTTTTTTTGTCTTGGCTATTGTGAATAGTGCTACTATGAGCACTATTATAGAGATGCATGTATCTTTTTGAACTATAGTTTTGCCTGGATATATGCCCAGGAGTGGGATTACTGGACCATATGGCAACTCTAGTTTTAGTTTTCTGAGGATCATCCATACTGTTTTACATACTGGTTGTTCCAACTTACCTTCCCACCAACAGGGTAGGAGGGTTCCCTTTTCTGTACACCCTCTCCATCATTTATTTGTAGACTCTTTTTTTAATTGGAGCATAATTGTTTTATAATGTTGTGTTAGTTTCTTTTGTACAATGAAGTGAATCAGCTATATGTATACACATAATCCTCCCTTTTGGACTTCCCTCCCCAACCCCCCATCCCACCCATCTAGGTCATCAAAGAGCAACAAGCTGAGTTCTCTGTACTGTATCACAAGTTCTCCATTTGACCAGTATGAGGTGGTACCTTACTGTAGTTTTGATTTGCATTTCTCTAATAATTAGCAATGTTGAACATCTTTAATGTGCTTATTGGCCATCCATATGCCATCTTTTGGGATACCCTCATAGCTCAGTTGGTAAAGAAACTGCCTGCAATGCAGGAGACCCCGGTTTGATTCCTGGGTCAGGAAGATTCCTTGGAGAAGGGATAGGCTACCCACTCCAGTATTCTGGCCTGGAGCATTCCATGAACTGTATAGTCCATGGGGTCGCAAAGAGTCAAATACGACTGAGTGACTTTCACTTTCACTTTCATATGCCATTTAGAGAAATTTAGCAGCTGCAGGTGTGTTTGTTTGTTTTTTTTTTAAATAATTTTATTTATTTATTTATTGGCTGTGCTGGGTCTTGCTGCTGCTCAGGTTTTTTCTCTAGCTGCTGTGAGCAGGGGCTACTCTCCAGTTGTGGTGGGCGGGATGCTCGTTGCAGTGGCTTCCCTTGTTGCAGTGCACAGGCTCCAGGGCATGTGGGCTTCAGTAGTTGCAGTTCCTGAGTTCTAGAGCACAGGCTCAATAGTTGGCACACGAACTTAGTTCTTCTGCTTATGTGGGATCTCCCGGATGAGGGTTCAAACCCATGTCTCCTGCATTGGCAGGCAGATTCTTTACCACTGAGCCACCTAGGAAGCCCCAGTTGCAGTTTTTGCTAATCATCTATCCATTCACTCACTCATCCATTCATTTGACCAGTACCAAGCCCTGTCCTGGAAACAGGATGGAGGATCAGGCAAACAAACGACTTTATATCATCACCATTTTTGCCTTTACTCTTGAGAACTCTTTGCCCTCACTTCTCCATTTCCTCCCAAGGCCATGTCCATGCTCTCTGAAGAACCTCTGCTCCTTCACTTGCATAGCAAAGGTAGCCTGTCCTCCCCATTATCTGTGTCCAAACCCCTTGCTCAGTTTGGTTCAGTCGCTCAGTCATGTCTGACTCTTTGCGACCCCATGAACTGCAGCACACCAGGCCTCCCTGTCCATCAACAACTCCTGGAGCTTCCTAAAACTCATGGCCATTGAGTTGGTGATGCCATCCAACCATCTCATCCTCTGTCAGCCCCTTCTCCTCTTGCCTTCAATCTTTCCCAGCATCAGGGTCTTTTCCAAGGAGTCAGTTCTTCGAATTAAGTGGCCAAAGTATTGGAGCTTCAGCTTCAGCATCAGTCCTTCCAATTAATATTCCTTTAGGATGGACTGGTTGGATTTTCTTGCAGTCCAAGGGACCCTCAAGAGTCTTCTCCAACCCCACAGTTCAACAGCATCAAATCTTTGACTCTCAGTTTTCCTTATATTCCAACTCTCACATCCATACATGGCTATTGGAAAAACCATAGCTTTGACTAGATGAACCTTTGTCGGCAAAGTAATGTCTCTGCTTTTTAATACGCTGTTTATGTTGGTCATAGTTTTTCTTCCAAGGAGCATGCGTCTTTTAATGTCATGACTGCAGTCACCATCTGCAGTGATTTTGGAGCCCCCCAAAATAAAGTCTGTCACTGTTTCCACTGTTTCCCCATCTATTTGCCATGAAGTGATGGGACCAGATGCCATGATCCCGAATTTTTTCTGAATGTTGAATGTTAAGCCAACTTTTTCACTCTGCTCTTTCACTTTCATCAAGAGGCTCTTTAGTTCCTCTTTGCTTTCTGCCATAAGGGTGGTGTCATCTGCATAGCTGAGGTTATTGACATTTCTCCCAGCAACCTTGATTCCAGCTTGTGCTTCATCCAGCCCAGCATTTTGCATTATGTACTCTGCACCTGTTCTGTTCCGTTCAGTCCCTCAGTCATATCTGGCTCTTTGAGACCCCATGGACTGCAGCATGCCAGGATGCCCTGTCCATCACCAACTCCTGGAGTTTACCCAAACTCAACTCCATTGAGTCGGTGATGTCATCCAAACATCTCATCCTCTGTCGTGCCCTTCTCCTCCTGCCTTCAATCTTTCCCCGCATCAGGGTCTTTTCCAGTGAGTCAGCTCTTCTCATCAGGTGGCCAAAGTATTGGAATTTCAGCTTCAACATCAATCCTTCCAATGAACACTCAGGACTGATCTCCTTTAGGATGGACTGGTTGGATCTCCTTGCAGTTCAAGGGACTCTCAAGAGTCTTCTCCAACACCACAGTTCAAAAGCATCAATTCTTCAGCACTCAGCTTTCTCTATAGTCCAACTCTCATATCCATACATGACTACTGGAAAAACCATAGGCTTGACTAGAACTAGATGGACCTTTGTTGGCAAAGTGATGTCTCTGCTTTTTAATACGCTGTCTAGGTTGGTCATAACTTTTCCTCCAAGAAGCATGCGTCTTTTAATGTCATGGCTGCAGTCACCATCTGCAGTGATTTATGGAGCCCCTAAAAATAAAGTCTTTTACTGTTTCCAGTGTTTCTCCATCTATTTACCATGAGGTGATGGGACCGGATGCCATGATCTTAGTTTTCTGAATGTTGAGCTTTAAGCCAACTTTTTCACTCTCCTCTTTCACTTTCAACAAGAGGCTTTCTAGTTCTTCACTTTCTGCCATAAGGGTGGTGTCATCTGCATATCTGAAGTTATTGATATTTCTCTCAGCAATCTTGATTCCAGCTTGTGCTTCATCCAGCCCAGCGTTTCTCATGATGTACTCTGCATATAAGCAAATAAGCAGGGTGACAATATACAGCCTTGACATACTCCTTTTCCTATTTGGAACCAGTCTGTTGTTCCATGTCCAGTTCTAACTGCTGCTTCCTGACCTGCATATAGGTTTCTCAAGAGGCAGGTTAGGTGGTCTGGTATTCCCAACTCTTTAAGAATTTTCCAGTTTGTTGTGATCCACCCAGTCAAAGTCTTTGGCATAGTCAATAATGTAGAAGTAGATGTTTTTCTGGAACTCTCTTGTTTTTTTGATGATCTAATGGATGTTGGCAATTTGATTTCTGCTTCCTCTGCCTTTTCTAAATCCAGATGCCTTCTCTAAACCCCTTGCTGCTGACCCTCATTTCCAGCTCCCTTGGTCTGAGACAGAGAATAAAAAGTAATACTTTTGGCATGAGTTTCTTCCCCAACTTTCCCTTTCTGAGACCCTCTCCATCCCCCATCCTCTCTCCATGCCAGATACTGGAATGGAAGTGCCATTTGTGGGGAGCTGCTGTACTTTTGTCCTTCCAGAAACCAAAGCAGGGAGCTCCCCGGTTGCCCAATGGTTATGACTCAGAACTCTTACTGCTCAGGCCCCAGGTTTGATCCCTAATTGGGGAACTAAGATCCCATAAGATGCACGGCTCAGTCAAAATAAAAGAAACCAAAGCAAAATCAAAGAGTGGTGGCAGAGATGAGAGGAAGGGATGGAGAGAGTCTCAGAAATGGAAAGTGGGGAAGAAAATAAAAGCTCTGGAGGGCTGGACTGCTTGCTGGGAGATGACTCTCTGAGGCAGAAGCAGGGTAAAGGTTGACCTAGAGGATGGCTGTGGCTTCCGTGTGCTCACTGGGGTGTCAGTGAACACTCAGCCGCTTTCTCTCTTTTCTTGGACCTGCCAGACTGTTTGGAAGAAGCAGTCTCTGAGTCCTTTGAACTGCCTGTTGGTCAGAGGGAGAAGCTGTCTAGGCTTTCAGGTAAGGTCTCTGAATCTGAGCTGATCACCTGGAAGAGGTATATAGCTGGGGAGGGAAAATAGATCCAGGGCATTCAGAGTCACTAAATGACACAGAGCAATGCAAGTGCCATGTGAACTGGATGTTCATAAAGGCTTGATCAGTGAGCTTTCCAGAAAAGAGTTCTTTAAAAAAATTACATATTTATTCATTTCAAATAGGTAATCCAAGCACAGGACACAACATTTCAAAAAGTGCCGAAAGGTATGTGTGGTGAAAAATAAATGTCTTTCCCTCTCTGGTGCCCAAGTTCTTCAGTTTCCTTCGCAGAAACAACTACTGTTGTCAGTTTTTGTTATTGTCGTTCAGTCGCTAAGTTGTGTCTGACTCTTTGCAATCCTGGCAAGGATTGCAGCACGCCAGGCTCCCCTTCACTGTCTCCCAGAGTTTGCTCAAATTCATATCCATTGAGTTGGTGATGCTATCCAGCTCATCCTCTGTCACCCCCTCAATCTTTCCCAGCATTAGGGGCCTTTCCAGTGAGTTGGTTCTTTACATCAGGTGGCCAAACAAAGTTTTGGAGCTTCAGCCTCAGCATCAGTCCTTCCAATGAATGTTCAGGGTTGATTTCATTCAGGATTGACTGATTTGATCTCTGAAAATCACAAGTGTGCGTGTGTTTGTATTTCTGTGTGTACTTGAAACAATACAAATGGGCATATTACATATACTGTTTTTAATTGTGTTCTTTTAAGAGTACATTTTGGAATCTTTTTTCTTAACATATACTGTATGGGTTGGGATAGCTTTGAAAAGCAGAAAAACCTTGTTCCCATACAACCCTGGGATGGTTGTTACTTCAGATCAAACAGCTCCTTATTTGCAGCTTTTTTTTTTTTTTTTTTACAGATAGTGTGGTCCCTGGGTGACCTGAAGCTGTCTTGCTCAGGGAAACATCCTGGCATGGAACAGGCAAAGAGCTAACATCCCTGCCAGGTTTCACTGGGATTCATGTCCCCCATTCTTATGGAATTCCCTACATCTGGAATTTGTTCTTAGAGTTTGTATGAGAGATACCAGCACCAAGCCCCTACCTGGCTACTCGATTTCCACCCCCCACCCCCCAGGTCTTATAGGTGGGTGAAGTGTTTTCTGGGTGTTGTGGAGGTCATTTCAGAGAGCTGCATTTCTGGCTCATGGAGAGAGGCTGGCAGGGGCTGTGTTTAAGGGATTAATGCCCCATGGTGCTGTCTGTGGCTTCAAGATTACTCAGGTCAGGGTGAGCTGTTTCCCTGAAGTGGTCTGGAATGCAGGAAGTGGAATGAGACACAGCTCTTAATGTTAAAGGACTGGTTAATCAAACCACTTTGGGTGCAGGTGTATCTGAATCACCTTGTAGAATGCTGTGTCTTTTCCCTTTCCTTTTGCTCTCTGCCTGCCAACGTTGCTCATTTTCTTTTCTTTTTAATATTTATTTTATTCATTTATTCGGCTGTATCAGGTCCTAGTTGCATGGCACAAGGGATCTTTGATCTTTGTTGCAGCATATGGGGTCTTTAGTTGTGGCATGTGGGATCTAGTTCCCTGACCAGGGATCAATCCTGGGTTCCCTGCATAGGGAACAGAGAGTCTTAGCCACAGGACCACAAAGGAAGTCATGCTCCTTTTCTTTTGATGAGCTTTCTAATCCTAGTGGTCCATTTCTGCTGCCCCAAAGCAGCTTGGGTCAGATTAGATCAGCTTCTTAATTTGATTTAAATGTTCCAAAGAAAAAATATCATGGTGGGTATTTCTTTAAATTTCATCAGATCGAATTGCTTACAAGATTTTGGCCATCAAATAAAGGGAAAACAACCAGATATACTGATCCCTTGTTCTTAGAGTGGCTACCACAGCCTGTTATTCAGATATAATCCACATACCATACAACTCACCTACTTCAAGTAAACAAGTCAGTGGGTTTTTTTTTTTTTTTAAATATTCACAGAATTGCACAACTATCACCACAATTTTAGAACATTTTCATCAATCACTCCCTCCCATCAAAAAGCCCCATAGCCATTAGCAATCACTCCCCCCTCAGTCCAAGGTATCCACTAATATACTTGTTTTTTCTATGGATTTGCCTGTCTGGACATTTCATACAAAGGGGCTCATATAATAAGTGGTCTTTCAAGACTGGCTTCTTTCATTTAGCAGGACATTTTCAAGATTCAGCCCTGTTGTAGCATTTATCAGTACTTCACTCCTGTTTATGGTCAAGTAATATTCCAATGTGTGGTTATGTCATATTTTACTTATTCATTAATTAGCTGATGGACATCTGGGTTTTTTTCCACTTTATTGGCTATAATGAGTAACGGTACTATGAACATTCCTGTAGGCATTTTTGTGTGGACCTCACTTGAACTTGGGCTTCCCCAGTGGCTCAGCCGTAAAGAATCTGCCTGCAATGGAAGAGATGCGGTTCTATCCCTGGGTTGGGAAGGTCCCCTGGAGGCGAAAATGGCAACCCACTCCAATATTCTTGCCTGGGAAATCCTATGGACAGAGGAGCCTAGTGAGCTACAATCCATGCGGGTCACAGTTAGACATAACTGAGCACATAAGTACACTTGATCTTTACAGCAACTCTCATGAGGTCTACAGACCTCGTTCTATAGAAAACAAAACTCATTCCAAGATTGTAGACAGGAATTTTTAATGCAGCTGTTAGATTTCTGAGCCCATGCTTTTTCCAGTCTGTGTTCACAGAGTTGAAATAACTGCGACAGGACGTGGTGTGGATATGTGGACCTGTGAACAGGAACGGTTATTTTTCAGTTGTGAAATTTCAGCCCTCTCCCCAATGTCCCCCTTCTCTTTGCCTTATTCTCCTCTCCTAGTTTTCACTTTCTTTCAAGTATCGGGGTTTCTGCCTCTCTGGTGGGTACAGAATCCACTCTCACTCATTTACACTTCGGTGTGGAATATAATTTTGTGCGAATGTGATATTTGCATGTTCGAGTCACCCCGATGAGGTGAAATCTCCTCTGCTAGTAGCAAGCACTGAGGTGCTATTTGAAGCAGGGACAGGCAGAGGGAGGATTTCTTGGAAAAGCTCCTTCTCTTATTGGGTCCCAGGTTTCCAGGATGAAGGCCACACCGTGGGGTTGGGGCAGCATGGACCGCCACCTGCCCGCGGCTCCCCCCTACCCCCAGCTAGGTCGCGCGCACCGTTGCTCGGCAACCACCCGCTCACGCCGGTGGAGGCACCAGAACCCTGCGGGGAGCGCGCGCACACGCGGGACGCAGGGCCGCTCGCGCGACCCCGACGTCAGACCCACCCCTCTCCCCGGTGCCTGGCGGGCCCGGCGGGAGGCCGAGCCCCGCCCCCTCGGAGGGCAGCCTGTGGAACCCACGAATCAGAGAGACCGACACATCGCCCGGCCGGGCGCCGGACAACCAATCGCCGTACGCGTGTGATCCCGCGCCCGCCCGGGAGGCCGGCTGCGGGCGCTGAGGCGGCGACGGCGGGAGTCGCTGCTGAGGCGGCCGCGGGCGCGGATCGTGTCAGCGCAGCTCCTCGGTGCCGGGCCGGGCTGGCAGCTGCTGGCGCCTGGCGGAGAGGGCGGGCTCCCGGGGTGGGCGGAATGGCCCCCACCTAGGGCGGTGGGAGTAGCGGCTGAGCCCAGGATGCTGAGGAGGCGGCGCGGCGGCTCCTCACTCATTCCAGGTAAGGGGGACGCCGCGCTCGTTGCGGCGCGCCGCCCCGGCCCCGCTGTCTCCCTGCCGCCGCTCACCTGGCCACGTCTGTCCTGGCATCCCTCGGCCCCAGTCACCGCCGGCCCGCGTATCTCCCCCGGCGCCAGTCCAGCCCCGCCCCTTCAGCGCGGAGCCCCGCGTCCCTGCCCGGCCGGGCCCGGCTCCGGAGCCCGCACCCCTGGCCCCAGCGCCCGCGTTTCCCGGTCTCGGGCTTCCCCGTGGCCCGACTCGCCCTCGCCGTGGTCGGCCTCCCGCTCCCTCCCGCCCGCTTCCCGCCTTCCTGTCCCTCAGGCAGGGCCGGCACTGTTTCCCAGACTCCGCAGTCCTTCGGGGCGCCTTCCGGGGATAAGACGCCAGGGCCCCCCCGGATCGGACTTTTGCCTTCACCTCTACCCGGACTTCTCTTCCCCAGGCTCACCCCGTCCTTGCCCCCTATACCGGGTCCTCTAGGCGTTTCACTCGCGCCCTCCTGCCCCCCACCCCACGCCACGCCATGTGTCCCTGGGTTTTGCCCTTTTGCCCCCAGATGCTTTCCTTTCCCAACTCGCCCCTTCTCTCTCCATTTTCATCACCCAACCGTCGCTAACACGTCTTTTCCTCTACGCTTAAACCTCAGACACTGCTCCTCTTCTGAGTGCCCGATCTATAGTTTTAGCGTAAGTCGTCTTTAAAAGAGCTACATCCATAACATATAAAGTGTGTTGCCTGAGTTTGGCACACAGTAGGTCTGGTACGTGGTAGGTGCTCACGCGTGTTAACCCTCTTCCTCCTTTGAGGCCTTTGTGCCCTCCAGATAGTGGTAGCAAGACGTCCAGTATCCAGTACCTCAAGAGTAGTATGGGAGGTGGCAGGATGAATTAGGCACCTCCAAGTGTGATGAAGAGATTGCATTGTCAGTTATTTACTTACAGCAGTCATTTCGAAGAAGTGAATTTTGCTATCTTTGTGTCATGTATTGTTTTATAATAATTGGCTTTGTAAAGAGTTCTTAATAAGGTTTGCAAATTAGTCCCACCACCTCATCTCCAGTGTTTGCTGAATTTTTATTTTTAGGAAAGGAAGAGCCCCCACCTCCTAGTTGAAATTGTACTGTGTCTAAGAAGGGTTTCGAGTGTTTATCTCCCAGCTGGATAGTCCAGTCCTGCAGTGAATTTTCATCCTTTAAGAGCCTAGAGGAATCAGGTTTAGATTTCTTGGAATCAACCTTGGAAGGGATCAGAAATGCTTAGGAGTAGAAGTTCTGACAAGTTCTCTCAGAGTGAAAGAGGAATTAGCCATCCCCGTCCCCCTTTCTGGCTATCAGAGGAAATAACTTGAGTCGATTTTTGAAAAGAATAAAGTAAGTTTAACTTTTGAAAATTATAAAAGCCATTTACTGGCCTCAAGTCATTCTTGCTCATTTGTTCTGATGGTTTCCAAGCCTGGATGAATCCAACAGTTGGCTTTTTCTGCTCCTGGAGGCTTGAGGAAAGCCTGTGACTGAGCTGCTGGTGCTGTTCTAAACTTTATATTCCAACTTTGCTCGCGCTGCCTGGAGATCCTTTGATTCGCTCCCTATGTACCTGTTGTGTACCTAGACCTCATTGCTACTTCTAGATCTTTACCATTCTCCTCTTCTTGACTTATCTTACTCTTGACTTCTTTACATTGCTTATTTTGCCTCCTACTTCACAGAATTGGTGGGCATTAGCCCTGAACCCTTAAGGGTCTGTCATTTTTCTGTGTGCTTGTACCTATCTGATTTCTGATCACCTTTTCTTTTATCAGAGGAAGAAGGTATTACTTTCTGAGGCTAACATCTTTCATATTCTATATTTTCTTTTTTTCTCAGCTTGCACACGTGCTCAGGTTTTCACCATCCAAAACAAACCAAAATGAAGCCTTGCCTTGATGTACTTTACCTCAGATTAATGTGGTATTCCTTAGGACTTTGTTTTCTGTTCTTTTCCCTGTCCTCTAGTTTGTGTTATTACACTTCTGTTCATGGCTTCAAGTAGCACCTGTATATTTTTGGTCTACAACTGTATGTATTCAGTTCTCATTTTTCTTGAACTTCAGGTATTTCATATGTTCGTCTGTCGGATAACTATACTTGGATACTTGTACTTCAAACTTGGGTATTTTTTCCTTTCTCTTCTTACTCATAGCTGCCTCAAGGACATCCACAAACCTCCTATTTTAAGTTCTGTACCCTAGAAACTTTAGAATCCTCTTCTTCTCTCCTATCATTGTGTCTGCCATAGATCCTATTGTTGCTACCTGAAGTCCTTTTCTTTTCTCTCCTCATTACCAGAAGATTGCTTGTGGCCTGGGTTATTTTTTTCCTGAACAGATTTCAACCCAGGCTCTACTTTAAAACCACCTGGGAGCTTTTAAAGATTGAGGATGAGGGAATCAGGGCCTCCATAGAGATTCTGAGTTTTGGTCTGCTGTGGGGCCAGAACTTTTCATTTAAAAAATCTTTCTCATGCAGCAGTAATAGGCATCAAAGGCTGAGAACTGGCTTGAGAGCTCTAAGAGGGACTGAGAATGATGAGGAGGTAAACATAGCATTAACTCATCCTTTAAAAATCAACATAAATGTCACTTTTGTTGGCATGGTTACTTTCCTGACTTTGTACATTTACCTGTTAAGTACTTATCACATTAAAATATTTTTTTTAATTGGAGGATAATTTCTTTACAATGTTGAGTTTCTGCCATACAACAATTCGAGCCAGGCATAATTTTATATTTGTGTGTATATATATGTATATATAGATCCCTTTCCTCTTGAGCTTTCCACCTCTCATCCTACTCCCCAGATTTTATTTAAATCATTTCTCATGGGCCCATTTTTCTCATAACTTGGATTTCCTTGAGGTCTGTGATTATGCCCAAAGGTAAATTATTGTTTTTTACACTATTCACTGTCCTTCTGATACCAAGTATGTCGGTTTTTCGCTCACATTAAATAGTTCTCCAATTCTCCAGACAGCAACTGAGTATCATACACTTTAACTTAATTATTACTATTAATACCTGGATTTAGTGCAGACCCCATAGATTAAGGACTCAGTCCCACAAGACACCTCTCAACTTCAGACAAATCCCAAGTACTAGGTTGTGACCTGTACTTGAAACCAATTGGCTATAAATTGCACACAACTCCTTCCTCAGCTGTGTAATTTGTTGTAAAGGCTCACAGAATTCAGGAAAGCTCATTACTTACCTTTACCTGTTGACTCAACAATAAAAACAGTGACAGATTTTATTTTCTTTGGCTCCAAAGTCACTGTGGACTGCAAACATGAACTTAAAAGATGCTTGCTCCTTGGAAGAAAAGCTATGACAAATCTAGTCAGCGTATTAAAAAGCAGAGACATGACTTTGCCAACAAAGGTTTGTCTAGTCAAAGCTGTGGTTTTCCCAGTAGTCAGGACAGATGTGAGAGTTGGACCATAAAGAAGGCTGAGTGCTGAAGAATTGATGCTTTTGAACTGTGGTGTTGGAGAAGACTCTTGAGAGTCCCTTGGGCTGCAAAGAGATCCAACCAGTCTATCCTAAAGGAAATTAACTGTAAATATTCATTGGAAGAACTGATGCTGAAACTCCAATACTTTGGTCACCTGATACAAAGAACCGACTCATTGGAAAAGACGCTGATGCTGGGAAAGATAGAAGGCAGGAGGAGAAGGGGGTGACAGAGGATGAGATGGTTGGATGGCATCACCGACTTGATGGACTTGACTTTGAGCAAGCTCCGGGAGATAGTGAAGGACAGGGAAACCTGGCATGCTGCAGTCATGGGGTCACAAAGAGTTGGATGTGGCTGGGCGACTGAACAACAAAATCCTGAGAGCCATTCTATATGCTATTAAGAGGTTCTAGGAAAACTGAGACTCCGTTGTTTCCTGGGTTAAATTTAACAACACACTTTTATACTGACTTTTGATAAGTGACTTTTGATTGTATCCTGGACCTTTGTTATATTTTGTTAGGAGACTCTGGATCCTATTTAAATCTTTTATAGGTGAGGGAGATTAAGAGTTACTTGGGGATGTAATGTACAGCATAGGCTGCTGCTGCTGCTAAGTTGCATCAGTCGTGTCTGACTCTGCGACCCCATAGACGGCAGCCTACCAGGCTTCTCTGTCCGTGGGATTTTCCAGGCGAGAACACTGGAGTGGGTTGCCATTGCCTTCTCTGTACAGCATAGGGAATATAGTTAAATATTGTAATAACTTTGTATGGTGACAGGTGGTAACTAGACTTATGGTAGTGACCATTTTGTAATTTTAAATATTAAATCACTATGTTGTACACCTAAAATTAATATAGTAATATAAGTCAGTTACCCTTCAATAAAAAGAAAAGTCTTTTGTTTTAGTAGCAGTTGCCCTAAAAAGTTTCATACACAGGGCCCAGCCTACTTTCTTTTATTTTTGGTAGCAGCTTTATTGAGCTATCATTCACATTTCATACATTTGTCCATTTAAGGTACAGTTTTTTTTTTAGTATGTTCAGTATATTTTAGTTATTGTTTAGTTGCTATAGTTGTGCAAGATTCTTTTGCAGTCCCATGGACTATAGCCCGCCAGGTTCTTCTGTCCATGGGATTTCCCAGGCAAGAATACCGGAGTGGGTTGCTGTTTCCTTCTCCAGGGGATCTTCTTGACCCAGGGATCAAACCTGCATCTCCTGCATTGGCAGGCAGATTCTTTAGCACTGAGGCACCAGCGAAGTCCTGTTCAACCCTTATTACAGTCAATTTTAGAACATTTTCAGGAAACTCTGCACTCCTTACCTGTCCCTTCCAACTCCCAAATGTCATCCTCTCAGTTTAGTTCAGTTGCTCAGTTGTGTCTGACTCTTTGCGACCCCAATGGACTGCAGCACTCTAGGTTTCCCTGTCTATCACCAATGCCTGGAACTTGCTCAGACTCATGTCCATCAAGTCGGTGATGCCATCCAACCATCTCATCTTCTGTTGTTCCCTTCTCTTCTTGCTTTCAGTCTTTCCCAGCATCAGGGTCTTTTCCAATGAGTCGGTTCTTCGTATCAGGTGGCCAAAGTATTGGAGTTTCAGCATCAGTCCTTCCAATGAATATTCAGGACTGATCTCCTTTACGACGAACTGGTTGGATCTCCTTGCAGTCCAAGGGACATTCAAGAGTCTTCTCCAACACCACAATTCAAAAGCATCAATTCTTTGGTGCTCAGATTTCTTTATGGTCCAACTCTCACATCCATATGTGACTACTGGAGAAACCATAGCTTTGACTAGATGGACCTTTGTCAGCAAAGTAATGTCTCTGCTTTTTAATATGCTGTCTAGATTGGTCATAGCTTTTCTTCTAAGGAGCAAGCATGTTTTAATTTCATGGCTGCAGTCACCATCTGCAGTGATTTTCAAGCCCAAGAAAATAAAGTCTGTCACTGTTTCCCTTGTTTCCCCATCTATTTCCCATGAAGTGATAGGACTGGATACCATGATCTTAGTTTTTTGAATGTTGAATTTTAAGCCAGCTTTTTCACTCTCCTGTTTCATTTTCATCAAGAGGCTCTTTAGTTCTTCTTCGCTTTCTGCCATAAGGATGGTGTCATCTGCATATCTGAGGTTATTGATATTTCTCCTGGCTATCTTAATTCCAGCTTGTGCTTCATCTGGATGGGCATTTCACATGATTTAATAAGCAGGGTGACAATATACAGCCTTGACTTACTCCTTCCCCAATTTGGAACCAGTCTGTTGTTCCATGTCTGGTTCTAGCTGTTGCTACTTGACCTGCATACAGATTTCTCAGGAGGCAGGTCAGGTAGTCTGGTATTCCCATCTCTTTCAGAATTTTCCACAATTTGTTGTGATCCACACAGTCAAAGGCCTTGGCATAGTCAATAAAGCAGAAGTAGATGTTTTTCTGAAACTCTCTTGCTTTTTTTGTGATCCAGCAGATGTTGGCAATTTGATCTCTGGTTCCTCTGCCTTTTCTAAATCCAGCTTGTACATCTGAAAGTTCTCAGTTCACACACTGTTGAAGCCTCGCTTGGAGAATTTTGAGCATTACTTTGCTAGCGTGCGAGATGAGTGTAATTGTGCAGTAGTTTGAACATTGTTTGGCATTGCCTTTCTTTGGGATTGGAATGAAAACTGAACTTTTCCAGTCCTGTGGCCACTGCTGAGTTTTCCAAATTTGCTGGCATATTGAGTGCAGCACTTTCACAGCATCATCTTTTAGGATCTGAAATAGCTCAACTGTAATTCCATCACTTCCGTTAGCTTCATTGGTAGTGATGCTCCCTATGACCCACTTGACTTCACATTCCAGGATGTCTGGCTCTAGGTGAGTGATCACACCATTGTGGTTATCTGGGTCAAGATCTTTTCTGTATAATTGTTCTGTGTATTCTTGCCACCTCTTCTTAATATCTTCTGCTTCTGTTAGGTCCACACTGTTTCTGTGTTTATTGTGCCCATCTTTGCATGAAATGTTCCCTTGGCATCTCTAATTTTCTTGAAGAGATCTCTAGTCTTTTCCACTCTATTTTCCTCTATTTCTTTGCATTGATCACTGAGGAAGGCTTTCTTATCTCTCCTTGCTATTCTGTGGAACTCTGCATTCAGATGGGTATATCTTTCTTTTCTCCTTTGCCTTTAGCTTCTCTTCTTTTCTCAGCTATTTGTAAGGCCTCCTCAGACAACTGTTTTGCCTTTTTGCATTTTTTTTTTCCCTTGGGGATGGTCTTGATTGCCTCCTGTTGTACAGTGTCACAAACTTCCATCTATATTCTTCAGGCATTCTGTCTATCAAATCTAATCCCTGTCCCTTGGCAACTGCTAATGTGTTTTCTCTCTCTACAGATTTGCTTGTCCTGGACATTTCATATGAATGTAATCATATGACATGTAGTCCTTCGTTATTGGTTTCTTTCACTTTGCAAGTTTTCATGGTTTTTCCATGTTGTAGAATGTATCAGTATTTTATTTCTTTTTCTTGCTGAATAATATTGTTTTATGTGTAGGCCACATTTATATATTAATCAGTTGATTGGTGTTTGGGTATTTGTATATTTTGACTGTTATGACTAATGCTGCTGTGAACATCTGTGTACAAATTTTTGGGTGTGCATGTTTCATTTCTCTTGGATATCTACCTGTGGGTGGAATTGCTGGGTCATGTAACTCTAGAACTCTAGGTCTAATATCTTGAGCAACTGCTAGACTGTTTTCCAAAATGGCTACTCTGGTTTACATTTCTGTTAGCAATGTATGCTGTTTCCTATTTTTCTACCTCCTTGCCAAAACTTGTTGTTATCTGACCTTCATATTCTAGCTATCCTAATACATGTGAAGTAATATCTTATTGTGGTTTTGATTGCATTTCCTTGATGGTTAAAGATGTTGAGCAACTTTTCATGTGCTTTTTAGCTATTTATATATCTTTGGAGAAATCTGTTCTTTGTCCATTTTCAGATTGAGTTATTTGTCTTTCCGTTTCTGAGTTGTAAGGTTTCTCTATATATTCTGGTTACTAGACCCTTATCAGATATGATTAACAGATATAAATCTCCCATTCTGTAGATGTCTTCACTTTCTTGATGGCATAAAGATTTTAAATTTTGATTAAGTCCAATTTGTCTTTTTTTTTCTTTTGTTGCTTGTGTTTTGTGTTTCATATTTAAGAAACCAGTACCTGTTCAAAGTCATGAAAATCTCCTATGTTTTCTTCCAGGAGTTTGATAGTTTCAGCTCTTATATTTAGATCTTTAATCCATCTTTGTGAATTTTGTATAAGGTATAATATAGGGGTCCAGCCTTATTTTTTGCTTATTGATATTCAGTTGTCTTAGCACCATATGTTGTAAAAATACTCTTTTACTCTTTGATTTGTCTTGGCACCATTGTCTGATTGGAATTTTGATAGAGATTGCATTGAACAGTTTGGGGAATATTGGCATCTTAATTCTTATTAGTCTTCTAACTCATGAGTGTGTAATGACTTTTCACTCATTTAGATCATCTTTAATTTACTTTGAAAGCATTTTCTATTTTTCAGTGTACAAATTTTGCATTTTTTTGGTTAAATGTATTTTTCTTTTGTTAGTTTCATTTATTTTAAACTAAGGAGCATCTTAGCTCTTTGCTGCATCTACTGCGAGAATTAAGACCATTCTCAGCAATCAGACTGTCGACTTCCCAGAAAATGTCGACATTACCTTGAAGGGACGGACAGTTATTGTGAAGGGCCCCAGAGGCACCCTGTGGAGGGACTTCAATCACATCAATGTAGAACTCGGTCTCCTTGGAAGAAAAAGAAGGGGCTCCGTGTTGACAAATGGTGGGGAAACAGAAAGGAACTGGCCACTGTTCGCACAATCTGTAGTCATGTACAGAACATGATCAAGGGTGTTATACTGGGCTTCCGTTATAAGATGAGGTCGGTGTGTGCCCACTTCCCCATCAACGTTGTTATTCAGGAGAATGGTTCTCTTGTGGAAATGTGAAATTTTTTGGGTGAAAAATACGTACGCAGGGTTCGAATGAGGCTAGGGGTTGCCTGTTCAGTATCTCAAGGCTAGAAAGATGAGTTGATTCTTGAAGGAAATGACATTGAACTTGTGTCAAATTCAGCTGCTTTGATTCAGCAAGCCACCACAGTTAAAAACAAGGATATCAGAACATTTTTGGATGATATCTATGTTTCTGAAAAAGGAACAGTTCAGCAGGCTGATGAATAAGATCTCAGTGATCCTGCTGCAGAAACAAGATAGCAGATGGTTCTATGGACTCAGTTGTGATATTTTAAAGAGACAATAAAAACTCTTAATTTGAAAAAAAAATAAACTAAGGAGCATCTTAGATTAGTCATTACATACATGTATTTTTATCTACTTTCTAGTTTTTCTTTTTTTTAAATTTTTGTTTTGTATTGGAGTATAGTCAATTAACAGTGTTGTGATAGTTTCAGGTGGACAACAAAGGGACTCAACCATTCATGTACATGGATCCATTCTCCCCCAAACCCCATCCCATCCAGGATGCCACATAACATTGAGCAGAGTTCCCTGTGTGTATTTCTTAATGTTTCATTCTTTTGGTGCTATTGTGAGTGGAATTCTTTTGTTAATTTTGTTTTTGGATTGTCAGTGATAATATATAGAAATATAATTGAATTCTTTATATTAGTCAAGTATCTTAAAATCATACCGAACTCATGTAGCAGTTCTAATAGTTTTTTACTGTTTTATTAGAATTTTATATATATGATATATACTCTCTGAAGAGAGGTAGTCTTACTTCTTCCTTCCAATCTGGATTGCTTTCTTTTTCTTGCCTAATTAGCTAAAATTTCCTGTATAATATGCTATTAGAAATGGTGAGAGTGTACATCTTGTCTTGGTCCTGATCTTAGTGGAAATTGTTAAATGTGAAGTTATCTATGGGTTTTCTTAGTTGTCGTTTTTCAAGTTGATGATGTCCTCTTCTATTTCTAGCTTATTCATTGTGTTTATTGTGAAAGAGTGTTGTGGTGGTGGTGTAGTCACTAAGTCACTAAGTCATGTCCGATTCCCTGCCAGGCTCCTCTGTCCATGGGATTCTTCAGGCAAGAATGCTGGAGTGGGTTGCCATTTCCTTCTCCAGGGGCTTTTCCCGACCCAGGAATTGAACCCAGGTCTCCTGCACTGCAGGCAGATTCTTTACCAACTGAGCTATGAGGGAAATCTGAAACAGCGTTGGATTTTGTCAAATGCTTCTTCAGCACCTATTGAGTTTTATCAGGTGGTTTTTGGTCTTTTATTCTGTTAATAATGGGGTGTGACATTAATCGATTTTCATATGTTGAGTCAGCTTTACACACATGGGATATACCACACTTGGTCATGATGTGTGATCCTTTACATGTGTTGCTAGATTGGTTTGCTGCTCTTTTGTTGACGATTTTTGCATTTATATAGTAGATATTTGTTTATAGTTTTCTTGTATTGTCTTCATCTGGTTTTGGAATCAGGGAAAACTGGCTTCACAGAATGAGTTGGAAAGTGTTCCCATCTTTTCTGTATTTTGGAAGAATTTATGGGTTGGTGTTCATTCTTAATGTTTCATAGCATTCACCAGTGAAGCCATCTGGTCCTGGACTTTTCTTTGCGGGAAGTTTTGTTTGCTAATTAAATTTCTTTACTTGTTATAGCTTTATTCAGATTACTTCTTTATGAGTTGATTTTAGTAGTCTGTGTTTTCTAGGAATTTGTCCATTTCATGCAGGTTTTGTAATTTGTTAGATTATAGTTTTTTATAGTATTCCCTATAGCCCTTTATAATCACTTATGTAAGGTTGGTAGTAATTTACTGATTTTAGTTTTGGTTCTTCTTTCTTTTGTTCTTGTTCAGTCTAGCTAAGTGATTGTCAATTCTTCTGATCTTTTCAAAGAATCAATCTTTTATTTTGTTGATTTTCTCTATCCTTTTATTCTCTACTGTATTTATTTCACTAATTATTTCCTTCTGGCTTTGGGTTTAGTTTGTTCTTCTTTTACTAATTTCTTGAAGTGGACAGTTAGGTTCTTGATTTGAAATCTTTTAATTTTTAAAATTTAAAAGTTAAAAATTGAGATATAATTTACGTAACATTGTATAAGTTTAAGATGTATAACATGCTAACTTGAGAGCTTTTTTTATGCCATAAGTTTATTTACAAACATAATGAGGCTGCTGAGTTCAGGTGTTTGATCCTTTTTTTCAGAGATTGCAGCTCTTAAAATGATCCTCTTCATATCCGTCTCATGGATAATTTTTTAAGCAGTTAATGTCTTATTATAAAGAAAAGTGCAGCAAATCCAGACCCAGAGCACAAAGTCATGCTAGTAACTTCCACTTGTTTTCCAGTGAAAATGGTATATTCTCCCTGGACTTTCCTCTTAGTGGCTCCTACAGACCACAAAGATTGTGAGCCTCTGGACGCTGTCCCAACATAGTGCAAAAGGCGCGGAGATCGAAGGCACAAGAAATGGCAGCTGCATACCATGCGCTCCTTTCCTCACGACCTTGTTCCCCTGAGTTGAGTTTTTTTTTTTTAACTACAAGTGTTTACAGCTATAAATTTTCTCATAGTGTGGCTCTTGCTGCTTTTGTTACATACCATACGTTTTGTGTTTTTATCTCAAAGTATTTTCTAACTTCCCTTATGATTTCTTCTTTGGCTCATTGGTTATTTAGGGGAGTAGTGTTTATTTTCACATCTTTGTGTGAATTTCCTAAGGTTTTTTTCTGCTATTGTTTTCCAGTTTCATCCCATTATCTTTGGAGAATATACTTTGTATGATTCCAATCCTTTAAATTTACCAAGACTTCTTTTATGGCCTGTTTTAGAGAATGTTACATGTGCACTTGAAAACAAAATATATTCTGCCATTGTTGTTTGGACTGTTTTATAGATGTTTGCTATATCTAGTTGACTTGAGTGTTGTTCAGGTCTTCTGGTTCCTTGCGAATCCTTTGTCTGGTTATGTTATCCATATTGAAAGTAGAGTATTGAAGTCTCTAACTATTATTATTGAGTTGTCTATTTCTCCTTTTAATTCTGTCAGTTTGTAGTTGTTGCTTCTTGTATTTGGGGTTTCTGTTGTTAGGTGCATATGTGTTTATATATGTACCTGATATGTACAAGTACCTCTTGTAGAAAGCATATATTTTGATTTTTTTAAATTTTTTTTTATTTTTGTTTTGATCCATTCTGCTAATCCTCACCTCTTGAGTGTTTAATCCATTTACATTTAATGTGATTACTGGTATATTAGGATTTTTTGGGTTGACCAGAAAGTTCATTCAGGTTTTCTGGTAACATCTTATGGAAAAATCCAATGAACTTTTTGGCCAACTGAATGTGCTGTACTTGGTTTCCGAGTCATGTCCTACTCTCTGTGACCCCATGGACGATAGCCCGCCAGTCTTCTCTGTCCATGGGGATTTTCCAGTCAAGGATACTGGAGTGTGTTGCCATGCCCTCTTCCAGGGGATCTTCGCAACCCAGGAATTGAACCCAGGTCACCTGCATTGCAGGCAGATTCTTTACTGTCTTGAGCCACCAGGGAAGCCCTGGTCAATCGAATATGTCTTCCATTTTGCTATTTTCTATATGTCTTAACGTCTTTTTAGTTTCTGTAGTCCTCCTTTTTCTATACAAGAAATAAAGGGAGTCCTTAATGCTGAAATGAAAAGACACTAGACAGTAACCCAAATCCACATGAAGAAATAAGCACTAATAAAGGTAACTACATAGATAAATACAAAAGAAAGTGAACATATTTTTGCTTGTAACTTATTTTCTTTCTTTCTTTTTTTTTTTTTCACTTATTTTCTATATGAAAGAAGACAGCTACATGAAGCAATAACTATAAAACTGTTGACAGGATTAAGTTTTTTTGTATTAAATATTTTCCAGTATATGTTTTCATTAGCTTATTTCTTTCATTATAATATTCGTTATTTTTCTGGAGATTACAGTTAATATCTTAGAGCAGTCTACTTTGGATTAATATAAATTTAATTTCAATAGTACATAAAAACTTTTGTTTTAATAGAGTTCTGCTCATTTCCTCTTTCTTTGTATTTTTATTGTCAAGCTGCATACTTTGTATTACAATCCTGTCAACAGTTTTATAGTTATTGCTTTATGCAGTTGTCTTCTTTCATATAAAAAATAAGCTGTAAGCAAAAATATGTTTACTGTCTTTTGTATTTATCTGTGTAGTTACCTTTATTAGTGCTTATTTCTTCATGTGGATTTGGGTTACTGTCTAGTGTCTTTTCATTTCAGCATTAAGGACTCCCTTTATTTCTTGTAGAGGAAGAAATGTTGTTTTTTTTCCTTAAAAACATATTTTTAAGGAAAGGAAGCAGCCCTTCTAGCATTGAATTCTTTCAATGTTGTTTACTGGGAATGTCTTAGTTTCTCTTTCATTTTTGAAGGGTAGTTTTACTGGATATAGAATTTTTGATTGATATTGTTTGTTTTCTAGCACTGTGAATATATCATTCCACTGTCTCTGGCCTCTGTGGTTTTGACTGAGAGGTCAGTTCATTATCTTACTGAGGATTTCGAATGCAGTGAGTCACTTTTTTCTTGGTATCTTCAATGTCCTGTTTTTGACTTCTGACAGTTTGATTATAATGTGTTTAGCTATACATCTTTTTGATTTATCCTACTTGATGTTTAAAGATTAATATTTTTGACTGAATTTAGGGTGTTTTCAGCTATTTCTATAAGTCTGATTTTTTTTTTCTTTTTGTCTTTTTTGAGCCTTTGGCATATTTTGGTATGCTTGATGATATCCCACAGATCTGAGGCTGAATTCATTTTTGTTCATTCTTCTTTCTGTTATTCAGATTGGAAAATTGATCTCTCTCTAAGTTTGCAGATTCTTCAGGTAGCTTAAATCTACTGTGGAGCCCCTCTAGTGAATTTTTCATTTTAATCATTGTACTTTTCAGCTCCACAATTTCTTCTTGCTTCTTTTTTTTTAAAGAATAATTTTTATCTCTATTGATACTCTCTATTTGGTGAGAAATCATTTTCATAATTTCTTTTAATTCTTTAGACATGCTCTCCTTTAGTTCTTTGAATGTATTTACAATAGCTGATTTAAACTCATCTACTAAGTCTAATATCTGGGCTTCCTCGGGGATAGTTTTTGTTGACTGCCATTTTCCCCCTGTGTTTGGGTCATACCTCTTGTTTTGGTGTGTCCTTCATGGTTTTTGCTGAAAAATGGACATTTTAAATATTGTAATGCAGCTACTCTGGAAATCACCCTGTTTCCCAGGGGTTTGTTGTTTTTGCTGTTTGCTTTGTTACTTTTTTGGACTAATTCTGTTAACTCTGTACTCTTTGTCCTATGTAACCCCTGAAGTCTCTGGTTGGTTTTCTTAGTGGTTAGCAAATGGTTGGGCAGATTTCCTTAAATGTGTTCAGCCCCTAAGCCCCCCAGCCTTGTGGAGGGTCTCTGTGTGTGTGTCTCTGTGTGTGTGTCTCCCTTCATGCACCAGCAGTTTACACTGTGCCTTAACCTTTTCTTTCTGCTTGTGTAGAACATCAAGACCAGACAGAGGTGAGAGAATAGGGCCTTCTAGGCCTTTCCTGGGTATGTACATGCCTTCCAGATTCCTAAAAATATGTTGAAGCTTTTCTGAACCTTCTATGTACATCTGTTTCCTCAGTTTTTCCTTTTAAGTTTTTGAATCAGTGTATTTGCCCCAGTTGTTGCCACTGCAGACAGCTGTGGCATTAAAAAATTGTCTGTGTTTATTTTAACAAATGCCCTGGGATAGGATTGTTCACATTGAGGGTGCTCTGATTCAGGTCCAATAAGGATAAGCCCTGAGAATGGAGTTTTACCAGTGAGCTGCTGGACAGGTTAAGTAGTACAATTCTTCTTTTAAATAATTTTATTTATTTATTTTTGGCTGTGCTGGATCTTCATTGCTGTGCAGGCCTTTCAGCTGTGGCAAGTGGGCGCCACTCTCTAGTTGTGGTGCTCTGGCGTCTCAGTGCAGTGGTTTCTCTTGGGGCAAGACACAGGCTTTAGAGCACCTGGGCTTCAGTAGTTGTGGCCCGGCCTCTAGAGGGCAGGTTCAGCTGTTGTGGCGCACGGGCTTAGCTGCTCCACAGCATACGGGATCTTCCTAGACCAGAGATCGAACCTGTGTCTCCTGCATTGGCAGGCGGCTTCTTCACCACTGAGCCACCAGCGAGGCCCTAAGTAGTGCAGTCCTTTAGAGATGTGGTTTTGAAGGGAGCTGCTAACCTGTTCTGCTCCTTAAGTGGCTTCTGGGCTGCTGTTATTCATAGCTACCATGTTTACTGGTTGTTGGTTTCCCAGGCTTCCATGGAGCTGGGAAGAGGGAAATAGGGCAGATTGAAATGCCATAAAGCTTGCTCTGCTTACTGAAAGTCAGCTGCTTTTCATGAATAAATGTTTCTTAAATTGTTGCAAGCTTTTGGTTAGTTTTCAGATCTCTGAAAAAGTTGGTTTTGACCATTTGTGCCAGCATTCTCTTCAATTTTATTGAAGGTCACGCTTTTAGAGGTCCTTCCTCTGCCATGCTGAATGTGTTACCTTTAACCTTTTCTTATATTTATGTCATAGAAGTGTTTCATACATTAGTTTTAGCACATTTTTTAGGTTACTAATAACTTCGAGACAATACATTTTTGTTTTTCTTGTTTGCTTTTATTTTCCTGCACTCTGGTTAAGCTGACTACTTATTATTTTCTGAATACATGCTATCCTTTTCTAGTCTGAGGCTTCTTATTATCTTATTTTCTCTGCTTAAAACACTCTTTCTTCCATCACTCCTACAGTAGGAGTTCTGTTTATCTTCTAAGATTGATTTATGAGCCCATGGATGTGATCCTTTCTTGGAAAACTTGTATTTTCTCACATCTCTTGTATGATCTTATAATTCCATCATATATATATGTATATACAGAGAGAGAGAGAGAGAGAAAGTATGTATCCTAGTTTCTTGTTTTTTCCACCCCGCTGCTAAATGCTAGTTCTTTTAAGGCAAATGATGAATCATACTCATTTATATGCTCAGTAAATATTTGTTTAATTGAAGTGTAAGAGTAAGGTTTTATAGCAAGAGTGCTCCACATTTTGGGTATTGTTGCTGGGAATTGCATTTTATTCATTTATTATTGAACTGAAGGAAGAGGTCTACTCTGGAAAAATATACCAACCACACCCTATACTATATAATCTTTAGTAGGGTACAGGAATGTAAGAGTATAAAGGCAAAATTCAGTTTTTCTCATATAAATTATTTTAATAGTGATTTCTAATCAAAGATTTGATACCCAAATTTTTATGAAGAAGGTCGCAGAATTCCAGCTCTGAGTAACTTTGTGTCAGACACATAATTTCTCTTGACAGAAGTGGGGACTTATTTACATTTGAGAGTGATTGTGCTGAAGTAAAACTAAACTGCAGAAAAACACAAGAATTGTAGAGCTACTTGACCTGCTAGTTTTTGCCTTTTATGTATGTCTATTATCTCTTAGGACCAGATCTAGCTCTCCATTCTTGATCCCATCTTGATGAAGTCACCAGGGACTTGCAGAAAGTGTGCAAAAATGCATGGTGTTCATTTATGCAAATAAAGCAAAACGCATATATGGATTTAGAGTTTTCCTCTATCATTCTAATTAGATCTGAGATGACTGAAATAGGATAATTCAAAAGCTAGGTGCATTTTTTAAACCATAGGCTAATGAAAGCCTTATAACACTGCCAGAGTTTTAAGTTCACTTCATTTGCATATTCATATTGCCTGTGTTGCTTTTTGTTCATGCCAAGCCTCAGGAAGCACCATGGAGTTTGTCATCATAGTCTTAGAGCCAGACCTGGGTTCCAGCTTGGTTTGCCACGTATTGATACGTTAAATGAGTTCCTTATTCTTTCTGAGCTTCAGTTTCCTTGTATGTAAAATGATTCTGGGACAGAAGTGTTACTTTATCTTCTGGTTTGTTGCAGTGAGACTAAGAGAGTACCAAAAAAGTAAGATTCTGATTTATTCATCAATGAGAGTGTGAAATGATAGAGGCAGATGAAGTAGACTGATCAGTAAAGAAAGTGGATTAGAAGAGCAAGGGCCAGAGGGGGAAAAACAAGAAGTGAACTTTGTACTTTAGTCTTTCTGAATATAGTCAAACCATATTTTCAAACTGGAATCAGAAAGAAAGACCGATCAATATGCTAATTATAGTGTAATTATAGTGAAGTGTTAGCTGTCTGGGATTTTAGTGAGAAAAAGAGTTTAGTGGGTTCACGCAATACTTATTTATTGATGCTCAATATGCAGGTAGGATAAAGATGTAGTCTGTATCTTTACAACTAATTACACTCATAGAATCTAGTTATATTAACTTATTGGCAATCAAGAATCCATTAACTCATTCAAAAGTCCCTACTTTCAAGGAGTTCACAATCTACTGAAAAAAGACAAATTACATAAGAAGAAATAAGATATGGTTAAGTACAAGGACACTGGGAAGGACACCTGTGTCATATGAAGCAGAGAGCTGTCAGGAAAGCTTCCTGGAAGAGGTAGTATTGAAACTGAATATTGAAGAATGAGTGGGAGTCGTGGTGCTTCAGGTTTTTCAAGATGAGGGCAGCATTGGGTGGGAGAGAGAGAGTATGTGTGTGTGTTAGGGGTGTTGATGATGTGGAGTAGTAAAAGCAGAGGCTGAGGGACAGGTAAGGACTAGATCATGAAGGGCCTTATGTTATGGTGAGGATTTTTTCTGAAAGAAGTAGAAAGTCATTGAAGAGTTTTAAGCAGGGGAGTGTTATAAGTTTATTTACATTTTAGAGAGATCTCTCCTGAAACAGGATGGTGAATGAACTGATTAAAGGAAGTCAGAGAATACTAATCAGTAGACTTCGGAGTTATCTTTGAGAATAAGATGAGGGTGAGAATTAAAGCCATACCAGCAAGGGAAGAAAAGGAAGAAGAGAAGATTCAAGAGCTATAAAGGAGGAAGAATTGACAGGACTTTACCTGCTGTGTATGAGGAGATTAAGGAAGAAGCTACAAAAAGGCTCCCAGATTTTTAGCTTGTGCATCTGGGAGGAAGTGGTTCATAGAGAAAACTGAAGAGGGGGATTGATTTACTAGAGAAGATACGTTCCGTTTGGTGTTCTTTGAATTTGACAGACCCAGTGGAATATCCAGTAGAGATTATCCCTTGGTTTTTGAATGGTCAGTTCTTGGGATTTAACATAGAAGTTTTGGCTGCATATAGATTTGTGAGGCATCAGAAAAGAAATAGGGGGCGGCTATAGATGAAGCTGGCTGAGTGTAGGAGTGTGGTTGAGGGAACCCAGTTGTTCTTTGTTGTTCAGTCACTAGGTTGTGTTCTGACTCTTTGTGACCCTATGGACTGGAGCATGCCAGGCTCCTCTGTCCTCCACTGTCTCCTGGAGTTTGCTCAATTCATGTTCACTGAGTTGGTGATACATCTCATCCTCTGCTGCTGGCTTCTCCTTCAATCTTTCTAAGCATCAGGGTCTTTTCCAACAAATTGGCTCTTCGCATCAGGTGACCAAAGTATTGGAGCTTCAGCAGCAGTCCTTCTAGTGAATATTCAGGGTTGATTTCCTTTAGGATTGACTGGTTTGCTCTCCTTGCAGTCAACGGGACTCTCAAGAGTCTTCTCTAGCACTTTTCCAGTTTGAAAGAATCAGCTCTTTGGTGCTTGGCCTTCTTTGTGGTCCAACTCTCACATCTGTATATGACTACTGGAAAAACCAATGGTGGTGGTGGTTTAGTCGCTAAGTCGTGTCCAACTCTTGCAACCCCATGGACTGTAGCCTGCCAGGCTCCTCTGTCCATTGGGTTCTCCAGGCAGGAATACTGGAGTGGGTTGCCATTTCCTTCTCCAGAGGATCTTCCCCACCCAGGAATCAAACCTGGGTCTCCTTCATTGAAGGCAGATTCTTTACCAACTGAGCTACAAGGGAAGCCCCAGAAAAACCAATGCCATAAGTTAAATAATGTTTTGTGACTGGTTTAAAAACTTATATACGTAGTTGGGGCTGTTTTTTGAGGCTTTCTATTTGTTCCATTGATTAATATTAGTATCATAACAGTTAAAATACTTTTGCTACCACCTTAATAGCTGTATGTTTCTTTCCAAAATCTTGGGAAAGTTGTTTTTCCCATCTGCTATGAATTTTGTAGATTCAATTGAAAAAACTCAGTTGGAATAATGACTGGGATTGCAAAATTGTTTCATGGCCTCCAGATTACTTTGGTTTTGTTTATTTGTAGTTCCTGGTTTCATTTTTGACATTATTTGTTGAATATTTGCTTTCTTTCAGATGACTCTGTAGGCATTTTAAGGAGATTTAAGAAAGATTTCACTAGTGCTTATTCATCTATAAATTCCTTTATATTTTATTTGATAATAATGCACCTGCTGCATGAGTGATGAATGGGTGTTTTAATTTGTGCTCTAAAGGAGCTTATAGTTTAGTGGGGGTAAACTGTCCACAATACAGTGCATGAGTGTGCAAACCAATGTGTTTTTACCAAGGCTTGAGGTTACAGAAGAGGGAGGAATTGATTTTGAGGGGAAGGGGGATGAGTAAAGAGCACTGAGGAGGCATGTACGAAAGAGAATAGGGCTTGACACAGGAGGCGGCAGCGTGAGCAGAGGCCAGGTGTGTGTGGAGGGCCTGGTGTGGATGCGGGTGGTCCTGAAAGGGGCACGCTTCGTGGGGGGAGTGCCAAGACATGAAATTAGAGGATGAGCAGAAACCAGTGTATGAAGAGTGCCACAGGCCTGTGTTTTTTAGAGGTCCTTTCACATGTTCACCTGATGGTCACAGCAGCACTGGGAAAGAAAAGAGAACTTGCAGATGTTCCTTTATCTTTTCATTTTCTCTGTGGTATTACTTCTTATACTTTCTACTCTAATTACATGTGGAAAAGAGTTTATCATTATCCCTGTTTTATGAATGAGGAACTTGATGCTCAATGATTTATCTAGTTCCATATGGCTTAGAAAAAATGAATTTCAGATTAGAGCCCAAGTCTTCTGACTGATATACTAGGCTGCCTTTATATTATTTCAGTGGCATCTTCTTTTCTATTTTTCCTATTGTAGTTACTTGAATAGTTTCCTGTTCTAAGCTTGAGAGGTTGGTGGGAAGATTGCCCAATTGAACAACTGAATGAGAGTGTGTAGTTTGAGCAGATTTGTTTTTTCTTTGTGTTCTCTCTCATGGGTGACTTAAAAAGACAGTAAACATAAGTGAAGAATCTAGAATAGGAATGGTTAGCCTGCCATGGCCCTCTGATTTATAAGTCTGAGAAGGTTAGAACTTGGTAACTTGTTTTTTTTTTTATTTTATTTATTTTATTTTATTTTATTTTATTTCATTTAACTCTTTTATTATAAAAATTTTCAAACATATACAGAAATACATTATGTTGAGCCCTAAAGTACCCATCGCTCAGCCTCAACAGTGATTAACTTGTAGTCATCTAATTTCTCTCCTTCCCACACATCTGCCTTCAGATATTTTTGAAGTAATTCCCAGACATCATTTCATTGAATTTGAACTTTAGAAATGCCATGCTTGAGTTTAACGTGTGCTCTTGTCTCTATATGTGTCCTAGGCATTAGGTCCAGCTTTTTCACTCCTGGCCATGGGGTTTATTGAAACCAAAATCCCAGTACACTCCCAAAGTCCCAGTAGACTCCCAGAGATGATCAGTTGTGTATACTGTAGTCTTCTTACTGTTTGTTTTCGTGCCAGTCCCCAGGGGGTGGCTGGAAAAAGATGTTCCTGTGTTGGTACTCTCATCATGAGCTGACATAAAGATTGGTTTTATAGCAGTGGGTTTATTTGAAGTTTCTGCTGAATGACAAAACTCATTCAAATTAACCCCTGGATACTTACTAATCATCAAGTTCAAACACATGAATTTTTCCTTTTACTAAAAAGCTGGAAGCAAATAGAGAAACCATCTCTGGACTGGACTTTGGACAGAAGGTAAGGTAGCATTGGCTGTTGCTGTTTGCCACATTGGTTGGCATGAATGAGCATGGAAAGCAAGAAGCTAATGATTAACAAAGGAAAGAAAGTGTTTAGGGGATTGTTGCATTCCTATAATTTATCTTTTTCTGGAAAATCTACCCAGCATATCTTTGTATGTAGCACATGGCTACTTTCCAGATTTTAAAGGTAGAGTGTAAAAAATGTGCTCATGAGTACATGTTCCTGGGCCTGTGTGTATGTGCCGAGTGTTGGGCATGGTCTGCTGACTACCAATCTCTTACGTATCTGTGTTTGTTGACTGAAACTGTTTGCTTAGAAATCTTTATAAAATTTACAGTGATCCAAGTATGGAAGTATAATGTCAGCCTTTTCTTTTTCTCTAGAACTTTATTTCTGGAAGTCTTTCATTTGGCTTTCTGGGAAAGAGAAGTCTTGTTAATAGTAATTTTTCAGATATGTCTGTTGCTGTGCTTTTTCTTCCTCCTGGAGATAAAAATGAGACTGAACTTTCTCATGTTCCCTTCTAGCTCAACCTCAGCTTTGTAAATGTCCCAGTTGAGAAAATGTTGAGCCTCCTTGTCTGAAAATACAGTGATGTGGACTTTAGGAAATGGAGAGAGGCCAGTGTATGCGCGCATGTGTATGCATATGCAGGCGGACAGTGATCAAATATGTAATGGTAGTTATCAGACAAACTTGTACTGTACTTTCTTCTTAAATTATAGAGCTACTTTTTTCCAGAGGTTGAGAAGAATCAGTATCGAGGTGTGAGTAGAGGCACAAGCTCTGCAGAGTCTCTCTTCTGTAGACGTTTTCTTCTGGGTCTGAGTAGTTTGTTGGTGCTTTTTGAAGGCTCAGTGTACACTGTGACCTCACGCTCTGTGAAGCATGCTGTGGTAGGGGACGGGACACAGTCAAGGTCTCTGAGCTTCAGGACTTTAAAATCTTTTGGAGTCAGTAAAATACACCCAATAAGTGAAGAGTGACCTTTGAAGAACACGTAAGATTTAAAGAGGTGGAGAGAAGAAAGTGCTACTTGGGCCTTGGACCGAATGATGTAAAGGCCCCTTTTAGCACTCATGCTGTATGATTCTTCAAGTCAAGAAACATCTAAAGAAAGGAACTTAGGCTTCATAAACTCAGTGAGAAGTAATGAGAATATTTCTGGGGAAGCCAAGAATCCTCTTCTTTTCCTTTTCCGTGTCTCTTACAAGGCCTTTGACTACTGTCTTACTTGCTTTTGAACATTTGGAAGGGGAGATAGAACATACTTTTTTCCCCTAGGTGTGTTGGGGAAGACAGTGTTCAATTTAAAATACAACAGAAATGAAGACTTGAAAAAAATCACCTCAAATTATGTTAATTGACTCAACCATCAAGTTGTGAGGACACATGCTGGGCTACATGGCAGGGTTTTCTTTACCCCAAAGTGTCCCTTAGTGAAGAGGAAGTTGCCTTCATTTGAGTCTTTATTAAGCCTCTAATGTGAAGAAGCCTCTATTATTTCACTTTGAACAGCAGACTACTCTTTTGGAATAGTGTTAGTAAGCCTGACTTCCATCAGTGCTTTCGATTACTATTGACAAAATCAGTAGAATGAGACAGAGGAATTTAACATGAGATTTAGTGTTGGATGTCTTCAAATAAACCTTTTCAAGACCATTTTGAAAGATAATACCAGATGTTGAGCATAGATTTGACATGTTCTGACTTAAGTTTTGGAAAGATCTCTTTGGCTGTTGAGTTGAGAACAGACTTTGGGGGGCAGGAGTAGAAATAAGGGCAGCTTTCAGAAATCCCGGTAGAGAATCCGGATGGTCCTAGTTGAAGTGTTAAGTGATGGGATTCTGACTATATTTTGAAGGGAGAGCTGGCACAATTTTTGTCAGATTTGAATGTAGGGTAATGAGAAAGAGGTAAATAAAATATGTATTAAAAGTTTTAAGATCAAGCACATCTTACACCCTTTGACCTAGCAATTCCTCTTTTAAAAATTCAGAGTAGAAGGACTTCCCTGGTGGTCCAGTGGTGAAGGATCCACCTGCCAATGCAGGGGACAGGTTCGATCCCTGGTCTGGGAAGATCTCACATACCACGGAACAACTAAGCCCAGACACCACAACTACTGAGCTTTCTGGGGCCTCAAGCCGAAATGTAGGTTTCATTTCTATAGAACTCAGGAGTGCACTTGTTAGGTTGTATGATAAGTATATGTTTACATTTACTAGACTCTGCCAGACTCTTTTTTCTTTCATTTTTACTGGATTATTGTTGATCTACAATGTTGTGTTCGTTTCTGCTGTACAGAAGAGTGACTCAGTTATGCATATATCCACTCTTTTTTAGATTCTTTCCCCAGATACGTCATTTGACTCCACCTGATTCTTTTTCATAGTGGATGTACCATTGTGCAATGTGTGAGGACGAGTTGCTCCTTATCTTTGGCAGCCCTTGATATTGTCTGTCAGAATTTTCTATTTGAGCCATCCTAATAAGTTGTAGTCTTTTTTTTCTAAGAAGTATTATTGAGATGTAATCCACATTCCATAAATTTTCCCACAACCTGGGTTTAGAACACTTTCATCACCCCAAAAAGAAACCACATGTTTGTCACTTCCATCTTCCTTTTCCCCTCAGCCCCAGGAAACTGCTAATTTTTGTCTCTATGAGTTTGCCTTTTCTGCATATTTTGTATAAATGAGATCATACAATGTGATCTTTTATGAGCTTCTTTAGTTGGTTAGCATAATGTTTTTAAGGTTCATCCAAATTGTAACATGTATCAGTACTCCTTTTTGTGACTGAATAATACTCTATTGCATGGATGTAATATATATTATTTATTCATTTATCAGCTGATGGACATTTGGGTTGTTGCTACTTTTTGGTGATGAATAATGATGCCATGAACATTTATGTACAAGTTCTTTTTGTGGACACATGTATTCAGTTCTCTTGGGTGGAATTGCTGGATGGTATGGTAACTCTTGGACTGCAAGGAGATCCAACCAGTCCATCCTAAAGGAGATCAGTCCTGGGTGCTCATTGGAAGGACTGATGCTGAAGCTGAAACTCCAGCACTTTGGCCACCTCATGCTAAGAGTTGACTCATTGGAAAAGACCCTGATGCTGGGAGGGATTGGGGGCAGGAGGAGAAGGGGACGACAGAGGATGAGATGGCTGGATGGCATCTCCGACTCGATGAACATGAGTTTGAGTAAACTCCGGGAGTTGGTGATGGACAGGGAGGCCTGGCATGCTGCGATTCATGGGGTCACAAAGAGTCAGACACGACTGGGCGACTGAACTGATGGTAACTCTATGTTTAATTTTCTGAGGAACTGCCTTACTGTTTTCTAAAGTGACTATGCCCTCACCAATTTACAGTCCCACCCACTGGCATTATATGAGGGTTTCAGTTTCTCCACATCTTCATTTGTTACTGTCTGTGTTTTTTTTATTGTTTCCATTTTAGTGGGTTTGAAGTGGTATCCCATTTTGGTATTGATTTGCATTTTCCTAAGACTAACATTGTTGAACTTTTTTCATGTGCTAATTAACTATTTGTATACCTTCTTTGGAGAAGCATCTGTTTAGAGTTTTTGTCCATTTTTTACTGGGTTATTTTTCCTTAGTGAGGAATTGTAAGCTCTTTTTATTTTCTGGATGCAAGTCCCTTATTGGAGATGTGATTTGCATATACCTTCTCCCAGTTTTTGGTTTGTCTCTCACTTCTAAAATGTTGTCCTTTGAAGTACAAATGTTTTAAATTTTTATGAAGTCTAGTTTATCTATTCTTTCTTTGTCTCTTTTGTACTTTTGGTGTTGTATCTAAGAAACTATGGCCTAACAAAAGGTCACAAAAATTTGCACTTCTGTTTTTGTGTAAGAATTTTATCGTTTTAGCTCTTCCATTTAGATCTCCTGCTCATTTTGAGTTAATTTTTGTGAATAGGTGTTCAGCTTCCTTCCTTTACGTGTGGATATCCAGTTGTCCCAGTGTCAGTTGTTGAAGAGTACTCTTTCCTCACTTAGTTATCTTGGCATCCTTGTCAAAAGTTAGTTGACCATGAATCTAGTGGTTTGTTTCTGGACTTCCAGTCATCCGTATGCCTGTTTTTTAATGCTAGTATTGCATTAACTTCATTACTGTCACTTTGTAGTAAGTTTTATGTTTTGGTTTTAATTTTTTCTGTGCACTGCACAGCATGTGGGCTCCAAGTTTCCCTGGCCAGGGGTCGAACCTGCATCCTCTGCAGTGGAAGCAGTCTTAACTCTGGACTGCCAGGGAAGTCCCTGTAGTAAGTTTTGAAGTTGGAATTGTGCATCTTACAACTTTGTTTTTTAAAATAGTTTTGGCAAAAGTGAGGTCATATAAACCTAAATAGAATTAAGTAACTCCCTGCTTAGAATCTTTATATGAGTCATATCTGATGGTATCTATGATAAAATTTTATATCCCTAACCTGATCCACAAAATTTTTTTATTTTTCAAAATATTTATCTATTTATTGAGGTCTTAATTATGATATGCAGGATCTTTGATTGTGGTACATAGACTCAGGAGTGGGTGGACTCTCTAGTTGTGGTATGTAGGCTCTCTAGCTGCAGCACGTGGGCTTAGTTGCCCCACGGCATGTGGAATCTTAGTTCCCTGACTGGGATCAAACTTGTGTCTCCTGCATTGAAAAGGTGGATTCTTAACCACTGGACCACCAGGGAAGTCCCTGACTTCATAAGATCTGACCTGTGCCCATCTTTCCAGTTTCATTTCTCATTCATTTTCTGTCTTGCTTAAGCCTTAGCCTGCTCTTTGAAAGCTTGAAAAATGCCTTTCCATTGCAGGACTTCTGTATCCGTTTACTTTTGCTTAGAATGCTCTTCTTAGCATTCTTGACCTAATTCCTACTTATTCTTCAGATTTTTACCTATCAATTTTTAAGAAAGGCTATTCCAAATATTTTAAAAATACTTATTTTTCTTTTCCCACTTAGGTAATACATGTTCACTTATTGAAAAATAAGGAAAGGTATCTTACAAGCAAACCAGAGAATAAGCATTTAATGTTGTAGAGACATCTAATGCTACCTTGTTATTTGGTCCTTTGGCTCTATTTTCTTTTTCTGTTTGGAAGCCTGCAGAACTGTTTCATTCACATTTGAAGTTGAACTGTATTTGAAATTTGAAATCATTGTATCTGAAATTGCCAGGATATTTCCAGATTGAGTTTATTGTCATTTGTTTTGCTGGAAAGGTAGGCCCTCACATGTATAGACTAATGTCTTTTTTTTTGGTCATTTCAGAAAGATTTTTTTCTCCTTTGTGCTTGTGATGCAGTTTTAGTTTCTTCAGCCAAAATGTTATTTTCCTCAGGTTGAATCTTAATTTTCCATTCTTTATATTACTATCTTTTCTCTCCATTATTTGCTTTCCTTTCCACTTACTCCCTTTTAAGTTAAATACTGGTGTTACATCTGAAGTGTGCCTTCTAAGTTATGGATACAGTTTTCTGCATAGATATTTCAATGCTATTTTGCTACCAATTATCTTAATTTTTTTCTTTGCAGTCTTTTCATTTTAAAAAGACTTTTATTTATTTTTGGCTGTGCTGGATCTTCATTGCTCTGCTTGGGCTTTCTCAGGTTATGGCAAGCAGGGGTTACTCTTTGTTATGTTGTGTGGGCTTCTTATTGTGGTGACTTCTCTTGTTGTGGAGCACGGGCTTTAGGTGAGCCAGCTTCAGTGGCTGCAGTGAGTGGGCTCAATAGTTGTGGCAAACAGGCTTATGAGCTACAGCCTCAACCTACTCAAGCTTTTCTCGCTCCTTGCACACCTCCTGGCTGGAAGCGTCACACTGGCAGCACAGTGGGGCATGTGCATTACACTCCCATTCAGCCTGAGCGATCTCCATTGATTCCAGCAGCAAAGGCTCTAGGCCTTGTAGTTTGTTCTGCCTTGCCCTACTCTGCCGAACCTCTGCACCTGCTGAGTGGATGAATGTGGGGTGGGAGTAGTCGGGCACAAGTACCAGAGGTTCTCACTGTTCTTACTCAGTGTAGAGCAGTTTTTAAAACATAAATGCTTCTTCGGTGGTTATATTTCTTTGGTCAGTTTCATCCGGTTTTATAATTTGTTTTTGTGGCCCAGGGGTGGGGGAGGGGGCAACAAGGAGCAAGAATTGACCTACCTTCTCATTAGTTCATAGCCAGAAGTCCTGCTTCTCAGAATGTATTCTTTTTCCAGTATAGTTAGTAATTTTCCCAGGTGTACTCACTGTCAGTCAGGATTGTTGTTGTTGTTCATTAGCCAAGTTGTGTCTGACTCTTTGCGGCCCCTTGAACTGCAGCATGCCAGACTTCCCTGTCCTTCTCTATCTCCCTGAGTTTACTCAAACTCATGTCCGTTGAGTTGGTGATGCCATCCAACTATCTCATCCTCTATTGCCCCCTTCTCCTCTTATGCTCAATCTTTCCCAGCATTGGGGTCTTTTCCATGAGTCGGCTCTTTGCATCAGGTGGCCAGAGTGTTGGAGCTTCAGCATCACTCCTTTCAATGAATATTCAGGACTGATTTCCTTTATGATTGATTGGTTTGCTCTCCTGGCAGTCCAAGGGACTCTCAAGAGTCTTTTCCAACACCACAGTCCAAAGGCATCAATTCTTTGGCGCTCAGCTTTCTTTATGGTCCAACTCTCACATATGTTCGTGACTATTGGAAAAACCATAACTTTGACTATAGGGATCTTTGTCGGCAAAGTGATGTCTCTGCTTTTTAATATGGTATCTAGATTTGTCATAGCTTTTCTTCCAAGGAGCAAGCGTCTTTTAATTTTGTGGCTGTAGTCACCATCCACAGTGATTTTGGAGCCCAAGAAAATAAAATCTGTCACTGTTTCCACTTTTTCCCCATCTATTTGCTGTGAAGTGATAGGACCAGATGCCATGATCTTCAGTTTTTGAATATTGAGTTTTACGCTAACTTTTTCACTTTCCTCTTTCACTTTCATCAAAAGGCTCTTTAATTCCTCTTCTCTTTCTGCCAGTAAAGGGGTACCATCTGCTTATCTGAGGCTGTTGATATTTCTCTCGGCAGATTCCAGCTTGTGAGTCATCCAGCCCAGCATTTCTCATGATATGCTCTGCGTTTAAGTTAAATAAGCAGGATGACAATATACAGCCTTGATGTACTCCTTTCCCAATTTTAAACCAGTCCATTGTTCCATATCGAGTTCTAATTATTGTTTCTTGTCCTGCTTATAGGCTTCTCAGGAGGCAGGTAAAGTGGTCTGGTATTCCCATCTCTTTAAGAATTTTCCACAGTTTGTTGTGATACACACAGTCAAAGGCTTTAGCATAGTCAATGAAGCAGAAGTAGATGTATTTTTAGAATTTGCTTGCTTTTTCTATGATCCAGTGGATGTTGGCAATTTGATCTCTGGTTCCTCTGCCTTTTCTAAGTCTGGCTTGTACATCTGGAAGTTCTTGATTCACATACTGCTGAATCCTAGCTTGAAGGATTTTGAGTATAATTTTGCCAACATGTGAAACGAGTACAGTTGTACAGTAATTTGAACATTCTTTGGCATTGCCTTTCTTTGGGATTGGAATGAAAACTGACCTTTTCCAGTTCTGTGGCTACTGCTGAGTTATGCCAAATTTGCTGGCATAATGAGTGCAACACTCTTAACAACATCACCTTTTAGGGGTATGTGTGTGTGAGTTTGTGTGTATAACTAAGAGATTTTAAGGAATGTGATTATGGCACTGGCATTTCTAAAATCCATACAGCAGTCTGGCAGGTAAGAGGTGATGTTAGCCTTGAGTGTAAATTCTTCAGGACAGCAGGCTGGAAACCCAGAGTTTCTGTGTTGTCTTGAGGAAAATCTCCCTTCTCTTCAGGAAATGTGTCTTTTCTCTTAATGATTTCAGTTGTTGGATGAAGTCCACCTATGTTTTGCAGGATAACCTACTTTACTCACAGTTCAGTCTGTTAGATTTATTAGTCATTTAAAAAAAGAAAAAACCTTCACAGAAACATTAGACTGGTGTTTGACCAAACACTGGGCACCATAGCCTAGCAAAGTTGACATAAAATTAAGTACCACGCTTGCTCTCTGAAATTCAGGTTAAATTTACATGCACATAGTTTATGTGTCTAACATGTATGCCTCTGCTTTTATGTGTCTGTTTCTTTGGTCATGGTGTATCTTCAGTTTAGAATATTCTTTGTGCCCAGATCTTATCTATTCTTCTGAAGGCTAGATCACAGACACAGGCAGTTTTCTTTGCACCCTATACTAGCTCTTCTGAACTTCTTCTTGGCACCTAATGACTGTGTTCTGTCTTGCCATTGTGCTTTTGCACACAGATTTCTGCTGCTTAGTGAAGTCTTTCCCTTTGTCTCATAGAAGGCTTTTGCAGCTTCACGGGGCGTGCTTTGTGTGCTTTTTCATTATACTCCCATGGTCTCCTTTGCTTATTTCTATAAAGGCACTGATCACATTTTACTGTCATTGTAGATCTGTCTGCCCATGAGACTATGTTTCCTGAGAGCAGGGGTTATTGCACTGCTGTCCTTTTCAAAGTTTATCCTCAGCCAAGCCCAAGTATCTGGACTATTATCTAAATAAATACTTTATAGAATGAATAAACTAATCTGTGTTGAAAATTTGGAAGTTGTATATTTCTTCTGTAATTTCTCTTTAAAGTAGAATGTGGAGATAATGAATTCTTGGGGATGAAGCAGCTCTGACTGTCAGAGATGAACCTTGGGTTCGACTCAAAACATACTTGGGAATATTGAATATTTACTTGACTAACTAGAAATAATTTTATTTCTTTTTCCATTCTGTGCAATGTTTGTAGCTTCAGTATTGTTACATAAAGAAAAGCTATTTCTAATTAGAAATGTTGATTTATTTTTGCTTTCATTTATATATACTTGTATTCTAAGAATATCAGTGTATTTAAGACTGCTTCAGCTTCTTTCTAGCTCAAATGTAATGGTGATAACTGATGATTAATTTGTCAACAATCTCAGTGTGATGGTAAAATAACTTTTTCCTTCTCCTATTAGATGTTGGTCATCTTTCTGAAGTAGACTGTCCATGGCCTGAATGTTTTCTGAAAATCATTTGGAGCAAAATATCTGTTTAATAGCAAGATAATCACATCAAGATGGTTGGAAAACTGAAGCAGAATTTACTGTTGGCATGTCTGGTGATTAGTTCAGTGACTGTATTTTACTTGGGCCAACACGCCATGGAATGCCATCACCGAATAGAAGAACGTAGCCAGCCCCTCAAACTGGAGAACATAAAGACCACTGTGCGAACTGTCCTGGACATCAAAGCCAATAAAACCTTTGCCTATCACAAAGATATGCCTTTAATATTTATTGGAGGTGTGCCACGGAGTGGAACCACGCTCATGAGGGCCATGCTAGATGCACACCCTGATATTCGCTGTGGAGAGGAAACCAGGGTCATTCCTCGAATCCTGGCTCTGAAGCAGATATGGTCACGGTCGAGTAAGGAGAAAATACGCTTGGATGAGGCTGGTGTCACCGATGAAGTGCTGGATTCTGCCATGCAGGCCTTCTTACTAGAAATCATTGTGAAGCATGGGGAGCCAGCCCCTTATTTATGTAATAAAGATCCTTTTGCCCTGAAATCCTTAACTTACCTTGCTAGGTTATTCCCCAATGCCAAATTTCTCCTGATGGTCCGAGATGGCCGGGCATCAGTGCATTCAATGATTTCTCGAAAAGTTACCATAGCTGGATTTGACCTGAACAGCTATAGGGACTGTTTGACCAAGTGGAATCGTGCCATCGAGACCATGTATAACCAGTGTATGGAGGTTGGCTATAAAAAATGCATGTTAGTTCACTATGAGCAACTTGTCTTACATCCAGAACGGTGGATGAGAACAGTCTTAAAGTTCCTCCAAATTCCTTGGAACCACTCAGTATTACACCATGAAGAGATGATTGGAAAAGCTGGGGGAGTATCTCTGTCAAAGTGAGTAGATTTTTTGTTTTTTATTTGACCCTATATTCAGCTAATAAAGGTGTGTGTGTGTGTGTGTGTGTTTGTGTGTGTGTGTAAACTATAGCCCTTTTTCTTGGAATAGAGAGAGCTTCATCAATTAGTTCTTAAAAAATTCTCTACCTGGTTCATTACTTTTTCATTTACTTAATTCATTTTTAAATTTATGAATTATCCTTTTTATGTACTTGATGGAGGCAAAAATGGAGGCAAACCCAGTTTATAGCAGTAAAAGCACGGCAGACTTTCAAGTCCATCATTCAAATGTAGTGGTTTCTGATATTTAATTTTCAGATATTTTTGTTAATAAGGATAGTTGATTTTTGTGTGGAGTATGATCAATATGAAGGAAAGCATCTACCATATTGAAAGTGAAAGTGTTAGTTGCTCAGTCATGTCTGACTTTCTGTGACCCCATGGACTGTAGTCCATGAGGCTCTTCTGTCCCTGGAATTCTCTAGGCAAGAATACTAGAGTGCGTTGCCATTTCCTTCTCCAGGGGATCTTCCTGACCCTGGGATCGAACCTGGGTCTCCTGCATTGCAGGCAGATTCTTTACCATCTGAGCCACCAGAGACGCCCATAGATAGTAAATTCCAATTATATAGAGCATTTTAGTGAGAGGAAAAATAAAGATTAAAATTATCTAACTCTGTCCCTTCATTTTATAGGGAAGAGGTCTGAGTCAGAAAGATCAAAATGATTTACTCAAATTTAGCTGGCAGGACCAGAATAGGAATCTGTGCTTTGGTCTAAATGAGCTGGTACTTTTGTCCATGGCATTTTATTGCATTTAGTGTTTTCTTTTGTCATCTGATGGCTACATCTTCCCTTGAGTTTTACAAAAGGTTAGAGAATCACTGAAATTTAGAAGTTTAATCCCTAATCCATACTAGAAGTTCCTTGAATTAAAATACTTCTAAAATCATTGCGTTTTTCTTCCTTTCTCATAAAGTGATGACTAGATTGGCTCGACTTGATCTGATAACCTAACTTGATGACATACACATCAAATAAGGACATAATGATATAAAAAGTACTGTTAAATTCAGGTAGCATCTCCTCATGAAGAAAAGTTGACTTTAACTCTTGTTTTTTATCTTTCCACTTATAAAAGTAATATATATCCCCTGTAAAATAAAGAAAAAGCAGTGAATTTCCCTCGTGGGTCCTACCTGCCCCTTCAAGGAATGTCTTCTTGATTTTTTTCAAGTGTAGAACTTGTACAGTAAACATTGCTTCCTCATATGGATAATTTGAAAGGAACAGCTACTTTTCTGCAGCTAGCTTTCAGTTACTGACTATAAATTATTAGGTATCATCACTCTAGTGGCTCCAGGGTATTTACGTTGATAAAAAAAAATTACAGTTTTAGCTCCTGTCATCACAGTTTATTGTTCTTTCCATATAATAGACCATAACTTGTTTCTAATCATCTGTATTTCTAGGTAAGCATTTTATTCTGTATGCTTATATGTTGGCCCAGAAATTCTGATGTTTGTTCCATCTATTAATATAAAATAAGCCTTTTAACACCCCCCATCTCTCCTAGTAGGGGGTAAAGAGATTGGCTGAAGTTAAATTTCTGTGGAAATCAGGAGAAAATAATTTTGCAGGGACTTCTCTGGCAGTCCAGTGGTTAAGACTTTTGACTTTCTACTATAGGGGCGCATGAGTTCGATCCCTAGTTGGGGAACTAAAATCTCATGGTGTGGCCAAAGAAATTCATAGGAATTTTGAGTCAGTGAATTTTAGAAGGGGAAGAGACCTTATTTAGCTATAATATATGGAATGCAGACCCTATGAAGTTTTATTCTTTGTCAAGAATCACACATGGCTGAACTAGAACTTCCAATGCCTATTCCAAGATTCTTGCCACTATGAGTTTTTTTTAAATTAAGATATATAGTAAATTACAAATATTCAGTGTTCAATTTGATGAATGCTTACATCTCTATACACTTGTGTTCTCACCATACATATAAAGATATTTTAAAAATTACTGCCATTTAGGAGATTCCTGTATGCTCCTTCCTAGTCAATATCCTCCTCAACCCCAAAGTAACCACTGTTTCAGTCTCTTTCACCAGAGGTGATGAGGTTGCATATGAAGTTCAAAAACAGTCTTGCTTGTTTTTGAGCTTGATATAAATGCTATCATGTCTATTTACTATCTTGTTCCTGGATTTTTTCATGTAATATTTGGATTCACCTATACTATTTTACATAGCAATAGTTCATTCTTTTTCCATTACTATGTGATATTTCAGTATGTAAATACAACACTATTTACATATGCCTTATCTCAGTTTTCATATTTATCCTTTTACCATTACCCGCAGATACTTTAAAAACCTCCATTTTATAGATGAAAGGCCTATTCATCTCAGAGAGGTTGAGGAGCTTGTCCTCAGTTCCACAGTTGAAACATAGTAGAAAGAGGATATGGATTCATGTCTCTCCATCTTTAGAAACTGTGCTCTTAACCTCTGTGTTATATTTACATTACAGGGCTTATGAATATTAAATAAAATAAGGACTGTGAAAGTGACTAAACAGTCAGACAAAGGCCCAAATCCTAGCTCTACCCTTTATTAGTTGTATGACCTTGAGTGGGTTACTTGATTTTGCTTATTCTTAGTTACCTCATCTTCCCCCTTAGTTTTCTTATCCTGGAAATGGAGATGGAAACAATATTCATTAAAGTTGTCCTGAAGACTAAATTAGGTGACTATAAGGTCTTAGCCCAGTGCCTGGCATTAGTAGGTGATCAAAAATGTTACCTATTGGGAATTCCCTGGCGGTCCAGTGGTTAGGACTCCCCACTTTTGCTGCTAAGAGCTTGGGTTCAATCCCTGGTCAGGGCACTAAGATCTCACAAACTGCACAGTGTGGCAAAAAGTGTTACCTGTTATCTTTATTATTATTATTATTATAATCAAGATGATAATAACCATACCCATTGTGGATGGTGGTTATAGTATGTACTTCATAGAATTGTTGTAAGGATTAAATTAAAATTACTGTAAAGCCTTTAGTACAGGCCCTGGCATAAATGTTATAGTATATATTTAAAAATTATTATTAAATGCTTATGCTCTGTCAAAAAAACAAAAAAATGCACGTGAAACACCTAGCATGGTACCTAGTACTGTACCAAGTGCTTCATAAGCTTTTATTACCACACATTCTCTATAAGTTTTTTAGTGTAGAGATAGTCTTAACTCATGAATGAAGCAAAATGGGCACCTGATTGAATAACTCTTCTCGGTATACTGACAGGGCAGATTGGCTTTACAGTAGCAATATTTGAAACTACTTGATGGTGATCATCTGTTATTATTGTCATGTTTTTCCCCTTTTGTTTGTTTAGTTTTCCTTTTTGTGAACTTCAGATAAATGGGATCATAGTCTGTTTTCTTCTGTCCATTTTTGTTTTCTTTTAACATTATCTTGAGATTTATCTTTCTGAGGTATATAACTATTTTTAATTTGTTTTTATGGCCATAGTACTATTCTGATATAATCAATTAATAATAATAGATCCAATTATTTATACTATTGATGACCATTTGAGTTGTTTTGGTTTAGAGCTACGTACATTTTTTTAAGGTTCTTCCTCTTCAAGAGTTTCTCTAAAAATGCACAACTAAGCATAGGATCACTGGACCATGGGGGATATTTGTATTCAGCTTCACTAGGTAATGCCAAATTGTTTCCCAAAGAGGTCACAGTACCTTACACTGCTACTGTCAATATAAAAATCCCCAGGAATCTATATCCTCATCAACATGGCTTTAAAAAAAAACAAAAAACAGCAAACCTTCTTATTTAATGTACTATAGAATACAGCCTGCCTTTTTAATTTTTCTAATTGAGTAAAGTAAATGGTACTTCATTGAAATTTCAGTTTGTAATTCTCTGTTAATGAATTTGAGCACCTTATATTTTCATTGGTTATTGGTAGTTCTCTTTTATTCCCACTTAAAAGGTTGCTTTTAAGAAGGAAAATCTAGAGCCATTCTTAGAAAGGATGCAGATGAAGAAGTACATAGGGTGAGGTCTGGAAGGGTCCCAAAACAGGAGCTTCTGGCCCCATGATATAAGGATACTCTGCCCTCCGCATATGGATATATTCACCAACCTGGAAGTTCCTAAAAATATAGCGACTTTAGTGTTTGCTTAAAATAGCAAATGTGTATTTTGTCACAGTTTTGGTGGGTTGATAATATGGGCTTGTCTTAGCTGAGTCTCATACTGAGAATCTCTTACAGGCTGCAGTCAAGGTTAACTGGTAAGGGACTGTTTCCCAGCTCATGTGGTTTTGGGCAGGATTCAGTTCCTCATGGGTGTTGGATGGAGGACCTTGCTTCCTTGCCATGAAGCTTCCTTTCTATGGTTACTAACACAGCAGCTGACTTCATCAGAGCAAGCAAATGAAAAGAGTCAAGGAGAGTGAGCAAGACAGAATTCACATCTTCTTAACCTAATCTTGCAAATAACATCCAGCATCTTTGCCATATTCATTAGAAGCAAGTCTCTAGGCCCAGCCACAATCAAGAGGAGGGGATTACACAAAGGAATATCTGGAGTTGGGAATCATTTTAGAAGAAGTTAACCAATCTGCCCTCTGGTTGCCAATGACTCATATGCAAAATATACTTTCCCCCTCACCAAGTCCCAAAATTCTCATCCTGTTACAAACTCAGAGTCCTTCATCTTCCCATCTAAATCAGGTCGAGTTTTGGATGAGGCTTCTGGCTGTAGTTCCTTACTAAATACAGATCCTTGAATACAGTAGCTTTCAATCTGAAGATACGTCTAAAGATACAAGTTATGTCCCCACCCCTCCCCCAATGCCAGTATAAAATAGTGGAACAGGCATAACATAGTAGACCTTCTTATTTAAAATGAAGGTAAATGGGGGAAGAGGAAAAGGTGTCACTGTTCAGTCGCTCAGTCGTGTCTGACTCATTGTGAACCCGTGGACTGCAGTACGCCAGGCCTCCCTGTCCATCACCAACTCCTGGAGTTTACTCAAACTCATGTCCATTGAATCAGTGATGCCATCCAACCATCTCATCCTCTGTCGTCCACTTCTCTTCCTGCCTTCAATCTTTCCCAGCATCAGGGTCTTTTCAGATGAGTCTGTTCTTCGCATCAGGTGGCCAAAGTATTGGAGTAAGGTATCACTGCTGGTGGTGGTTTAGTTGCTCAGTCATGTCTGACTCTGCGACCCCATGGACTGTGGCCCGCCAGGCTCCTCTGTCCAGGGATTCTCCAGGCAAGAATACTGGAGTGGGTTGCTAAGGTATCACTGGTTTATATCAATTCTGAAATCCATCTGGGAAAATGTTAGACATTCTTTGATTAGGTCTCAATTGAATATAAATAATTCTGGGAATTATTTTCCAGGTCTCTCAGCTCTGCCCTTTGGGCTCTTGACTGATCATTTCTTTTTCATGAAAGATAGCACATATTTTGTAGCTGTGTAGTTTTATCAGACTACTTCCTGCCAGAAGAATTCTTGAAATCCAATGTGTGTTTTCATTTTGTACTGTTTCTGTCTCTTTCAGTCCAAGTTGGCAATGTTGCTGCTGATAAACTTCTCAAAAACTGTGTGGGTCCTCTGTAAATCTTACTGGGGTTCATTCCATTGGATAATAGTTTCCCCCACAAATCTCTGAGATAAATCCTTCTTTGCTTTGGACTCCTGCTGAGATGCCTAAGGGATGATGTGCTTAAGCTTCCTAGAGGGCCTTATTGTTAAATTGAGAAGACCTGTGAGGCACACCTTTAATTTGTTTAAATGACTCTGTGTGAATAATTGGGAGCCATTTAGAAGTAGCCTACCATAGAGGTTATTTGATTGAAGTAGTTATATGATTTTTTTCCCTTCTTGAAGCTACTATGTAAGTTACATTAATACATTTTGTAATGTTGATTTAACCTTGAATTTCTGATAAAGCTTCAACTTAGAGGAACACTAATTATCTAATTAGTGTTGGATTTGATATGCTAAGTTTTAGTTTAGAATTCTTAACATCTATTTCATGAGTGATACTGACCTATAGTTTTTATTATTCTTACGCTCTTTGTCTGGTTTTAATAGGGATAGAGTAGGTACATAGGTAGTTTTAGAAATCCCACTAGGGAATTATAGATAGAGAGGGAACTTTAGGGAAATTTGGGATATCCCTGTCCAAAATAAGGGATTTTCCTGTAGCTTCAACAGGAAAGAATCTGCCTGCAATGCAGGAGACCAGGGTTCGATCCCTGGGTTGGGAAGATTCCCTGGAGAAGGGAGTGGCTACCCACTCCAGTGTTCTTGCCTGGAGAATTCCATAGAGGAGCCTGATGGGCTACAGTCCATGGGGTTGCAAAGAGTCAGACATGACTGAGCAGCTAACAGTTTAACTATAAACCTTTTATCAATGAAAGCATGAGATATGCCTCAGACCATTAAGTTAAAAAAAATGAGGCCTGCATCCTGCTAGTCAAGTCTAGCAAGATAATGATCCTTAGAACCAAGGACAGGAATATAAGGGAAAGATGACATTCCAAAGTAGAAGACCCTCATTATAATGAAACCTGAGATGATTTAACGTATTTTAGTATATGTTACCACCCTTCTGGTGATTTGAATAAGCACCACGACAGTCCTGGTTTGACCTTATAGGGTCAGTCTCCTGCCTGATGTGAAGGAGGAGCTAGTGATATAAGCCTAATGTCTACTCATAGAATGAGGAAGAAGGTAGTCCTCTCCCCATCCCCACTTTCTTTGACTGTGAACATGTAACTCACTTAATTCTCGGGCCAGAGCCCCCTAGTCTACCCACTTGTATCCCTCACAAGCATCTTATATTAATAAATCTACTCCTTGTCTATCACTTTGCCTCTCACTGAATTTCTTTTGCACTGAGACATATAGAACTTGAACCTCAGTAAGGCCTGACACCAGGTGAGTGAGTCTAGTTAAAAAACCCCAATCTGGGGTTTGGCTGGGTTCAAGTCTCAGCCTGTGGGTTCAAGTTTCAATCTGAGGTTGAGGTTTCAGTTTCCTTATATCATACTGCTAGCCTTAAAAATTACTTAGAGAGTGTTCCCTCCTGTTCTGTGCATCTTTTGATTGTCTTTTCTGTTATTATTGGATCACATTTTCTTGGTTCTGTGTATCTGAGTAATTTTTGGAGTTGGGTTTTGAGCCTCTGAGTCCTGCTAAAATCCTCTGGAGAACAAAGATTTGTTTTGTTTTGTTTTGTTGAGTAATCAATCTGGTTAGTTTCTAAACCACAAGTTTGTGTCTCCTTCTATGAATAGTGTTTCCAGTATCATATTACTTTTCAGACTTTGCTATACTGCTTTGGGTTTTGTCACTGACCAGTCATTTGTGAGGAGAGGGCAATGGCAACCCACTTCAGTACTCTTGCCTGGAAAATCCTGTGGACAGGGGAGCCTGGTAGGCTGCGTCCAGGCGGTCGCTAAGAGTCGGACACGACTGAGAGACTTCACTTTCACTTTTCACGTTCATACATTGGAGAAGGAAATGGCAACCCACTCCAGTGTTCTGGCCTGGAGAATCCTAGGGACGGGGGAGCCTGGTGGGCTGCCGTCTATGGGGTTGCACAGAGTTGGACAGGACTAAAGTGACTTAGCATCAATCATTTGTGAGTTTGGAGCATCGGTGGCAGTTTATTTCATAGTTTAATTCTCAAAACGTTTGCTGTGCTTCCTTCAGTCTCTCCCAGGTGTGAGTTGGAAGTTGTGCTAATTCATGTGCAAAATTATGGGACACGTTCCCTGACTCTCTCTTTCCTTTGATTTCCCACCACCCCCACCCCCACGCACATACTAGCTGGTTCCCAGGGGCTGCATTTCTTGTTATTCTGGCCTGAAGTATGGCTTTCTCTCAGTTTTAGCTGTTTGCACCATCGCTGTGTGTTTCTGCATGCTGGGTGTCACCATGAGGGGAAAGAGATGAGAGAAAACTCTTAAGAATAATACAGATGTTTCCTGTATTCTTCAGACCCCAGTGCTCCCTTTTCCCATTATTTTATGCCTAAAAGATGGGGTTTTGTTCAGTTTTTGCTACTTATATTTGTGCATCAGGTGTACCAATGATTTTTCTCTTATTCTAAGGATTTTAATGTTTCTAAGTTTTATTTGAAAAAGTCTTTAATTTTCAGAAGATTATTTTTGTTCGATTCAGTCTGAGTTGGCAGTAATTTTCTCTTAGTACTTTGAAGGTATTATTCCACTGTCCACTAGTTGCAGTTGTTGCTCTTGAGAAATCTGCTGTCAGTCTAATGGTCAGTTTTTTTTTCCCAGTTCTTTTTGTATATGACATTTCCATGACCATTTTAAGATCTCATCTTTTTTTGTGTTCTGTGGTTTTACTAATATATTTTGTGAATAGGCATCAATTTCTTTAAAAAATAGAAAGTGAAAGTGAAAGTTGCTTAGTCATGTCTGACTCTGTGACCATGGAATTTTCTAGGCCAGAATACTGGAGTGGGTAGCCTTTCCCTTCTCCAGGGGATCTTCCCAACCCAGGGATCGAACCCAGGTCTCCCACATTGCAGGCGAATTCTTTACCAACTGAGCTATGAGGGAAGCCCTTAAAAGATAAATGTTATTTAAATAATTTTTTCTTGAATATGTTTTGTGTCTTTCAGAAGGAGTTTGTCCATTTTTTCTCAATTCTTGAATCTTATAGGCATAAATTTTTTATAGCATTCCTTTATTGTCATTTTTTTTAAATTGTCATTTTTATATCTGTTGAATCTGTTATGATCTGTGAAAACTGTCATTCCTGAAATTGGTAATTTCTACTTGGAGTCTGTTGAACTTTTTGAATCTGGATTTTCTAGTTTCTATACAGTGTGGGAAAACTTGGACATTATTTCTTCAGATATATATTTTTTCTCTTCTGATGGCCCCGACTATAAATATGTGAGATTGTTTGAAATTGTTCCAGAGTTCACTGCTGCTGCTGCTGCTGCTAAATCGCTTCAGTTGTGTACGACTCTGTGCGACCCCATAGACGGTAGCCCACCAGGCTCCCTATCCCTGGGATTCTCCAGGCAAGAACACTGGAGTGGGTTGCCATTGCCTTCTCCAGTGCATGAAAGTGAAAAGTGAAAGTGAAGTCTCTCAGTCGTGTCCGACTCTTAGCAACCCCATGGACTGAAGCCTACCAGTCTCCTCCATCCATGTGATTTTCCAGTCAAAAGAGTACTGGAGTGGCTTTTGCCTTCTCTGCCAGAGCTCACTGATGCGTTTTAAAAATTAAAAAATTTTTAATTGAAGTATAGTTGATTTATAATGTTGTATTAATTTCTACTGTATAACAAAGTGACTCAATTATGCATATATACTTCCTTTTTTATATTCTTTTCTGTTATGGTTTATCACAAGGTATTGAATAAAGTTTCCGGTGCTATCCAGTGTGTGCATGTGTGCTCAGTTGCTAAGTTCTGTCTGACTCTTTGTGACCCCATGGACTGCCAGGGTCCTCTGTCCATGGGATTTCCCAGGCAAGAATACTGGAATGGGTTCCCATTTCCTTCTCCAGGAGATCTTCCCGACCCAGGGATCAAACCTGTGTCTCCTGCATTAGTGGATGGATTTTTTTATCAGTGGATCAATAGGACCTTGTTATTTATCCAGTCAGCAATTTGCATCTGCTAACCTCAGACTCCTACTCCATCCTTCCCCCATATCCTCTCCCCCTTGGCAACTGCAAGTATGTTCTCTATCTTTCTTCTTCATATATAGGTTCATTTGTGTCATATTTTAGATTCCATAGGCTCTCGGGTGTGTGGGCTTCAGTAGTTGTGGTATGTGGGCTCAGCAATTGCACCTCCTGGGCACTAGAACACAGGCTCAATAGTTGTGCTCCATGGCATGTGGGATCTTCCTGGATTGAACTTGTGTTTACATATTTGCAGATGGATTCTTTACCGCTGAGCCACCAGGGAAGCCCCCCAGGAGTAGAACTGCTGGATCATGGGGCAACTGGTTTTAGTTGAGGAACCTTTATAACTGTTTCCCATACTGACTGCACCAGCTTACATTCCCACCAATAGTGTAGGAGGTTTCCCTTTTCTGCACACCCTCTCTAGCATTTGTTATTTGTAAACTTTATTGATGGCCATTCTGACCAGTATGAAGTGTTATCTCATTGTAGTTTTGATTTGCATTTCTCTAATAATTAGTGATATTGAGCATCTTTTCCTGTGCCTGTTGGCCATCTGTATGTCTTCTTTGGAGAAATGTCTATTTAGGTCTATTTTTCAATTGGGTTATTTGTTCTTTTGTTGTTGTTGTTGAGTTGTATGAGCTGTTTGTATATTTTGGAAATGTAAACCCTTGTTGGTTGCATCATTTGCAGTTATTTTCTTCCATTCTCTAAGCTGTATTTTCATTTTGTTTATGGCTTCCTTTGCTGTGCAAAAGCTTGTAAGTTTGATTAGGTCCCATTTATTTTTCTTTTTATTTGTTACCTTGGGAGACTCACTTAAAAAAACATGGAAATGATTTATGTCTGAGATTGTTTTATCTATGTTCTCTTCTAGGAGTTTTATGATGACCTGCCTTACATTTAAGTCTTTAAGCCATTTTGAATTTGAATTTGTTTTGTGTTTTCCAACTTCATCAGTTTACATGCAGCTGTCCAACTTTCCTAACACTACTTGCTGAAGAGACTTTTTCCCATTGTGTATTCTTACCTCCTTTGTCAGAGATTAATTATCCATAGGTGTGTGGTTTATTTCTGGGCTATCTAGTCTGTTCCATTGATCCATATGTCTGTGTTTGTGTTAATACCATGCTGTTTTGATTACTGTAGCTTAGTAGTATTGTCTGAAGTCTGGGACGGTTATGTCTCCTGCTTTGTCCTTTTTCTTCAGATTGCTTTGGCATTTATGGGTCTTTTATGGTTCCATTTAAATTTTAGGATTGTTTGTCCTAGTTCTGTGAAGAATGTTGCCGGTAATTTGATAGGGATTGCATTAACCCTGTAGACTGCTTTGGGTAGTACAGCCATTTTAACAATATTAATTCTTCCAATTCAAGATGATTTTTTTTAATTTTAAAAAATAGACTCTTTTAAAGAGCAATTTCAGGTTCATAGTAACATTGAGCACAAAATACAGCGATTTCCTATGTATTCTCAGCCCCAACACAGGCACAGCCTTTTGGGATCCAAATCCCAAACCAGACTGGTCCATTTGTTAAGAGTTAATGAACCAGCATTGATAATACAGAGTCCATATTTTACATGTTGTTCATTTTACAAGTTTTGACAAATGTGTACTGTCACATACCCACTGTTACAGAATCATACAGAGTAGTTTCACTGTCCTAAAAATTCCCTGTGCTTTTCGTGGTTTGATAGCTCATTTCTTTTTAGTACTGAGTGGAACATTTTGTTGCTCTTTCCAAATAACTAGCCTCTGATTTTGATGATTTTTTCCTGCTGATTTTCTGTTTTCAACTTTGTTGAATTCTGCTGTAATTATTATTGTTTTTTATTTTCTTCTGCTGCCTTTTTTTTAAAAAAAAATTATTTATTTTTTATTGAAGGATAATTGCTTTATAGAATTTTGCTGTTTTCTGTCAAACCTCAACATGAATCAACCACAGGTATACATATATTCCCTCCCTTTTGAACCTTCCTCCCTTCTCCCTCCCCATCCCACCCCTCCAGGGTGACACAGAGCCCCTGTTTTCATTTTCCTGAACCATACAGCAAATTCCTATTGGCTATCTATTTTACATACCGTAGTGTAAGTTTCCTTGTTACTCTTTCCATACGTCTCACCCTCTCCTACCTTCTCCCCATGTCCATAAATCTATTCTCTTTGTCTGTTTCTCCAGTGTTGCCATGTAAATGAATTCTTCAGTACCATTTTCCTAGATTCTGTATATATGCGTTAGAATATGGTATTTATCTTTCTCTTTAATCACTTCACTCTGTATAATAGGTTCTAGGTTCATCCACCTCATTAGAACTGACTCAAATATATTCATTTTTATGGCTGAGTAATATTCCATTGTGTATATGTACAACTTCTTTATCCATTCATCTGTTGATGGACATCTAGGTTGCTTCCATATTGTAGCTATTGTAAATAGTGCTGCAATGAACAGAGGCATACATGTGTCTCTTTCAGTTTTGATTTACTCAGGGTATATGCCTAGAAGTGGGATTGCTGGGTCATATGATGGTTTTATTCCTTGTTTGTAAGGAATCTCCATACCGTCTTCCATAGTGGATAGTGGCTGAAATTACATTCCCAGAAATAGTGCAAGAGTGTTCCCTTTTCTCCACACCCTCTCCAGCATTTATTGTTTGTAGACTTTTTGATGATGGCTATCCTGACCAGCATGAGGTGATATCTCATTGTAGTTTTGATTTGCATTTCTCTAATAATGAGCGATGTTGAGCATCTTTTCATGTGTTTGTTATCCATCTGTATGTCTTCTTTGAAGAAATGTCTGTTTAGGTCTTTTTCCCACTTTTTGACTGGGTTTATTTTTCTGATACTGAGTTGTATGAGCTGCTTGTGTATTTTGGAAATTAATCCTTTGTCAGTTGTTTCATTTTCTATTATTTTCTCCCATTCTAAGGGTTGTCTTTTCACCTTGATTATAGTTTCCTTTGATGTGCAAAAGCTTTTAAGTTTAATTAGGTCCCACTTGTTTACTTTTGTTTTTATGTCCGTTTCTCTAGTAGGTGGTTCGTAGAGGATCTTGCTTTGACTTATGTCATCAAGTGTTCTTCCTATGTTTTTCTCTAAGAGTTTTATAGTTTCTGGTCTTACATTTAGGTCTTTAATCCATTTTGAGTTTATCTTTGTGTGTGGTGTTAAGAAGTGTTCTAATTTCATTCTTTTACATGTCCAGTTTTCCCAGCACCATTTATTGAAGAGGATGTCTTTGCCCCGTTGTATATTCTTGCCTCCTTTGTCAAAAATAAGGCACCCATAGGTGCATGGGTTTATTTCCGGGCTTTCTATCTTGTTCCATTGGTCTGTATTTCTGTTTTTGTGCCAGTGCCATACTGTCTTGATGACTGTAGCTTTGTAGTATAATCTGAAGTCAGGAAGGTTGATTCCTTCAGCTCCATTCTTCTTTCTCAAGACTGCTTTGGCTATTTGGGGTCTTTTGTGTTTCCTTATGAATTGTGAAATTTTTTGTTCTGTGAAAAATGCCATTGGTAATTTGATAGGGATTGAATTAAATCTGTAGATTGCATTTGGTAGTATAGTCATTTTCACAATATTGATTCTTCCTACCCAGGAACATGAAATATCTATCTATTTATGTCATCTTTGATTTCTTTCATTAGTGTCATAATTTTCTGTGTACAATTCTTTTGTCTCCTTAGGTAAGTTTATTCTTAGATATTTAATTCTTTTTGTTGCAGTGATGAATGGGATTGATTCCTTAATTTCTTTTTCTGATTTTAGGGGGAATGCTTTCAGTTTTTCACTGTTGAGAATAGTGTTTGCTGTAGGGTTATCATATATGGCCTTTACTGTGTTGAGGTAGGTTCCTTCTGTGCCCATTTTATGAAGAGTTTTATTCATAAATGGGTGCTGAATTTTGTCAAAGGCTTTTTCTGCACCTATTGAGATGATTATATGATTTTATCTTTCAATTTGTTAATGTGGTGTATCACATTGATTGATTTCCGTATATTGAAGAATCCTTGCATCCCTGGATTAAACCCAACTTGATCATGGTGTATGAGCTTTTTAATGTGTTGCTGAATTCTGTTTGCTAAAATTTTGTTGAGGAAATTTGCATCTATGTTCATCAGTGATATTGGCCTGTAGTTTTCTTTTTTTATGTTGTCTTTGTCTGGTTTTGGTATCAGGGTGATGGTTGCCTCATAGAATGAGTTTGGAAGTGTTCCTTCCTCTGCAATTTTTGAAAGAGTTTTAGAAGGTTAGGCATTAGCTTTTCTCTAAATGTTTGATAGAATTCTCCTGTGAAGCCATCTGGTCCTGGGCTTTTGTTATTTGGGAGATTTTTTTTTTTTTTTATCACAGCTTCAATTACAATGCTTCTAATTGGGTTGTTCATAATTTCTGTTTCTTCCTGGTTCAGTCTTGAAAAATTGAACTTTTGTAAGAATCTGTCCATTTCTCCCAGGTTATCCATTTTATTGACATGTCACTTCAGTTCAGTCACTCAGTTATGTCCAACTCTTTGTGATCCCATGAACCGCAGCATGCCAGGCCTCCCTGTCCATCACCAACTCCCGGAGTCCATCCAAACCCATGTCCACCGAGTCAGTGATGCCATCCAACCATCTCATCCTCTGTCATCCCCTTCCCCTCCTGCCTTCAATCTTTCCCAGCATCAGGGTCTTTTCAAACGAATCAGCTCTTTGCATCAGGTGGCCAAAGTATTGGAGTTTCAGCTTCAGCATCAGTCCTTCCAATGAACCCCCAGGACTGATCTCCTTTAGGATGGACTGGTTGGATCTACTTGCAGCCCAAGAGACTCTCAAGAGTCTTCTCCAACACCACAGTTCAAAAGCATCAATTTTTTGTCACTCAGCTTTCCTTATAGTCCAACTCTCACATCCATACATGACCACTGGAGAACCGTAACCTTGACTAGACGGAGCTTTGTTGACAAAGTAATGTCTCTGCTTTTTAATATGCTGTCTAGGTTGGTCATAACAGTCCTTCCAAGGAGCATGCGTTTTTAAATTTCATAGCTGAAATCACCATCTGCAGTGATTTTGGAGCCCAGAAAAATAAAGTGAGCCACATTTCCACTGTGTCCCCATCTATTTCCCATAAAGTGATGGGACCGGATGCCATGATCTTAGTTTTCTGAATGTTGAGCTTTAAGCCAACTTTTTCACTCTCCTCTTTCACTTTCATCAAGAGGCTCTTTAGTTCTTCTTCACTTTCTGCCATAAGGGTGACATCATCTGCATATCTGAGGTTATTGGTATTTCTCCCAGCAATCTTGATTCCAGCTTCTGCTTCCTCCAACCCGGCGTTTCTCATTATGTTCTCGGCATATAAGTTAAATAAGAAGGGTGACAATATACAGTCTTGACGTACTCCTTTTCCTGTTTGGAACCAGTCTGTTGTTCCATGTCCAGTTCTAACTGTTGCTTCCTGACCTGCATACAGGTTTCTCAAGAGGCAAGTCAGGTGGTCTGGTATTCCCATCTCTTTCAGAATTTTCCACAGTTTATTGTGATCCATCCAGTCAAAGGCTTTGGCATAGTCAATAAAGCAGAAGTAGATGTTTTTCTGGAACTCTCTTGCTTTTTCGATGATCCAGAGGATGTTGGCAATTTGATCTCTGGTTCCTCTGCCTTTTCTAAATCCAGCTTGAACATCTGGAAGTTCACGGTTTATGTATTGCTGAAGCCTGGCTTGGAGAATTTTGAGCATTACTTTACTAGCATGTGAGATGAGTGCAGTTCTGCGGTAGTTTGAGCATTCTTTGGCATTGCCTTTTTTTGGGATTGAAATGAAAACTGACCTTTTCCAGTCCCATGGCCACTGCTGAGTTTTCCAAATTTGCTGACATATTGAGTGCAGCACTTTCACAGCATCATCTTTTAGGATTTGAAATAGCTCAACTGGAATTCCATGACCTCCATTAGCTTTGTTGGTAGTGATGCTTTCTAAGGCCCACTTGACTTCACATTCCAGGATGTCTGACTCTGGGTGAATGTGAGTGATCACACCATTGTGATTATCTGGGTTGTGAAGATCTTTTTTGTACAGTTCTACTGTGCATTCTTGTCGCCTCTTCTTAATATCTTCTGCTTCTATTAGGTCCATACCATTTCTGTCCTTTATTGTGCCCATCTTTGCATGAAATGTTCCCTTGGTATCTCGAATTTTCTTGAAGAGATCTCTAGTCTTTCCCATTCTCTTGTTTTCCTCTATTTCTTTGCATTGATCGCTGAGGAAGGCTTCCTTATCTCTCCTTGCTATTCTTTGGAACTCTGCATTCAAATGGGTATATCTTTCCTTTTCTCCTTTGCTTTTCGCTTCCCTTCTTTTCACAGCTATTTGTATGGCCTCCTCAGACAGCTATTTTGCTTTTTTGCATTTCTTTTTCTTGGGAAAATGGTCTTGATTCCTGTCTCCTGGTTGTTCATAATAGTCTCTTATAATCCTTTGTGTTTCTTCATTGTCTGTTTAACCTCTCCTTTTTCATTTCTAATTTTGTTGATTTGATTCTTCTCTCTTTTTTCTTGATGAGTCTGGCTAAGAGTTTGTCAATTTTGTTTATCTTCTCAAAGAACCAGCTTTTAGTTTTATTAATCTTTACTATTGTTCCTTTCATTTCTTTTTCACTTATTTCTGCTTGGATCTTTATGATTTCTTTCCTTCTACTAATTTTTTGTTGTTGTTGTTCTTCTTTTTCCAGTTGTTTTAGGTATAATGTTAAGCTGTCTAGTCTGTGTTTTTCTTGTTTCTTGAGGTAAGATTGCCTTGCTATAAACTTCCTTCTAGGATGGCTTTTGGTGCATCCCATAGGTTTTGAGTTGTCACGTTTTCATTGTCATTTGTTTCTAGAAATTTTTTTATTTCTTCAGTAACCTGTTGGTTTTAGAAACGTGTTGTTTAATCTCCATGTGTTTGTGTTTCATACAGTTTTTTCCTTGTCATTGATATCTAGTCTCATAGCATTGTGGTCAGAGAAGATGCTTGATATGATTTCAGTTTTCTTAAATTTACTGAGGTTTGATTTGTGACCTATGATGTGGTCTATCCTGGAGAATGTTCCATGTGCACTTGAGAAGGTGTATTCTTCTGCATTTGGATGGAATGTCCTGAAGATATTAATGAGATCCGTCTCATCTAATATATCATTTAAGACTTGTGTTTCCTTATTAATTTTCTGTCTTGATGATCTGTCCATTGGTATGAGTGGGGTGTTAAAGCCTCCTACTATTATTGTGTTATTATCAGTTTCTCCTTTTACATCTGTTAGTCTTTGTCTTATGTATTGAGGTGCTCCTATGTTGGGTGCATAGATATTTACAATTGTTATGTCCTCCTCGTGGATTGATCCCTTGATCATTATGTAGTGTCCTTCCTTATCTCTTGTAATCTTCTTTATTTTAAGGTCTATTTTGTCTGATACAAGGATTGCTACTCCAGCTTTCTTTTGCTTCGCATTTGCATGGAATATATTTTTCCATCCTCTCACTTCAGTCTATATTTGTCTTGAGGTCTGAAGTGGGTTTCTTGTAAACAGCATATATATGGGTCTTGTTTTTGTATCCATTCAGCCAGTCTGTGTCTTTTTGTTGGAGCATTTAATCTATTTACATTTAAAGTAATTATTGATATATTTGTTCCTGTTTCCATTTTCTAATTGTTTGGGGTTGATTTTGTAGATCTTTTTTCTTCTGTTGTATTTCTTGACTATATAAGTCTGTTTAACATTTGTATACTGGTTTGATGGTACTAAATTCTCTTAACTTTTGCTTGTCTGAAAAACTTTTTATTTCTCCGTCAATTTTGAATGAGATCCTTGCTGGGTACAGTAATCTTGATTGTAGATTTTCCCCTTTTAGTACTTTAAATATATCCTGCCATTCCCTTCTGGCCTGCAGAGTTTCTGCTAAAAGATCAACTGTTAAGCATATGGGGTTTTCCTTGGATGTTACTTGTTGCTTCTCCCTTGCTGCTTTTAATATTCTTTCTTTTGTTTAGTCTTTGTTAGTTTGATTAGTATGTGTCTTGGTGTGCCTCTCCTCGGGTTTATCCTGTATGGGACTCTTTGTGCCTCTTGGACTTGATTGACTATTTGTTTTCCCATGTTAGGGAAATTTTCAACTATAATCTCTTCAAAAAATTTCTAATACCCTTTCTTTTTCTCTTCTTCTTCTGGGACCCCTATAATTCGAATGTTGGTGTGTTTGATTTGGTCCCCGAGGTCTCTGAGACTGTCCTCAGCTCTTCTCATTCTTTTTACTTTATTCTGCTCTTCAGAAGTTATTTTCACCGTTTTATCTTCCAACCCACTGATTTGTTCTTCTGCATATTCTGCTATTGATTCCTTATAGAGTATTTTTAATTTCAGTAATTGTGTTGTTTGTCTCTGTGTGTTTATTCTTTAATTCTTCTAGGTGTTTGTTAATTGATTCTTATATTTTCTCCATTTTGTTTTCAAGGTTTTTAATCATCTTTACTATCCTGAATTCTTTTTCAGATAATTTTCCTGTTTGCTCTTCATTTATTTGAACTTCTGTGTTTCTAGTTTGTTCCTTCATTTGTGCAGTATTTCTCTGCCTTTTCATTTTTTTTTTAAAGTTATTGTGTTTGAGGTCTCCTTTTCTCAGGCTTCATGGAAAGTTGAATTCTTTCCTTGAATTCTTTCTTCCTTGTAGTTTCTGCCCTCCTAGGATTGGTCCAGTGGTTTGTGTGAGCTTTCTATAGGTGAGATTTGTGCTGAGTTTTTATTTGTTTGTTCGTTTTTCCTTTGATGGGCAAGGCTGAGTGAGGTGGTAATCCTGTCTGCTGATGATTGGGTTTGTATTTTTGTTTTGTTTGTTGTTTAGATGAGGTGTCCTGCCCAGAGTGCTACTTACTGGTGGTTGGGTGATACCAGGTCTTGTATTCAAGTGGTTTCCTTTGTGTGTGTTCTCACTAGTTGATCCTCCCTAGGGTTAGTTCTCTGGTAGTCTAGGGTCTTGGAGTCAGTGCTCCCACTCCAAAGGCTCAGGGCTTGATCTCTGGTCAGGAATGAAGATTCCACAAGTGGTTTGTTATGGCATTAAGTGAGATTAAAACAAATATCCAAAAACGAGAAACCAAAGATGAACCCCAGACTAATGGCAGTTACAAAATCAGGCAAATAATAATTAAAGTAATGGTGTATACACATATACATATATACCCATGAGCAAAATGAAAACAGTCCAACAAAAATACAGTAGATTGATCTGGTGAACAAAGGAAATCAAAAATTTTATTTACCAGTTAAGAACAGAACTGACTTAGGCATAAACTGGAAGACAAAACTAAAGCAAGGTACCAAGTGGGGAATAAAGCAATGAAAACAAAACTAACAAGTATGTTGAGAGGAAAGGAAAGAAAGATATACAAAGTTAAATAGATGTAGATAAAGAAGATTTGTATACATTAAAGATTAACTGCAAGGGGAAAAGAACAGTAAGAAAGCCAAAGAAAGGAATAACTGTTGAAAAAATATAATAGGTTTAAAAAAATTAAAGTTATAAAAAAGAAAAAAATGAAAGAAGGAAGGAAAAAGGGGAGAGAAAAGGGAAGACTCCACAGAACTGTAAAAGCCCAATGTAGAGGCAGAGGTTTATAACAACAATAGAAAATATGTGTGAATGTACACATATACATATACACCCATAGGCACAATCAAAATAGTCCAACAAAAAATAAAGTACAATAGAGTGACCCAGTGAACAAAGGAAACCAAAAATTATATATACCAGAACAAAACTAATTAAAGCACAAACTGGAAAACAAAACTAAAGCAAGGTGGCAGTTGGGGAATAAAGCAATGAAAATAAAACTAACAAATATGTTGAGAGGAAAGGAGAGAAAGAAAATAGATATGCAGAGTTAAATAGAGGTAGATAAAGAAGATTTATATACATTAAAGATTAACTGCAAGGGGAAAAGAACAGTAGGAAAAGCAAACAAAGGAATAAATGTAGAAAAAACTAACAATAGATTAAAAAAATTAAAACTTGAAAAAAGGAAAACTCCACAGAACTGCAGAAGCCCAACATAGAGACAGAGGTTTATGACATCAATTAAAAATGTGACTGAGGGGGAAAAAAGCTCAAAAGCTTAATAGGGTTTCTTAGTGCCAATAAAATCGACAACTACAACAGAGGGGGGAGGGAAGTCCAAAAGAATATACAGAACAAGTCAAAAAATAAGAATAATAAATGTTTTTCTTGAGTCAGTGCTGTCAGAGTCCTTTCCCGAGCTGGGAATCACAGTCCACCGTACCTCCCTAGGATGCCCTCCAATACTGTTGATCTCTGGGCCTGCTGTGGGGGCAGCTCAGATTCTAACCTGGTCCTGCTCCTGTGTGTTCTTGACTCCAGTGTCCACAGCTCTCAGAGCTAGTGTGTTTTCTTTCGTGGGCACTCTCAATGGCCTTTTATATATTCCATAGACACAGAGTCTGCTTAGTTGATTGTGTTGATTTAATCTGCAGCTTGTACAGCTGGTAGGAAGATTTTGGGTCTTCTTCCTTAGCCACACTGCCCCTGGGTTTCAATTGTGGTTTTATTTCCACTTCTTCATTGGGTCATCCACTGGGGTTTGCTCCTGAGGCTGCCCAGGAGGGCTTGGGTTTGCCCCTTTGGGGGCCAGGTGTGGAGGTGGTGCAATTGCTTGGGTCACAGGGTTTCTGGCAACACCAGGTACTCAGCGGGGTTTGGCAGCTAGGGTAGTAGGAAATACAGTGCTCTAGAAGGGTATGGCAACCAGTCTTGGCCAATTCGCTCCAGTATTCTTGCCTGGAGAACCCGCTCTCTGACAGACAATTGGCAGGCCATAGTCTACAGGGTTGCAAAGAGTTGGACAGGACCGAAGCTACCCTGCGTGCATAAATGCAAGACTTTTTTGCCTGTGTCAGCTCTGCCCCAGTGAGAGTTGAGTGTGAAGGTGGTGCAGCTGTTTGGCTTGCGGGGACCCTGGTGGCGCCAAGTGTGCAGGGACATGGACTGTCTCTGCTGCAGGAGTTATGGCTGTATCAGAGTCTTTTTTTGAGCCACTATGTAGCTGGCGATCAGAAGGCCTCTTTGGCCAGTCTTTCTCCGTAGTTCCACGCGTTCAGGCACTTAGGGGGCTCCCTTGCCTGGGATCCTTCTTTGTTGTTCGGGGCATCAGGGACATAGAGGGACCCCTCCAACTGGGGTCCTACTCTGTAGTTCAGTGCGTCAGACATTTGATGGGCCAGCGTCTCTATTGTTCAGCTACCAATGCTGGCGTGTGGGGAGAGAGGCTGTAGTGATGGCTCCACCCCCTTTGCAACTCATCCAGTATTGCCTTGCTTCCACAGCTGCCTGGCTTTCCTCCACCAGAATCTCCCACCACAATCTCTTCCCTCACATCCCCTCAGTCCATCTCTCTGCAGTCAACAGCAGCCCTCACCCTGGGATTGCTCCACAATCCCTAACCTCCAGCTCCCAGCTGCTGCCCCTTCCAGGAGATCAGTGTTTCTGCCCAGGGTGTATATGGCTGCAGCAAGGACTGTCTGATTCTCATTCCATTTAGGCTGCCACAGATCAGCTGTTTAACTCTCAGCCTTATGTGTTTCTCCTCTGACTCAGACAATTGCCCCTCTGTGGGGATCAGACCCCTGCTTCAGTTCCCCCACCCGCTGAGGGCAGGTCCAGTCCTACTAACATTCCTGTTTTTTCCCCTAGTTCCTTTGTCCTACTGAGTTTTTCATGGTTCTATATATTATTTTCCATTGGTCAGGTACTCCTGTCTGCTCTCAGCTGGTGGTCTGCATGCACTTCTGTTTCTGAAGGTGTATTCCTGATGTATTGGTGGAGAGAGATGTATTCCATGCCCACCTACTCCTCCACCATCTTGTTCTCTCTGCTGCGTATGTTTTAACCAGTTTATATATATATATATATATATAATTTTTTTTTTCGTTTTGGCTGCACCACTTGGGATGCAGGCTCTTCATTTCCTAACCAGGGATAGAACCTGCCTTCCCTGCAGTGCAAGGGTGAAGTTTTAACCACTGGTCCGCCAGGGAAGTCCCTAACCAGTCACCTTTTATTGGGTGTTAGTTCTCCATTACTATATGAAAGGGTGCTGGGCTAAGGTTATGGTCGGGAATGCAGAGTGTTCCTCTTCAGTGGTAGTTGCATAACTGCTCGTGTTTGAGTTCCTTGTAGGAACTGCATTAGTTGAAAAGCTAGCACCATAGAAAGCCCAGCGATTCTCCCTTTATTCACACTGATGTACTTGTTTTAATACCGGTAGTTTTCCTGGTGGCTCAGATGGTAAAAAATCCGCCTGCAGTGCAGAAGACCTGAGTTTGATCCCTGGGTTGGGAAAATCCCCTGGAGGAGGGCCTGGCAACCCACTCTAGTATTCTTGCCTGGAGAATCCCCATGGACAGAGGAGCCTGGCGGGCTACAGTCCATGGGGTCACAAAGAGTTGGATAAGACTGACCAACTAAGCACATAGCCTCTTTGAAACACTCCAGCAGTGCCTTTATAGGTGAAATTCTACATCAGTATCCAGCTTGGCAGCTCCCCTAGTTTGACTTTCAGAAGCTTCTTCTCTTTCAGCAGTATAATTGATGCCATCTTAGAGTCCTGGCTGTCCACTTGACCAGGCTGTGTGAGGACTCCTGCTTCTTTTCTTACATATATATTCTCCGTGATGTAAAATTTTCCTTCTAAGCACTGTTTTCACTGTGTTCCACATATTTTGATAAGTTGTATTTTCATTTTCCTTTAGTTCAAAATATTAAAAAATTTTTCCTGAGATTTCTTTTTTGATCCATGTATTATTGAGAAGTGTATGGTTTAGTCTCCCAAGTATTTTGAGATTTTCCAGCTGTCTTTTTATTACTGATTTCTAATTTAAGTCCATTGTAGTCTGTGAGAATACCTTGTATAACTTCTCTTTATTTTTTATAGCCCAAATGTGATCTTGTATGTTTCATTTGTGCTTAAGGTGTGTGTATTCTGTTATTGAGTGAAGTATTTTATAAATGTCAATTATATCCAGTTGATTGATGATTTTTTTCTCTCAGCACTTGAAATGTTTTGCTCTACTCTGTCCTTGCTGATTTTCTTCCTATAGGGTCTGTCCATTTCAGATAGAGACGTGTTAAAGTCTCTAACAGTAATAGTGAATTCATCCTTACATTTTTATCCTTTCTTGCCTCGTGTTTTTTTTTGTAGGCACCGACACATTAAGAACTGTTATATCTCACAGAGTTGAGCCTTCTGTCATGAATATGGCTACTCTAGCTTTCTTTTGATTATTACTTAACATGATGTATCTTTCTCTGTCTGTTTACTTTAATCTATACGTGTGTTTGTATTTAAATTGGGTTTCTTGTGGACAACAAACAGTGGGGCTTGATTTTGGTTTACTCTCACAGTCACTTTCTTTTAATTGGTGAGTTTAGACCAACTGATGGTCAAAGTGATTTTTATCATAGTTGAATTAATGTCTACTATAGTGATACTGTTTTCTATTTACTTCCTTTGTTCTTTATTATTCCTATTTTTGTTTTCCACTCTTTTTTTGCCACTTGTGGTTTTAATTGACCATTTAATATAATTTGATTTTGTCTTCTTTCTTAGCATATCAATTATACTTTTTTTTTTTAAAGTGGTTACCCTAGAGTCTGCAACATACATTTACAACTAATGCAAATCCATTTTCAGATAACACTATGCCACTTCATGGGTAGTGCAGGTACCTTATAATAGCAAAGTATTCCTGATTCCTCTCTCTGTTCCTTGTATAATTGCTGTCATTAATATCACTTATACCTGCTGTTTAGTGGCAAAGTCATATCTGACTCTTTGTGATCCCATGGACTGTAGCCCACAAAGGCTCCTCTGTCCCAGGGATTCTCCAGGCAAGACTAGAGCAGGTTGCCATTTCCTTCTCCAGGAACTAATACATAAGCATATATAATCAAATACATAGTTGCTATTATTATTTTGAGCAAATTCTTATCTGGTAGATCAGTTAAGAACAAGAAAAAATAAAGAATTTTCTTTACCTTTTCTTACCTCTGTAATGCTCTTCCCTTTATATGGATCATGTTTCTAACCGTATCAATACCTTTCTCTCTAAAGAACTTCTTTTGACATTTCTTGCAGGGCAGGTCTACTGGCAACAAATTCCCTCAGTATTTGTTTGTGGAAGTCTTTTACCTCTTCACTTTTGAGGGATAATTTCACAAGATACACAATTATAGGCTGGTGACTTTTTTCTCTCAACTCTTAAAATGTTTTATGCCACTCTTTACTTACCTGCATGGTTTCTGAAGGAGGTCACATATGATTCTCATCTTTGCTCTTCTCTAGGTAGGATAATTAATCCTCTGGCTTCTTTCAAGAGTTTTCCCTTGTCTTTGGTTTTCTGCTCAAGTATAGTCTGTCTTCCTCTGTCTCTCCCTTCCTTCCTTCCTCTCTCTTTTTTCTTCTTACCCCCTTTCTTTCCTTCCTTCCTCTTTTTTCTTCCTTTCTCCCTCTTTTTTTTGTAGTAGAATTTATTATCCTTGTCAGAAAGAACATTTGAAGAAATAATGAATGAAAATCCCAATTTTCATGAAACTTATGTGTCTAAACATCTAAGAAATTCAGTGTACTCTAAGTAGGATAAAACCAAAGAGATTCACACCTACACACATCATAGTCAAACTTTGAAAGACAAAGAGAATCTTTAAAGCAGCATGAGGAAAGGCTCATGGTATGCAGAGATCCCCAGTAAGAGGAACAGCTGCACTTTCATTAGGAATCATGGATTTCTGAAAGGCAGTGGGAAGAACAGCTGCACTTTCATTAGAAATCACGGATTCCTGAAAGGCAGTGGGATGGCATATACACAGTGCTGAGAGGAAAAAATCAATTAAAACTTTCATTGGGTTTACCCAAAATTGATATTACAGAAAAACCTGACTGAACTTTTGGGCCAACTCAATATGCCTGTCAAAACTATCCTTCAAAAATGAGGGAGAAATGAGACGATCCCCAGAACAAAAAGTGATGGAATTTGTCATCTGTAGAACTGTCTACAACAAGTGCTTGTGGGAGTCCTTCAGGCTGAAATGAAGGACACTAGAGTCAAATCTGTATTTAGAAAGTAATAAAGAATGTGGGTAAAGTCACTACCCAGGTTGACTTAGTACTGACCAAGCTGGTCCCTAGAAAAAGGAGGTCTTCAGAAGATCACTTGCAAGACGGCAAAGATAAAGCCACACCACTCCCTTCTTTCATTCAGTACATAGTTTCTGAACAGATTAATGAGGTGAGATCTGTTCTAAATCTACTTGAATAAATAAAGTGAATGAGTTAGTAGGGTTAATATTAGTCAACAGGAGTTACAAATTAAAACCATAGTGAGATACCCCTACATTTCCACCAGAGTAGTAGTATTAAATGAGTAGGCAATACAGTGTTGGCAAGGATGTGAAGCAACTGGAACTCTTATTGTTAATGTAAAATAGTAAAGTCACTTGGGAAAACTATTCGTTACAGCTGTTTAGCAAAATATATGCCTCTCTTATGACCCATCGTATTTCTCTAGGATACGTATACAACAGAAGTTATGCACTTGAGAAAATCACACCAAAAGACTTTATAAAATATGTATAGCAGCACTGTTTATACAAAGAGCCCGAAGTTGGAAATAAATCCAAATGTCCATCAGCAGGGGAATGGATAATGTGGTATATTCATGTGATAAGATACTATTCAGCAAAGAACAGATTGCTGATGTAACATGGTTGAATCTCACAAATACTGTGCTTTTCATAAAAACCCAGACACAAATGAATTTATAATGTGTTTCCATTTATATGAAGTTCAAAAGTAGATAAAACCAATCTATGTAGTAGTTAAAACAATAGTTATCATAGGGCTACTACTGTGATGTAACACAAAGAAGCCAGTTTGGAGTCTGGAAGTGTTCTTTATCTTGTTCTGGATGGTGGTTACTCGGGCATACTCATAAAAATTTAAGTTAAACACCTTATAAAAGTTATTGTTCTTGAAATTCTGCTTGTACTTGTGAAAGATAATTTAAGACCTTGAAGAAATATATATATCCTTCTTGCTCTTCAGTGTTATTTAAATAGGAATAAATAATACTATACAATTCAACCACTGTGTAAGAAAATTCCAACTACAGTTTCCTTTCTTCTAACTGCTAAAAGCCTGAAATTAAAATATAACATGTTAAAACAATTTACCTTTAGGAGATAAAAACATACACCTAATTTTAATGATGAATCTGCTGATTACCTTATTTGCTTTTAGATAATAATTAAATAGGGGCTTCCCAAGTGGCTCAGTGGTAAAGAATCCACCTACCAATGCAGAAGACACGAGTTCTGTCTCTGGTTCAGGAATATCTCCTGGAGAAGGAAATGGCAACCCACTCCAATATTCTTGCCTGGGAAATCCCTTGGACAGAGGAGCCTGGCAGGCTACAGTCCATAGGATCATAATCATCAACAATTTAGCAACTGAGCATGCATGCATGCAATAATTAACTATTTTATTCCTGAAGTCCAGAATAGACTAAGGGCAGTTATTAGCAACCTTTAACCAACTTGGGTCTATTATTTCATGCTGGAGGAACAAAGCAGAATGAACAAGTGAGGGAACTTTCAAGAAATGAAGTGCCAGTGTTTTTACAACTACTTGTGAATCATAAAAAAGAAATGAAATGTGTTTGTTTCGAAGAATGCAAGTCTGGTCAAACATCAGGATGTTGCTACACAGAGAAAACAACCAGAGACAAAACCACAGCAGAGCTGCTTTCATCCCAGAATGTCAAGGAACTGAAGAATGAGCCCTGAGATATGACCAGGAACAGTGGAGAGGAAGGGTAATCAGGGGAGGGGAGAGATTTTTTTAATTTCTTGATCTTGTGCTATTAATCTAAACCTAAAAATGCTGCTTTTATCTGAAGAATCAGAAATGGGTTTATTCAATAAATACTTATCACCCTCTTATTATGTGCCTAGGACTGTTGTAGGCAGTTTATGTATAGCAGCAAAAGAGACAAAAATTCCTGTCCTTATGGAACATATATTCTCTGGGTGGGGGATAGCCCAGGAATGCATACACACATTATCACATTGCAGTGAGCTTACATTAGATACCTATGTTTCTTGCTTAGCCTCAACTAAACATATATTATGGGACCTCTGGTTTAATGCTACTATCAAAGCCTCATTGCCCCTTCTAATGAGACTTTCCTCAGTACTTTAATAGTAAAATATTCTTGTGTATGAATCAAGATTGATCTGTCCTGATAAATGATAAATAAGAAATAGACCCAAATCATATGGGAACTTAGGACAGTGGCAATATCTTTCATAAAGGAATAGTGGTATTGGATCCTAAAGTCAATGTAGCTAAGAGCTGAAATTAATAAAAGAGAGAAAAATAAAATAAAAAAAATTAAAGAGAGAAAAATAGTAGAAAGAATAAATAAAAACCAAAGTCAGTATTTGAGATGATCGATTAAACTTTGCAGTATTGATAAAGGTCTAAGAGAGCAAATATATATCACATAAATCATGAGAAAGGAGATATAATCACAGATATAAAAGAATTGTGTGAGAATGCTTAGGACTGAGAATGGAAGGACTTTTGTAATAAATTGAAAGCCTAGAGACAATAGCTGATTTTTCAGGATAGATGGAGAACTTAAATAGGTTGATTAGCTTCAAAGAGATTGAAAATGTGACTAAGAGATACCATTAAAAAAGTTGTGGATGATCAAGAACTGATTTCTAACTTTTAGAAAACAGATGAATCCAAGCCTGTTTAAATTAATTGAGGTTATAGAGAAAAAATTGCAAAACTCCCCAGTTCATTTTATGAAACCATGATTTAATGACAGAACCCAACAGAAGTTACAGAGAGGGAAACCTGACACCAATTTTCTTATATACACATTGATGCCAAAATCATAAATATTAGTAAACAAAATTCAGCAGTGTATCAAGACTGATAAGCAGTTATCATCAAATAGTTTTCATTTCAAAAATGAAAGAATGATTCCTATCAGAAAATCTATTAAATCACTACATCAATAAAGAGAAAACCATATGATCACATCATTCAATGCTGAAAAAGCTCTTGGCAAACTTCAGTTGTCATTCATTAAAAAAACTTAAAGAATAGAAAAGTCTACTTGAATTTCACCTAAATGTTTTTAACTGAGCACCTATTGTGTGTCAGGTAATGTTTTACATTCTGGCATTATATTTGCATGCTAAGTTGTTTCAGTCATGTCTGACTCTGTGCTACCTTATGGACTGAAGCCCACTAGGCTTCTCTGTCCATGGGATTCTCCAGGCAAGAATACTGGAGTGGGTTGCTATCGCTTCTCCAGAGGATCTTCCCAAGCCAGGGATCAAACCCGCATCTCTTATGTCTCCTGTGTTGACAGTCGGGTTCTTTACCACTAGTGCTACCAAAGTTCTACATGCTGGGGTTATAGCAGTTAACAAAACAAAATAACAAACACTTTTTTCATGGAACTTACATTAGCATTTGGGAGTTACCCATAAAAAAAAATAGGCAAGTTAAATGTCTATTTTGTCAGGTAGTAATAAGTGCTAAGGGCTTCCCTGGTGGCTCAGACGGGAAAGAATCTGCCTACCAGGCAGAAAACCTGGATTTGATCCCTGAGTTGGGAAGATCCCCTGGAGAAGGGCATGGCATCCCCCTCCAGTATTCTTGCCTGGAGAATCCCCATGCACAGAGGAGTCTGGCAGGCTGCAGTCCACGGAGTCACAAAGAGTGGAACACGACTGAGCGTCTAAACAGAGCGCAATAAATGCTGAAGAGAGAAAGCAGAAAATAGGTAGTTGCCAAGACCTGGGGTTAGGGACAGAAGGAAGTCTTCATCAGTAAGGTGACAGTTGGAGCAGAGCCCTGTGGGAAAGCAAGAGCAAGTGAACGAAACAGAAAAATTCCTGCCTTCATGAGAGGAGGCACCAACAAATCTATACTAAATTAAAAAAAAATAGTATATTAGGAGGTTATAAACACAGAAAAAAGAAAGATCAGAAGAATGAAGGGGACCATGACCTAGGAGATTTTGAGGGGCAGGTTGTATTAGTAGTTAAATAGAGTGGTCAGGGTATGCTTCATTGAGAAGGTGAGATCTGAGGAAAGTCTTGAAGAAGGTGAGGGACTTAGCTAAGTGGATATCTGGGGAGTGTTCCAGGCAGAGGAAACAGCCTCTGTAAAGATGCCAGTGAGGAGATGCGTGGCCTAGGCAAGCAATTGCAAAAAGGTCAGTGGGGCTGAAACAGGATAGACATGGGAGTAAAAGTCAGCTACCTTATTTTATGTAGGACCTTGCAGACCATCATAAGAACTATTTAAAAGTTAGTTTAAGGGAGAGTTTCCTGGTGGTTCTGTAGCTAGGACTCCATGCTCCCAATGCAGGGAGCTGGGATTATATCACTGGTCAGAGAACTAGTTCCCACATGCCACAACTAAGACCTCATGCAGCCAAATAAATGATAAATATGCTTTAAAGTTAGTTTAATAATTTTAATAAGGCAGACACCCTTATAACTATCACCAATATCATGAAATTGGACTATGTTAGTCAGTCCAGAAGCCTTTCTATGTATCCTAACTCAAATCTTCTCTTCCCCCACCAGACTATCCACTACTCTGGCACTTCTATAGAAATCACCTTCTTTTGTTCCTTTATAGTTTTATCACCCAAATATGCATCGCTATATATTATAGCCTCACTCATTAAAAATAATTTAACGTATCTTTTAAGTTTCTTTTAATCTAAAGGTTTCCAGGGAGTTCTCTGGTTGTTCAGTGGTTAGGACTCTGTGCTTTCACTGCAGTGACCCAGGTTCAGTCCCTGGTCAGGTAACTAAGAACCTGCAAATGGTGTGGCATGCCAAAAACATTCTTTACCTTACATTTTATTTTTTGAAGAGCTTGAGTCATTTAGCCTGTAAAGTTACTAATCTGAATTTTGATGATTACAAAATTTTTTCAGTCAAACTGCTGATTATTCAGTATATTCTTTTTCTTATGGTACTGTGGTTTATCGTTTTATTTATTTATTTTTGGCTGTGCTGGGTCTTCGCTGATGCTCAGGCTTTTCTCTCATTGCAATGCACGGGCTGCTCGCTGTGCTGGCTTCTCGTTGCAGAGCACAGGCTCTATGCGAGGGCTCAATAGTTGTGGTGCACAGGCTGAGTTGCTCCACGGCATGTGGGATCTTCTTGGGCCAGGAACAGAATCTGTGTCTTCAGCATCGGCAGTCAGATTCTTTAGTGCTGAGCTCCCAGGAAAGCCCCAACATATTCTTCTGATTCTGTACTTTGTGCAAATTGGCAGCTGAATCCAAAGACTCAAGATCTGTAGAAATCTGATTTGGCAAGGCCATCATTATGTGTTGTTTTCTTTCTTTTTGTAATTTTAGCAACCATTGGTCTTCAGTGCCTGGATTCATCAATTTTTTGGATCTTACAAAATTTTTGTATTCCAATTCAGATTTCTGTTTATTAATTGGAAAAATTTTATAACAAGATACCTTCTTGTATCTTTTATTTGGTTTTCCAGGGTTACAGTTCACATAGGAAAATGGCATGGTAAATACTTGATTCTTATTCTTTTTTTTCCAAAACAGATTGTTTAATGTACGTTCTTAGCATCTTATTTTTTATTTTTATCGTTTTGGCCACACTGTGTGACATGCAGGATCTTAGTTCCCCCATCAGGTATCAAACCAGTGCCCCCTGCACTTGGAGCATGGAGTCTTAAACACTGGACCACCAGGAAGTCCCTAATTCTTATTCTTTATTTGCTAGTTTTTAAGGAAATGAGTTTGGTTCCTTGGTGTATCTTCTTAAGAGACCAATTTAATGATTTCAGTCTATTGCAGTTGTTATTTTTATTGAAGTTCAAATTGTCCCATCTCTGGCCACTAGAAACTTCTTCAAATTGGTGTCTGTGTACTTTTGCCATGACCATAATAATGTCTAATAACTTCCTAGCTCTCTGGCATGATGAGATGTTATAGGCTCACCTCAAATCTGGAATCATTTCTTCAATATGTCCTAGTTTCCTTTGGCAGAAAATCATGTTTCAGGACTTCTACCTGGTCAAGAAATTTGAGTCCTTTGTCATACCTATAGTTATTTTAGTCTGAAACTGATTTTATAGTACAGAGATTGGCAAACTGGCTTGCTACCTGTTTTTGAATGACCTGTGAGCTAATAATGGTTTTTTGTGTTCATGTTCAGTCACTCAGTCATGTCTAACTCTTTGTGGCCCCATGGACTGTAGCCTCTCAAACTCCTTCTGTCCATGGAATTTTCCAGGCAAGAATACTGAAACCCATTGCCATTTCCTACTCTGGGAGATCTTCCCGACTCAGGGATTGAAACCTGGCAGGTGAATTCTTTGCTACTGTGCCACTTGGGAAACCCCAGTAATGATATTTATGAAGTTTTAAAAGGTTGTAAATTTTTTTAAAAGGAAAATGTACAACAGAGAATGTGGCTTGAAAGCCTAAAACATTTGCTGTCTAGTCTTTTACAGAGTAAGTTTAGTTTGCCAACTTACGCTCTAATAGATTCTTCAGAAGGTGTCCGTGGAAACAACATTCCCTGAGTCCTTGATTTTGATAACAGCTTCTTTGCACCCTTTATACCTGAAAGTCAGTTTTGCTGGATATAAAATTCTTGGCTCAATTTTCTTCTATGTGAATGTTAAATAGATTGCTCCATTTTCTTCTGGTAACAAGTGTTGATGTCAGAAAGTCTGATAATCTAACTTTGAGTCTTTATTTGTATCTTTAATTTTACTGGAACATGTATTGATACTCATCATTAAAAAGCAGATATTCTCAGATAGACCATTTACATTGTCAGTCATGTAGTTAAACTTTTTTTAAAGAGTGTTTTCTTTGAATTTTGATTTTTAGTGTTTCTTAACTTTCATTTTCTACTTCCTATTATTCATTTTCTGAGTTCCCTTTTGTTCTTTATTTGGCCTTCATAATTTGATCACTTTGTCTTGAATTTTATTTCTTCATTAATGTTTTATTCTTTAGTATTTCTTCTATTTTGTTTTTTAAATTAATTTAAAATTGGAAAGCATTTAAGTCTTTTGAAAACATTATTCTATTTCACTTTTAATATTTTTTAAGAGTATCTATTATATTTATTTTTCTTTCAAGATTAGTCTTCATTTATGAAATTATCTTTTTTCATTTCTGATTTTCCCAAGTTCTGTCACTTCATTTCTGAGTTTTTATACTTATGATTTATGTTGTTCTTTCCTATTTTATATCATTTTCTTAATGTCTTTTAGCTATTTAAAAATAGTAAGTTATGAGGTGTATATATATATATATATACACACACACACACACACATATAAATGACTGAGTCCCTTTGCTGCCCACCTGAAACTGTTACAACATTGTTAATCAGCCATACTCCAATACAAAATAAAAAAATTTTAAAAATGCAAAAAAATTTGTGTTTATGCTAAGAAAGAACTTAGTAAGTTACAGACTTCCCTGGTGGTCCAGTGGCTAAGACGCCACACTCCTATTGCAGGGGCGTCCAGGATTCACTCCCTGGTCAGGGAACTAGATCCCGCATGCTGCATCTAAGACCTGGCACAACCAAGTAAATCTTTTTTAAAAAATAAAACAGTAAGTTACAGTTTTAATATTTGGTGGCCATGTCTTTCTGACGGCTTTTCCTTATACTTAGGGATGTTATTTCCTTTTTTCCTTATAATAAAAAAACCCTTGAGATTTGGTCCTGTATTTTCTTGTTCATTTGTACATAAAAATAATTTTCTTAAACTTTTAGAAGGAGTAATCATTCAGGATATCTTTATCAATTGCACAGATCACCCTCTTCTCATTTTTTGGTAAAGTATTAAATAATATGACTTGCTTTACTGAGATTCCTGGCTCTGTACCCCCCTGTCAAAGGTATCTGAACTTGCTCACTCCTTTGCCTCTGTCCCTATTCTAATTCTTCTCCAGAAGTTTCCCTTCAGTGTGGTGCCCCATCTTGGATAGGAGCTTTGGCTGGTTGGTTTTAAGAGTTCATTTTTCCCAGCCTACTGATCCCTTTCTCAACTTACGAGGGCCTCTTACTCTCATCTTTTGGTTTGGGTGAAACCCCTTCCGCTTTAGTGTTTTCAGACTGGTCTGTTCTGGTTTTCAGAGTACAACTATCTCTCATATGCCATGTTGCTTCCCTCTCTTTCCTCCCACAGAAACAGTCCTTCCGTGCAGTACTGTGGCTGTGCTGGCCGTTTCCACACTTGAATTTGGGGGTTTGTGGGGCTACTTTGTCACCTAGTTTTGTTTTAAATGTTGGTTATGAGGTTTTGATTTTGCTATCTGGTTTCTTTGTTTTTAGAGAACATTTGGCAAGATGAAACAATATTCTGCGGTTCCTCAGATTCCCTCTCATGTTCAGGATGTGGATTTGGAATCTTGACATTGGTGGGGTGGGGGCGGGTGGAGTTTGCAGGATTTTGAGTAGAGGAGTGACAAGATCTGCCTTGTATTTTTAAAGGCTCCGTATGCTTGTGTGATGAAAATAGATCACAGAGACATAAAGAAAGAAGCAGGGAGACTAGTAGAATAATATGGTAGAAATCCAGGCAAGAGACAGTGTTGGCTTGAATCAGGGGAGTAGCAGTGACATTAATGAGAAGTGATCATATTTGGATACCTTTTGAAGGATAGTTGACAAGCTTTTCTGATGAAGTAGATGTGGAGTATGAGAGAAAGAGAATAGTCAAAAGACAACTCCACTTTTACTTTGTGTTATCCTGCACAGGCAGAAGAATAGAGCTGCTTTAACTGAGATGGGGAGGGCTGTGGGCATAGTAGATTTGGGAGGTAAGAGTAGGAGTTCAGTTTGGACTATGTTGAACTTGAGATAATAATTAGACTTCGGAGTGAATCTTCGTGATCCTACGCATCCCACTATTACATGGGCTTAAAAAAGAAAGATGGTTTATCATAGAAAAGGGGAAGATGCTGAGAAGGCAGATGAGAATGTATTAATAAAAATCACAATCATATCTCATTTGGAGCATTTTACTGTGCTTCTATGCATATATGTAAAACACGCATATATTAATTTTAACACATTTTTACAAAATTGAATTTCTGTTGTGTACACATTTAAAAATTCACTTTCACAAGACATAACCTGAGCACTTTCTAAGAGTGAAATAGACTTTGAAAACATGACTTTTAATGGTGTTTCATCTTTTTACTCTAATAAGTCTAGCTGTGTGGATTATGTTACTCTTTTACCCATTCTGTTTTGCATGTCCATTTCAGCCCTGATGCTTTAGTCCAGAGGATTTAGTTTCCTGTAGTAGTTGCTGCATATCATAATTCAGACCTGTGGTTTGGCAGCCTGCCTAGCTGTAGTGTTTAACTAAGATGTGTGGAAGCTCCATACTTTTAAAATGAGTGCCTTGGAGAATAATGTTCACCTCAGTCATTCAAGACTTTGGCACTGTCCCCATTCCCCGAGGAAGAGTGCCTTCCACTGTGAATGCTGCACAGTAGGGGAGCCTGGACACTTAAGACTCCTGCTTCAAGCTCCTTGCCGGAACATTCACAGATATCTTGCCTTGCAGTGCTGTGCCTGGGATGTGGATGTTGAAATATATATCTGTCAGGCTCTGTTTTATGGTCCCTGTGAGACTAGAGGGTATGGGAGTGATAACTAGTTTATACTCAGGTATTCTTCAGGCCTAAGTGTTAACTTCTGGAAGGACTGAAGGAATAAAGGCGATTGGGTGAACTCCGTCCAGCCTGCAGATTGTTGTCTGGAGAAGAAAATTCAATTCTCTGGAAGAAGTTCATAGCTCTCAAATAACTGTTTTCTTTTTACAAATATTTATTTATGTTTTTATTTATTTATGCTTGGCTGCTCTGGGTCTCTCATTGCTGTGCACAGGCTTTCTCTAGTTGCAACAAGCAGGGGCTACCCTCTAGTTGTGGTGTGTGGGCTTCTCCTTGCCGTGGCTTCTGTTGTTACAGAACACGGGGACTAGACAATGGGCTTCAGCAGTGGTAGCACATGGGCTTAGTTGGAGTCTTCCCAAACCTGGGATTGAACCCCAGTCCCCGACGTTGGCAGGCAGATTCTTCATCACTGGACCACCAAGGAAGACCTAACTGTATCCTGTTGAACAGAGAATGGCAAACTTCTGTAAAGGACCAGACGTTTTTGCCTTTTTGGGCCATATGATTTCTCTCATGACTGTTCAGCTTTGATGTCAGCACAAAAGCAGCCGTAGATAGTATAGAAGCGGGTGGGTGTGGCTTTGTCCCAATAATACTTTTATTTGTAAAACAAAAAGCAGGTCAGATTTGGGTCATAGTTTGCCAGTCTGTGCTTCTGAACAATGTTTTACAAACTGTGTCTCTACCTACTAGTGGTCATTATCTCCAGTCTCTGAGGATCAGAATTGCATAGATCACAAAGCTAGAGCACACAGGCCCGACTTCCAGGTCCACATTCTCCCCGTTACGTCTTGCTGCCTCTTAGAAGAAAAGGCAGACTAAATACCTAGAAACCATGGGAAGAAAGAAAAAAAATGAGCCAAAAGGCTTGATTTGGAATTACAAAGCAATTCTCTGAGTTTAAGAGTGGGAAGTTTGTGTGGCTCCCCAACCTGCAGTGACCTCCTGGAGGATTGGGATCACACTTTCTCTTGTTTTTTCAGTTTGTTTCCTGTTTTATTTTACCCTATCTTATTCATCACACAACAAATGTGTTTCTTGAATCTGGTAAGTACAGAGTAAATGGTGTGTTTCTTTCCTGCCCTCTCTCCCTCCGCACCCAAAAGCTGCTCCAAATACATCCTTAGCTCTCATGTGTCGCTCTCTAATGCACTAGGCTCTCGTGTGTGAAAGCTGATGTGGTCCTTCTTGAGGAAGACTGTCCCCTGAGACCGCCACCTGCCTCAGACCCTCCGTGCCCTTAAGATACAGTCTTAGATTGGGGTTGATTAATTTTTTCTGCAAAGGGCTGGATAATAAATATTTTAAGTCTGGGGAATTGTATGGTCAGGGATTGTGAGTCACGGGCTCTGCAGTGCTGACTGAGCAGCTGTGGTGCATGGCACGACTATTAGTAGCAGTAGTTGTCTCGCGGCCTCAGAATCATCTTGGACCAGAGATCAAACCTGTGTCCCCTGCGTTGGCAGGCAGATTCTTAACCAGGGGACCACCACAAGGAAGTCCCACTACAAGCTCTTTACCTCAGCTACTCAACTCTGCTGTTGTGGCACAGAAGCAGCCATGGACAGTATGTAAACAAGTGAGTGTGGCTGTGTTCTAGTAAAACTTTAGAAATTTGAATTTCATATGATTTTCACATGTTATAAAATATACTTTTGATTTTTTAAAAAACCGTTTAAAGTATAAAGCCCTTCATAACTTGAAGGACAGATAAAAATAGGCAGTAGGACTGGATTTGGGCTGTGACCCATAGATTACTAACATTTGCTCTAGCTATTGGTAATTTATGCTGACTCATGTCCCACTCCAGGAGAAGAATGGCCTAGTTCTGTTATCTACATTCCCATAATATGATTTCTAACCTCTGACATCACATTTATCATGCTGCATATGTTTATCTCTCTTAACAGACTCTGAGCTTCTTGAGAAGAGGGCCATGACCTAGTCATGTCATGTTTGCATCCTTAATATCTAACACTTGACACATAGTGGGCTCAAAAAATATTTAATTTGAATTTTATGCTCAATCAACATAAAATGCCTTTCAGTTCAGTTCAATCGCTCAGTCATGTCCGACTCTTTGTGACCCCATGAATTTCGCAGCACGCCAGGCCTCCCTGTCCATCACCAACTCCCAGAGTTGACTCAAGCTCATGCCCATTGAGTCGGTGATGCCATCCAGCCATCTCATCCTCTGTCGTCCCCTTCTCCTCCTGCCCTCAAGCCCTCCCAGCATCAGGGTCTTTTCCAATGAATCAACTCTTCACATGAGGTGGCCAGAGTACTGGAGTTTCAGCTTCAGCATCAGTCCTTCCAATGAACACCCAGGACTGATCTCCTTTAGGATGGACTGGTTGGAACTCCTTGCAGTCCAAGGGACTCTCAAGAGTCTTCTCCAACATCATAGTTCAAAGCTTCAATTCTTCAGTGCTCAGCTTTCTTCACAGTCCAACTCTCACATCCATACATGACCACTGGAAAAACCATAGCCTTGGCCAGATGAACCTTTGTTGGCAAAGTAATGTCTCTGCTTTTTAATATTCTATCCAGGTTGGTCATAACTTTCCTTCCAAGGAGTAAGCATCTTTTAATTTCATGGCTGCAATCACCATCTGCAGTGATTTCGGAGCCCCCAAAAAATAAAGTCTGACACTGTCTCTACTGTCTCCCCATCTGTTTCCCATGAGGTGATGGGACCAGATGCCATGATCTTAGTTTTCTGAATGTTAAGCTTTAAGCCAACTTTTTCACTCTCCTCTTTCACTTTCATCAAGAGGCTTTTTAGTTCCTCTTCACTTTCTGTCGTAAGCGTGGTGTCATCTGCATATCTGAGGTTACTGATATTTCTCCTGGCAATCTTGATTCCAGCTTCTGCTTCTTCCAGCCCAGCGTTTCTCATGATGTACTCTGCATATAAGTTAAATAAGCAGGGTGACAATATACAGTCTTGACGTACTCCTTTTCCTATTTGGACCCAGTCTGTTGTTCCATGTCCAGTTCTAACTGTTGCTTCCTGACCTGCATATAGGTTTCTCAAGAGGCAGGTGAGGTGGTCTGGTATTCCCATCTCTTGAAGAATTTTCCAGAGTTTATTGTGATCCACAAAGTCGAAGGCTTTCGCGTAGTCAATAAAGCAGAAATAGATGTTTTTCTGGACCTCTCTTGCTTTTTCGATGATCCAGCAGATATTGGCAATTTGATCTCTGGTTCCTCTGCCTTTTCTAAAACCAGCTTGAACATCTGGAAGTTCTCGGTTCATGTTATTGTTGAAGCCTGGCTTGGAGAATTTTGAGCATTACTTTACTAGCATGTGAGATGAGTGCAATTGTGCAGTAGTTTGAGCATTTTGGGGGATTGCCTTTCTTAGGGATTGGAATGAAAACTGACCTTTGCCAGTCCTGTGGCCACTGCTGAGTTTTCCAAGTTTGCTGGCGTATTGAGTGCAGCACTTTCATAGCATCGTCTTTCAGGATTTGAAATAGCTCAACTGGAATTCCATCACATCCACTGGCTTTGTTCGTAGTGATGCTTTCTAAGACCCACTTGACTTCACATTCCAGGAAATCTGGCTCTAGGTGAGTGATAACACTGTTGTGATTATCTGGGTCGTGAAGATCTTTTTTGTACAGTTCTTCTGTGTATTTTTGCCACCTCTTCTTAATATCTTCTGCTTCTGTTAGGTCCATACCATTTCTGTCCTTTATCGAACCCATCTTTGCGTGAAATGTTCCTTGGTATCTCGAATTTTGTTGAAGAGATCTCTAGTCTTTCCCATTCTGTTGTTTTCCTCTATTTCTTTGCATTGATCACTGAGGAAGGCTTTCTTATCTCTCCTGGCTGCTCCCTTAAAGAGAAACACCTGATCACTATGCAACTTCCCAAGTTCTTCTCCTTAAGAAGTCATAGCAACTGCTTTCATTACTAATGGAGCTTGTGACTCAGTGGTTACATAACAAAAAGCCTTTTCATTTTAGAATTCTCTCTGTCAGACACGAGATGGTTGAACTTTATCTGTAAATCATTTATGTAATCATAATAAATAATGACTTTCACTTTTCTTCTGATTCAGTGCTACAATCTGGATACAAAAATAATAATAGCTGCTTTTTACTGAATGCATACTACATTTCAGTCTGAGTCAGCTCTAGGTTTCCTTTAGACTTTTGGAAACTTCCTGACTACTAAAAAATTTATCTCTTCTCCTTTGTTCCCTACATCTGAAATGAAACTAAGCAGTAATACCTAACTTTTCCTCTATGTTGTCTATTGTAAGGAATGATACTATTGTACCTTCATTCCTTCAAGTCAAATATGAATTCATCTAGACTCCTTTCTCTCCTCCCCATATCTAATTGACCACTGTCTTATCAGTTTAAAAAATCTGTGCAGATTTTTTTCTTTCCATCTCTATGTCATTTACAGTAGTTGAAGCTTTAATCATTTCTCATTTCTTTCAATATATACTTGAACGTCTTCACTGGTTTTTCTGACTGCAGTTACCCCTTCCTTCAATCTACTCTTCCCATAGTTATCAGTATTGAATGCAGATAAGGATGATCTGGTCTTGTCAGTTCTGTAATAAAATCTGGTCTTGTCAGTTAGGTAATAAAAACCCTTCTATCATTCCCCATTATTTTCAAGATAAATCCAACTTCCCAGTCACGACATACAAGACCTTATGTACGACTTCATTGATTAACACAGATGTGTTTTAGAATTCAGAAGTTTTTGGGCTCTAGAAAGTCATATGATGTACATGACACTTAACATCCTCTGTGCATTCTGGGTCAGCACTCTGTAATCAAGTACATATTTCTGCATCAAAGACTGATTGTTTACACCAAGAAGAATAAATACTATAAATAGATTCTTACCAGTTCAGGTTATGTTTTACTGCCATATGAGTTACAGGAAAATGTTTAGTTTGGGGAACTTTTTGGATTTCAGAATTTTGGATAAGAGACTGTGGCCCTATATACCCAGTGGTCTGTTGGAGCTGGATTGCCTCAGCTGTTTGTTGTTCAGTCGCTGAGTCATGTCTGCCTCTTTGCGACCCCATGGGCTGCAGCACACCAGACTTCTCTGTCCTGGAGCTTGCTCAAACTCATGTCCATTGAGTCGGTGATGCCATCCAACCATCTCGTCCTCTGTTGTCCCCTTCTCCTCCCACCTTCAATCTTTTCCAGCATAGAGAAACCTTTTTTGTGCATCTCTTCTCAACTCTGTGGTTGATGATATTATGTTGGTAGCTTCAAATTAGCCATAGTGGGAGTATTTACACCATTGTGTGCATATGTGTTCATTGTCGCTCAGTTGCATCCAGCTCTGTGACCCAATGGACTGTAGCCGACCAGGTTTCTCTGTCCATGGGATTATCCAGAGTGGGTTGGAGTGGGTTGCTAATTCCTCCTCCAGGGGACCTTCCCTACCCAGGGATCCAACCGACGTCTCCTGCTTCTCTTCTTTGGCAGGCGGATTCTTTACCACTGAGCCACCTGGGAAGCCCTTTTTAATAAAACCTTGCCCTGCATTATAGTCTGGTGGAAGGATAAGATAGCTGGACAAGGAAACCAGCTACTTAAATGCAGGAAAATTAGAAGGCTTTTGTAGTAATCTGGGTGAGAAATGATGGTGACATGAACTAAGGTTAGTGGCGGTAAGACTAGTGGGAGAGATTTTCCTATTCAAAGATAGAGCCTCCAGCACTTGAGTAATTTGGGAGTGATCTTGCTTTCTCCCTGTCCCGTCCGAGATCTCTGGGTTTGCTTTGTAGACAGGTGGTGGTGCCATTTATCAAGATAAGATGTACATGTCTCATGCATCCAACCTGGGCTGGTGATCTGTTTCACCCTTGATAGTACACTTGTTTCATTGCTGTGCACTGGGAAGACCCAGAGGGATGGGATGGAGAGGGAGGGGGGAGGGGGGATCGGGATGGGGAACACATGTAAATCCATGGCTGATTCATGTCAATGTATGACAAAAACCACTACCATATTGTAAAGTAATTAGCCTCCAACTGATAAAAATAAATGGAAAAATAAAAGATAGGATGTACATGAAGAGGAGTGGATTTTGAACAGAAGATGAGGGGTCCAGTTTTGGACCATCTTAGTGTTTGGGTGTGTGCAGGGTATATGGGTAGGGTGACCGTATAATATATCATACAAACTTGGATATTTATGGGTGTGAGTGTCATGTGCTGTTCATTATTAAGCTGGGGGCAACTGATATAAACTGGACCTGTCCTAGACATACTAGGATGTTCTTCACTCAGGTTAGAAATATCAAAAAAAGATCATAGAGGTGAAGCCATACCGGGAAAATATATAGAGTGAAGAGAGCAGTGGAGTCCTGGAGGCATTTTTGAGAGAGAAAGAAGAAGGTGGCCATCAAGGCAGGGAGGAAACCTGGATCAAGTAGCCTCACAGAATCCCAGGGAAGAATCATTTTATTTTCTCTTGTGTATTTTTGAAGGAGTGTAGCCCCTTTGAGGGATTCTTCATTAGATAATGTTTGTCTTCAGTGAGAGATTGAAAACGTAAAGGAAAAGATTTTTTAACCATTTATTAGAATACTGTGTTTGAATGACTTCTAATGTATTATGATATTAATATAATACTCTTTTAGGCATTTTTTTTTGCCACTTTTGTTTGATAGTCATTAGGCCAAAATCTCCTAGTTCAGATGCAATTTAAATACAGATGTCTTTATATATTATATTTTGCACTAATATTATGAGTTTTTGGTCAAACATAGTATCACTATAGACGTAAAGTAAATTTCTAGGTCAAGAGTTAAAACGCGTTTATTTTGTAATAGTAAAAGTCGTAAAAGCACTTTTCTTCCTTATAAAATAGAGTTCTTTAGAAAATCAACAGAAAAATAAGACAGAGGAATCTTTTGCATTGTTAGTGGATAGTGGTTGACTATTTTCCCCCTCATATTTTATTATGAAAAATTTCAAACATACAAAAAACTGAAAGAATTATATCCACTAGCTACAATTAACGTTTTGCTGTATTTACTTTTTCACATAATATGTCCATCTTTCTGTCCCTTTGGTCATCTTTCAATCAAGCCATCTTATTTATCTGTGTTTTTTAAATGTATTTCAAGTAAGGTGATCAGCTGTTTTTCTGAGCATCTTATGTTATTTTTTTCTGAATGTTGTAATTAAAGTGTCAATAATACATTTTGTGCAGATGTTTTCAGCTGACCCTTTTTCCTATTTCTAGAAATCTGAGATTGCCAATAATTGCTATCAAATTGAGAACATTAAAAAAAATGTCTAGTAAATAATGTTAAGCCTGAAAAATGTGCTCTTTTTCAATAGCTTTATAATCCAGAGACTTGTAATTTTTAAAGTCATCAAAAATAATTTCCAATACTGTTTTTGATATTCTAAATACATATTTATTCATATTATATTGTTTTCAGAGTGGAGAGATCTACAGACCAAGTCATCAAGCCAGTCAATATGGGAGCTCTATCAAAATGGGTTGGGAAGATACCTTCAGATGTTTTACAAGACATGGCAGTGATTGCACCCATGCTTGCCAAACTTGGATATGACCCATATGCCAATCCACCTAACTATGGAAAACCTGATCCCAAAATTCTTGAAAACACCAGAAGGGTAAGTGAGAACTTGAAAGTGAATTGAGAAAACCGGGTATGGAATTTGGATCCAGGAAAGTTTTTTCTTGTTTTATTTCTTGCTTTTTTTATGACCAGAAAATTATTTTAAATTAGAAAAGTCCTTTTTGTAAAATGCTTCATTGTCAGAAATCTTCCACTGAATTTTAAGGATAACTGTGGCTCTTTCCAGGGACTGTGGGGACAATTCTTCAATCTCTTTTTTCCCATTTTCTAAGAATAGTGCTTACTGTTGGAGAAATTTATTCTATTAGCTGATTATCATAAACTGGCCTTAACACCAGAATTGTTAGTGATCTCACTTGTAGTTTATTTTTACTCTGAATCTAATGGCTGCTTTACTTTGGTTAGATGAGGCATGATTTCTTGGCATTTGAAAACTGAGCATTGACTACATGAGAAGAATTACTAGAAATAGGTACAATAAACTACCCTCTGATTGAGAGAAAGTTGCTAGTAAAGTGTTACTACAACTATATCTTTTAATAAATTATGCTCACATCTTTATAATCTTATTTGAGGAAAGTTCAGAATTCAAAAAATCTGAATATATACCTTACCTCTATATTCTACTTCAAATCAGATCTTAATGTATTTTTTTATTGTGGTAAAATTCAGATAACAAGATTTACCATTTTAACAATTTATACAATTCAGTACATTTGCATTGTTGTATGGCTGTCACCACCATCCATCTCAGACTTTTTTTATCTTTCCAATTTGAAACTACATACTCATTACACATTCCTCCTTTCTCCAGCCCCTGGCAACCATAGTTCTACTTTCACTCTCTAGATTTGGTCTTTTTTGAAACTACAGTTTGAATAAGACAACCATGTTAGTGTAAGTCACTGATAGGCTATTTGATTGTCAAGATTAAAATTTCTTGCCTTTTTCTGGTATTCTCTTTTTATGCAGTGTTCTCCCCTCCCCACAGTCTTACATCATCTTTTTATTCTTTTTATTCATCCTCCTTTTGATACTTTTAGTTGACTAACATATTTCATGAGGCAGATTTCCTTGTGGATTTTTTACTCTTAGATATTACTTTTGTTTTCTTTTTTCAAGTCATTAGCGGCTATTTGGAAAGAGCTGTTTTCTTATAAACCATCATATAAGGAGGCAGATATTTTTAGTTTTAAAATTATCTTTATCCTTTTAATATTTTTCATATATAAGCATTATTATAAAATGATAAGCTCAGTTTATAAAACCTATAAAATTAAAAAGATAGGAAAAAATTCACATATAATGTTACCACTCAGACAAATGCCATTGTTAGTATTTTGATGAATTTCCCTTTCTTCTGTACATGTTAAACAAAGGTAAGATTACATAACTTTTAATCTTACTTATGCACACACAAAATCTTGTATCTCACCATTTCCACTAAGTATTCATGAGCATTTTCTCATTGTGCACATGTTTTTTAACATGCTTTTTCATGGTTGTATAAATAAATCATTATATGAACCACTTTATTTTTTTTTATATGAACCACTTTAAATCCTTTTGAAACAAAGTAGTAAGTGAATGAATGAATGAAAAGTGAATGGATGAATGAGGTTTCCCTAGTTTATGTAATATAATTCATTTCACTGTTTTTTTTTTGTTGTTTACAATTTTCTCTTTGGCAAACAGTGCTGCAATAAACATCTTTGCGCATACTGCATTTTAGTGGGTTCTTTTTTTAAAGGTTAGAATAATGAGAGTGGAATTAAACTATGTCAGAGTATCTAAAATTTTAAGGTGCATGATATATGTTGATAAATTTTTAAAAATCTTTTGAACTACCAGGGTAATATAGGTGATTTTATTTTATAGATTTTTGCTGATTTTAGTAGGTTTCATTGATTAATATAATTGAACATTTCCAGTTACTACCTACATGCATATATTCTTTTATGAAACTATTTCGTAAGTTTAAAAAAAGTTTTATGTGTGTTAAAGTTTTGTTAATTATGTTCTGCTAAAGACAGTACACAGTCCAGCATCCATTATCATAGTCCTTTTTAGTCTCTTGGTAATTGGTAATTCATAACTTTTGCTTTTGTACATACTAAAATGGTTTTTATAAACCAAGGTACATGTATAAATGATATTTAGAGGTTTCCCAAGCAGTAGATATTGTAGTTTTCCTACATGTGAATTGGCTGGTTAGACTGTTCTTGGCTTGCTTGAGTGGTTAAGTAGGGAAGAATGCTGTGGTTTGAATCCTTGTGACTAGACAGTTTGTTTCATACACTTTTGTGGCTTTTGAAGAGTTTCAAAGTATATACTGGAAAAAACCTCCCTCCCCAACCCTGTCTGTCTCTAAAGTAACAAGTAATTTTGGGAGAAACAAGATAAAGTGTGAACCATAGTTGCATTTTTGAGCTTTTTGTGATAAAGCATACAAGCCGACATCCTTGTTTTGTGGAGTTTTTCAAAGCTATATATTTTCAAGGCTTTTTTCTGTAAAAGCTCAGATGCTAATATATCCAGCACTGATGATAGGTGAAGTTTCATAACGTAATGCTTAAAAATTGATCTTCACTTGTCAGCTGTGACATGAGATTGACTCCAGAGAAAGAAGATGGCTGGGGAGATTGTGCCCTTTATCTATGGGATGGGAGTAGGGAAAAATTCACGTTTTGACTGGAAATACAGAATCCAAAGTTCTAGGCCTAAAAATTGTGTTTTTCATACAACTTTGGATAGTCTAGAAATATTGGTGTCTGAGTCAGTGTATTTTGGAGACATGTTGCTCAATTTTGAATAGAAAATCATGTGCTTCATGGCTGCTCTTACTCAGATGGTAAATTGGAAATGAAATGCTAACATATTCCATGTCCTTTCCCATCACTGAGGTCTCTAATCCCAAAATTGTAGCACATTTCAGTAAATAGCGCCCTCTAGGTTACTTTCCAGTAGTCTCCCTCCCCATGTTATGTTCTAGCAATCTCCTTGCCCATGGGTTTTTAATCTTTTTAAATTTATAGACCTTTGAGATCTGATAAAACTATGGGTCCCTGTCTGAAAAATAAGACAACATATATATAGAGAGAATTTTATTCTATAATTTTAATGGATTCATAGATGCATCTAAAGCTCATCAGAGTAAGAACTTCTGTTTTACAGTCTCCTTGAAAAACTCATTCACTTGTGTGACTTTTCTTTTCACTTGTGTGACTTTGATTACAATTTATTTGCTGATTATTATAAATCTGTATCTCCTAGGGTCTCTTTCTTGAGCCCCAAGCTCATTTTTTCCAGCTGCTTTTTGTGTCTCTCCACCTGGTTGTTCACAAGGATCTTAAACTCAATGTCCAAAATGAATTTATTGTCCATACCTATTCCCTGATAGAAGCTAGACAGATTTTTCACTAAACTGAGCAAGCATCTAGAATAGGGGCGGGTTTAGGCTGTGTTTATCTATATTTGCAATGTCTATTTTGAGCCAGGGAGCAGAGTCCTCAGGACACATGGGTCAAGCCCCAAACAGAGCAGTAACAGACCTGGTTACTAAACCTGAAGAGTGAGCTGAAAAGCAAATCCAAGTGTGAATGGAATATCCAGTTGAAAACCAGACTAGATAGTACTAAGGAAGAACAAATAGTTAAATAGAAAAGCACGTATCAGTGTATAGAACCCACAGAGCAAACAAGGAGGAACTTTAATATTAAGTTAGCTGGGAGAGGGAGTTGGTTTATATGCCTGAACCAGACAGTAAGGGCACCCAAAGCCGGTGCTCGGTGACATCCTGGAGGGATAGGGTAGGGAGGGAAGCAGGTGGGGGCTTCAGGATGGAAGGGACACATGTATACTTACGGACAGTTCATATTGATGTATGGCAAATACCATCACAATATTGTAAAGTAATAATCCTCTAATTAAAATAAATAGTTTTTTTTTTTTTTTTTTTAAAGGACGCACTGAAAAAAAGAGAAGCTACAGCTGTTGGAATGTTCTTGCATTATCGGGAGAGCCTGTAATGCACACCTATGTTTTCCAGTTCTTCTACCCAGCAAAAGCTTCCTCTCTTTGTTTTTCTTATTTCCATGCATAGCATTTCTGTTTGTCTAGTGATCAAAGTTAGGATTACCTAGCTTTGCAGATGACTTGTAATTAATTAATCACCAAGCCCCCTTGATTATATATTTGAAATTATCTTGACTCAATTCTTATTTTAGCTACCTTACTTATTTCAGTTTCTCCTCATTATTCACATGAAGTATGGTTTATTCCCCTTTGTGCATGTGAGTGTATTCATTCTTCTACATTTAAAAAAATATTCAATGACAGTTACTTTTTTAAAAGTTCAAATCTGAATGTATCTGAACATACTATTCCCTCGTGTAAACCTTGAATAGCTCCAGTAGTACTATAGGATAAAGTCCAGACTTCTTTTTTATTTTTCTATTTCTTTTTTTTCTCTTTTTTTAAAATATAAATGTATTTATTTTAATTGTAGGCTAATTATTTTACAATATTGTAGTGGTATTGACATGAATCTGCCACAGATATACGTGTTTCCCATCCTGAACCCCCCTGCCACCTCCCTCCCCGTCCCATCCCCCTGGGTCATCCCAGTGCACCAGCCCCGAGCACCCTGTCTCATACATTAAACCTGGACTGGCGATTCGTTTCACATATGATAATATACATGTTTCAGTGCCATTCTCCCAATCATCCCACCCTCGCCCTCTCCCACAGAGTCCAAAAGACTGTTCTATATATCTGTGTCTCTTTTGCTGTCTCACATATAGGGTTATCATTACCATCTTTATAAATTCCGTATATATGCGTTAGTATACTGTATTGGTGTTTTTCTTTCTGACTGACTTCACTCTGTATAATAGGCTCCAGTTTCATCCATCTCATTAGAACTGATTCAAATGTATTCTTTTTAATGGCTGAGTAATATTCCATTGTGTATATGTACCACAGCTTTCTTATCCATCCGTCTGCTGATGGGCATCTAGGTTGCTTCCATGTCCTGGCTATTATAAACAGTGCTGTGATGAACATTGGGGTACACATGTCTCTTTCAATTCTGGTTTCCTTAGTGTGTATGCCCAGAAGTGGGATTGCTGGGTCATATGGCAGTTCTATTTCCAGTTTTTTAAAGAATCTCCACACTGTTCTCCATAGTGGCTGTACTAGTTTGCATTCCCACCAACAGTGTAAGAGGGTTCCCTTTTCTCCACACCCTCTCCAGCATTTATTGCTTGTAGACTTTTGGATAGTAGCCATTCTGACTGGCATGAAATGGTACCTCATTGTGGTTTTGATTTGCATTTCTCTGATGATGAATGATGTTGAGCATCTTTTCATGTGTTTGTTAGCCATCTGTATGTCTTCTTTGGAGAAATGTCTGTTTAGTTCTTTGGCCCATTTTTTGATTGTCATTTATTTTTCTGGAATTGAGCTGCAGGAGTTGCTTGTATATTTTTGAGATTGTCAGTTGCTTCATTTGCTATTATTTTCTCCAGTTCTGAAGGCTGTCTTTTCACCTTGCTTACAGTTTCCTTTGTTGTGCATGAACTTTTAAGTTTAATTAGGTCCCATTTGTTTATTTTTGCTTTTATTTCCAATACCCTGGGAGGTGGGTCATAGAGGATCCTGCTGTGATTTATGTTGGAGAGTATTTTGCCTATGTTTTCCTCTAGGAGTTTTATAATTTCTGGTCTTAGGTTTAGATCTTTAATCCATTTTGAGTTTGTTTTTTTGTATGGTGTTAGAAAGTGTTCTAGTTTCATTCTTTTACCCAGAACCACTTGTTAAAGAGATTGTCTTTTCTCCATTGTATATTCTTGCCTCCTTTGTCAAAGATAAGGTGTCCATAGATGCGTGGATTTATCTCAAAGCCTAGAATGGTACTTTTCAACCAAATCTTTGGAAATTTTCTGATGCGCTTTTTATTGTTGGTTTCTAAGTTAATTCCATTACAATTAGAGAATACACTAGTGTGGTTTCAGTCCTTTGAAATATATTATAAATTGCCTTATGGCCAGCATATGTTCTTACATGTCACTTGAGAGGATGTATATTCTGCAGTTGTTGCAGAATTCTATAAATATTGATTAGGTCATGTTGTTTCACAGTGTTGCTCAGATCTTCTAATTCTTACTGCTTTTGGAGAGTCTAATTTTATCAGTTTGGGAGAAAGATGTGAATTTGTTCTTTTATTTCTATCAATTTTGCTTCATGTGTTTTGAATCTATCATTAGGAGCTTACCTTTTTATATATTCTTAAGTAATTAGCTCTTATTATGAAGTGTATCTCATCATCTCTGACGTTTCTCTCTGGAAATCTCCTTTGTCTCATATAAGTATAGCCATTTCGTTGTTTTTATGCAACCATGTTGAAAATGTCATTATTTCTCCTTCATTATATGAGAATATTTTACTTGGTGTAGAGTTCTAGATTGACAGTTTTTTGAGTTTTGTTTGCTTGTTTGTTTTACTTTCAGCACTCAGAATATGTTATTTTATTGGTTGTCATTGTTTTTATAGGAAATCAACTAAAATTCTTATGAATGTAATAGCTTTGTTTGTTTTTTGGTTTTGAGTACTGAAGTTCAACAGTTCTGTACTTCTTTGACACATAGTTCAGTTGATAGAATTTGTTGTTGTTTAGTTGCTAAGTCATGTCCAACTCCTTTTGACGCTATAGACTGTAGCCCGCCAGGCTCCTCTGTCCATGGATTTCCCAGGCAAGAATACTGGAGTGGCTCACCATTGGCTTCTACAGGGGATGTTCCCAACCCAGGGACTGAACCCACATCTCCTGCGTTGGCAGGCAGATTCTTTCCCGCTGAGCCACCAGGGAAGCCCTGTGTTTTGACTGCTGTAAGATTTTTCTCTTCAGTTTTTGCCAGTTTGACTAAAAGTGCCAGATTCACTGATCCTCTTTTTGCCATCTCTCGCTTCAGGTTTAATTTGCTTTTAATTAACTTACATTTGAATTCATTGATGCTTTCTTCTTCTGTGTCCATCCTGCTATTAATCCCATCCAAGGACTTTATTTCAGATAATTTATTTTTCAGAACTAGAATTTCTGTTTCTTTGCTGGAATCCTCTATCTCTTCACTCATTCTGTTCATCTTCTCCTCTGAATTCTTATAACATTTTTATAATTATTTTAAAGTTCTTACACATGGGTCTTCCTTTTGGCTCTTTTTCTTAATTATCAATTATGCTTATTTACTTCTTTGTATGTTTTAGGGTTTGTTTCATACTGGACCTTTTGTATAAAAGAAGTAACCTAGATAATATTTTTCCTTTATTTTTCCCAGATAGGGCATATTCTTTCCTCTCTCAAGCAGCTGGGGTATTTGGCTGATCATTCAGATTTCAATGAGTCAGACTGGGCTGGGTCTGAGCAGCAGTTTTAGTCACTTTACTTCTAGATTTAAATGAAATTATGGAGATTTGACCTTTAGCCCAACCCGCAGTTTCCTGTGTTCTGAGGATGAAAGGCTGATTTCTTTGGGTTTTTAAAAATAGCAGCTGGCAGGGACTGGGTTGAAGCTTAAATTAATTTGTTTCACCTCTGGATTGCAGCTGCAGCAGGACCCTGGAATCTAAGGACCACACAAGTTTGGGAGATCTCTCTCCTTTCTATCTCTGCTTCCTCTGCTGCTTACTCAGCAGAAGTCCCTTGGGTTATAGTTATTAGACTAAGAGATTTATTTTTACATCTGGGCCTCTTCTAGATTTGAATTCATCATACCAGTTCACACTGCCACTGAAAGTTCAGCTTCTTTTTATCTTATCAGCAAAATCTTTCACCTCTGGTAGGCTTGCTTTTTTACCTACCTATACGCAGATTAGGCAGTTGATTCAAGATAGAAAGAGGCTCTTTGCTCTCCTTTGAAGAACTCATCCTTCTCTGGAAGTCATTTAGACTTCATTGCTTCTTTGCATCCACTGCTCTTTGATGGCTCTTTTTTTTTTTTTTTTAACAAAAGAAAATCAAATTTAATTTTGTATGTATATAGGTCCCAGGTAGCACTAGTTGTAAAGAACGTATCTGCTAATGCAGGAGACACAAGAACGTGGGATCAATGCCTAGGTCGGGAAGATCCCCTGGAGGAGGGCTTGACAACCCACTCTGGTATTCTTGCCTGGACAATCCCCATGGACAGAGGAGCCTGGCAGGCTACAGTCCATGGGGTCGCAAAAAGTTGGGCACAACGGAAACGACACAACCCACATGCACATGTGGGTTTCATAAGTGGACCTAAAGAAATGACCAATGCAGGCAGCTTTCATACATTTTAGAAAAAGAAACAATACATTTGTGAGGTATTTGATCTTTGATGGCTCTAAACAAAAATTTATCTGATGTTTTCTTATCGTTTTAATGAGGGCTTCTGTTTCATAACCATAATGAAACTCCTTAGAACAGCATTAAGATTCTTTGTCTGTTGCATTCAGTTTTCCTTTTCAACCTCATCTCTTTTTATCCTTCCAGTCACACCACACTACCTGCCTTTCATTCTCTTGGCACATTTTTATAACCCTGTACCTTAGCACTTGCCCTTCTTGCCTTGAATAGCTTGGTCCTCTTCTTCATTTTACAGCTTTGTCCTTTAAGACTCAGCTCACATGATGCCTCTTACGTGCCGCAGGTCCTTCTACTATTCTTCGTGCCTGCCTTTGCTCTTGCAGTTCTAGTATCATTTATATTATTTACTACTTCTTTTATACTAAGGATTTTTTAAAGGCATTTTGTATCTTGAGCACTTGAGAGTTAGCCGGTGTTCAATAAAATGATTGTTATTAGCAAAAATAAACTTTAGACATAGGAAGAAGAATATTTCTTTGACCAAAAATACTGTGTCCTAATATGAAGTTCTTGTAGGCAACATTTGAAGTCATAGCCCAGTTCACAGGGATTCTGCCTTATGTGAGAAATGCTACATTACACAAAGGTGAGCTCCAGTGGCTACTGCAGTACTTTATGATGGTGTCAGTCTGTATTTAGTTCAGGAAAGGGAGCTACTGTAAGTATTATAGGAGTGAGGAGTCTAATACATTAATTATGGCTTACCAAAATTCCAAAGAATACTCAAACTCCCGCACAATTGTACTCATCTCACATGCTAGTAAAGTGATGCTTAAAATTCTCAAAGCCAGGCTTCAGCAATACGTGAACCGAGAACTTCCAGATGTTCAAGCTGTTTTTTGAAAAGGCAGAGGAACCAGAGATCAAATTGCCAACATCCTCTAGATCATCGAAAAAGCAAGAGAGTTCCAAAAAAAACATCTATTTCTGCTTTATTGACTATGCTAAAGCCTTTGACTGTGTGGATCACAATAAACTGTGGAAAATTCTGAGATGGGAATACCAGACCACCTGACTTGCCTCTTGAGAAACCTGTATGCGGGTCAGGAAACAACAGTTAGAACTGGACATGGAACAACAGAGTGGTTCCAAATAGGAAAAGGAGTACGTCAAGGCTGTATATTGTCACCCTGCTTATTTAACTTATATGCAGAGTACATCATGAGAAACGATGGGCTGGAGGAACCACAAACTGGAATCAAGATTGCTGGGAGAAATATCAGTAACCTCAGATATGCAGATGACACCACCCTTATGGCAGAAAGTGAAGAAGAATTAGAAAGCCTCTTGATGAAAATGAAGGAGGAGAGTGAAAAAGTTGGCTTAAAGCTCAACATTCAGAAAACTAAGATCATGCCATCTGGTCCCATCACTTCATGGCAAATAGATGGGGAAACAGTGTCAGGCTTTATTTTTCTGGGCTCCAAAATCACTGCAGATGGTGATTGCAGCCATGAAATTAAAAGACACTTACTCCTTGGAAGGAAAGTTATGACCAACCCAGACAGCACATTAAAAAGCAGAGACATTACTTTGCCAACAAAGGTCTGTCTGGTCAAGGCTATGGTTTTTCCAGTGGTCATGTACGGATGTGAGAGTTGGACTATAAAAAAGCTGAGCGCCGAAGAATTGATGCTTTTGTTTTTTTTGTTTTTTTTTTTTTAAACAGCTTTTTATTAAACAGCAAAGCGTAACTGCAACACAATTTTAAATGTTTGAAAATTAGGTCACAAAGAGATGCACAATGTTTGCAGTATGACTATTATATATTCAAATAGCTAAAGTCATCAAATCTTACACCAATACAAACATAAGATTATTCCATGATTAGCCTAAATTTAATAACTATAAACTATATTAGTGGATTTCTTTTCCTATTTAACATTTTAACTAACACTACTGATTTCCTTACCAAATGGAACCTACTCAACTAAATTTTAAAAAACGGTTAAATGACTAAAATTCTGCAAACCAGTAGTTGGGTTTGCAGAGATGTCTGGGAGAAGTAGATAAAATACTGAGAAATCATCAATTAGTTTACATGTAAAACTCTCCCATCTTATTCATGACTCTGATACTAATCCACTCTTAATGGACTTTGCAAAGTTGATCTGCTGGGTACTACAAATAAACCTGAGACCAAACTCTATTCTCTTCTAGGTATGGTTTACGTAAGGTTAGCCAAACTTAATCCATTTTAAAAAATATTCCTTCCAAAATCCAATCTGTGCCAGAGAGAACATAAATCTGGAGTAGAAACATTTGTAGTTGGTTACAGGTACTTACCAAGTACTTTTCCCATCCTATTTCTATTTTTCCTCAAAAATTTCTATTTCAAACACACACACAACCAGAACTCATCTTTTCAGATACCAAGTGGGTTATTTTGTGCAAAGGGAAGTTTTTAATAAAAAATCTTCCCCATACCATAATTCAAAGAAAAATCTTCATTTTTATAGCCTCCATTTTCAATTAATGAAAGAGAAAACTACTATCCTTACTACTAAACATAATAAATAAGCCCTAACTGAGAAAGTATCTTATTTTGGTTAAGTTTCAACGGTTAGAGTTCAGACTACTCTCCTAGATGATTAGCTACTGAAATTACTTTTTACAAATGTGAAACCAATTTTTTCCTTAGGGGAAGGAAAAACAGCAAGAAAGCAAATGGAAAAGAGGCACACGATGGTAGACAGGGTACATAAAGCTGTGCATTCAGTACATGATTTTGGTTACTTTTTCACGACACAGTAGTTATTTGCTTGTATCTCTATGCCTACAATATAAGACAATGCTAACCCTATAGATCAAAACAAATTTGATAAAACATTCATTTTCAAGTTTCATAAATATATGCATTTCTAATTATAAAGTCTCTACATTTGCACATTTTCATAGACTAACATAATACACAAACTCATGGAAGTCTTCTGTTATGCTCTTAATTTTGCCTAGATCTGACATTATCTTCATAAATACTCAGTGAAGCCACAAACAAAAGTACTATAACTTTTGGGATCTATCCAAGTTTTAAAGAAAAAAAAGATCAGCAGCAATTCCATAAGACATAAGAGATATCAATCCCTTATTTTCTTTTGCTTTTTGTGTCAGTTGTTTGAAAAACACTAGAAGCTGACATGAGATTTTCTATATATTGTCCAAGAACTTGGTTTTCTGATTTTAGCTTCAGATTTTCTTCCTTAACTGCATCTACTCTTGCAGACAGATCTTCAAGTGTGTGTTGGAGTTCCAACACTTGATTAATAAGTCGTGTTTTTTCCTCCAGTTCCACCTGATTTTCAGCATCAACTGCATCCATGTCAGCATTCATCATCTTCGGTAACAAACTTCTGTGCCTTGGATACAAAATTCTTGATGAATGGTCTGCCTTCTGAGGCGCCGGTAGGGGGAGGGTTCCGAATTGATGCTTTTGAACTGAGGTGTTGGAGAAGATTCTTGAGAGTCCCCTGGACTGCAAGTAGATCCAACCAGTCCATCCTAAAGGAGATCAGTCCTGGGTGTTCATTGGAAGGACTGATGTTGAAGCTGAAACTCCAGTACTTCGACCACCTGATGCGAAGAGCTGACTCACTGGAAAAGACCCTGATGCTGGGAAAGAGTGAGGGCAGGAGGAGAAGGGGACAGACAACAGAGGATTAGATGGTTGGATGGCATCACCGACTCGATGGACATGGGTTTGAGTGGACTCCGGGAGTTGGTGGTGGACAGGGAGGCCTGGTGTGCTGCAGTTCATGGGGTCACAAAGAGTTGGACACGACTGAGTGACTGAACTGAACTGAAAATCTAGGAGAACTGAGGGTCTGGAAAATTTAAATTATATACTGGACATTTTATTTAAAAGAAGAATAGAGAATGAACTAGATTAAAGCTATCATAGAAAAATCAGGAAAATAGGCATTTATGATTTAAACCTGCAGTGTGTGGAAAGCCAGAGTTTGCAGAGAAGCCCTAGAAACTGCATCTAGCTGTCAAATGGGACCTCCGTAAGGGATCCTAATGGAGGGCCTGTAGAGGCATGCCACCAAGATGAAGTGGGGACCTTAGAAGAGGTCTGTGGGGGTGCTGCATGTCTTGAGAATAATGGCTTCTGCTTATTTTCCACTTTATAAATCTCATATAAATTTCTCTCATTGGTAGCTATTTACTCTGAACCACACAGGGAAGGGAATTACATCAGACTTACTTTTCTACCCTAGACAGGAATGGTGGTGATACCTATTGACCATGGACAGTCAAGCATAGTTCATCTGTTTAACAGGCCGACATACATACATACCCATTTTAACCATATTAATTTCCAAATAAAGATAATGACATTATGCTTCTAATGTGATGCAGTGATCCCTTACAAAACTAAAAGCATATTAACCATCTCCCCAAAAGAGGAGCCACCATGTTTCATATTGCACTTTATTCATTTCTGGCTGATACTTACTCCCCCAGCTGAGTCACACTGTCTTTGCTATCCTGAAACCTAAATATGGAGATATAAAGTCAGCTATAAGTCACACACCTTTATTAGACAGTATGGGGATGGGAAGGGAGGAGAAAAAAATCAATCTATTCAGACATTCATAACAAAGCAAGCAAGAAAATCTACAACACTATTGTAGTCCCCATTTCTGTACCTGTCATGTAGTCATGGACAGCATTTGTAATTTCTTTCTTTCTCTAACTATTTCATATTCCATTTGCCCTCACTAACCATGTTGGTTCTATGATTCTACGCCTGGAGGAGTGACCCAAACCCTCATTCTGAAAGGGTGTGTGCCAATAATGGTCATGCCTATATTGTTTGGCAGTAATTTTCCGTTAACTTTCGTTGTAAACAAGTGTAACAGAGAATCTCCTGGATTCTAGGAAATGTCTTTCCTTCCTTCGCTGTGTATTTTAAATCCTGTTTCCTGTTGATAATTGAGATTAATCAGCTGAGCTGATACCTTTCTTGTCTCTTGCTGATCATAGATCATCATAACAAATATAATAATAGTGAAAAAAGTAGGGAATACTGTAAGAATTAACAAAATGTTACACACAGACAGGAAATGAACAGATGCTATAGAAAAACTGGTACCGATAGACTTGCTCAGTGCACAGTTACTGCAAGCCTTTAATTTGTAAAACAAACAAACAAACAAACAAAACACTGTTTGCAAAGCACCGTAAAGTGTAGGTCAATAAGATGAGGTATGCCTGTAAGAATACAACAAAGTTGACAGGATGTATGTGAACACGATTGCATTATGTAAGATTCTTGGGCTAGATTTGCTGAAGTTACTCCCTCTCTTCCCTCGCTCCCATTCTCTCCTTTGCCTGAGTTTGAGGAAGCCAGCTGCTGTGCTGGAGAATTTCTTGTGGCAGGGACCTGCATCATAGTCTCTAGGAACTGAGGGTTCCTCCACTGACAGATAGCAACTCAAGTTGACAGTTATATAACTGCAAGGAATTGAATTCTTAAAACAATCCAAGTAAGCTCGAAAGTAGAATCTTCCTCACTGGCCAATATATTGTTGGCAGCTTTGTGAGACGCTGAGCAGAGGGCTTTCAGCTGTGTGTGGACTCGTGACTCCAGACAAACTCTTAGATAATAAATGTGTGTTCTTTTAAGCTGCTTTGTTTGGGGTAATATTGCGTTTGAGTTTTCTTGATATTACAGAGAACTAGCTTTTGGTTTTTATCGTTCTCTTTGCTGGTGTCTTCTACTTTTTTGAGCTTGTATTACTATCATCTCTCTTATCTTTATTATTTCCTTATCTTTACTTAAAGCTTGTTCTTTTTTTCTAGCTTCCTAAGGTTGAACCTTAGGAATCAATTTTATTTTTTTATTTATTATTTTTTTATTGGGGTGTAGTTCTGGAATCAATTGTAAATATTTCATATTTTCTAATAAATACATTTAAAGCTATACATTTCCCTCTAAACTGCCTTATTGTTATATTCCACAAATTTTGATATGTTGTATCTTCTTTGTCATTCAGTTTAAAATTTCTTTTCAATTTTTTCTCTTGTGATTTTTCTAATTTCTCTTGTGATTTTTTTTCTTTTACTCTATTATTCAGAAGTGTGTTAATTTCCAGATTGTTTGGGTTTAGATAGTTAATTGATACTGAATTCTTATTTAATTTAGCTATGGTTTTACATAGCATGATTCTGCATGATTTTGGTCCTTTTAAATTTGTTGATAATTGTTTTATAGTCCTGCATCTGTTCTTTCTCAGGGAATGTACAGTGTGCACGTGGTAAGAATGTGTATTCTGCATGTGTTGAATGTAGTGTCCTTTAAGTATCAATTAGAAATTAAATCAAGGTTGTTGATAGTGTTATTCAGAGCCTCTATGACATTACATAGTTTCATTCATACTGGGCATTGTGCCTGCAGAACCTCCAGGAAGAAATAGTAATGCACTGTTGTGTATGCATTGTTATATTTGTTGTGATCTGTGATCAATGATATTTGATGTTACTATTGTGATTGTTTTGGCACCTCAAGCCATGCCCATTTTAAGACAGTGAACTTAACTGACAAATGTTTTGCGTGTTCTGATTGCTCTACTGATTGGTGATTCCCTCATCTCTCTCCCTCTTTGGGCCTCACTATTTCCTGAGACATAGCAATTTTGAAACTAGGTCAATTTATAACCCTACAATGGCCTCTAAGTATTAGGTGAAAGAAAAAGTTATATACCTCTTACCTTACATCAGAACTGGAGATGTTCAGGCTTGGTGAAGAGAGCATGTGGAAAGCTGAGACAGGCCAAAAGCCAGACTTCTTGCACCTTCAGTTAGCCAAGTTGTGAATACAAAGGGAAAGCTCTTGAAGGAAATTAAAAGTGCTCCTCCAGTGAACACACAAATGTTAAGAAAGCAAACAGCCCAGGTCTCCCACATTGCAGATGGGTTCTTTACCAGCTGAGCTACAAGGGAAGCTCAAAATATTCCTTTCCAAATATTACTGCTCATTGACAATGTACTTGGTCACCCAAGAGATCTGATGGGAATGGACAATGACACTGATGTTGTTTTCATGCCTGCTAACACAGCATTCATTCTGAAGCCCATGGGTTGAGGAATAATTTTGACTTTCAAGTCTTATTTAAGAAATACCTTCATAATACTATATCTTAGATAGAAGCAATTCCTCTAATGGAAATTAAAAACCTCCTAGAAAGGATTCACCGTTCTAGATGCTGTTAAAAACATTCATGATTCATGGGAAGAGATAAAAATATCAACATTAACAGGAGTTTAGAAGAAATTGATTCCAACTGTCATAGATGACTTGAAGGGGTTCAAGACTTCAGTGGAAGAAGTAACTGCAGATGTGGTGGAAACAGCAAGAGAACTAGAATTAGAAATAGAACCTGAGGATGTGACTGAATTGCTGTAACCTCATGATAAAACATGAATTCTTGAGGAGGTTCTTCTTCTGGATGAGCAAGAAAAATGGTTTCTTGAGAATGGAATCTACTACTGGTGAAGATGCTATGAAGATTGTTGAAATGACAACAAAGGATTTAGAATATTGTATAAATTTAGTAGATAAAGCAGCAGTAGAGTTTGAGAGGATTGATTCCAGTTTTGAAAGATGTTCTACTCTGTGGGTAAAGTGCTATCAAACAATATTGTATGCTGCTGACAAATCGTTCATGAAAGAAAGAGTCAGTGCAAGCAGACTTCATTATTGTCTTATTCTTAAAAATTGCCATAGCCACCCTAACCTTCAGCCACCACCACCCTGATGATCAGCAGTCATTAGCATTGAGGCGAGACCCTCCACCAGCAAAATGATTATGATTCACTGGATAGTGTCAACATAAATTTTATAGGCACTGGGATAGCAAAAAAATCTGTGCGACTAGCTTTGTTGCCATATTTGCTTCATTGTGGTTGTCTAGAACCAAACTCACAGTATCTCCAAGGTGTGCCTGTATTATTTCCTGTTGTTGAATCAATGTAGTGACACTGATAGACATTCAACATTGCTTTTTTCAAATGTTCATTTTTGGAACTTGAAATCTTGACTAAGAATCAGTGGGCTTCATGTGAATTCTTCATATATTTTTCACTTAATACATTTTGCATTTCAACAAGTGACTGCTGCTGTTTTACCACTAAGTCATGTCCAACTCTGCAACCCCGTGGTCTGTAGCCCGCCAGGCTCCTCTGTTTGTGGGATTTCCCAGGCAAGAATACTGAAGTAGGTTGCCATTTCTTTCTCCAGGGGATCTTCCTGACCCAGGGACTGAAAATGCAGCTCATGTTGTATTTCCTGCATCTCAGGTGGATTCTTTACCACTGAGTGAGACGTTCTCCTGAATAGTGATTTGACAGACAAGTGAGCATACAAAGACCTCATCTTGTAGTGAAAGCCTATTGACCGTGCTTTATCACTGAATGAAGACTGCAGACTACTGCCAGTGCCTTTCTATTTTTCCACCACTTTTCAACCCAGAGATGCTGCTTCTTTCCAAGGAGACAGTAGGAGTACTCAGAAGCCCTGTGCCTGCCCCTCCAAATTATTTCTTCTTCCTCTTTCCTTCTTTCCACGGATAACTTCTGTCCTAAATTCTGCCATCATGGATTTAATTTTGCTTGCTTTTAAATTTCATATAAATGAAATCATACTGTTTATTTTGAAGAAAGGTAAAAAGCAGTCTCTGACTTCAGAGAACTGATCTGACACAGCAGATCTAGCCCAGGGGTGATGAGAAACTGACTTTCTGTGCTCGTCACTGAAGTACGACGGTCTTCTCCTGGGTGTCAGCGATCTCACCGAGCACCACCAAGACAGGCGTCCTCTTCAACCACAGTGAACTGAGGAGAGGCAAGACCACTTTGTAGTAACAACAAATACCAAATACCTGCCTCTTGCTTCTTAACCAAAAATAGCTTTATTCTTACTTCTAGTGTTCCTTTCCTTTAGATAAGATTTATTAAGATACCCAGTTAGAGAATAATCCCTGCTTGCTGGCAGCCCCCAGTCCAGAGCAAAACCCTGTTTCCTTGGACTCTTCCCCAAATCACCTAACCAAAATCATGAGAGTCCTTTCTTTTTTTTTTAATGAGAGTTCTTTCTGATGCTCTTTTCCTGAGACATTCCACATTTCCATGGTGTGAGTGTTCCCTTGCTTAAAAGAGTAATGAATTCAGCATGTTCAGCTACAGCTATATTCCTGGTAGTCTTTAGCTAGGGGTTATTGACAGTATTCTTTTGTGTCTGGTTTCTGTCCTTTAACATTTGTGAGTTTTATGTTGTTGCATTTCACAGCAATTCATTTTTGTTTTTTAATGTGATACTATAATTGCACAACTATTTGGACATTTGAGTTGTTTATTGTTGTAGGGATGTTTTAATGTTGATACACAATAGCCTTGTACATGTCTTTTGATGAAAATGAGTATGCACTTTTGTCAAGAATGTGCCTGAGGGTTACATTAGGAGTTTCCAAGACAGTAGTCCTAAAATTCTTATGCTTCCAAGTGTAGCTGATTATAGCAAAAAGATGGAAAGTAAAACCTACAAAGAGAAAAGGCACATGGGGGAAAAACTCTGGAGGAAGCCAGGTGCTATCTTTCAAATGTCCCTCACAGTGGAGTCACACAGGATTTGCTTCATTCACCCAGCAACATGTGTGACAACACGTGTCAATTGTTGCCAACCAGGGAGCTCACCAGAGCTTTTGAATCCAGGGTTTTTTCGGGGATTGGTCATGTAGGCATGTAGACCCCCCAGAGAAAAAACAGATGTTCACCATAAATAAATTACTAACATAAACTAGCTGCTCAAAATGGGACAGGCCAGCCCAAGGCCTCAGACATGCAAAAACATTCCTATAGACAGAACATTCTAAGCTCAGATCCCTGGAGCCAGCCAAGAGCAGTCCTGAAAATAGGTCTTTCTTGGGAATGTGCAACATTTGCACATTTCCGTCACAGAATGAATGTATGGGTCAGAGGGCATTTGAATGTGCAAATTTAGGAGATAATGCTAAGTGACTATATTCTCTCACTAGCAGGTGTGTGAGAATTTCAGTTGTTCTACATCATTAATATTAGAGTCAATCTTGTAAAATTTTAGTCTTTCTTATAGGAGCGTAGTGGTTACACTCATTATGGTAACTCATTATGGTTAAAATGAGTATTCCTTAATAACTAAAGAGAGCAAACCCTTTTCCATGCTATTTGCCACTGAACTATGTTATGAAATGCTTTTTCAAGTCTCTTACCCAATTTTCTATGAAATAATTTGCTTTTTCCTTAACAATTTTTAGAAATTCTCTGTGTATTTTGATGTGTGATGTTTTTATGTATCTCACATATGTTCTCACACTTATCTACTTTGCCTTTTCTCGCCATTAAGGCTGTCTTTTTAAGAATAGAAATTCCTGGGACTTCATGGTAGTCCAGTGGTTTAGGTTGTTACCTAATATTGAGCAGATTTCCCTGTGCTATATTACAGTAGGTTAATTTTAAATGTAGCAGTGTGTACATGTCAATCTCAAACTCCCTAACTATCCCTCCTCCCTTATATAAACATGAATTCATTCTGAAAGTCTGTGAGTCTATTTCTGTTTTGTAAGCAAGTTCATTTGTAACATTTTTTTTTCCTATTCTGCTTATACACGGTATCATATGATATTTCTCTTTCTCTGACTTATTTCACTCAGTATGACAATCTCTCAGTCCATCCATGTTGCTGCAGGTGGCATTATTTCATTCTTTTTAATGGTTGATTCTTGAATTCATTTATTTCCAAAAGTAGAATTGAATAGAATGAGTTAACAGTATTCTATAACATATAACATATAACATAATGTCATATGTAGCCCTGAAGGTTCAGTAGGTTCCAATCAGGGAGGGCCCAATGGATTTGCTTCTTCTGCTTCTCTGCTTAATCTGTACTGTAAGTTGGCCTCAGAAACTATCCTCGGTCCATCATCTGTAAAAATGGAGACCACTATGAAGGAATCTCTTCATTTATTTCTTTTTTTGTCCAACTGTCCATTCATCCCTGCATCCAGGATATACAGATAATTAAGGATCTGTCCCTCTCCTTAAGAAGTATGCCAGCAATACCACTTCTGGGCATACACACTGAGGAAACCAGAACTGAAAGAGACACGTGCACCCCAATGTTCATCGCAGCATTGTTTATAATAGCCAGGACATGGAAGCAACCTAGATGCCCATCAGCAGACGAATGGATAAGGAAGCTGTGGTACATATACACCATGGAATATTACTCAGCCGTTACAAAGAATTCATTTGAATCAGTTCTAATGAGATGGATGAAACTGGAGCCCATTATACAGAGTGAAGTAAGCCAGAAAGATAAACATTACAGTATACTAACACATATATACGGAATTTAGAAAGATGGTAACGATGGTCCTATATGCAGGGCAGAAGAAGAGACGCAGAAGTACAGAACAGACTTTTGAACTCTGTGGGAGAAGGTGAGGGTGGGATGTTTCGAAAGAACAGCATGTATATTATCTGTGGTGAAACAGACCATCAGCTCAGGTGGGATGCATGAGTCAAGTGCTCAGGCCTGGTGGGCTGAGAAGACCCAGAGGAATCGGGTGGAGAGGGAGGTGGGATGGGGGACCGGGATGGGGAATACGTGTAACTCTATGGTTGATTCATATCAATGTATGACAAAACCCACTGAAAAATTAAAAAAAAAAAAAGAAGTATGCTAGAAGTAGATGTGTAACTAACTGTAGTTCAACATGATAACTGCCATATATTTAAGGCACTTGGGATGCTATGTGGACACAGAACTGGCTCTACTGGATTGTCATATTTAAAGGATAAGTTAAAAGTTCCTAGTTTGAGAAAAGAAGGAAAAAGCTCCCCAGTGAAAAGAAATTGATGAAATTATTATTGACTGTACTTGTGTGTATTAACTGTCCTTCAGTGTTACTGAAAATTACGCTCAACACGTTTACCTTTGAATAGAGATGTATTCTTGCCTGGTAAGTATCCCATAGTAAACTGATACAGTTTATTAATCATCCTGCATGTTTAACTTTTCTCCCCTGGAAATCAACGCCCTGATGCTAAATTTGCTATATTTATACTGCTTTCTTTAGAGGTTTCTATGCCACATTTACTACACATTCCCAATTCAATTTATATTCCAATCCATCTTGTCCAACTTCATCCAAAAGTCAGTACATTTTTTTTAAAAAACATTTTTGGAGAAGCAGATGATGCTTATGAACTGATTAATATATTTCTTCTTGATATAGGGAATGTATTAATAACACTTGTCCATTGTTTCTAACACAAGATTGTTGAATGCTGCAGAAACCCAGTCTGAGGTTTGCAAAGCTGCCAGAATATTTTTAAGACAAATGAGAATATGTAAACATGCATGTTATCAGCTGTTTCATGTTTGTGTTTTAGCGATAATGAGTCTTTAGTGGGCCAGAAGAGCCCAGTGGGATTAAAGATGTAAATTTCAAAATCTAGATTCCTTTCTGCATTATCATATCTGGCTGGAGTTGTGTTTTCTCTGCATGTGAAACTATCATTGTTTCTTGAGGGGAAATGCTTTTTATATTAATAAAAATAGTGAATTGCATAAGAAAATAAATAGCAGGCCATGCATGGACCAATGATGAAAGTTTGTTATGAACTAAGAAGTGATCCAATTCTGTGCACTTGAGCACTCTTGGAAAGAGGATGGAAAGAAGGAAAAAGGCAGAAAGGAGGAATAAATTAGATTTGAACTTACAGTGAAATTTGAATTCATAACCAGGGGTTATAAGACTAATCTTTTAACCCTTGGAATGTGTGTGTATGTGCATGCATATGTGTGTATACATGCACACACTTTGAAGAAAACAGTGAACAGAAGCAGCACTTTAAAACCTGCAGTGCACATAGTATGGTCATTAGTATGTGTTTCTGGACGTTGTTTAAAATTTCCTTATTTTGAAAGAATGTTTTGAGTTAAGTCTTTGTTCATCTTGAGTACCCAAGCCAGAAGAAACAGATTTTTCTAATCTGTTTCTAATCTGTGACCTAATCTCAGAAATAACATTCCATCACTTTTGCCATATTCTAGTTGTTAGACTCTAGTCACTAGATCCAACTCACACTTAAGGGAATTACCCAGGTCATAAATACCAGACACAGGGATCATCAGGGAAGGTGGTCACAGACACTTTTAGCATGAAAAGAATTTAGCAACAGTTTCATATTCTCCATAAGATCAAGCCAGTTCAGAATTAGGCCTCATGACATGTCTGCCACCTTTTCCTGTAAATTGTAGACAGCTGACTGTCAGCAGTCCTTGGGGAACCCATCATTCTAGAAAGTCAGGTTTCTGGGTAGACTTGTCTCGTTTAGGACCAAACCTTAATATTTTGATGTAGAATTCCTCTGAATTTTGATGATGTATCTCTTTACCTTCTTAAATAAATTACTGATCATAATTTGCATTTTTATTTCATCCTAAGGAAATTACTGTATGTTTTAGTAAGAGAAACTGCCCATCCTCTCTTAATATAGGCTATAGAACCGTGGGTCCCTTTCTTAAAGAACTCAAGGCTTCCTATCTGCCTTTTATAATTTCTGTGTCTTCCTTTGTTTCATTTGTCATTTCTCAGTTATCAGTACTTGCCCATTGCCTTCTTGTTTGCTATATCTGATTGCTATAGGTTGAAACCAGATAACTTAGAATGGTTAAAAATGTGTGTTAAGGAAAAGGGACCTAAAAAACTCTATTAAATAGAAGACTCGATCTGCAGTCTGCAGGTGTGTTAATAACATCCATTTTAGCTCCATGGAGACTTTTGTTTACGTCTTAATTGTAAACTATTACTATAGGTGAGGCCGTTGTAGCAGGTGAAGTGGTATTGGGCATGGCTGGTCAGCTTCTAATTAATCTTGTAAGAAAATGGAAAGTGGCCTGAGGACAAATAACAAGAAGATGCATTGCTTGCTTCAGTCAGTATTCAGAACTTAATTCTTTCTCGGGTTTTTGAAGCTTCACAGGCAGCTTAGATAAATTCTCTTCCCTTGTCTAGCTCTGTATTCTAGGTAATTTACAACTGAAGGCTTTGCTTATAATGGAGTTAATTATACCTCACTCCAGTGGCTCAGAGGATAAAGCGTCTGCCTGCAGTGCGGGAGACCTGGGTTCGATCCTTGGGTTGGGAAGATCCCCTGGAGAAGGAAATGGCAACCCACTTCAGTATTCTTGCCTGGAGAATCCCATTGACAGAGGAGCCTGGCAGGCTACAGTCCATGGGGTCGCAAAGAGTCAGACACAACTGAGCGACTTCACTTCACTTCCACAAATTTGAATCTGACATTAGTCAGAGTCACTTGACTTCTAGATACCACTTTTAAAAATTTTCCTTCTCTGTCATTGGTGGCCTCTTCTCAGTCTTCTTTGCTGGTTCTTCCTCTTCTTCCCGCCCTCTTAATGTTGGAATATCTGCATGTCTCAGTCTTAAGTCCTGTGTTCCCCCTCTCTACCCTGAGCACCTAGGTCATCTCATCAGGTATCACCTTTTAAATACCATCTATAAGTTGATGATTCTCAAATTTATATTTTCCAGCCCAGACCTCTTCCATGAATCCTAGATTTTTATTTCTGACTACATGACATTTTCATGTATTGTCCAGTAGACATCTCAAGTTTAACATTTCCAAATTGAACCCCTGAAAATCTGTTATATCCCAGAACCTTTCCTGACTGAGTTGATGGCAAGTTCATATTTCCAGTTGGTAACTGCTTAAGCCAAAAACTTTGGAATCATCCTTGACTCCACTCTGCTCTTTCACATTCCACATCTAGTCTATTAGGAAATCTAGATATAATTAGGGGGGGAAATCCACAAAGGTACTGCTTTGCACCTCCTCCACCACCACCTCCCTGTCCTGTCTAGATTACTGCTGTTGCTCCACACTCTGTCCTTGATCCTCTGCAGACTAAACAGAGCAATTAGGGTAACCCTTTTAAAATGGAAGTTCAATCATGGTACTTAGTAACTTTCCATTTTACTACACTGGACAAATTAATGTCTGTGCCTCAGTTACTTCATCTGTAAAAAGAGAATAATACCTCCCTCAGAGGATTGTGAGATTCGATAAGGGGAAACATGAAATGCTTGCTCAGCACCAACCTGATGCAGAGAAAATCAAATTTAGCTGCTGTTACTGTTGTGCACCCTCTAAATCAGAAGCCTACTTTTGTTTCCTTGTTTTGCAGAGCTTGAGGTGGGAGGGTTCTCTAGGAACGTTTAGATTCTGAGTACCTAGCTCATTTCTGTCTAGTAAAATCCTCAGTTCATTAGTACCAGAGGATAGGACGTCCAGAAACACTATTCCTTTAGCCAGAGGAAATTCCATTTCTGACTTCACTGTTTTTATAAGTGATTCTGTACTTGGTTTCCTGCACAAAATAGAAATTGCTTGGTCAGTAGAAAGTTCCTAACTTCTGTCAGTACCATAGTTCCTAACTTTTGAAGCATTTTTTTCCCTAAAGGATAATGAGAAGAGACAGCTTCCCACTTATTTGTTGATTGAGCCTTTTGTTTGTTGTCTTATCCTGACCCCTTTTTGTTTTTTTAATTAAATTTGTGATATCACATATTTAGAGTTTGGATGTTTTTTTTTTCCCCTTCATATAAGCCTTACCTCTCTGAAACTATTGATTCCTGGAAGACACTTACAATATTTAATGTTCCCACTCATATTTTCTGTTATGTCTTGCTGGTTTTTACAACAAACCAAAAAGAGAAGGAAGAATTTAACGATAAGAATTTTCTAATAGTAATAAGATGCAGAGAGCATAGTCTAAAGGGATAGTGCTGAGCTGGGGCCTTCTGAGCCTCATTCTGCCACTGACTAGCCATATGACGCTGTGGGCTTGTGTTGCACCTTCTACTTGAATTCTAGCAGAAGAGGCTGAGAGAGAGAAGACTCAGTTCCTGAGAGGAGGTGAGGAATATAAGAAAAGTTGGTTAGGGACCAAACCCGCTAACAGTGGAAGGGGTACTGGAGGCAAACATACTGGTTCTGGTTCATAAAAGAGCCAGGGTGCAGGACCCTAGGCCTGAGCAGCTTATGCCCAGGGCTTGGAGAGGGGGGCTTCAGATCAGTTCCCTGAATAGAGGGAGAAGGAAACACTTGAGAATCTGGTAAAAAGCAAAAACAGAAAGCCTGTTCTGATGGCTTGAGCCCCTGTTTTGATATAGTGTCTGCTTGCCCCACAGATAGTAGACAGAAGCACCGTGGAAGTCAGTGTTAGCATTATATAGACACTTCTATGTCAGAAAGCTGGAGCAGTAATACAATGTTATATGTCAGTTGTATCTCAGTAAAACTAGGGGGAGATGAAGGAAACTGGAACAATCTCTGGACTCTGAGGCTGGGGTAAAGCAAAGAGGATTCTTACATGCAGATTCTTTGGAGAGCAGTTAGACCAGCTCTCCAGTGACCTGGGAGTGTTTGAAGATATGAAGGAGATCTCAAAAGGGGGCAGGTTTTGAGACCCTTCTAGCAGCTGCACTGTTATTATCTTGCACCCCCACCTGTTTCCAGTGTGATGCATTGCTAAAGAAATATCAAGTCTCTTCTCTGTGCTTTAATTTAGGCTTCCTAGGACTATAGCAGAGACCCTAAAGAATAGACTAGGTTTTAGAAATTGCAGAGAAAGAGACAGGAAGAAAGTACATTCTCTGAGTCTCGGAAGGAGTACTGCTGCTTTTAGAAATGAAAGTCATCTTATACCCCAGTGAAATCCTTTAAGTTAGTAGGCTTTAGTATTCACCATTAAGAAGATTGTTCTGTGCTCCGAGGGGCTACTCACTGACTCTTCTCAGTAACAATCCATAGCTTCTTTCTGTAGTTTCTCAACAATTATCAAAGCTGTTGCTGATGGAATCCTTCTTCACTTGATTAACATGAATAGTTCCCAGTTTTTTGCTGTTGTTGACAGTGTTGAAAGAGACATCTTTGTACTTAAATAGTGTGTGTGTGAAAGAGCAAGCCTAGTAAATTCTTAAGCTACTGGCTTAATTTGTTCAGTTTTTTTTTAATTGAAGTGTAGCATACATACAGAAAAGTATACAAACCACAGGTCAGTTAATATTCACAAAATGCACACATGTTTATAATCACTACCCATATCAAGACAGAAAATCACCAGCACCCTACTAGCTTCTCTCATCCTTCTTCCCAAGCCCTGCCACCGCAATCCTCCCCACAGTAAACACTATGGTATATCATCATGTGCATAAACACATTTATTTATTCATTCTGATTGCACTGCTCTGCAGGGCCACCTTTGTCATAAACCGGTTATCTGTAAATGAGGGTCTGTTTCTGGACTCTTCATTCTGTTTCGTTAATACATTTGTCTGTCTTTGTGCCAAAACCTTACCGTCTTGATTATAGCTGTGTCTTTTGTATGTATGTGTCTTTTGTATGTGTGTGTCTTTTGTAGGTGTGTGTCTTTTGTATGTGTGTGTCTTTTGTATGTTTTGTTGTTCAGTTGCTAAGTTGTGTCTAACTCTTTGCAACCCCATGGACTGTAGCACAGCAGGCTTCCCTGTCCTTCACTATCTCCTGGAGTTTGCTCAAGTATATGTCTGTTGAGTTGGTGGTGCTATCTAACCTTCTCATCTCTGCCTCCCTCTTCTTTTGCCTTCAGTCTCTCCCAGCATCAGGGTCTTTTCCAATGAGTCAACTCTTTGCATCAGGTGGCCAGTGTATTGGAGCTTCAGTTTCAGCAATAGTCCTTCCACTGAATATTCAGAGTTGATTTCCTTTAGGATTGACTGGTTTGATCTCCTTACAGTTCAAGGGACTCTCAAGAGTCTTCTCCAGTACCACAATTCAAAAACATCAATTCTTTAGCACTCAGCCTTTTTATGGTACAACTCTCACATGCCTGCATGACTACTAGAAAAACCATAGTTTTGACTATGTCTTTGCTTTTTCATATGCTGTCTGGTTTGTCATAGCTTTCCTTCCAAGAAGCAAATGTCTTCTAATTTCATGGCTGCAGTCACCATCCGCAGTGATTTTGGAGCCCAAGAAAAGAAAAAATTTTACTGCTTCTACTTTTTCTACTTTCCCTGCTTCTTTTGTATGTTTAATGTAACTTAATTATAGCTGAATAATAATGTCTTAATATATTTTAGAATAAGTCCTTTCACCTTGTTCTTTTTAAGATTACCTTGATAATTTTTGGCCCTATGCATTTCCACAAAACTTTTATAATCAGCTTGAAATTACCCCTCCCTCTTGCCCCAAAAAGCATGCTAGAGTTGTTATTGGAAATCCTGTGAGGAGAATGAACAGCTTTATTATATTGAATGTTACAATCCCTGAAAGTGATGTGTCTATCTGGTCTTTGATTTCTCTCAATAATATTTTATGGTTTTCTGTGTAAAGATCCTACACATCTTTTTAAAAACTATTCCCTAATTATTGCTGCTTTTAGAAACATAACTTTACATATTGAAAAGTGCAAGTTTTTAATTATAAGATTTCATGAGGTTAAAAGTATACATCATTTTAAGAACGACCTGACATTCAAATTACTGTGGGAATATTGGGGACATTAAGAAAAGTAAAGCTGCAGATTTCAGAAGGAAATCAGAAGGAGCCTGTCCCTAAATTGGGTGAATTCTTTGTTGGATGCTGGAGAGAGATGGCCAAGGGCTTACTTTCTCAGCTATTAATAAAATAATTGGAACTTGGAATGTTAGGATGCTTTTCTTTCTTCTTCAGAGACTAAGCCTTCTCCCAGGCAGCCCACATTTGGGAGCACCTAGGCAAGAGTAGAGCAGGTGGGGTCAGAGTGAATAGAAATGTCACTCAGTCCTCAACTCTGGGTGCTCTTGAACTGACAGACTTCCTTCCTATTCCAAAACTCACCAAGAATGAAGCAGTGAACCCACCCAGCATCAGGCAATGCAAGCTTCCCAAAGCTATGATGACAGTGCCGCGTTCCTTAAACTTATACTTGGCTTTTATTTTTTTTGTAGGTCTACAAAGGAGAATTTCAGCTACCTGAATTTCTTAAAGAAAAACCTCAGGTACTCTATCTGCTTCCTCCTCTTGGTGTAATAATAAATGGGGTCTTGCATTGAAGTCATCCTCTCAATGAGATAATGATATGTGCTGGGGGTAGAAAGACTGGCTTCTGGTAATTGTTGATTTTAACAATCAGTTAGCATAGTCTCAATTTCAGAGGGCTCAGTGTCTTCCAAAGCTAGGGAAATATTTTATTGATAACTAAAATCTGATTGCTTGAGGTCACTCAAAACCGCATAGTATTCCACAAATGAGGAACCTGCCTTGGTGAATCTGCTCCAGGCTTCTGATACCTTACTTGAAATAATAATGTACAGCCACCCTTTGTTCATACTACCATGTACATCCATTGCCTTTTAGTTTTTCTCATTTGGAGCCTAAAAGACTTATGAATACATTTTACATACAGTCATTGGCCTTCAGCTACCAAGTTCACCAAGCTGGGAATGGGTGATGTGAGTTTGAAGCTTATAACTTTTACTTTTAAAAAAAATTAATTAAAGCAGATCCAGAGGTCTCCTTGTCGTGTTACACTATCACTTACTTGGATTCCAATATTGTTTCTTGAGCTGAAGAGGAATAGGTGATGTTATGGCCAACAGATGTAGAGTAGCCCAGAGTGTCCCACAAGAGCACATCTCCTACCATTTCTGTGTAGTCATGGGAAGAAGTCAGTGACTGTTGCCTGAGCCGAGAGAAGACATCCCTATCCAGCATGGTGATAATATATGTCGCTTCCAGGTTGCTGCTAACAGCAATTAGCTTGTTAATAGGAAATGAGGACCCAGCACTGAATTCAGTCGCTAGAAGTGTTCCAGATCTGGGTTGTTGAGGGGAACCTCACAGACTGTATGAAGTCATGTTGCCTGAAGCAAGACTAGAGTAAACAGGCTTTTCTCTAAGAGTAGCTGTATCTCAACCAAGGTTGGAAACTCTGTCTTCTCAGATCCTTGTCTTAAAACAACCATTAATAATTGATACATATTACTTGAGTATTTTAAATTACTTTCATGGTATATGCTTATTAACATATTTAATTTTAATCCGTCCATCCATTCATTTCATTTATTCAACAAGTGTCTACTGAATTACTTTTATGTGTGAGAAATTGGAATGTGTCCTCAAGAGTCAGAGGGATAAGAGATCTTCTCAAGGGGACTCCTGGTTTGTCCAAAGACTTTGACCAACTTTTGCAAACAAAGGGGCACAGGGGCCCTGAGCCTTGACTGGGCAAGATGTACCCGAAACCTGGATGAATTCGTGAACAAGTGGTCACTTACAGGCTGTGGCAGCTGGAGCCAGAGAATAATCTAAGAGGCAGTCTTAAAGAAATGTCCAATCCAAAAGCTGTTTTGCATAATAAATCTGAAGGAATCAAGAAAGGGACTTTGAGACTGAAATTAAAGGGACACCCCTGATTCACAGCATACATAAAAATCCTTTCCAGGTTGATTATGGAACTCAATGTGAAAGGCAAAATAATAAAGTGTTTAGGAGGCAATAGAGAATATGACCTTAAGAGGGAAAGATTTCTTAAACATTATAAAGAATACTAATCATTCATTTTAAAATGGATAAGTTGGACTACACTAAAATTGAGACTGTTTACTTATTAGAAAGCATCATCTAAAAAAGTACACCTTAAGCAGGAGAAAATTTTGAAACAAAAGATTCATCAGTATAGAGAATTTCTGTAATAAACAAGGAAAAGATAACAAAAAATAGAGCAAACGGCTTAATATAAGCACTTCAAGGCCCCTGTTCAGTTTCATTTAATTAAGTTTCATTTAATGCATCACATGCATACCTAGAAAAGAACCTATAAAAGGCTTTGATTTAACTCCCAATAAAGAGAAAACTGAAGCCCACAGAACCCTCATGTTTGATCTTTAGTTAGAATTATCACAGAACTCAAGAAAGCACTGTACTTAAGATTACAGTTTTGGGAATTCCCTGGCAGTCCAGTGGTTAGAACTCAACGATTCCACTGCCAGGGACCTGGGTTCAATCCCTGGTCTGGGAACTAGGATTACACAAGCCTTGCAGTGGGGACAAACAACAACAACAAAACAAGATTATAGTTTTAATATAAAGGAAACAAGTCAAGACAAACCAAATGAAGAAACACATAAGACAAGGTCTGGGAGAGTCTCAGACTCAGAGCTTCTGTGCCCTTCTCCAAGGTATCTAGGTACTTCTCCCTCACAGCGCATCCATGTGTTCACCAACCAGGATGCTCCACTGAACTTCAGCATCCAGAGTTTTTAGTGAAGTCTAATTACATAGGCATGATTGACTCACTGTCGTAGAATTGAACTCTATCCCAAAGTCCCCTACCCAGAAGCTGGTTGGTCTTCCTTGTGATCAGCCCTCATGCTGAGTCATCTTATCTCTTAGCAGACACTCGGGTATAATCTTAAGGGGCTCATAAATAACAGACATTCATGTTACCTGGAAAATTCCCAGGATTTAGTCTCCCTACTAGGAACCAGAGACAAAAGCCAGTCTTCTTTACTGTCAGCAGTAGCAGACAGAATTCTTAGGAAGTCTAATCAGAGCCTGCAAGCTACATCTGATATTTTAGCAAGTGCAGTCACTTCTCATGCTGACCGACTGAAAAACATCTTTTGCTTCCTTCCACAGTCTGAGCAAGTGGAGTAGCAGAGCCAGGAACTCTTACATACATGAGGTGAGGTTGGGGACACTGCTGGCCTGGACTTGTGGGTTTCACTCTCGTAGGAGGCAGTGCAGTGGAGTGGGGAGCACAGCTCTGGCGTCAGTTCACCTGGATTGGAATCTTGACAGTGTATAGCAGTGAGCAGATTACTTAACTTCTCTGTGTCTTAGTTTCTTCATCTGTAAAGTGAGGACAATGTAAATAAGAGATTGGTAGAATGAACCGTGATAATGTCTGCCAGAAGCTGGACACACAGTAAGCACTCAGTGTTAGTTGTTCTCTTCAGTATGAGGAGGGGTGTTAAATGGTAAAATATTTTAGCTGAAAGAAACACCCTCAATCACCTGTTTGCTGATAAGGAAACTGATCCTAGAGAGAGCAGATTATCTGTCAAGGTCACATCACAGGTTGGAAGAACCCAATGGTAATGAGCACTGTCTTCTGACATCCAGTCAGGGATTCTTTCACCAACCATGCTGCTTCCTCTGTGTGTGACGTGTGCCAACATCTTTGCGCTAGTATTTTGGGGAGTTGCTTGGTTGGTTTTTCAAGTCTGCCCTTGCTGATGTTAATGCATTGTGGTGGTGTATGTTTGTAAGCCACGTTGTCTTGTAGTTAAGGGCTACAGTGTGGGGCAGGCCTTCTCGGCCCCCTTTCTATCTGAGTGATCATCAGGTACATGTCACGGGTGCCAGTGGCAAAGCTGGTTCTGAACCTAGACCTCCTGACATGGCTGTTCAGACCTCACACCACTCTCCCAGATTTTAAGATTCCATTTTGGTCTGAATAATGTGGTTATGCTGTAGACCAGGGGTCCCCAACCTCTGGGATCTAATGCCTGATGATCTGAGATGGAGCTGATGCAATAATAATAGAAATTAAGTACACAATAAATGTAATGCGCTTGAATCATCTAGAAACCATCCCCCCACCCTTGGTCCATTGATAAATTGTCTTCCATGAAACCGGTCCCTTGTTTGCTTGTTGAGGTCCCTGGTGCCAAAAAGGTTGGGGACCATTACAATCATTTGGAACTTGAAAAGGTTTCGTTAAAATCTGATTTTTGCCATAGTTGTGTTTGCTGTTCTATTTTTTACTTTATATAATAGCCATGTATTGACTGTGTACTCCATACCAGGCATGAAGTTCCAAGCATCACAGATATATAGTATATAAATAATATATGATAAATGATATATTTAAGATCTATGAATTATTCATATATATATATATATATTATAGATACATATATACACATACACATATATGAATGATTTCATTCAAGTTGCAAACCAGTCTGGCAAGTAGGTGGTATTTTTTCTGTTCTACTGATGAGAAAACTGAAAATTCAGTCTGAATAGGAGAGTTTTATGACGTGCTGTGTATTAATAGATTACAGATAGAAAAAAGCATACTGATGGAAAAAAGTGAATACTGCTCTACCATGTCAAAATTATCAACGATAGTGAATTAATACTATTCAGAGGTTTTAGGATTTATGATTGTCTTTTGCTAAGGAGCGAATCCTAAATGTAGACTTAAACTCAGTTGGCATGCAGGTATAACAGCAGTTATCAGGCCTTGTATAATTTTGTTTATTCAAAATATTTTCAAAAGTATAGATGAGACACTTATCTGGTGGTCCAGTGGCTAAGACTCCATGCTCCCAACGCAGGGGGCCCAGGTTTGATCTCTGGTCAGGGAACTAGATCCCACATGCTGCCACTGAGTTCAAAAGTTCAAATGCTACAACTAAAGATCCCACATGCAACAACCAAGACCCAGTGCAGCCAAAAGAAAAGTATAGATGAATTCCTTCCTGGAAACATTCTTACAGGGATGCATTATCGACCAGCTGTTTTACAGGACAGATGACTCCAGCTTTGAGTTGCCACCACAGCAGCAATGCATCCTCATTTGCTTGTCGAGGCCTGTAGTGGCCCCCGTGCGATGAGAGAAGAACTCAGGAGGCTAGGAAGGCACCAAGGCACCTCAAGACAAATCCTAGTTTTTTGTCTTGTATTTGGGATCCCTTTAGTGTATGAACAGCAGTCACTGTATTTCCTAAAGCTTCCTTTAAAGAACCTCAGTATCCACCTTTTGATATTAAACAGCCGTCATTCGACCCCTGGACATTTGACATTCTTGTCAAATGCCCCCAGAGTTGCTTCAATTGCAGACGACAGTTGCAGTCATTTGGAAGTGGGCAGGAGCAGCCCTTGGTTTGGCTTTCATCCTTTTGTTTTGCATATCAAAGCTCCTGGCAGGCATCTAAAAGCATCCCAAACTGAGAGAGAGTGTGCCTCTCCACTAGTCCTTCTGAAGCAGCTGTTCTCCTAATGGTCCATCCCCCTGCTTGCCTCCCCTGCTCTGCTGGGCTCACAGCTGGAAAGGAAGTGGTGTCGTGCAGGGAAGAACAAAGTGACTACACACCTCTAATGCATTCTGTTTGTTTGCCCTAGGGAAGACTGCTGCATTTTTGGCCACAGAGAGATTTCTAGGACTGGCTGTCCCCTGCTGAGATCAGTGGAGTGTATGTACCATGCCTACATCTCCTGCTTATTTGCCAGTCTCCTTCCTCTGAGAGGGTGGGATGTCAGCACACGTTGGGACCCTCCTGAGTGACCTGCTTCCCATGTACAGCGCTGTCGATCGTAATTATGTGCACAGCCCTGCGGAGAAGGAACCCAGCGGGGATGTGTGCTTTCTGTTAAAACTGCTCTGGCCCTCATCTTTTCTTACCAGATTCCAAACTTTGTTTTCAAGGGGAGGGTTTAAAAATGGGATCCTGTAAGCAAAATTGGGCAGTTTCATCTTGGACTAGGTTTTCTGTACATGTTCTAATGTTTTGTAGAACACTTGTACCTGTTGAAATGTTTGATGTGGATAATGTTAAATATCTTAATTATTTAAATAATTCATTGTATTGTTTCTGAGAAGTTGAGGAATTACCATATACATTTACAACTTGATGACTTTTGTATTTTATTTTTCAAAATAAAAGCTTTAAATGTGAAGCACTCTGCTAGTTTACATGTTTTCATTGCCATGATTTTAGAGAAGCAATAAGACATATCAGATGATGATCTAACAAACCAAAGTTTCTTCAGTTGCTGTATTTAAGATATTCTCAGTGGAGTTTTTGCTGTAATTTATTTCAGAGAGACCCACTACCATCCTTTTGTCTCAGAATCCTGTTCGTTTGTTTCCTTCTCAATTGTCTGGTCTCCATAAACTCTAATTTCAGAGTGACTTCCCCTGATGCCCTTTCTGCCAACCTCATTCACAATATCTTATCACACTTTGAAGTTTTTAATGTTTCTTGACTTCTTAAATTGTCTGTCTCTTACATTAGATGCTAAGATCCTAGAAGGCAGAGATGTGTCTTTTTGTGTCCATTTTTGTACCCCTGACACCTAGCAAAATGTCTGGCACATTGTAAGAACCTAGTAAAATATTTGGTAAATGAATAATCTTCCCAGAAGCCTCTAACATATCAGTTTCAGATGAAGAAACAGAGGCCAGCCTGGTCAAGTCATTTGCACGAGGCCCCTCAGCTAGTGCCATGGACCTAGTTTCAAGCCTTACCCTACAATCCTTCTTTCCGCGCCACTCCCCTAGCCCAGTCCCCTTCAACTGAAAATGAGTCCTGCTGCCAGATCAGTCCTTTGTTCAGCACTGTGTCTTAAGTCACTCTTCTGTTCAAAAGCCTTTGATTCTCTAATGCCTCACACATGACATCGGAACTACTCCGCCTCCACAGTGTGGCCTCAGCACCCCTGGTGAACTGTGCACTTCCGCCCTGGGTCCTTGCACTATTTTCTGCTGCTTCTAGATGCCCAGAAACCCAGTCCCTCTCCCGTCTCCCTGGGAAATCCCAGCTGCGTTATGGGCTCAGCTGTCTTAAGTCCCATTACTTGTGACTGCTCTAGTTACTGCTCCAGCCTCCAGAAAGCAATAAAATCAGCTTCAGCATAACATAATTTGTGTTTTTGTTTTTTCCTTATTTCCTGTCTTAGTCTTATGTTACCAGCATTGTAGGGAGGAGGTCACACACCCTTCCAGAGCCTATCAGAATGGGAGGCAAAGACATTTTTAAACTATAGCCCAGCTTGACTCCAATACTCACCCTTAGGTGAACATAAAGACTTTTAGTCCCAATGCCTGCCCACCTCTGGAGACTCCACCTTCATGATTGAGATTGTATTGGAAAAGGAAAAGGGACCATTGCACAAAACAGCTGCCTCAGGAAAGAAGAACCACTGCACAAGTGGCCCAGAGAAGCAGACGCTATGGTAGCTGCGTCCCTGTTGACATTCCTTCCTCCTCAAAGCCTGATTTCCCGTCTGAGCACATTTCCTTTGAGCTCTGTGAAGCAAAGTGTTTCTGTTCCATGGAACATCTCAGAGCACCTCTAAGAAAATGGCTATTATTTGTGAAATGTTAGATTTGATGGAATCAAATGGAACGCCTGTTGAACAAATGAAAGACATCTGGAGTAAAATTTAAAAAGAGGTAACTGGGTGAGGGACCAGGGGAAGATGTGTCACCTGTGAAGATCAGAGAGCTGCCTGGGGCCAGCAAAGCCATGGCTGCAGCCATCAGGTGAACCTGTGGGGCCAGGGAGAGGCCGGGGTCCTCAGTGTCTGAGGAAGAGCTTGGAGAGAGCAGCATCCATGAAGAGTCATAGGATTTCAAAATGAGAGGGAAAAAAATCTTAGTAATCACTAAGGCTCATAATCACTCTAGAAACATTTATCAAGAACTTCTCATGGTCCAAGCCCTGTGCCTGAGTGCACATGTCTAAACTCAAAATCACATCAGAGGTAGGTATTATTTCTACCTGCATTTTTACAGACACTGGGTCAGGAGGCAGTACTAGCTTTCCAGACCAGCTAGTAAGTGATGGAATCAGGATGCAAGTACAGGCAACCTGGCTCTAGAGCCTACACCCTTACCCATCACTCTACCTCTCAATAATCATCTTTTTACTAGAACAGAACCTTGTCATTAGCATTGAGTAGCAACTATTTAAATACACCTGTTGTACTTAGTCATTTGCTGGGTATAATTTGTGCCAAGAAGTGCTGCCTTGTAAATTTATGGTCTTGGTGAAAAGCAAGAAGAAGGTACATAAAACAATTATTTCAGGCTCTATCTAACAAAACCTATAGTATTACCTACCGCAGCTGGCTGGTAGATGATGGATAAATAATAGTCTAGGCAGGACTCCATTCAGTGTTGCCCCCAAATTTGTCTTCCTAGGGACCTCCAGATCCTGGGGCTGTCTGGGCTTTTCTCTGGCAAGATATGTATTTTTGTCATTGAGGTCCCTTGCCTGCTTGTTTATCACTATCCTACAGTCTTCTGTGGGGAACTTAGGTCTTTGCATAAAGTTAAGCTCTCCTTTTGTTCTTCTGAATTGGGCAAAAGAGATAATTTGTATTTATTTTGGGTTTAAGTCCTAATAAAGCACACTATTTGAGGGGTTTTTGCAGGGAGGAGTTCTGATTAGATATAAATGACTTTGATTCTCCCTTTGGAGTTTGCTGATTATTACTGGACATCCAAAATTAAATAATTTTTCGCAATAAAACCACTATTTTTTTATGTCCTGTAGAAATGGCTTTATGGCCTTTCCCTGAGATAGAAAGCTCTAAATGCCCTCTGTTGGTCAAACATGGAATAACTGCTGAATGTACAGAAAAGTTTTTAAGTTGAAATATGGAAATATATCATAGATGTGTGTAAAAGTTTCCCCACAAAGATGTCCACTGCAATGAAGTTTATAGAAACAAAAAACTGGAAAAGAAAACTAATGAAAGTCAGGTTTAGTTAAATGATTTATGGTACATCCACATAACTATTCAGCTAATATGATACTGTAAAAAATTTTCATAACAAGGAAAAATGTTCATGTTACATTAAGTGAAAATTTGAAATCACAAAGCTGTTTAGTATGCTCCCATTTCTATTATTTAAAGGATGGATAGAAAACTAAATGGAGTCACTAAATTGAAAGACAACAGAAAGGACATATGCCAAGATATTAACAGATATCTCTTTGTGGTGGGGTTGTGGGTATTTTTATTATCTCTGCTTAACCCTGTTTTCTAAATGCTACAATCAGCATGAATTACTTTCAGTAAAGAAGTGAAAAACAATGAGAGCTTTTTAAAAGAAATAAGAGATCGAATGCCCTAATCTTAGAAAATCTGGGGTCTAGAGTAGTGCTTTGACTTACCCAAGACGAGCCATCTAGTTAGATTTAACAGGGACTTTCAATTCATTTATTTTCTGATGTCTCATTATTTAGCCAATTCTTTTGATGAAAAACCAGTAATATTGATAATCAAGTCTTGGCTATCGGTTGTTCTTCACAAAGGAGTAGCTGAGACTTGAATTAGAAATGAAAATGTGGTATTTCCATACACAACAAGCAGCTCTCTTGTTGCAGTCTATTGAAAGTCAGCCCTTGACACAAGGGTTTATAAAAAAGAAGAAAAATTTTTTAAAAGACATGAAGCTGGGTATTAACTATTAGGGCATTTAGATGGAGCACATTTGAAAAGATCACAACGCACTTAGATCTATTTCTCTTGTGTGGGGATTCACTTCAGTTCAGTCTCTCACTTGTGTCCCACTCTTAGGACCCCATGGACTGCAACACGCCAGGCCTCCCTGTCCATCACCAACTCCTGGAGTTTACTCAAACTCATGTCCATTACATCAGTGATGCCTTCCAACCATCTCATCCTCTGTCGTTCCCTTTTCTTCTGCCTTCAATCCTTCCCAGCATCAGGGTCTTTTCAAATGAGTCAGCTCTTCACATTAGGTGGCCAAAGTACTGGAGTTTCAAAGTCAGCATCAGTCCTTCCACTGAATGCTCAGGACTGATCAACTTTAAGATGGACTGGTTGGATCTTCTTGCAGTCCAAGGGACTCTCAAGGGTCTTCTCCAACCCCGCAGTTCAAAAGCATCAATTCTTTGGTACTCAGCTTTCTTTATAGTCCAACTCTCACTTCTGTACATGACCACTGGAAAAACCATAACCTTGACTAGATGGACCTTTGTTGGCAAAGCAATGTCTCTGCTTTTTAATATTTTGGTCACAACTTTTCTTCCAAGGAGCAAGCATCTTTTAATTTCATGGCTGCACTCACCATCTGCAGTGATTTTGGAGCCCCCCAAAATTAAGTCTGTCACTGTTTCCACTGTTTCCCCATCTATTTGCCATGAAGTGATGGGTCCAGATGCCATGATCTTAGCTTTCTGAATGTTGAGTTTTGAGCCAACTTTTTCACTCTCCTCTTTCACTTTCATCAAGAGGCTCTTTGGTTCTTCTTCGCTTTCTGCCTGGTGTCATCTGCGTATCTGAGGTTATTGATATTACTCCCGGCAATCTTGATTCCTGCTTCTGCTTCTTCCAAACCAGCATTTCTCATGATGTACTCTGCATATAAGTTAAATAAGCAGGGTGACAATATACAGCCTTGATGTACTCCTTTCCCTATTTGAAACCAGTCTGTTGTTTCATGTCTAGTTCTGTTGCTTCCTGACCTGTGTATTTCTCAGGAGGCAGGTGAGGTAGTCTGATATTCCCATCTCTTGAAGAATTTTCCAGAGTTTGTTGTGATCCACACAGTCAAAGGCTTTGGCATAGTCAATAAAGCAGAGGCAGATGTTTTTCTGGAACTCTTGCTTTTTTGATGATCCAATGGATGTTGGCAATTTGATTTCTGGTTCCTCTGCCTTTTCTATATCATTCCAATTTTAGTATACGTGCTGCCGAAGCGAGCACCCTCTGCCTTTTCTAAATCCAGCTTGAACATCTGGAAGTTCACAGTTCATGTACTATTAAAGCCTCACTTGGAGAATTTTGAACATTACTTTATTAGCGTGTGAGATGAGTGCAATTGTGCTGTAGTTTGAGCATTCTTTGGCATTGCCTTTCTTAGGGATTGGAATGAAAACTGACTTTTTCCAGTCCTGTGGCCACTGCTGAGTTTTCCAAATTTGCTGGCATATTGAGTGCAGCACTTTCACAGCATCATCTTTTAGGATTTGAAATAGGTCAACTGGAATTCCATCACCTCCACTAGCTTTGTTTGTAGTGATGCTTCCTAAGGCCCACTTGACTGCATTCCAGGATGTCTGCCTCTAGATGAGTGATCACACCATCGTGGTTATCTGGGTCGTGAAGATCTGTTTTGTATAGTTCATCTGTGTTTTGTTGCCACCTCTTCTGAGTATCTTCTGCTTCTGTTAGGTCCATACCGTTTCTGTCCTTTATTGTGCCCATCTGTGCATGAACTGTTCCCTTGGCATCTCTAATTTTCTTGAAGAGATCTCTGGTCTTTCCCATTCTATTGTTTTCCTCTATTTCTTTGCATTGATCACCGAGGAAGGCTTTCTTATCTCTCTTTGCTATACTTTGGAACACTGCATTTAAATGGGTATATCTTTCCTTTTCTCCTTTGCCTTTCACTTCTCTTCTTTTCACAGCTATTTGTAAGGCCTCCTCAGACAGCCCTTTTGCTTTTTGCATTTCTTTTTCTTGGGGATGATCTTGATCCCTGTCTCCTGTACCGTGTCATGAACCTCCATTCATAGTTCTTCAGGCATTCTATCAAATCTAATCCCTTGAATCTGTTTGTCATTTCCACTGATTAATCATAAGGAATTTGATTCAGGTCATACCTGAATGGTCTAGTGGTTTTCCCTACTTTCTTCAATTTAAGCCTGAATTTGGCAATAAGGAGTTCATGCAGTAGATATAATGGTCATCTGAGTTAAATTCACCCATTCCAGTCCATTTTAGTTCGCTGATTCCTAAAATGTTGACATTCACTCTTGCCATCTCCTGCTTGACCACTTCCAATTTGCCTTGATTCATGGACTTAACATTCCAGGTTCCTATGCAATATTGCTCTTTACTGCATTGGACTTTGCTTCCATCACCAGTCACATCCACAGCTGCGTGTTGTTTTTGCTTTGGCTCTGTCTCTTCATTCTTTCTGGAGTTATTTCTCCACTGATCTCCAGTAGCATATTACTCACTCCAGTATTCCTGCCTGGAAAATCCCATGGACAGAGAAGCCTGGCAGGTTACAGTCCATGGGGTCACAAAGAGTTGGACACAACTGAGTGACTTCACTTCACTTCACTTCACCGACCTGGGGAGTTCATCTTTCAGTGTCCTATCTTTTGGCCTTTTTATACTGTTCATGAGGTTCCCAAGGCAAGAATACTGAAGTGGTTTGCTGGTTCCTTCCCCAGGGGACCTTGTTTTGTCCTGGACAGCTGCAGGCTGTGCCGTGTAAGTCACCAGGCGTCCTGGGTGCAGAGCTGGAGAAATAACCACAGATGCTTCTGTGAACCTACTAGGCCCTCTATGAAACAGACGTGGTCACAGATCCATTTGTCACCAGGACTCCGTAATGGTTGTGGCATGCAGGATCTTTAGTGGGACCTACTTTCCTGACCAGGGATTGAACCTAGGCCCCCTGCATTGGGAAAGTTCTCGATTGCTTTCTCCCAAGACAGTAGGCATGGGAGGGGCGGCTGCATGGTGCTGGAGCAGCTGTGAGGAGATACCCCACATCCAAGGGCAGAGAAGCCCCAGCAAGATGGTAGGAGGGGTGAATTCATGTTTAGATTCAAACCCCATTCCTGCCAGAGATGCTCAGAGGGCTCAAACAAACCTTGTGTGCACCAGGACCCAGAAACCCCACAGAGACTGAGACAGAACTGTGTCTGAGCATCTCCTGTGGAGGTACAGGTCAGCAGTGGACTGTCGCAGGAGCAGGGGCCCTAGGTGCAGCAGACTTGGGTATGGCATAAGCCCTCTTGGAGGAGGTCGCCTTTAACCCCACCATAGAGTCACCAGAACTTACACAGGACTGGGGAAACAGACTCTTGGGGGGCACAAACAGAACCATGCGCACACCAGGACCCAGGAGAAAGGAGCAGTGACCCCACAAGAGACTGACCCAGACTTGCCCGTGAGAGTCCGGGAGTCTCTGGTGGAGGCGTGGATCGGTGGTGGCCTGCTGCAGCATTGGGGGTGCTGAGAATAGCAGTACATGCATGGGATCTTTTGAAGGAGGTTGCCATTATCTTCATCACCTCCACCGTAGTTTGAAGTTGAAATGAAGTCACTCAGTTGTGTCCGACTCTTTGTAACTGCATGGACTGTAGCCTACTAGGCTCCTCAGTCCAAGGAATTTTCCAGGCAAGATTGCTAGAGTGGGCTGCCATTTCCTTCTCCAGGGGATCTTCCCGACCCAGGGATTGAACCCTGGTCTCCCACATTGCAGGCAGACGCTTTACCATCTGAGCCACTAAGGAAGCCCTCTGCCATAGTTTGGCCCCATGTAAATAGCAGGGAGGGAACACAGCTCTACCCATCAACAGAAAATTGGATTAAAGATTTACTGAGCATGGCCCCGCCCATCAGAACAAGACCCAGTTTCCCCCTCAGTCAGTCTCTCCCATCAGGAAGCTTCCATAAGCCTCTTATCCTTCTCCATCAGAGACCAGACAGACTGAAAACCACAATCACAGAAAACTAACCAATCGGATCACATGGACCACAGCCTTGTCTAACTCAGTGAAACTATGAGCCATGGTGTATAGGGCCACCCAAGTTGGATGGGTCATGGTGGAGAGTTCTGACAAAATGTGGTCCACTGGAGAAGTGTTGGGGTTGGTAAACTACAACCATTGAGCCAAATCTGACCACACCATTTATGTCTTATGACATAATTTACTACATATCCTATGACATCACTTGCATCTTGTCTATAGTGGCTTTTCCTCAACAGCAATGGAGCTAAATACAGACAAACTCTATGGCCTGCTAAATTGAAAATATTTACTCTCTGGCCCTTTACAGAAGTTTTCAGACCCCCTACTCTTATAGCTTATTTTAATCCTATATTGCCTCAGTATATTTTAATGTTTCACCAAAGGACTCTTAGCTGACAGTTCCAAACAAATGTCAGAACAAATATCAGTGCTAGAAAGCCCCCCAATGGCAAACTGATTTTTTTCCGATAATCTTTTACTGCCTCAGAGAAGCATGCCACTCCTATCCTCAAGTCTAGGGCAGTTTCTAAGTGGGCGGGGGTCCCTGCGGGGGAGAAAGGTTGTGGAATGGTGGAGCCATCCCAAGAGGTAGGGACACTAGCAGACAAAGTGCATTTTATCAGGGTGCAGGGGATTATATTTTCTGATAAATTTTTTCCACTTGATGGAATCATATTGGATAAAAGATTTTTAAACTGTGAAGTGCTTAAAACTGAACTGATAGACTAGTGAAAATGCCAGTCAAGAGGATGGGAGGGAGAACTGGGGATGTGGCTCCAAGTAACTCACCCAGCCACCAGTGAGATTTGACTGTATCGCTTCCAGAGGTGATTGGAACAAGAGTTCACTTAGAGACATAAGGGGCAAGAGAGTGATCGGCAGCAGTTGGTAGGACAGCTACCAACTCAAACCAAATTGTGTGCATGCTATGTCGCTTCAGTCGTGTCCGACTTTACGACCCCATGGACTGTAATCCACCAGGCTCTTCTGTCCATGGGATTCTCCAGTAGGGAATACTGGAGTGGGTTGCTATGTCATCCTCCAGGGGACCTTCCTGACCCAGGGATTGAACCTTATGCATCTCTTATGTCTTCTGCATTGACAGGCAGGTTCTTTACCACTAGCACCACCTGGGAAGCCCTCAAACCAAATTAATAAAACACTATTTTCAGCCGCTGGTGGTCCAGCGGCTAAGACTCTGCACTCCTAATGCAGAGGGTCTGGGCTCAATCCCTGGTCGGGGGACTAGATCCCACATGCTTGCAACTAAGACCTGGCACAGCCAAATAAATAAATAATTTAAAAAAGAATAATAAAAGACTATTTTCATAGGATTCTGGATGTGATTGTTATCATTATTTTAATTTTTACTTTTTGTCTGCACCATGTGGCATGTGGGATCTTAGTTCCCCAGCCAGGGATTGAACTGGCACCCTCTCCAGTGGAAGTTTTAACTGCTGGACTGCCGCCAAGTCCCAAGTTTGTTTGTTTCTTTGTTTTTCATTAACTTTTATTGGTGTATAGCTGATTTACAGTGTTGTGTTAGTCTCTACTGTTGGATGTGAGTTATTTTTGCATCTGTATTTTATGTTGTTTTTTTATAATTAATTCATGGAAATATAAAACATTCATAAAAACTGACATACAAAGAGCTTGGAATGAGAACACGTTGGGGCCCATGTCATCTTGCACACTGAAAATATGGTTACCAGTTACCATGGTTACCAACATGCACTTCAAACCAAAGAGCCCCCCCACTGAATGTTCTGCCCTGGATAATACCCCTAGGACCTTTCACAACTTGAGGGGAGCCCCTTCTCACCAACCCAGCATGATGCCATCCTGAAATTCCCTATCTCTATGATATCAATAACAATCCATGCCTTTATATACTAATAATACCAATAAAAAATGGAGAAAAAAAATCCATGGAGAGAAGTAATTATTTGAACATGATTACAGGCCAAATTTCTTTAAAGTATTCATCTGTTGAGTTCCTACTCTATGTCAGGCATTGTTCTGAACCACAGAGGCTGATTACAGAAATGAATAAGACAGCAAAATGGATGCCCTCACCCTAGTTCTGAAAATCCAGGAAGGTAAAGACCAAGAGGGGACCTCTGCTGCACCACAGCAAAAAAAGAAAAGTTTTAACACTTCCACATCTGAGATGGTCTGCTGAAAGAGCAAGAAGCAGGCCTCCAACTCAGGGTCCGCTTTCCCCCTCCAAATCTCAACTGCAGGGATCTGCTTGGTGAAACTTAAGCCACCTGTAGAACCCAGGATTCAAGATACTATGGAAAAGTAGCTTTTAGATTTCAAGGTTCTGGCATTCAGTGAGGCACACTTGTGGGGGTTGGATGGGATTCAGAAAAGAAATGAGAGAGCCAATCTGAACATCAGCCACATGTATCAAGTGAACAGTGGGTAAGGCTAGGAACAGCAGTGGTTAATGAATGGGAGTGCCTCAGAGGCTGAGGGAGAGCTGAGCTGAGTTCTGAGCAAGTGCGTCCTTAGCCAAGCTTTTGTGCCTTGGGACTTGGGAAGCTGCTGGCAAACAGCCTCCTCCTCATAGCTGGGAGAGAAAGGAAAGGCCAGTCCTTCAACTGGAAGGAAAAGAAGATAGATGCTTTTGTTCCCATTTTTATTTCCTTTATTGTTCTTATTCGCTGAATTAGAATTGGGAGAGAAAATTCAGTAGTTGGATCAGTACTTTGGAAATCTGTTGCCATTCAGAAGGTCTTTTCTTCAATGAGGCATGGATGATAGAATCCAATTGACAAATTGCAGGGTCTCATGCCTGTAGGACTATCTATTTGAGTGACTCCTGGAGGAAAAATAATCCCAGCACTATAAGTGCCTGTGTTCTGAAAGCAGAACCCACCCCTGCACGCCATGCCCCCTCCAAGGCTCATTGACCCTTTCCTCTAGACCTCATGCGGACTGGCCTGGAAATCATTTCACTGCAGGCTGGGGGTAGCTGATGCCAGCGAAGTGCCCTGCTTTCCCAGAAAACCTGCTCCAACCCCTGCCTACTTGCTCATCAAGTCCTCATTCCAGGCAGCTGATCTTGGATGTCCCCCCACCGTGTAAACAGAACCAACTGGGAAACTATATTCTGGAAGGAAATATATTCCTCAACTGAAAAGGAAGATGAAAATTCAAACACATTCAGTAATGTAACCATGGTGGCACATGGATTTTCCTATATCCCGAGCCTCTGGGGCTCCCTTCCTATTCTTCTTATACAGCCTTGCTTTAAGGTATAGGAATAAATGTCACCCTGATAGCCCTTAACTCTCTGGTTTTCTCCATGGATTCCTAGGGGAGGAGAGGCCATCTGGCAGAGGGGATAAATGAAGCAAGCTGGTCCAGGTAACTCCATGTTGCGTTACCTACTGAACCAACCCAGGATCTACTCAGACTTCTTGTTACATAAGATAATAAGCTTCTCCTATTATTTAAGCTAGCGATCCCCAACCTCTGGGATCTAATGTCTGATGATCTGAGGTGAAGCTGATGCAGTAATAATAGAAATAAAGTGCACAATAAATGTAATGTGCTTGAATCATCCAGAAACCATGCCATTCATGGAAAAATTGTCTTCCACAAAACTGGTCCCTGGTGCAAAAAAGGACCACTGATTTAAGCAACCTTTGGTTGCAATTTCTCTTACAGCTGGAACTTCCTAAGGATGGAAAGAGGAAATTTTGTTATAGATATTGTTCAGAAGGGCTGGAGCAGGTAGTGAGAGCTAAGAGATGGCCTCAAGCGGCCTTCATCAAGGCCATGCTACTCAAAATATGGTTCAGGGACTTGCAACATCAGAATTACCTGGGCGTTTATTAGGAATGCAAATTAAAGGGCTTCACCCCACATGCACCAAATCAGTCTCTGGAGGCAAGGCTGGGAATCTGTATTTTACCCCTCCAATAATTCTGATGCAGGGCTTCCCTGGTGGCTCAGATGATAAAGAATCTGCGTGCAATGCGGGAGACCCGCGTTCCACCCCAGGAAGGGGAAGATCCCGTGAAGAAAGGAATGGCAACCCACTCCACTATTTTTGCCTGGAGAATCCTACCAAGAGAGAAGTCTGGCAGGCTACAATCCATGGAGTCACAAAGAATTGGACACGACTGAGCAACGGGGCTGGGAATCTGTTTTTTAAGAAATTCTCCCTCCAGTAATTTTGATGCAACCATATTTAGAGAAAACACTGACCTAGGAGACTGCTTCAACTGGGAATGTGATCAGTCCAACAGAAGAAGTGTTGGGCCTCTTGCTCAAGGCTGACCTCCCTGAAGCAGTTCTAATCCTCTAGGCCTCAGTTTCCTTTTCTGACACAACAATGTGAGATTCAAATGAAGAGCCGGATGTAAAAATGGTTTGAAAGAGCTAAAATCTTGATTCCCCTGGGAGAGTCCCTGAGCTGACTCGTCATACCAGGGACACGGCATCCAAGGCTGCAGACAGACGTTTTGGCCCAGGCTGGACTCCACCTCGGCAGCCTGTGAGCTTATTTGGACAGGGCGTGTCTCCAGGTGTCCAGAGGAAGACCTGACGCGTAGAGGGTGGAGAGTTACAGCCATTCTTTTTTTTTTTTTTTTCCAGTCATTCTTAATTGAACTCAATTGCCCCTGTTTTGAATTTTCTTTTTCGGATTGCTGCTTGAGTCAGCCGGGAAAGGCTGGAAACCCAGGTTCTGTCTCTGCGGTTAGAACCGGGCCAGCCCTTGTCGCAGTGCTGTCTTTCCTCTCCTACAACCTCAGTGACCTCAGCCGTCCTCCCTCAGGAAAGGATGCTCAGGTTCTCCATTGAGGTGACCCGGTCCTCCCGGATTCGGATTGCCCCGGCTTTCGACGCCCAAGGATGCACAGGACCCGTTGCCCTGGAAACGTACGAACGATTAAGTCGTAAGCCCTCTCTCTCCTCAAGTTTCTAGGTGTCGGCTGAGATGCGGAGCCACCCTCCACGCCAACAAGAAGGCCCGGCTTAGAGGTGGTGGTCGCGCGCGCGCCCGTTGCGCCGAGAGTGTTAGCGGGAGGAGAGGGCGAGCCCGCTGACCAGACGGCCAATCAGAGCAGGGCAGGCCAGCGGTCTGGCACCTGATGGCTACTCAGGCGCGGGCTGAAAGCTCTGTCTGCCCTGAGATTGGTCGAGCTTCCTGCCAATCGGGGGCGGAAGCTAGCGGGGTTCGGCCAATAGCGTGAGGCAGCTGGGTCAGGCCAGTGGCCCTGTGGTCCCCACAGTGGTCGGCGAGCCAGTCGGCGAGCCGGTCGGCGCTGAGGGAGTGGCCGCCCTCCAGCCTGTGCGCGCTGCGCTCTCGGCCCCTCCGGCCCCGCCTGTCGGCCGCGCCGCGTCATGCCAGGAGCTGCTGGGTGCTAGTGCCCGGGCCGCCGCCCTCCCGCCCGCCCGCCCGCCCGAAGCCGCGCCCACTGCCCAGAGCCAGAGGGATGGTGGTAGTCACGGGGCGGGAGCCAGACAGCCGTCGCCCGGACGGTGCCATGTCCAGCTCCGACGCCGAAGACGACTTTCTGGAGCCGGCCACCCCGACGGCCACGCAGGCGGGGCACGCACTGCCTCTGCTGCCGCAGGAGGTACCTGGACCCGGGGAGGTGTTGGGGTTGGGGTTGCGGGAAGGGGTGCAGAATGAGGAGCCAGTGTCCGGCAGAGCTGACCTTGGGATGTGAGCGGCGCGGAGGTGGAGGGTGGGGGTCGGGCCGAGGGCGGCACCAGCCCTCTCTGCTCCCCTACCCACCGCTCCCACCTCCCACCGATCCCCCTTACCCCTTGTCAAAAGCACCAGGTGTGTCTTCCCCATCCCTGGAGGCACCTGGCCCGCCCATCCCCCTCCTTCCAGGATTCACTGCCTCCTGGGTTGGTACTCCCATCCCTTTGTCCCACCCTTATCTACTGGAGGAGGGCGGGTAGGCCATGGGAAGGGGCCTTTGGAGCCCCAAGAGATGGTAGTGTTTTCTAGAAAATCCAAGAAGATGCCTGGGTAGTTGTGCAGACCCAGTCTCCAGCTGCCCAGAGAGTGTGGGTCAGGGGCAGTGTGCAGATGTAAAGCAGGCCAGTTCGTAGATGTAGCCTTACCCACCGGACGGCTCCACGGCTCTGCCTCCTAGATGCTGTGCTATGATGCACAGTGGCTTCCACTGGTCTTATTGAACGCATGTGACACTGTCATGTGAACACCTGAAATGACCCTCCGGAGGAAAGAAGGAGGGGCCCAGCTGGACACTGAAGACAGAGGCTAGGAGATAGTGGCTAAGATAGTGGCAGACGTGGAAGCATGTGACAGGTGGCATTCTAGATGAAGGGACTCAACCCCAGAAGGGCAAGGTGGGCCTGGGTGAGGCTGTTAGGAAGTTGTAGTGTCCTCTTGGGGTTAGGAGGCTGTGCTCCGAACATCATGGGGCACTTGTGAAATGGGCAAAACTCCAGGAGGACTTTTGTAATTGAAGAAAGAAAAGAAAAGAGCCCTCGGAGACACGGGGTGCCCTTTTTTTTTTTCTTTTTTTGGTGCACTGTCACTGGGAAACAGTCTGTTTTGAGAGAAAAAGCATAGGACCTGGAGACTATAGGCCAGCACTCTAGTGCCTGCTCTTTCACAGATTACATGGCTCCATGTGAGTAATGTAAAATGTTACATGGCTCCATGTGAGTAATGTAAAATATTACATGGCTTCATGTGAGTAATGTAAAGTATTATTACCTGCAAATAATATTTGAGTCCTTGGTGTTCACATAGAATAGTTTTAGAGGAGCTAACTGTTGAATAAGCAGAAGGCATTTCCTATGTCCTCTGGGTGCAGACGAGTAACATCACCTACATTCACAGAATGTAAATGCCTGTCTGTCTGATTCATCCATTCATTCGATGCTTATTTGGGGTTTTACTATGAGCCAGGCACACTGCACAAGACCCTGGACCACTTTGATGTAGTGTGTTTGTTCCTACTTCCATTTCACAAAAGGATTATGAATGTTGGGAGAAAGTACGATCTAGATAAATACACACAGACTTTCACAGAGACAGAGCGATGTCGTAATATTGAAAAGTATGCAGTGGGATTCAATTTTAGTTAATCTGGAGGAGGTTTGTGGGAAAATTAGAGAGAATTGGCCTGGTTTCTTTCAAAGCCACAAGCAGTGACGAGATTAGGAGGGGGAAAAAAAAAGAAGACCCTGAGCATATTAGGGAGAACCTAGAGCTTCTCAGGGCAAATGTTGGTACCCTCATTCCCTGCCCTTGACTTCAGAACTGTAACTGGACTGAGGACTAATCTCACTGCACAGATTAAGGAGGGAAGCAGAGAGGTACAGGGGGTGAGGAGTGGATGCCTGGTGTTATTCAACAAGCATCTGTGAGCCCTGCTCTGGGTGGCCTCAGAATAGGTGAACAAGATGCTGTCCCTTCCCTCAGAAAACTTGGGCAGTAATAAATAACCACCAACAGTACAAAGCACCTATTGTGTAAGGCACTATTACAGAGGAGAATGTGGGTATAGTGAAGGCACAATGGTGGGAGTGTTTAGTTAAACCCATCTTGGGGCAGGCAAGGGACCACAGAGTAGAATCGCTCACGCAGGACTTCCCTGGTGACCCAGTGGTTAAGACTCAGTGCTCCTAATGCACGGGTCAGGGAACTAGACCCGCATGCTGCGACCAAGACGCCCGTGCAGCCAAATAAATAAATATTTGAAAGAAAGTAAAAGAAAAAAAATGTCTCACAAAGCAGGGGATCTTGAATAGAAGCTCTTAAACAAGTGGATGCTGCTAACCCCTAGGTGCCTTAGTGTGAATTAGCAGAAGGGCGCACAGCTGGGCTAGCGGAGCCTGCTCACCCAGGTGCGCTTGCGCAGTGAACAGCAGACACTGCCGTATGGGGCAGTTGCATTTGCTGAATGGACAGGAGTGGCCGGAGCACTGGGGACAGGAGCAAAGGCACAAAGATGGGAAGTTCAGGAAGCAGAAGGAGGACGGCCAAGGCTTTGAACTCTGGAGCAGAGGTAGGAGGACTGCAGGGAAGAGACCTGATTTAAGAGCTGTGGAAGGAGGAGGGGGCGGACTTGGTAACTGATGAGTGGGGTGGGGGGATGGGGAGAGAAGCGGTCAGAAGGATGCCCAGGTTTCGGGCAGCCCGGGCTCACCTCCCCAGCTGCCGGACTGAAAGCGCCGGTGATTCCTCCCCAGTTCCCTGAGGTCGTCCCCCTTAACATCGGAGGGGCTCACTTCACCACACGCCTGTCCACTCTGCGGCGCTACGAGGACACCATGCTGGCCGCCATGTTCAGCGGGCGACACTACATCCCCACCGACGCCGAGGGCCGCTACTTCATCGACCGCGACGGCACACACTTCGGGTACGTCCTTCCCTCTGCCGTCACCTGCGTCGTCCCGGGGAGTGAGTGGCCTGGGCTGGGGCCCAGGACCGTGATACCTTCCCTGACACCCGGAAGAGGAGATAACCTGCTGGTGGGATTTAATACATGTGCACTCTGAACTGGATCGGACCTCTTAGTTTCTTTCCCAGAGGAGGCAAGGACAGCCCCGGACAGCCCCAGTCATCCCAGGTAACACATGTTGGGTAGGTGTGATGAAACCGCTTCTCTGCTATGCAAAGACTGGAAAGTGGAACTCCACCAGCGTCAGCATCACCGTTAGGGAGGAACATGGCGTGTGGCAGTGGTTCCAGACTTCTTTCAATAGTTTCAAACAAACAGGGAGTTAGTTCCCTTGTGGTTTAGTGGTTAGGACTCCATGCTCTCCCTGGCAAGGGCCTGGATTCAGTCCCTGGTTGGGGAACTAAAGATCCCACAAGCTGCACAGTGCAGCAATAAATGAATAAATAAAAATAAAATAGGTAAGGGAAGGACCAACATAGGATTGCCATCCTATAGTATTGCCAAGTCTTTTTAAAAAAACAACAACAAAAAATAGCTTCAGTTGTTACTGTCATTTTAACAGTAAGCCATGGGAAGACATAATCTCAAAAAAAAAAAGTCTTTCCCAGAAATAACTTCTGACAACTTTACATACAAGTTAAAGACTTTGTGTTTCCATTTCCTTGTTTGTGAGATGAGAAATAACTATAGCTGCTTTGCAGGCCTGTCATGTGGATTAAATAGAATCTTGGTGTGACCTCTGGGCAGGTCCTTTGAGTATATGGCTGAAGCTCTTTGCCCCATCCATCTAACTTTGGAGGTGACTGGAGAACTAGCATGGTCCTTGACCTTGATCAAAAGAAAACCCTCCAACTGCTACATCTCTGTGCCGGCCTCCAAGTAGGCTTGCCCACACCGGGAGGAGGGTCATTTTTCATCCTCAGAAAGGAGCCTCTGGTCAAATAATTTGCTTTGAAGCATCTGAGTTTCCCCATTGGGCTGTCAGCTGCCTCCAATGCTGAGAAAACAAAGTGTCACATCTCTCTGCAGAGCTATAAAAAGATTTTTGTTTGCAGGCTGTTTGGGGGAGGAAAGTGCTGGCCCCAGCTGGCATCTCCCACAGCACTCCTCGCTGGGCCTGGCCCCGGGGTTATGTTTTTCAGAGCTCACTGAGGTTTGCCCTCAAGCCTAAAGGACTAATTTTGGAAGGGGTGATGGGGAGGGGGCACTAGGTGTGGCCCTGGGCTGCTCTGCCCATGCTCAGCATGGGCCACAGCTGGAGAGTGGCAGGACCAGGCAAGGGTGTGGCAGAAAACAGGATACTGTGGCATTCATCCTCAGGCTACTGGACTCCAGTGGCCTGTGATTCACCAGCAGCATGTGAAGTTGTGGAAAGAGTTTAGGGCTTTTTTCCATGGGTGAGCACACGTGCCAGCACCCACTGAGGAGGCTTCTTGGGCCTCCCCCTGGGCTGGTTTCCGGCTGGGCTCATTACATAGCACTTTGGACTAAAGTCTGGACCATTGTGGGCATTAGCTTGGAGTCACCTGTGCCTGCATCTGGGCCTCCAGCTAGCCATAGCTCCTTTAGTAAGAGTGTTCCTTAAGCTCTCTGAGCCCCCATTTTTCCTCATTTATAAAATGGACGCAAGAGCACTTACCCCATGTGATTGAAGGGATTATATGGGATAACACCTGAATAGTGGCTGACACAGATTATTACTTAGTGAGTGCTGGCTGGTGTTGCATCATGGTCATAGACTAAACTATTGAGGTAACAGCTTGATGTTGGGGTTTACTCATACACCCTCACAGAAGAGTCCTTCCACACCTACCGGTGACAGGTCCAATTACTCTTAGCACTGCAGAATCTAAAGAGAGAACTGAAAGAGCTGAATTTTTATTTTAAGAAAATACAGCATGTCATTTTTATTCATTCCTGAAACCAGTTTGTTCAGGTGTCAGGGCTAGGCAGTCATCTTCTCCATATAGCATAATACCGATGGCCGGGATGGGTTGGGGGTACAGAACTCGTCCACGTGGCTAGTGGGAATGAAATGCTACAACCACTTTGTCAAACAGGCATTTATGACCAAAAAGTTCTCCTGCTGACATTGACTTAAGAGGGATTGGTCCCCAAGTCCACAAAAAGTTTACAGGCAATATTTATCACAGTTTTACTCTTAAGAGACCCCAAACTGGAAACAACTCAAATGTCCATCAGCAGGAGAATGGGTAAATAGTTTATAGCACACCCATATAATGGTGTGATACTTAGCAATAAAAGAAAGAAAAACAACAAAGGAAAGGAAATTCTGCTGTATACAACGCAGGAAATCAATCTAAAAAACACTAGGTTGAAGGGAAGGAGCCAGGCACAAAAGAGGACTACTGTATGATTCCACTTACATGAATTTCAAGAAGAGGCAAAAGTACTCTTTGTTGATAGAGGTTAGACCGTTTGCCTCTCTAGTGATTGGCTGGGAAGAGGCCCAAGGAAACTTTTAGGAGATGGGAATGTTCTGTATCTTGATGTAGGTGGTGGTTGTTATGGGTATATTCATAGGTAATATTAACTATACCTCAATTAAAATATATAAAGAGGTTAAATATCATATCTTTTCATTTTTCCTATGTGTACTTAATAATTAATAATGGTACTGATAACAACCAGTAACACTTATTGAGGGCTTACTCTGTGCCAGATGTCTTTCTTTCTTGGCCACACCATGCAGCATGCAGGATCTTACTTCCCCAACCAGGAATTGAACCCATGGCCCCTGCATTGGGAGCATGGAGTCTTAACCACTGGAAGTCATTGTGCTGGGTGTTTTCTAAGCACATTTTTGTATGTTAACTTATTTAATCCCCTCATAACATGATGGGGTAGTTTTCTGACTCTCTTCCCATTTTACAGAGTAGAGAATCAAGGTGCAGAGAGATTAAATTCTCTTACCTGAGGTTACACAGCGGGCCGCCTGGGTCCAGAGCCTGTGCTCTGACCTCTGGGTGGCCCTGTCCGGGTCCATCAGCTCCTCCTCACCCGCCCTCTTTCTTTCCTGCTCAGCGATGTGCTGAACTTCCTGCGCTCGGGGGACCTGCCGCCCCGGGAGCGCGTGCAGGCCGTGTACAAGGAGGCCCAGTACTACGCCATCGGGCCCCTCCTGGAGCAGCTGGAGAACATGCAGCCACTGAAGGGGGAGAAGGTGCGCCAAGCATTCCTGGGGCTCATGCCCTACTACAAAGGTGAGGGGGCCACGACCCGTGCAGTCGGGGTGCGAGGAGGGAGGGTTGCGAGGCATCTGTCAGTGTCAGGATCTCCATCAGGAGAGAGGGGGTCACGGCTTCCTACACACCTGTCATACTTGGGATGGGAGAGAGTCCCACTTCCCTTCCTGCTGTCCTCTCAGTCACGGGGGGGAGACTCAGGTGAAATAGGGCCCACCTTGCCTGTAGCGTCATTAAATTGCATTTCAGAAAGAGACCCTCATCCTGTCCCATTGGTTTCCTTTGGCCCTGCAGAACTGCCCGCCATCCCTGGTGAAGCTTGTGCCCCTCGTGGGCCCACACAGTGCCCTCCCCGGGGGTCTGTCTCTTCCCTCCAGGGTCCACCGTCACTGGGGTGGTCTCTCTCTGCTCCCTGCCCCACCTCCCATCGGCTCTGTGTTCACCTCTCGTAGACCACTTGGAGCGGATCGTGGAGATCGCCCGGCTGCGCGCCGTCCAGCGGAAGGCCCGCTTTGCCAAGCTCAAGGTCTGTGTCTTCAAGGAGGAGATGCCCATCACCCCCTACGAGTGCCCGCTGCTGAACTCGCTGCGCTTCGAGCGGAGCGAGAGTGACGGGCAGCTCTTTGAGCACCACTGTGAAGTGGACGTGTCTTTCGGGCCCTGGGAGGCCGTGGCTGACGTTTACGACCTGCTGCACTGCCTGGTCACGGACCTGTCGGCCCAGGGCCTCACCGTGGACCACCAGTGCATCGGGGTGTGCGACAAGCACCTCGTCAACCACTACTACTGCAAGCGCCCCATCTATGAGTTCAAGATCACGTGGTGGTGAGTAGCGCTGGCAGGGAGCAGAGTCCCGTCAGGGAGGGTAGCCGGTCCCCTTGGTGGCTCTGGGAGCGAGGTCCCTGGAGGGGCTCCTGGCTGCCCCAGCACCTCCTGAGGTGAGGACGGGTCCTGAGGCTCGGCTCCAGGGGGACGGAGGGGCAGCCCCGGTCTCCCCAGCTATACCTCGGGACCAGACTCGAGGCTGGTGGCCCCCGGGGGACCTCAAGTCACGGTGGTCTCTGCCTGGTGGTCTCTGAGGCTGATGGGGTCCGGCTAGCGAGGGCTTGACCAGCAAGTCCAGAGAGGTTTAGTCATTTTCTTGACCTTGCAAGAGAGTTTGTGTCCTTTTAGAGCCACGTTGCCAAGCTGATGTAGGCGTAACCACTCCTCCACCTTTGTGCTCATTGTCTCAGTATGAACCTAGAATACAATGGCGGGGAATTTGCCCACGGCCCGCCCCCCACAGCCCCTGGCTGAAGAAGGAGCATCTTCTTTCCTTCTTCCCCCAGCGATAGCCCCATGCTTCATTTTAGGATGTGGAAAGACTCTTTTCCTCCCAAGACATACTCTTCACCACCTTTTTGAGACGTTACCCTAGTTGCCAAAGCCATGCACCAGGTTGGCCTTAGAAAAGCACAATGTTTACAGCCCTGCCTCGGGGCCTGGGCTTCTCCTCCTCTCCACCAACCTGCCTTGCTTGAAGGGTGATGGCCTCCCGGGGCTGGAGTGCACATTTCAGGGTATCCTTCTGAAGTCAGTCAAGCAGGCAGGATGCCTGGATCTTCTTTGAGATGTAACATCCATTCTAGAGGCTCAGAATCCCTGCTTGGCCGCTATTCCGTGTGTTTGGATCCAGTTCACGGTGAACCTGCCTGGACTGGGAACCCCTGTTGCTTTTTCCCAGTCAGTGTCCTCCTTCCAGGAGATTGTCTTGGGGAAGGGAAGAAGGGCTGGGGGAGAGGCGCAGCTGTCCCTGGAGCTGAGGGATGACAAGCAGGAAGCCAGTTCGGAGAGAAAAAGATCCAGCAGCTTCTGCTTCACTGCGTCTCCTCCTTGCGCCGTCTGCAGCCCGGGGCCGCCAATCGGGAGTGTGGGCCCGCGTCCCCGGGAAATACTCTGCAGCCCCAGTCATTGGAGCGGGCGTTCCCACACCACGTGTAGGGCTGCTCCCTGCTATCGCAATTGAACTTAACTGCTGCCGAGTGCTCTTGTAAGATTTTTTTTCCCTATGAGCCTCATTGGTCTCATCCTTCCAGGAGGAGACTGGTGAGAAGGGGGGCGGGAGCTGAGGAGAAGCAGGCCAGACCTTAAATTCCCTCACGGGAGAGTGACCCCTTGGCCCCTGTGTGAGAAGATTCCAGGGCATGGGCTCCGACTCATACACTGTATTCTTGTGTGCGTGGAGCAAGCGTCCAGGCCAGCATCTGAGGGGATGGTCCAGTCAGTGCTTCAGGTTCCGAGGTAACGCGTCCTCTCCTGTTCTCATCTACAAACAGACTGTCACTTTTCTGGAGCCGACACCCCTGCTGTCTCCCTCCTCAGCCCAGAGCATCACAGCTTTCAGTTATTTAGAGTCCACACTTATAAGACAGGGAGCGACTGGTTCACGCAAATGCAGGTTTGCTCAAAATCAGGCCCTTACGACTTGCTGGGGGCTCCACGGGCGCTGAATAAGAACACTGTCCCTGCGCCTCTTGCTGGAGACACCCCTGTTTCTCTGCTCCCCGAATTGTCCTCGGGGTGGTATGCTCTGTACCTTCGTGGGGAGACATGGCTGCAGGCTGGTAGACCAGGCTGAGCAGGGATACCAGCGGCCAGCTTAGAGCTCTTTCCACATGGAGTGAGGGAATCTGATGGTCACGTTGGGCCGTCCTCTCATGAGGAGTCAAGGCCAGGCTGCAAAGCGCTCTTGGATGTGGGGGTTTGTGGCAATGGCCTCCAAATAAAGGTCATCTCTGAGGAAGTGACCTCTCCCAGTTGGGTTCCCTTTTCGGCTGGCAGTGGCCAGGCCCAGAGCATAGGAAGCGTTGGGTCAGGAAGGAGGGCTTCAGAGGACAATTGCTTCCCAGAGTGAAAGGAAGTCGTGCGCATGAAATTCATGTGCGTAATGTCGGTTGGTCAAACCAAAGGGCTTGCCTTTGAAGCCTCCCTTACGTTTGACTTTGGGTACCCTTTCTCCCAGGAGCTCTGCTCAGCGGTTTGGGACGGTGCAAGTTTTAGGAGATAGGACTGCATGGTGCAATGCTAGCTGCAGTTTAGTAAGATTGAAGAACTTAATGGCAACTCAGACTGCAAAGATTGAAACACAACCAGTGAGACCCCTCCCACCATCCCAAGTGGGGGGAATTCTCTGGGTAACGCTCTAAATCGAAGAAATAAAGGGATCGTCACCATCTTTATTCAACTTCTGGTGAGCTCACCAGGCTGTCCAGTGCTTATCATGTGGAAGGCAGTCAGCTGTGCTCTGCAATTTTCTGTCTTTCTCCTTGGGATTTGGGACATTCTGGGAGCTGTCTGGAGTCTTGTGCCTCCGGCTGCTCAGGTGGCGTCATCTTCCTGTTCTGGGTCGCTCATTGGAGGACTGGGAAATTGACAACTGCAAGCCACAGCGTCGGGTGAGCCTCAGGGTGTCATCTTGGTCTAAGCTGGATCCTCTAATGGTTAAGACAGATAACAACAAGAAAACAGAAACCACTCAGACCCAGCATTTTGATCCCCGTTAGGATTTCAGATATCTTCCTTCTGCATACCTTCTATCCGTATTTGATTGCACTGTAAGTGATTACGCTCTCTCAGGTACCATTTTGCTGTGGCTCTTCCAAGAAGGTGGTGCCTGCCTCATGCTTACAACAGAGGGTTTATTCATCAGAAGCCAGAGTGGTGGGAGCAGGGGTGGGAGAGGCACTTTTTGGAATTTCCGAAGAATCATACGTGTACACACATATGTTAATGGGGGGAAGGGTGGGCTGGCTGAGGGGTTGGGGAGATGGGAACAGAGACCAAGAGGAAGAGCAGGCAGTTGCCTCTGGGTGTGGGAGGTCACGGGTCCGTCGTCTTCCTTCTGTAGTATTGGGTTTGTGAACACCGTATAACGCTACCTGTGTTCGTTCATTTTCCTGTCTGTGAGCGCCTTGATCCACAGAGCCTCGGTACCCTCACCTAGCATTAAAGTCAAGAACTAGAACCTGGGTGTCGTGCTTTTCTTATTTAGAGACATATTCTCATCCCTCCTTCGCCCTCCAGGCTGCCAGCGAATGTGTTGACTTCTGCTTGAAACGTGGTATGTTTGGGGCTGCCATGCTAAATCAAGCAGACCCTTCCCCGAGACATTCGGCTGAACTTCCACCCAGATGTGAAGTTAAAGGGGGATGGGCCCCCCTGGAGGGAGGTCCCTCTGCAGTTACCCTCAGCTGGTCTCTGTCCCAGTAGGCATTCCCACCTGTGCCCCTGGATTTCTGGGGTTTTTTATGCAGTACTGACCATTTGTTCACGACCCTCAACTTCCTCCCTTGACCATTCTATCTTTTTAGGAAGCGGGTTCACCTGATGCTTCACTGAGGACCCAGAATTCCCATTGCTGAAAGCCCTGTACCTCTTTTCTCCTGTCCTGGGCCTGCACCCCCAAGACACACTCCAGTGCCTCAGTGGGGGTCACAAGGAGGCGCCAGCATGAATAGCCTCTGGCCCTTGTCCCTACATCTTCATGATGCTGGAGTTGGCTGAGGCCGGCGATCCTTCCAGGTATGAGAGTTGCAATATAATAAACAGATTAAAGTCCAGAGGCACTTTGTGAAAGAACCCCTACAGGGAGTGTCTGGAGCAGTCAAGGTGAAACTGGCAACTTGGCTCGCACAATGAGGGCGGGGCCGGTTTTTCAAACACTTTGGCTTCAGAAGAGGCTCCGTTAAATGTACAAGACCCCAAGAGGCCAGCAGAGGAATCCAGCTCTGGTTGCAGCTGAGAAAAGCCACTGCAAAGTGCAGACAGGTACCCATGTGCAGCAATATTTAGTTGCTTTGCTCAGTCATAGCCCGCCAGGCTCCTCTGTGCATGGAACTCTCCAAGCAAGAATACTGGAGTGGGTTGCCATGCCCTTCTCCAGGGGATCTTCCTGGGGATTGAACTCGTGTCTCTCTTGCATTGGCAGGCGGGTTCTTTACCACTGAGCCACCTGTGCAGCAGAGGCCAGCCAGAACCCAGAGCTTCCCAGAGTGGACATGAAAAGGGACAATATTCTCTTACAACAGCCGATGGGCATACCAGGGGAGGAAGCTGAACTCCTGCTCACCTCTTTGCCATCCATGTGCCTTCACGTCCCACCCATTCAAAATGGAAAATAACAGAGACTTCTTGGGACCTTACATCTGACATATCAACCTATAAGGTCTCCGTGCCTGAATTGCATTTGGAGTCATTTGTGTCAGTCAGGAGAAAAAAAACTACACAGTAATTTGAATAATTTATATCTTGAATATAAATAATTACTAATTATAATACGATTGGAGGAATGAAGGATTGGCTAATAAAGAGTAGAGATAACTATAAAGAATATAGGAATAGCCAAGAAGCAGCCACTAAGGCTGAGATAGAGGGTCCAAGGATGAATACCCCCTCCTCCAAGAGCTGATATCCAGACCTTTTTGGACAAGGCGTGGCCGGGTTCGCTGAATGACAGAGAAGTCATGGGGGTGCTGTGCTGGTGAAACTTGCTGGAAATCTACCCTCTGGGGTGCCGGAAAAATCTGTTCTTTAGGAGGTGTCTTGCCAGAGGCCCTCTACTACAAAACCACCCCTGGGAGTGCTGGGGAAAGCTGTTTGTGACTGCAGATCCCCTTGTATGGCAGGAGCTGGGTGCTGGAGAAGCTATATGAGCTGTGAGCAAGCACACCAGAACCAGAAAGGAAACATCTCTCCCCTTGCTTATATGTGGAATCTAAAATATGGTACAAATGAACCTATTTACAGAAGAGACTCAGACTCACAGACACAGGGATCAGACTTGTGGTTGCTGGGGATAGTAGTGGGGGAGGGAGAGGGATGGACTGGGAATTTAGGATTTGTAGATGCAAATGATTAAATTTAGAATGGATAACAAGGTCCTACTGTATAGCACAGGGCTCTGTATAATTATTGTAGAAAATAATGGCTCAGTGTTAAGTCAAAATTCCTGTCTTAGGCACACATTATTAAAATTTGAAATGAGACAGTTTGAACACCTAACTAAATCATTATAGGGATTTCCCTGGTGGTCGAGTGGTTAAGACTCCACACTCCCAGTGGAGGGGCCCAGGTTCAATCTCTGCTTGGGGAACTAGTTATTACTAGATCCCATGGGCTGCAATCGAGAGTTTGCATGCTGCAATTAAAGAACCCACATGCCATGAAGACAGAAGGTCTTGCATGTCACAGCTAAGACCCGGTGCAGCCAAATAAATAAATTTTTAAAATAAATAATTATACCCATGGGTTATAACCCATTGAATAAAATAAGAATCCATGAATTCATATTGACACAAATGAATAAGTAATGGCATAAAAGAGATAGAAAGGAAAGTTCTTAATTAGCATAAAATGTCAGCTAATATAGAAAGAATGATGGCATTAGAAAACCCCCATTAAAAAACTCCATTAAAAAAAAACAACTCCATTTTGTAAACATCATAATTAGAACTGAATCATCATCAATCATCAGTGGACTCTAAATTTTTAAGAAAAATAGGATCTTTACATAGTCTCAAAGTATTTTCCTACAAATTACTAAATAATTGTAAAAATATTGACTTCACAGTGGAGATACCTGGAGGACTCCACTTTCATCATTAATCAATGTTGTTAGCCAAAATGGGACAAATAGACATCATGTACATCACCTGTCTTAGTGCCTGGAGAAGAACACAACATCATGTGATTTTTCTGCCAAAAAAAAAAAAAAAAAAAGAGTAGCATGAATCTAATCATGAGGAAAAAAACAGAGAAACCCAAAGTGAAGGACATATTTTAGAACTACCATCTTATATTTTTGGGCTTCCCTTGTGGCTTGGCTGGTAAAAGAATCTGCCTGCAATGTGGGAGACCTGGGTTTGATCCCTGGGTTGGGAAGATCCCCTGGAAAAGGGAAGGCTACCCACTCCAGTATTCTGGCCTGGAGAATTGCATGGACTGTACAGTCCATGGGGTCACAGAGAGTTGGACACAACTGAGCAACTGTCACTTCACTTCACTTATACTTTACAAAAATGTCAAGATTATGGAAGACATTTAAATGGAAGAACTATTCCACATTAAAGACTACTAAAGAGACATGACAATTAAGTGATCCTGGGTTAGACTTGGGACCAGGGAAACAATAGCTATAACGGGCATTCTGGGCACAATTGATGAAAATTGAATAAGGGTTATAGATTAAGTTAGAGGATTTTATCAATGTTAACTTTCTTCATTTTGATAATTTTGCTTTGGTTTTTCTCAGAGATTATCTTTATTCTTAGGAAACACACACTGAAATATGTAGGTGTTTGCAACTTAGTCTTAAATTCTTCAGGAAAAAGGGGAGAGAAAGAGAGCACAAAAGAAAGAAAATTGGACAGATCTACAAATTCAGGAAACTGAAAAAACTCCTGGTAAGATTAATTCAAAGAGACCCACAGAAAACAGATTATAATCAAAGTGTAGCAAGCCAAAGAAAAAGAATCTTGAAAGCATCGAGAGAAGGGGATTTGTCATTAGTAGACCTGCTCTATAAGAAATGCTAGAAGGACTTCTTCTAACTGAAGAAAAAAGGACACTAGAAGTCATATGAGGAAGTAAACAATACCAATAAAGATGAAAGCCTAGGTAAATGTAAAGGTCAATGTCATTGTACTAAACGTTTATAACTCCTCTCTTTTCTTCTTCTATGAGCTTCCCGGTGGCTCAGTGGCAAAGAATCCTTGCCTGCCAATGCAGGAGATTCAAGTTTGATCCCTGAGTGGAGAAGATCCCCTGGAAAAGGAAATGGCAACCCACTCCAGTATTTTTGCCTGGGAAATTCCAGGGACACAGGAGCCTGGTGGTCTACAGGCCGTAGGTTTGCAAAAGAGTCAGACATGACTTAGCGACTAAACAACAACTTCCCTATATGATTTTAAAGTCATATGCATAAAACACTAATTATAAACCTATGCTGATAGGCAAACAATTTATAGAGATGAAATCTGACAATAACAGGATAAAATGAGAAGGACATAGTTGTTTTGGAAGCACAGTACATACTATTTTCAAGAAAGTTGGTATTATTCAAACTAAGTTGTTTTAAGTTCAAAATGTTAATTGTAATCCCAAAAGTAACCACGAATAAAATAACTAAAAATTTACAGAAAATGAAAAGAGTAGACTACAGAAAAACATTTAAATACCCAAAAAATGCAGTAATGAAAGATTGAGGGGAAAAAACATATAAGAGGTTTAGAAAACAAGTAGCAAAATGGCAGATGTAAAGTCATTATTTAGCAGCAATTACTTCAAATGTAAGTAGATTAAACTTTCCAGTTTAAAGCGAAAGATTGGCCGAATGTATTTCCTAAAAAGCTCCATCTATCTGCTGTCTATAGGAAACTTACCTTAAAGACACAAAGAGATTGAAAGTAAAATGATGGAAAAATATATTCCATGAAAACAGTAACCAAAGGAAAGTAGAGGTGGTTATATTATTAAACACACTAGATTTTACATTTAAAAAGGTTACAAGAGATAAGGACATTAGAAACTCCCCACAACTACAGAAAAAAAAGCCCACGCAGCAAGGAAGACCCAGTACAGCCAAAAATAAATAAAATTATTAAAAAAACAGATCTCAAATCTATAACTATACACCATAAGTGAAAGTCGCTCAATCGTGTCTGACTCTTTGCAACCCCATGAACTGTAGCTGCCAGGCTCCTCTGTCCATGGAATTCTTGAAGCCAGAATGATGGAGTGGGCAGCTCTTCCCTTCTCCAGGGAATCTTCCCTACCCAGGTATCGAACCTAGGTCTCCCACATTGCAGGCAGATTCTTTACCATCTGAGCCACCAGGGAAGCCCCCATACACGTTAAAGGAACTAGAAAAATGAAGAGCAAATTGAGCCAAAGCTAGCAAAAGACAGAAAGTAAAGATTAGAGTAGCAATAAATGGCGGAGAAGGCAATGGCAACCCACTCCAGTACTCTTGCCTGGAGAATCCCATGGACACAGGAGCCTGGTAGGCTGCAGTTCACGGGGTCATGAAGAGTCGGATACGACTGTGTGACTTCACTTTGACTTTTCACTTCCATGCACTGGAGAAGGAAATGGCAACCCACTCCAGTGTTCTTGCCTGGAGAATCCCAGGGACGGTGGAGCCCAGTGGGCTGCTGTCTATGGGGTTGCACAGAGTCGGACATGACTGAAACGACTTACCAGCTTAGCAGCAATGAATGGAATGGAGAATAGGATAACAAGAGAATATGGAAAATCAACAAAACCAAAAGTTTTTTTTTTTGTTAAAGATCATTAGAATTGGTAAGTCTTGAGCTAGATTGACTACAAAAAAGAGAAAACTCAATTTGCTAAAATCAGAAAGAATGGGTCATTACTATTTACATAAATGAAAAGATTTATGAGAATTCTGTGAATATTTGTGCACCAACAAATTGAATAACTAAATGAACTAATTCCTAGAAACACAGATCCTACCAACTCTGAATCACAAAGAAATAGAAAATCTGAAAATACTTGTAACTAGTAAGGAGATTGAATCCATAGTCAAAACCCTCCCAACAAATAGAAGCCCTGGACTTTATGGCTTTGCCAGTGAATTCTACCAAAAGTTTAAAGAAGAACTAATATCAGCCCTTCTCAAAGTCTTCCAAAAAAAAAAAACATTAAAAGTGGAGAGAATGCTTTCTAACTTATTCAGTAAAGCCAGCATTGCCCTAATACTGAGTCAGATAAAGGCACTACAAGGAAACTATACAGACCAATATTCCTTAAGAACACTAATATAAAAATTCTCAACAAAATACTAATGAATTCAGCAGCATATAAAAAAAAGTTACATACTGTGATCAAGTGAACTGTATTCCTGGAATAAAGGATGGTTCAACATATAAAAATTGATCATATGTTACTCACTATATTGAATCACCAACTCGATGGCATCACTGACTCGATGGACATGAGTTTGAAGTCTGAGCAAGCTCCGGGAGTTGGGGATGGACAGGGAAGCCTGGCGTGCTGAAGTCCAAAGGGTCACAGAGTCAGACACGACTGAGTGACTAAACTGAACTGATACTAAAAAAACTACCCAGTCTTCTCATTGATGCAGAAAAAGCTTATGACACAATTCAATACCCTTTCATAATAAAAACACTTAAAAAGCTAGGAATATAACTAAAAAGAAAGCCACATATATAAACCACATAGCTAACACTATACACAGTGATGAAAGGTTAAAAGCTTATCTGCTAAAATAAGAAACTAGATTAAGGATGCCTGTTTTTGCCAATTCTATTCAATGTAGTACTGGAAGTTCTAGTTAAAGCAACTAGGCGAGGAAAAGAAAAGGCATCCAAATTGGAAAGGAAGGAGTAAAATTTCTCTCTTTGAAGATGATGTGATCTTATAGTAGAAAACCCTAAGGACTTCATACACACACACACACACACACACACACACACAAATCTGTTAGAACCAATAGATGAATCAAGCAATGTAGTAGTACAAAATCAACACACTGAAATCAATTGCATTTCTAATACTGAACAAAGGGGAAAGTAGGGAAAGAATTCCATTTAAAATAACATCAAAAAGAATAAAATACTTTGGAGTTAATTTAATCAAGGAGGTGAAAGACTGAAAATGGCAAAACCATTGATGAGAGAAAGAAGACATAAATAAATGGAAAGACATACCATGTAAATTGATTTGTTGTTGAATTTTAGGAGTTCTCCATATATTCTGGATAACAATCCCTTATCACAGGTAGGGATTTGCAAAAACTTTTTCTTATTCTGTGAGTTGGCTTTATACTCTATTGATTGTTACCTTGGATGCACAAAAGTTTTAAATTTTGGTAAGTCCAATATGTCTGTTTTTTCTTTTATTACCTGTGCCTTTGGGTATATCTAGGAAATTATTGCAAAATCCAGTGTAATGAAGCTTTTCTCCCCTGTGTTTCCTTCTAAATTTTCTCTCTTACATTTAGGTCTTTGATCCATTTTGAGTTAATTTTTTGTATACAGTCTGAGGTAAGGGTCCAACTTCATTCTTTTGCATGTAAATTTCACATTATGTCTATTTTACAATAAAAATTACATTAAAATTAATATACTTTGATGATAAAAACAGTCAGTAAACTAGAAATAGCACGAAACTTCTCAACATGATAAAGGCCATGTATGAAAAACCCACTGGTAACATCACACCATAGTGAAAGACTGAAAGTTTTTTTCACTGAGGTTGGCAACAAGGCGAGGATGCGTACTTTAACCACTTCTATTACTATGTTTTCATTTCTCTTGGGTAGATTCATCTTATCTAACCTTTCTGTAGAATTTGACTCTCTGATCAGTCCCTTGGCTATCTCCTGTTAGCCTCCATGTTACTCCTCTTTTCTAGTTTTCTTCTTGTTGCTTTTTTTTCCTTCTTTGCTGGCTCTTTTCCTTCTGGACCACTCCAGGATTTACTCTTACCCACTTTTCAGTCTTCCCAGCGGGACTGATTTTTATAAGTTAGTATGCAAAAACAGGGCTTCCCTAGTAGCTCAGATGATAAAACATCTGCCTACAATGCAAGAGACCCAGGTTCAATCCGTGGGTCGGGAAGATCCCCTGGAGAAGGAAATGGCAACCCACTCCAGTATCCTTGCCTGGAAAATCCCATAGACGGAAGAGCCTGGTGGGCTGTATGGTCTATGGGGTCACAAAGAGTCAGACACAACTAAGCGTCTAACACACACACAGGCAAAAACAAAACATACATTGAAATAAAGATTAAAACAATGAATATCTATGTAACTGTCATCCAACTCAAGAGCTAAAACATTGCTTCCTCAGTTAACTATACCTTTGTTGCCTTTTCCAATAGTCTCCAACACCACCATCCCTTCTCCGGGGGGAATGTGGTAGTTTTGTGCTAGTTTGTTCCACTAATGGCCTCAGACCTTCTAGTGTCCTTTTTGCTAGTCCCCTCTCACTCTGACTTTGGGGTTAGCCTCTTACTTGCTTTGCCCATTACCATTTGGTCTCTTCTCCTTCCTCCCTCCCTCCAATTCACTCTGCTACAGCTACTCAAGTTGGTGTCAGGAGGGTGTTTGCACTTGCTGTTCCCTGTGCCTAAAACATTCTTGCCCAAATACTTGCATAGTACTGAGTTTGCCAGAAAGTTTGTTCAGGTTTTTCTGTATGATGTTGCAACCCAAATGAACTTTTTGGCCAACCCAGTGGTATAGCTAACTCCCTCACCCTTTGCTCTAGTCACCCTCTCAGCCAGGGCTTTCTTGTTCACCCTAAAATGTCAAATTTCTTGATTGGACTCGCTAACCCTCTCCCTTGCATTATTTTTCTCCATAGCAATGATCACTATCCTATGTACTATTGTAAATGACTTATTAATGGCTCCTGCACCTCTCCCCTAGAATGTAAGCTTCTCAGCATAGGTAGTGTTTTTTGTTTTTTTTGTTTTTTTAGTCTGTTATCCTCAGCAGAGCACACTTTAGGTGTGGTAGGGGAGGGAAAATAATTTTCTCTCTGCTTTTCTGAGTTGTTGGTTGAAATCCTTATAAAATAAAAGAGTGACAAGATAAAAACAAATTTATTAGCATGTATCCTTCACATGTACACAGGAGCTACCCAGGGAAAAGGCTTAGAATGCCAACCTAAATACCATTTTTCCAGTAAAGACAAAAGAGAATAGATGTGGGGGGGGGGCCTCAAGGGGAGGGTGGAGACCACTTATGGAGGTGACTAAGGGAAGAAAAACAAATTTAAAAGTCTGTTATACAGTTTAAGCCAGTGTCTTCTCCATTGATGGATCACTAGTGATGTATTAGAGTTGTCCTCTGCTAGGTACAGAGTGGGAGACACTTATAAATGGCCATTTCCTTCATAAATATGTTTCCCTTACGAAAGTTTAACTTCTAGTTTGTTTTCAGGGCTTCTGTGTCTCTTTCTCAGAATAATTCTTATGCCAAAGAAGCATACTTTGGGGTGGCATATTCTACTACCCTCCAGCATTTAGGAGTAATTTGAGGAAGAACCAATCTCCAGTTTATAAATAATGAGCAAAGACTGAGAAATCAGGCAACCTGTCCGAGATCACTGAGGCAGCATTTAGCAAACCTGGGATTCCAATCCAGATCTCCCTCCCAGACACCTTATTGTATTTTTCTTCTTTTTTTCTCTCCCTCTTTTTTTTCCCCCAGTCGTGGCTGCACTCTGTGCCATAGATGGCATCCAGAATACAGAGGCAGCTGCTGTCTCCAACATTCCTGAAATGGGAATCACAGAGAACTGGATTCCATTTATGACTCGACCACTGATAACGAGACACTGGCTAACTTTTTAACTCCTGGAACTCAGGCTCAGCTGTAAAACCGATTTCTCTATCAACCACTCTCGTTAAGGTCCTTTAACTCAAGAACTTTTAGAATCCTAAGATCCGGGTGAAGTGGTGGGATTCATGAGTTTCTCAGGCAGCCTCATTTCCTGCGGTCTGGAACCATCCACGGGCCCAAACACTGCTCTCCGAGCGCCTTGGGAGCCGCCGCCTCCCATTCCAAGCTAAGAATGGGAGGGGCCGTGTCAGAGGGGCCGCAGCGTCCTCCGCCTACTCCTAGAAAAAGACAAAGAAACACCGGCTTCTCCGCCGGCTCCCGAACGCTTCAGATCAGCGCCCCAGGATCAAGGTCGAAGCCGTCTCCTTTCCCTCGCCTTTAGGCTTTGCGGCTGCAGGAATCCTCGCCATCTCCACCCAGGGCGGAATCCTGCTAGCGCCGAGGCCCCGGAAGTGGCGTACGTGCGTGCGTGCGTGCGTGGCGTGCGTTCGCGGCGCTGGGGGCGGGGCTGCGAGAGGGAGGGCCGGCGTGAGGGCGGGTTGTGGACAAGTACCGGCCACCTCCTCTAGCGACGCGCGGAGAGCGGCTGACCTGACGCCGGTGGAGCCGCAGGCGAGGTACGGGGCAGACGGGTTGGGGGCGAGGGCGGCGCGGTTCTAGGCTCGGGGTGGCGTGGCGGCGGCGCCGTCCCGGCGGGGGGTTGCTGGATCATTGGTCCGGGCTGTCCACCCGGCTGGGGCCATCTCGCTCCGGTATCTCCTGCTGCCCTCCGTCTCAGCCCCGGGGCCGGCGGCGCGGCCCTGGCCCGTCCCAGGTAGTCGTCGGCCCCCTTCATCCTCTGCCGTGTTCGGACTGCCGGTTTCGGGAGCTCGTCGCCAAGTTCTCTGCGGCCCGGCCCAACTTCGACGGCAGACCGACGCGCGTCTACTTTCCTGGCCGCCTTCTGCCACCGTCCCCCCCTCGCGGGATGGCTGCCCTCCGGCCGGGTCCCTCCTCACTATCCAGTCGCCGGAGTGCCGAGGGACACCTCTGGTGGCGGCCGGGTGGGTCATGCCCTGGGCCCCTGGGGGATCCCGTCGCAGCCCGGCCTGGCAGGGGCGCCAGGTACTTGGGGGACCCGCGTCGGTGTTGGGGAGGGAAAGGTCCCGGAGCTGGGAGAATGCTTCCAGCGCGGGGACTGAAGACTGGTCCTAACTTTGGCCCGGTGGTTGAGGGCGAAGTTGTGGGCCTGGGCTTTTAGGAACAGAAGTCCCTGTTTCCGAACTGTCTGGGAGGAGATGCCCATCACGGAAGTTTAGTTGGCAGGGGGGAGAGAGTATGTCAGATCCTGCTGGTGATGTCTCAGCGCCAGTGACCAAGCCCTGTGGTTGGGAAATGTGTCAGTGGGCGCCGGGCCTCGCTTTGCCGTGAGATTGATTAGGTGTCAGGAACATTTGTCAGGATGAGTTTACAGCATCACCTGGGAAGTAGTTTTTTGGATCTGGGGAGTTTTGTGTTTTGTGTGTAAAAATAGTTGTAACTTTGTTTTCTGTAAATCTAAAACGGCAGAGCAAACCCAAAAAAGTCAATTAAAGTTACTAATTAAAATAGTTGTACCAAGAAAGCTTTCCAGAGATGCCCGAAGATTTTATTTGATTTAATCCATTTAATGGTAAATAACGATAATTTTAAGAGTTACTGGTTCTTAGGTGGAAGCTTAAGAAGTGTTAAGGATTTGAATTTTTATTGACCTCGCAAGCACTCATTTTCTTCTCTCTATAGAAGTTAGCTACTTTAAGAGAGGGGGACTGCGAAGATAGAGTGTGGTGAGCAGCGTGAGCTAAGAGTAGGGGTGGGGTGGGGTGGGGAACCACACCCCAGGTGCCCCAAGGGACTGCAGGGTGTGGAGGGAGGTACCTGGGAATATTTCCGAAAATGTCCTGAAGAATGAGTAATGTTCAGACTGACAAGGTGGGGTGAGAATTTTAGGGGTAGTGGGAATGTGGGGGTGGGGCAGCTAAAGGAGGAGAGGAGAGTAACTCCCCAGGAGGTGGTTTTTTATTTTTTTTTATTTTTTTGGAGGTGGTTTTTTAAAAGGGAGAAAATGCAGAGGAGAGAGGGGCAGAGATACAGGGCCTTTTCCTGGGCCCAGGAGTTTCCTGGGCCTTTTCTCTGACGGTGACCGAACCAGGGAAGGATTTTGAGGCGAGTTATTTGCCTGATTAACATGGAATTTTTATGTCGGTCTTACAGGCTGATCAGGATCGTGCTTGATTCTGTGCTAGCTTGTGTTTTGAGTGTTTGAATTGAATTGTCTGTTCATTTACTAATTGTTTGAGTGTGTCTGACCTTGCTTTATGTAAACTTCTATAAACAGGAATTCTGCTTTTATCTCTTTGCATCTCAATCCAAGTCAGGCATTCACCGAGTGTTCCAGGAGGACTTGATATCATGATTTCTGATGTTGATTTTCAGTGAAAAAAATTAATCGGTACTTATTTAGATAGCTACAAATAGAAGAACTAAGATCTTGTTTTTACTTTTGTCAGTCTTTGGGTAGAAGCAGAATTTCTGTCTTGACAATGCAAGTTTCACTTTTGGCACATGTGTTTATGTTGGTTGCAAAGTGGACATCTCCAGCAGAGATGATCCATGCCTAAAATATTGGAGATGTAAAATACTTGTCTGTTCTGTGACATAGAATAGAGATGCTATTAAGTGGCTTCTTAACCCAGCACTGACCCTAAAAAAAAGTTTCACAACAGAGGCCAGGCATTTTGAAAGTCATATTAAATGTTCATTTTTGTCCTAAAGAATTGTGGAAATATTATGTATATTGTTTGTTTGACTGAAATGCCTTGAAATAATCTAGACTGTTGTTGAGTAAACACTTAGGAAAAGCAGTAAGAGTTGACTCATCTTTTCCCCACGTACTGTCCTGTAGCTCTGGTTTTGTCTGTCTGTCATTTGGATGAAGCTCCCAACACGCCTTAAGAGAACACAGTGCTTCACGTGCTGCTTTCAAGTTACAGATTCCTGTTGTTGATGAAGTTGCTATCGGTGGGATAGGAAGCGTAATTTTTATTATGTAGTAAAGCATTTTTTACATCTCTGGTAGCATAGCTCACTTGTTTATGGTCACTAGGTGGCTGAAGGGCTATAATTATAATCAATTAATTAGATAAATTTATAGTTGGAAGTTATAATCAGAATGTTAAGTATGAGTGCATGATAGAGTAAAATTTTACCCACTAAGAGTCTTAAGCTTTTTGTTTTCTTCAAATGACAGTAATGAGATTTCTGAAATCCCTGAAGCAGGAATGTAGCAAGAGCATTTAGGGCTCTAAATTCCATGCTGTTTCACAGTACAGAATGGTTGGCAGCATCCCCTGTGTTAGGCAGAGGGCAGCCCGGAAGGAGCCGGATAGAAATTTTATAAATAATTTTTGAAGCTAGTTGGTTCAGTTCTCATTCGGAGTAAATATGCAAATACACCTGCATTTGTGGTGATTTCATCTGTATTTTAAAAATGACTTTTGGGGGATTTTTACAGGGGATATATTTGCAAATTTCTGTGTGCACCCCAGTTAAAAATACACAATGAAAGTGTCTTATTTTGATAGTTCCTCTGTCGTTAGACTTTCCTAATTTTAAATATAACGTTGGTTACAACACTTGCTTTTGTTCTTTGGGAGTTCAAGAAAGATAATGCCTCTAGAAATTGAGCTCATAAATGTTTATTAATGGAAGAAAATATCTTCTGTGCTCTACTTTTTTTTTTTAAAGTGGGACATAGTATGACCCAGCAGTCCCACTTCTGGGCATACACACTGAGGAAACCAGATCTGAAAGAGACACATGCACCCCAGTGTTCATCACAGCATTGTTTATAATAGCCAGGACATGGAAGCAACCTAGATGCCCATCAGCAGACGAATGGCTAAGGAAGCTGTGGTACATATACACCATGGAATATTACTCAGCCATTAAAAAGAACTCATTTGAATCAGTTCTAATGAGATGGATGAAACTGGAGCCCATTATACAGAGTGAAGTAAGCCAGAAAGATAAAGATCAATACAGTATACTAACGCATATATATGGAATTTAGAAAGATGGTAACGATAACCCTATATGCAAAACAGAAAAAGAGACACAGAAGTACAGAACAGACTTTTGGACTCTGTGGGAGAAGGCAAGGGTGGGATGTTCAGAAAGAACAGTATTGAAACAAGTATACTATCAAGAGTGAAGGAGATCACCAGCCCAGGTTGGATGCATGAGACAAGTGCTCAGGGCTGGTGCACTGGGAAGATCCAGAGGGATGGGATGGGGAGGGAGGCCGGAGGGGGGATCGGGATGGGGAACACATGTAAATCCATGGCTGATTCATGTCAATGTATGGCAAAAACCACTACAATATTGTAAAGTAATTAGCCTCCAACTAATAAAAATAAATAAAAATCATTTCCCTTAAGAGAGTTCTTAGAACCATTAAAAAAATAAATAAATAAATAAAATAAAGTGGGGCATATCATTTGCTTATATCACACCTTGTTCCCAAAAGGATTCATAATGACTTACAAAAATATGCACAACTAACTGTTGGAAACAGAAAAAGGTAATGAGTTCAGGACTGTGGGAGAAAAATGAAAGTGGAAACAGAATTGAGATCTGTACACAAAGTACTTGGACTGAAGTCTTAAGTATTTGTTGAAGTGAAGTCACTCAGTTGTGTCCGGCTCTTTGTGACCCCATGGACTGTAACCTACCACGCTCCTCCATCCATGGGATTTTCCAGGCTAGAGTACTGGAGTGGGTTGCCATTTCCTTGTTAGAGGGCCCCAAATTTGACTGCTTTTTTAGTAGACAGTTCAGAAAGAAATGTAATCAGTTACATGGTTCACTGACCATAAGATAAGACCCAACTTCTGCTTTGGATTCCCAAAGATTCCTTGTTCTGAGAAACTCCTCAACTACATCCTTAAGTAGCATGCATTTCAGAGGGCTGTATTTTGTTTTTTAGTAAAATTCCTCATTGGTTCATTGTGTAGGTTAATGGCATAAGATCAAAACACAATTTAATAAAAACATTTCTGCTGCTGGCAAAAAAAAATGTGGATTAAGCGTTCAGCTCCCGAGACTGATGTAATTTAAGGTTCTGTTTTACATTATCTAGGTGTGTAGATGGGGATGACACAGTTTTCAGGTTACCTTTTGTAAGTGTTTTGTTTTTCCGTGGGGCTTTCTTTTATTAATTTATTAGCAGTGAGGTTTGGGTTTGTGCTTCCTGACAAGTTCTTTGAGTACATCTATTTTTTGTTGTTGGTTAATCACAGAGCCATATTTTTATCAGGTGTGCTTTATCATGGAGGGTATGAAAATGGAGGAGACTGCCAAGGATAAATATTTAAATAAAAGTTACCTTGCCTCCACATGTAGATAAACTGAGGAAATACCAATGAGTACCAAGACTCATTGCTGGAAGTAGGTTTGGGGTGTTAGCTTCAACACAGAGAGCGTTGGGTTGTAAAGTCCAGGCATATAATTTATATTTAAGAAGGAATGGAATCCACTCGGCTTATCCTAGGTATAGTGTCCAGTAAATTAATATATCTGCCTTTTCCTCAAGCTAAAAAGTTGACCTTCTAAGTAATTAGTTCAAACTTATCAAGTGCTAGCATGAGCCAGGCATGTGCTAATAATAAGCTCTTTACATGCATTGTCACAATGTTGTCCTTCTCCTTTATTCCTTTTCTTAAAGGAAAAATATAAAGAAATGTGGTTCAGAGCAGTAACTTGTTCCAGATCATACAAGAAGTGATGAAGATTTAAACTTAGGTAAAATTTAACTTCAGTAATCTGACAGACTCAGTGGTCCACACCTATGACTTTCTACTATAATACTTGAGGTGGGCTAGTCTGGGCCCACAGGTGGGGCTACATGATACACTCAGTAGAGGTAAACACATTGGCAAGTATTATAACCCATCCTTGCAAAAGGGCTTTGAACCATTCTGAACTTTCCATCCAGAAAATGAACTGAGAGCTACAAGTTCAGGGCATTTGGCCATAGTCTGTACAGCTGGGAAAAAATATGCCTTCTAGGTATCTGTCAGGATTAGAGAAATGGGAATATTATTTTATGCGTTTGTGTACATCTAAAATGCTTATACTGTTTTTTGTTATAAATTTGTCTCTTGAGAGCAGGAAAACCACGATGATATAGTTGTAAAGATAGTGTGCTATTCTGGAAAGAGAGGTCTATATTTATATTTTAGAGTAAGACTTTAGCTGGTGATCCCACTGCTATAATTTAGGACACATTTAGGTTATACTTTTATAGTGATACTGTGAGGTGTATGCGTTATTAATCTCATTTTGTGTTTTATTAGGAATTGTATTGCATTTTAGAGTTGTACAGATAAGTAAACCATTATTTATTGTGAGTTTTCATATGAGACTATTCCAGTTTAATTTCACATCATTTTATTTTGAAGTATGTAATCTAGTTCCTCCAGGATATCGTAAATTGTGACCTAGCCTACGGAACTGAAGAGTGGAGAACATCCTTATTCATCCTTATTCGTAAACAATGGGTGGAACTGTCCTTGTCTAAACATAGTTACGTAAGGTGGTGTTTCCTTAATTGCATTTCCATAGTGCTTTTGTCATTGTCGTTAAATAGGTTCCTGAAAAATTAGTTGGGCTAGTCACCGAAGTTTTGAATAGGATATTATAAGAAGAATACAAAAATTGTGAAAACAACAACAAAAAAAGTAGGCTGATGAAACAGTGTCCAAAATCCATTATAATTAATGTCTTGGGAAGTAATATGCTTGGCTTTTACTTAGTGAATTAGATTACTTTTTTATTTATAGGAATTAATTAGCCTTTGTGGTTGGGACAGTAGTGTGATAAGTGTGTAGATTTCATTTGTCTGGAGTTTCAAATGTTGTATAGTTGTGAATGGACACATTTTAAATGTCATTTATAAGCAATAATCAGGGGGCAAAGTATTTTCATACTGTATGCTAGCTGCTGATACCTTTACAGAACATCATGTGATGTTTCCAGGACACCTGCTCCAGGAAATGGGATGTCTGATGAGAGACAGTATTGAAATTCAATATTTAAGTCCTTTGAACGTCCACTGTATGGAGACACCACTTTCTCCCAAAGCCTACTTTCATTTTATTTTTAAAAATTTTTATTTATTTATTTATGGCTGTGCTGGGTCTTCATTGCTGCAAGTGGGCATTCTGGAGTTGTGGAGAGTGGGGGCTACTCTAGTTGTGGGCTTGGGTTTCCTTGCCGGGGCTACTGCTGTTACAGAGCGCAGGCTAGAGGCACTTGGGCTTCAGTAGTTGTGGGGCGTAGGCTTAACTGCCCTGCGGCATGTGGGATCTTCCCGGACCAGGGGTCAAATCCGTGTCCCTTGTGTTGGCAGGTGGGGTTCTTCACTGCTGGACCACCAGGGAAGCCCCTTTATTTTCTCTTTTATTGACATAGGGTTGATTTACAGTCTGTGTTAGTTTCAAGTGTACAGCAAAGTGAATCGGTTTTCAGTTTCCTTTGCCGTGTAGGCCGTTGCAGAGTACTGCATGTGCTGTAAGCAGGTCCTTACTAGTTAGGCTTCATGATGTGTGTGTACGTCGGTCCCAGTCTCCCAGTTCATCCGTCCCCCGCTAACAGGAAGTTTGTTTTCTACAGCTGTGATTATTTCTGTTTTGTAAGTTCATTTCAGGAGCCTACTTTTATTCTTACATGTGCTTGAGGACAGATTGCAGGCACATTTTGTTGCTGATGTTACCCGTGAGAGGTTGTAGGCTGTTTCCCTCAAGAATTATTTTTACCTTTTCAGTACATTGCCTTTTCAGTGTGTGTGTGTGTGTGTGTGTGTGTGTGTGTGTGTGTGTTTGTGTGGTCTTCAGCTGTCTACCGGATATTTTGTGATGTTAAAGTTTTAATATTTTGTGTAAGCATTTCAGAGCTCACCGGTAAGGTACATATGTGGGTTTTATTGTATTGCAAAGAAGACTGGTATTTAAACTCCATGTTACTTTGTAGTTCTGTCCTTTGAGCTGTCATAGGTTTCCTAAACAAAATTGGTTTCAGCCAGTGTGTTCTTCTTAGCTCCCAGTGATGACTAATTTCTAACCACTTGGCTCACATTAGAATTTTCTTTAAAAAAAGGAAAAGAATTTTCTTGGTGGATTGACACTGTTATCCTGAAATCATTAGTAGTGCTTTTTGCCTTAATGTCTGCTTTGATACCAGTATAGCTTTCTTTGCTTTCTCTTGATGAATGTTGCATGCTGTATCTTTTTTCCATCCTTATATGTTCCAACCTTCTTTGTCCTAGAAAAGCATCATGAAGTTAGATTTAGTTTTTTATTTCTTTAGTCTGACAGTTTTAGTCTTTGAATTAGAATCGTTAGTCTGTTAGTGTAATTGTTACTACATTTGGAAATTTTCGTTCTTTCCTCTTTGTACTACTTCTGCCCTGTTTCCTGTCTCCTCTCCTTTTGGAACTCTGGTTACACATCTGGTAGACTTGTTCACAGTGCCCCCCCGACCTGCTCCTTTTTCTTTTTTTTTTGGCCGTACCATGTGGCGTGGAGGATCTTTGTTCCCCCACCAGGGATTGAACCCATGTCCCCTACAGTGTAAGTGTGGAGTCTTAACCACTGGACCGCCAGGGAAGTCCTTGATCTGCGCTTAAATCTATCCTTTGAATTCTTAGTTTTAGTTAATATACTTTTCAGATCTAGAATTTCAACTTGATTCTTACAGATTCCAGTTCTCAGTTGAAATTCTTCATCTTTTTATATGTTCTGTTCTCTTTCTTCCCCTGTTATTTAAAATAGGAAATTTAAATAGCCATCGTTATTTAAAATCTTCCCGTTAACTTCAATGTCTAGATTATGTGATCATCTGTTTCTGTTCTTTCCTTTTGGTTTTCAGTTATAGGAATGCTGAGCGTTATGAATAAAATGAAGTTCCAGATGCTGCTGCTCTTTTTCAGAGAGGAAATAACTCCTCCTTTTTGCTAGTCAGGTAGAGTAGGGGCTCATCACCTAATCCTGTTAGGGACTGAGTTAGTGGTTGAGGTTGTGTTGCTGGTTTGGTACGGCAGGGGTTCTCTCTAATTTGTCTTTAATGCTGTTTGCCTTTAATGCTAGCAAGTAGCCAGCCATCCAGGGCTTCCAGCTGATACTTTCATAAATTCACAGGGATCCCTCCTCCTGGTAGCTTCCCTGCTCTAATCTTTGCTGAGAGCAGTGAGATTGTTGAAAACTCTACTCTTGATTTTCAGAGGCTTTTAGTTTTGTTTTGAAGCCCTCTTTGTGCAACTGCAGAATTTGGTAAATGTCTTCAGGAGAAGGCCAGCCTTTTGTCAGGCCTGGTTCTTCAACTCTTCTCTTTCACTGGGATCTTGACCTGTGGAGTCTTGCTTTTCATCTCTTCCAAAAGCTCTCATGGTTCCTCTGCAGAAGGAAAGTCTTGATTTTCAGCTTTTTGTCCCAGAATCAGCAGTAAGTCATTTGGATTCTCTACCGTTCCTCTCTTTTCCCAGAATCTAGAGCCTTCTAGTCTTGGTTGTTTCTGCTGCTTTCTGATGCATTTAAACATTGGTTTTTAAAATGTTTCTGACTTTCCTAATTCTCAGTAGCAGTGTTGGTCTGCCACAAGCTACTTTGTCATATTCAGAAAAGAGAGTTTCCCGCTAGGAATGAAGTTATAAGAAGAAATTAATCTTTTTATAATTGTGGTGCTTGCTTTATAGCCAGACTCTGTCCATGGAATTCTCCAGGCAAGAATACTGGACAGAATTCCTTTCTCCAGGGGATCCTCCCAATCCAGAGATGAAACCTGGGTCTCCCACATTGCAGGCAGGTTCTTTATTGTCTGAGCCATCAGGGAAAGTTACTTTAATTTAGAGCTGTGGTTCTCAAGGAGCTCCTAGCCACATCACCTGGAAACTTGTTAAGAATGCAAATTCTCAGGCCCTCCCTCCCCCCAGACCACCTGAATCCATGTTGTAACAAGTCTTCCAAGTGATACTTATGCATGCTAAAATATGAGAACCACTGCCTTATAAGTTAGTTGTTTGGCTGTTTAAGTTTCTCCTACCTCCTACAGTTGAACGCTGGAGAGTATATAGGGGTGTTAAAACCAAAATTTAGTTGAGTAAATGAAGATCTAATTGGCTTTATCAAATGATTCATGAATCAGGCAGCATCTCGTCGGCAAAGAGATACTTGGAGAGGTTACACAACATGGAAGGCTTCTGTAGTAAGGAGGGGGGACAGGAAAGGCAGTCATCATTAGCAAGGAAAAATGAAAGGTCATTGGAGGAAAGTAAAAGCTCAGGTGACCCTAGCTTCTCATTGGTTGAGCTACAGCATTTTCTTTTGGCTAGGCCGGTTGCTGGGAAAGAAGGAAGTCTTTCTCTTGCTGACGTAATAAAGTAGTGCACTTCCTGTTTGGGAGTGCAAGGTACATGTCTTCCTCTTGCAATCTTCCGGCAGGGTAATTGATGCTTCCTGTCTGAGGTAATTGATGATGAGGATGATGAGGGTAGTAGTAGCACGTGAGAGCTCCCTTTACAGGCCTTCCTGATACCCATTTTAGTTGAGATTTTCTTTTTTTTTTTTTTAATTTTTCACAAGGAACAAAAGGGAAAGAAAACTCTCTAAGCAGGTACTTTGTGAGTCTTGTGAATATATCATTGAATAAATCCAGAAGATAACTATTGAGTACTCTGTTCCTGGTGCTGTGTTGTCTACACACATGGAATGGACAAGTTAGCAAGGAATTGTACTAGAACATGAGTGTTGTAATAGTTGTAATTATGAAATGCTCTAGGGGGACTTCTCTGGTTGGGAATCTGGCTTGCAGTGCTGGGGACATGGGTTTGACCCTTGGTCAGGGAACTAAGACCCCACATGCTGCCGCAGAACAATGGAGCTGGTGCACCGCAACAGAAGCGTCCTTGTGCCACTGCAGAATAGCCTGCAGTGAAGACCCCATGTGCCACACCTGAAACCTGATACAGTCAGATTAATAAGTAAATAAATCTTTACAAAAATGCTATAGGAGCCAGAGAGATGGAATTATTCTGTCAGTGGGGGAAGGGGAGTCAGACATTATTTGAAATAGGGTGGGATTTGAAGGCAGATAAATAGAAGGGTATTCTAGACTTGTTCGTGAATAGGATGACTATGTACCTTATTATTGAAAACAGGTCACTTTTGAGAACCAAAGGGATGCTTTTATGTCAGGACTGTTCTCATTAACTGGGATGTATGATCAACCTATTTGTAAAGAGGAAGTGATGCTGTGGATCCACAGGTCTGTATCAACTAGTGAAAGACTCATTTCTTTCAATTATTTCTGGAATTCCCAACAGTTCTAATTGGTTTACAGGACTGCTGTAACAAATTACCACAAATCAGGTGCTTAAAACAACAAAAATTAATTTTTTTTTTTTTTTTGGTAGTTCTGTAGTCTAGACGTCTAAAAGCAAGGGCCACGCTCTCTCCGAAGGCTGTAGGGAAGATGTTTGCTGCAGGCTTTGAAGTTTACTATGTTCTTCCAATCTCTGCCTCTGTGGCCATGTGGCTTCTGTGTGTTTCTGTCTCTCCCAGAACCTTCTATAAGGATACCAGCCATTGGATTTAGCGCCCACTCTAATCCAGTCCCATCACTTCATGGCAAATAGATGGGGAAACAGTGGAAACGGTGACAGACTTTATTTTTGGGGACTCCAAAATCACTGCAGATGGTAATTGCAGCCATGAAATTAAAAGACGCTAGCTCCTTGGAAGGAAAGTTATGACCAACCTAGACAGCATATTAAAGAGCAGAGACATTACTTTTCCAGCAAAGGTCCGTCTAGTCAAGGCTATGGTTTTTCCAGCAGTCATGTTTGGATGTGAGAGTTAGTTGGTCTATAAAGAAAGCTGAGCGCCGAAGAATTGATGCTTTTGAACTGTGCTGTTGGAAAAGACTCTTGAGAGTCACTTGGACTGCAAGGAGATCCAACCAGTCCATCCTAAAGGAGATCAGTCCTGGGTGTTCATTGGAGGGACTGATGCTTAAGCTGAAACTCCAATACTTTGGCCACCTGTTGTGAAGAGCTGACTCATTTGAGAAGACCTTGATGCTGGGAAAGATTGAGGGCAGGAGGAGAAGGGGATGACAGAGAATGAGATGGTTGGATGGCATCACTGACACAATGGACATGGGTTTGGGTGGACTCTGGGAGTTGGTGATGGACAGGGAGGCCTGGCATGCTCCGGTTCTTGGGGTTGCAAAGAGTCAGAACTGACTGAGTGACTGAACTGAACTGAACTAATACAGTATGATTTCATGTTAATTACATCTGCAAAGTCATTGTTTCCAAATCTAGTCGCATTCACATTATTGGGGTCCAGACTATCTTTTGGGAGGTCGTAGTTCATCCCATAGCAGGTGGAATGGTTTAAGCAGCTTTTGAAAGTTTCTGCAGTTTAATTTATTGTTATACAACAACGCATTTTTCTCACAAGCTTAGAATATAATACAAATACTTATTTGATTGAGCCCTCTAACAAGTCTGAATAAATTCATTCCAGGCAGTTGTTTTTTGTACTTATCTCATTGATACATGTATGTCTAGCCCAGTGATAGCAACTTGCAAAGGATGAAATGGCTGCAGCAAAGCTAAAACTAAGATATAACTTTGCAAAATCAAAACCCTTTAATCACTGAAGCCACCTTTATATATTGTGGTTTGCTGTTACTTTGTGTTATTGACCAGTTGAGAGATGGCTGTTGCTGTGGAAGAAGGGATAGAGCCTGTTAGAAGTAGACTTGAGCAACCCGGTTATTTTGCGTGTAATTTTGAGTTACTGGCCTCGGGAGTGGCACACTCAGATTGGAGTGAAAATTTCACTTCACTGACGAGGGTGTGACAATACAATAGAAGGTTGTCGCCTGGAATTCATTCCTTAAGAATGCTGCTCTGCTGGCTCTGCTCATTCCAGCAACAGAAACTGTACATTATGCTCCACGGGGTTGATTATTGTTTGAAATTATTTGGTCAAACTAGTGTTTGGATACTTTGTCTTGTTTTATTTAACATTGGAACTCTGCCACTAATTCTCTGTGTGACATTCACATTCATTTTGGAGGCAATGTATTTCATGCTATGAAAGTCAGTGAAACATGTATACAGTCTTTGATTAAACTTATAGTATCTTCATAACATGTAAAGTCAAGGACTAAAAGATGACATAAAAAGAGCACCTGTTAAAAGAGAAAATGAGCAAAGAACAAGAACAGTTTAATTTTTTTTTTTTTTGCAACAGTTTAATTCTTCAGAGAAAGCATGCTAATGACCAATAAGTATAAAGATGGTTAATTTAAGGACATATGTGTTAAAACAAAAAATGCTTCTCCTTTTTTGCCTTTCAGATTGGCAACGATTAAAGATTAATAATGCAGTTTTTATGAGTTTTTGTCAAAGTAGATCATTGTAGGTGGGAATGTAAATAGGTATGACCTTTTTGTAAGACCAGTTTGGGGATATAAATCAAAGTTTACAAGGCATACACCCTTTGACATTCCATGTCTGTTCCTAGGAAGCTATTTCCATTTTGCAAATGGTCTGCTCACATCCTTAGATTTATACATTTTATTAGTATAATTCCTAAGTATGATAAAATACTCTCTCGTCCTCTTTACTTAAAATAGTCTTCCCGGTCTCTTACTTGCCTTTGTATTTTGGTTCTAAGATGGGGCCTTTTAAAAACTAGGTACATGTTTCAGTAGTTATTCAAATCTGTTTCCTTTCTGATTTCTCCTGCAGCTTGTAAGCTTAGATAGCCCTCACATCATTAGAAGTTTCATAAATACTTAATTTTAGTTCTTTCTATTTTTTCACTTGTCTTTAAAGAACTTTTAACGCTCTATGTTACCTGTAGTTAACTTTGGGGGGTAGTTGCTGACCAGTAATTCCAACATTGTTTATTGAACATTCTTCCCTTCTCCTTCCTCTAATTATTATATTAGAAGCACAGAATATATTAAATATTATTATTATGTTATATTATATTATGTTAGCAGTAAATTATTTTATGTATTAGCAATTAATTTGGGGGTCAGCTGTAGTGACTTGATAGTTCTGTTGCTAAGTTCACATATTTTAACTAGTTTGCAGAAAATTAAAGTTCAGTAAGTTAAATGTAATTTAGAATATTTTTTTAAATTCTTGCGTATGTATTATTGCTGATAAAAGGTGGAATTTTTTTTTTGACTGTGTTATTTGTTATGCAGAATCTTAGTTCCCTGGCCAGGATTTGTCGCTCACCCTGGGCAGTGGACAGTGGAAGCGTGGAGTCCTAACTGCTGGACCACCAGGGAAGTCCCCAAATATGGAATAATTTTGTCAAGTTCAAAAGTGTCTTTTGGAATTTTATTGTTATTTATCAAAAACTTAAAAATTTGGAAACATTTGCTCATTTATAGAATATTTAATTTTCTCATACTGTGTCTTGGTATGTCTTGCCAACTACTTAAGCCTTCTTTGTATCTCATTATTTTTATGCAGATGAATAATTATTTTTATTGCATATATATATATATATATATATGTATATTTTTTTTTTTTTTTTTTTCCCTTACCAAGCCGTGCGGCATGCAGGATGTTAGTTCCTCAACCAGGGATTGACTCCCCGCCCCCCTCCGCCATCCCCCACATACACAGTGAAAGTACAGAGTCTGAACCAGGGAAAGTCCCTAATTTTCTTATTAAAATAGTTCCTAGATGTTTTTACATTTTGATACTATTGGAAATGAGATCTCTTTTTGTATTTTCTAATTTATAGTTAGGTTATTATAAGAGTTTCATAGATTTCATGTACACATATGTAGCTTTTTCATATAAATAAAAATTCTTTTATGAAATTTAGTAATTTTAAAATTAACTCCTCAATGTTCATAGTATTTTAATTTCTTCTTTCAGGGCTTCTGGGTATATAGTCACATTTTCTAGACAGTAAGTGCTATGAAGACTGAAACATTATTTTTACTTATATTTGTATCCTAAGTGCCTGCCATGTAGTATAAATCAGTATATAAATACTTGTTGAATAAATAAACGAGGTCATGATGAGTAGAGAAAGCGCTATGAGGACATAGTGACTGTCTGGGAGTAATGTTTTCTTTATTTTCTATGGGTGTATATATCTCAGGTTTTTTAGAGTAACCATCTTTTACTTCTTTAACTAGGAAAAAAAAAAACAAATTTAAGGGAAAAAGTTTAACTTTAAATTCTGTTTCTTACCTGAGGTTCAAGGATAGTTTATTGTTTTAGTAGAGCTGATTGGATGTTTTCTGTAAATCCCAGTTGTATTGCCCAGAGGAATAATCTGTGAGGACCTGACATTGAACCTAAGAAAAGGAAGCAGCCTCTCACAAGAAAGATAGTGGGAAGCTACTCAGATCTAGAGTATTTTTTGGTTTGGTTTTACGAAATGAACCTGGTTTGCATGCAGAGCCTTAAGGAAGAACAGACACAACTCTGTGGACTTTGCACGCCTCTGGCCCTTTTCAGGGTGCAGATTTTCAGGTCCAGATTGAATCCTAACCCTGCGGCAGAACTCACAGCAGTCTCGGCTGTCTCAGCAGTAGAGCTCATTCTTACTCCATCCTCCCTGCTATGAGTAGCCAGTTGAATTACGCGTTTTCTCTGCCCGGGTTGCTCAGTAAAAGTCTCCTTGTTGGTGTGCAGAGCTCGAACCGGAACTGGGTGTGGTCCCGCTGGCCTCCCTCCTGGGTGCAGTATTGATGGTCGCTCACCTCTGGGTTGTGGCCCATCTGGCGAGGGATAGGTCTTTCTGCCCAGGAAAAACAGAATTGCGTCTCAGAATTGATCCCCTGTGTTTCTCCCTAGCTGAAGAGGGTATGGAGTCTCTGTAGCTCTGATGTCTAACTTGGGTATGCTGACCGTACCTTCTTTGCCCACCAGAACAACTTTGTTACTGCTGCATAACCTTGGGATCATGGGATGTGCTTTCTTTTTGGTGTCTCACTTGCTTGCTTTGTTTTTCATACTTAGGAACAGAAGTGATCTGAGTGCTATATGTACAACTGTCTGAAACACATTGGTTCAATCATGTTATTGTTCAGTCGCCCAGTCGTGTCTGACTCTTTGTGACCCCACGGACTGCAGCATGCCAGGCTTCCCTCTTCAGTCATTGGTGTTTTTATTTAATAGATTTTAAGTGGAATTTTTTTTTAAAAAAGATTTTAATTTGAAATTACAGATTAGCAGGAAGTTGCAAAAATTACCTGGAGAGGTCCTGTATTCTTTTCACCTAGTTTGCCCCAATGGTTGTGTCTTACAAGGCTAGCTGTAGTACAGTTGTAGTAAGTTGACATGTTTCAATGTGTATTATAGTTCTGTGCCGTTTTATCACACATATAGATTCCTGTAACCACCACCATAGTCAAGATGCTGAACTATTGCCACTAACAGCTCCCTTATGCTGCCCCTTTGTAACCACATCCTGTATGGGTAGACCCCAGGACTGCTCTCCAGGTCTTGTAATTCACAGAAGGACTTGAAGAACTCCTGTATTGCTGGTTCTTTTATTACAGTGAAAGGATACAGTGAACCAGGATCGATGAAGGAAAACAGTGCAGTGAGCAGAATTTGGAGGATACCAGACATGAACTTCCAAAAGTCATCTCCCAGTGGAGTTGACAGAATGTTTTTAATCCCTCAGCAGCAAACTCTAGCACCAGGTGTGAAATTTTCTGTTGGGGAAGTTTGTTTAAGATTCCAGGGCTTTTATCGGAGGCTGGTCACATAGGCACAGGCGCCTTTATGACTGACCCCCAGAAGGAAAGCAGTATTCACCGTACCTCGCATAGTACAAACCATACAGTGCAGAGTCTGCACAGACTGTTTAGACAGGTTGATACAATGTGGATCAAGACTACAGCATACAGAACACCCTTATCAGTTAGTCTGTAAGGGCATTCTTAAGACCTCAGTTCCCAGGAGCTGGCCAGGAGTCAGCCACACAAGCAGGCCCTTCTGAAAATGAGAACATGCATGATTTGAGCAACTCAGGCCTGCTTGGTTAACTCTTCCTGCATACCTTTCCTTACCCTCCCTTGTTAGAAACAGGATGTGGAGAAATCATTGTGGGTCCAGGGTAGAGGTGAGGCTTGGGTTGGTTGGGGTAGGTACTGCTTTAGAAAGAGTGAAAGCTGAGACCTAACTGATGAGAGGGAAATTACCTTATGAACAGAGTCACAGCTTCTAGGCATTAGAACACACTTGTAAAGGTTCCCAGAAGAGAGAACTTGAAAGGAGTCCTATATTAGCTTTCTGTTGTTGCCATAATGAATTACCACAAACTCAGCAGCTTAAAACAGCACCCAAAGTTCTGTAAGTCAGAACTCCTGGCCAGCTCAGCTGGTGCTCTGTGAAGGCTCTCAAGAGATCAAAGTTAAGATGTCATCTGATCTGGGCTTTTCTCTGGAGGTTGTGGGGAGAATCTGCCTCTAGGCATACTCAAATGTTGGTAGAATTGAGTTCAATAAAGTTTTATGACTGAGTTTGTCATTTCCTTGATGGTTGTCAGCCAGGGGTCATTCTCAGCTTCTAGAAGCCACCCACGTTTCTTACATTTTTCTCTACCTTCAAAGCCAACAAGGGTTCTTTGACTCTCTTTGAATTCTCTGTCCTCCTCTTTTGCTTTATATTTTAAAAACAATTTTCTTGAAATATAGTTCACATACCATAGGATTCACCCATTTAAAGAGCACAATTCAAAAGCAGCCTTGACCACACCAACTTTAGAACATTTTCATCACCTCAGAAAGAAACTCCATGCCCTTTAGCTATCTCCTTATTTCATTCTCTCTCTCCCCCTGAGTTCTAAAGCTACCATTATTCTGCTTTCTCTCTAGACTTCCCTGTTCTGAACATTCATACAAATGGGATCATATGATGTGTTGTCTTTCTATGACTGGCTTCTTTCAGTTAGCAAATGTTTTCACGGTTAGTCCTGTTGTGGCATGTGTCAGTACTTAATTCCTCTTTATGACTGAATAATATTGATACTTCATTGTGTGAATATATTACATTTTGTCGATTTATCATTTGGTGGACATTTGGGTTGTTTTCAACATCATTAGACTATTATGGGAATTGCTGAGACAAACATTCATTTACATGTTTTTATGTGGACATATGTTTTCATTTGTCTTGGGCATATACCTTGGAGTGGAATTGCTCAGTAACTCTAATTAAAATCTTTTGAGAAACTGTCAGATGGTTTCCAAAAGCAGCTGCACCATTTTACATTCCCATCAGCAGTGTATGAATGTTTCAGTTTCTCCACATGTTTGTTAACATTTGTTATTATCTCACTTTTTAATACTAGCCATCTAATTGGTGTGAAGTGGTTTTTCATTTTTCTAATGACTAATGATGTCAGAAGTCATTTAATGTGCTTATTGACCATTGGTATATCTTCCTTGGAGAAGTGTCTTCAGATCTTTTACCCATTTTGATAACTGGAATATTTATCTTTTAAAACATTGAGTTGTAACAGTTCCTTATATATTCTGGATGCATGTTCTTTATCAGATTCATGATTTGCAAATATTTTCTCCCATTCTGTGGGTTGTCTTTTCACTCTCTTGATGGGGTTCTTGGAACCATTTAGTTCTCATGAGGTACAATTTGTCTATCTTTTCTTTTGTTTATGCTTTTGGTGTCCTGTAAGAATCTTTGGCAAATTTAAAATCATAAAATTTTACCTGTCCTTTTTCCCAAGAGTTTTTATAGTTTTAGTTTTTGCATTTAGTTCTTTTTAAAAAATATATTTATTCGTTTATTTCTTTATTTTGGCTGTACTGGCTCTTAATTGTGGCACGTGGGATCTGCAGTCTGTTGCAGCTTGTGGGATCTTTAGTTGCACATGCCAACTCTTATTTGTGGCACACGGGATCTAATTCCCTGGCTGAGGCTTGAACCTGGGCCCCCTGCATTGGGAGCACAGAGTCTCAGGTACTGGACCACCGAGGTAGTCCCTGCATTTAGCTCTTTAATCAATTTTTAATTTCTGTGTATAGGATAAGGCAAAGATGTGACCTCATTCTATATGCGTGGTGTCTCAGCATCATTTGTTGAAGACTCTTCCATTTGATAGTTGTGATCATGGTTTGGTCGGTTTATTTCTGGACTCACAGTTCTATGCCATTGATCCACATGTCTGTCCTTGTGCCAGTTCCATGCTGTTTTGATTGTCATGGATTTGTGGTAAGTTTTTAAATTGGTAACGTACATCCTCCTATATTGTTTTTCATGATTGTTTCGACTCTTCTGGATTCCTCTTCTCTTCTGCGTTTAGGGTTCATGTGCTTATATTAGGTCTGCCTGGAAAATCAGGATAATCTCTATTTTTAAAGGTCAATTGATTAGTAATCTTAATTATCTGGATTTTTTTTTTTTTTTTGGCCACCTGAGGTAGCATAATCACAGGTTCACAACAGAGTGAATGTCACGGGGGCACAGGACCTATGAGGCTTAGATTTGTGAAGAGGTAGAGAATGGTAGGAACAGAAGTTGGATAGAGGGGTAGGATTAGAAGTTTCAGAAATATTAATTTGTCCAAAGTCACATTGCAGAGCTGAGATTTGAGTGCATATTTGACCGATCTCCATGTTCTCATGTATACATCAAGCTGGTCTTCATAGACTCATAGCTATTATTGTTGTTTTCATGTTAACCTGTTGAGCCCTTAGTGTATGTGAAGTAGTCTTCACAGTTACATTTTTTGAGCTTTAGCATAGTACTTGGGCAAGTCTTTGGGTGCAAATAGGCTGTACTGGAGTTGGCAAAAGGAAAAAGCAGTCAGGGATCAAGGGGTGTGTTTCAGAGTCTGAAGGTAGGCAAGCAGGCAGACCTTAGCAAAGGGTTGAAACTGAGAAATGGAAGCCTCTCAGGACCTAAAGAGTATTTTTCTTCTACCACTTTTCTCTGCTTCTTGTTGTATGTTTATTTCAGTCTGCAGACTGATTATCCTGTTACTCAGACTGCTTGTTGGAAGGTGGTCCTGCCTCAACTTCTCCATCATTCAAAAGAACAATCCAGACTCAGTCTCATTTCCAGAACTTCATTTTGGGTCATGTGTCCACCTCTGGTTCAGTCAACTGTGACCCTGAAGTTGGGGGGAGGGGGGCTGCACATATACAATCATGGCAACCTGTAGATTTAGAGATTTACATTTGGGGAAGACTTCCCCAAGGAAAGGGAAGTTGCTGACACATATGTTAGGTAGCCTTCCTAAAATATGTTCATTTTAGTAACACAGCTGTGCTATCGTCTTTGTAGTATAAAAATTTTTAAACTTACTGAATCAATACAAGGAAAAAAGTAGATATTTCTTTTTGCCTACTCCTCTTGGAATTGAAGAAGGACCACAGGCTGATGATGGTGAGTTTAGCTCAGACTCTAAATATAGTTTGGTGGAACTCAGGACATGGTACAAGTTTAGGCTTTTGTGATGTCCCTGCCACTTACTACCTTTTTGGTGGAGCAGACTATAGCTTCGCAGTTTCAGTGTCTTTATCTGTATTATAATAGAAGAAAGTAGATGGTCTTTAAAGTTTCTCAGTTTAACATTCTAGACTCTTGACTAGACTTTGTTAACCTTCTTTCTAGCTCAGCCTCATTTATTAAATGACAAGTATGATAAAATCTAAATCCTGTCTGTCCTTGGTGGTGGTGATGGTTTAGTCGCCAAGTCACGTCTGACTCTTGGGACGCTATGGACTATATAGCCTGCCAGGCTCTGCTGTCCATGGGATTTCCCAGGCAAGAACACTGGAGTGGGTTGCCATTTCCTTCTCCAGGGCGTCTTCCCAACCCAGGGATTTCTGTGGCTCATTGCTTTGGCACATGGCTTCTTTACCACTGAGCTGCCTGGGAAGCCAGGAAAAAAGTATAGATTTATGTAAACACCTCCATAATACATCTCAGTACAGTTCTGTTACCTCTAAAAAAGTTTCTTGTGCTGTTCATTTATAGACTGCCGCCCCAACATCAGTTTCTAACACACTGATTATACAGTACATAAATTTTTAAAACTGGCTTCATTCACTCAGCATAAAGCATTTGGGAATTCATCCCAAGTTGTTCGGTATGGCATCACTTACTTTTTTTTTTCTAAGTAGCATTCCATTGCATGGATGTACCACACAATTTGTTTATTCATTCATCTACTGAAGGATATTTTGTTGTTTCCATTTTTAAAAGGTCATAAATAATGTCACTAGAAACATTGTATAGATTTTTGAGTGAACATCAGTTTTATTTCTCTGGAGGAAGTAACTGGGAACTGGACCGCTGGGTTGTATGGTAAGTGTATCTAACTTTTAATGAAATTACTAAATCGTTTACCATGGTAGATGTACTATTTGCGTCCCACTAGGAGGGTTCTCATGGCACCCCACTCCAGTACTCTTGCCTGGAAAATCCCATGGACAGAGGAGCCTGGTGGGCTGCAGTCCATGGGGTCGCTAAGAGTCGGGCACGACTGGGTGACTTCACTTTCCCTTTTCACTTTCATGCATTGGAGAAGGAAATGGCAACCCACTCCAGTGTTCTTGCCTGGAGAATCCCAGGGACGGGGGAGCCTGGTGGGCTGCCATCCATGGGGTCGCACAGAGTCGGACATGACTGACGTGACTTAGCAGCAGCAGCAGCAGGAGGGTTCTAGTTGCTCTGCATCCTTGCTTCCACTTGGTATTGTTCTTAATTTTAGCCTTTCTAGTAGGTGTGTATCGATGTCTCATGGTGGTTTCAACTTGCACTTCTCTAAGGGATGATGTTGAACTACTTTTCATGTGCTTAGCTGCCACATTGTCAAGGTGATGTGACTGACGTGGTTTGTTACCGTCTGAAATGTAACCAGTTAGCCTGCCAGTTTCATAGATGCTGGCAGAAGTCAGGAGAGTCTGCAATTGGAGACAAAGGACTTCATTATTCACAGGACATCAGTAAAGTAAGCTTCATCTCATGTGGGCTGCCTTTGGTCCCAAGCCCCATGGCGCTGGTGTCACAGCCGAGGAACCTAAGCTTAAGGAACTCAAATTCTTCACAGTGGGCAGCAAACAAAGCCAGCTGACTTTTGACCTGGAGGGTAATTAATATTCTGTCTATTTTACTTGACAGAAAAGTTGTTTTCTGCTCTGAAGGGAGGCAGTGATTGCTTCCTTCTGAGAATGTTAGATATGCAAACCTTCTTGAAGAAACAGTCTTAATTACAAAGGCCCCTTGTACAGAAATGTGAGAAACCATGGAGAATCATCTCCTATGTGTTTATCTTCTTTGGATAAGTCTGTTCACGTCTTTTGCCCATTAAAAAAAAAATCAGATGGTTTTTCTTTCTATTGAGTTTTGAGAATTATACATATCCTGGGTGCAAGTCCTTTGTCAGATATGTGATTTGCCAGTATTTTCTCCCAGTCTGTAGTTTGTATTTTCATTTTTCTCGCAGTGTCATTTGCAGAGCGAAAGTTTTTCGTTTTGCTGACAAGTTCAGGCTGCTGGTTCCAACCCTACTTCTATAAGCTGTGGTTCCCGTGTCAGTTCATTTTTCAGAGGCTTCACAGTGCTATTTCAACCTGTTTCCTGGTGCGTGCCAGTCTGAAACCTGTGCAGTGGCCTCTGTTAGTGTGAGTTTTAGTTTTTGGTCCTGAAGAGCATCAGACCTATGCATGCATGCATGGGCTAGGGTGTTCACAGCTTGCTTTCTTGGATTCTCCTCAGTGATTCCTCCTGTCTTTTTTAGGTTCCCTCGGGGCTTATCTTCTCTTCGGGGTGGAAAGCTGTGGAGGTAGTTACCCTGCTCTGTCTTGTACCCCCATCGCTGTCTGGGAGACTCGAGCGAGGGGAAAATGGGTAGTTCCCCTTACTCAGAGGGTAGCTCCTGCAGTCTCTCATTCCAGTCGCTTCTGTGGACATCGTGTGATTGCCAGTGGCTCAAGAGAAGGGGGGAAAAGACAAGAAAATGGAGGGATTTTCATATTTCCTCTCAGTGTTAGGAGTTTCTATTCTCATTCTTTGAGCCAGAACTAAAGGAGCGCTCTCTGTGCCCTGGCATTCATTTCTGGGTTGACTCGGTGATACTGGAGGGGAGAAAGGGTAACCTGAATGGGGGTTCGGTGATACAGTGAGTTCTGGTCTTCTTCCTTAATTTTCCTCCTCCCTTTTGCCTTTGAGAATCCTCAGAAGTAATGCTTGGTGCATGCCTCTTTAGTTGTGGTGCACAGGCTTCTCACTGCAGTGGTTTCTCTTGTTGCAAAGCTTGGGCTGTAGGTACTTGGGCTTCAGAAGTTGTAGTAGTTGGGCTTAGCTGTCCCACCACATGCGGGATCTTCTTGGACCAGGGATCAGACCTGTGTCCCCTGCATTGGCAGGCAGATTCTTTATCACTGTGCTCCCAGGGAAGCCCCATCTTAACCATTTTCAAAGTGTGTAATATAGAAGTGTTAACTATGTCTACCTTGTGTAACAGATCTCTAGAACCTTTTTGTCTGGCAAAACTGAAAGTCTCTCCCATTGAACAGCAACTCCTCTTTGCCTCCCTCCCCCTAGCCCCTGGCAACCATCATTCTACTTTCTGGTTTGAAGAGTTTGACTTACTTAGATACCTCATGTAGGTGGAATCATGTCTTTGATTTGTCTTTTTGTGATTGACTTATTCTACTTGACATAATGTCCTCAAACTTCATCCATGTTGTAGCATATGATAGAATTTCCTTCCTTTTGGAGGCTGAATAATATTCCATCATGTATACCACATTTTCTTCATCCATTCATCCTTGGATGGATATTTAGATTACTTCTAGCTCTTGGCTATTGTGAATAATGCTCCGTGAGCATGAGCGTGCAGATATCTCTTCAAGATCCTGTTTTCAGTTCTTTGGGGAATATACCCAGTGAGCTTGCTGGATAATTTTGTTTCTGATTTTTTGAGGCTCCTCCATAGTGTCTTCCACAGTGACTGTGTCATTTTACCTTCCCACCAGCTGTACACAAGGGTTCCGATTTCTATACATCCTTGTCAACACTTGTTGTTTGTGTTCTTTTTGATGATAACCATTCTGACAGGCGTGTGGTGATATGTCATTGTGGTTTGGGTTTGCATTTACCTAATAATTAGTGATGTTAAACATCTTTTCACATGTTAGTTGGCTGTTTGTATTCTTCATGACTCAGATGGCCAAGAATCTGCCTATGATGCAGGAAACCCGGGTTCAATCCTTGGGTCAGGAAGATCCCCAGAGAAGGAAATGGCTACCCACTCCAGTATTCTTGCCTGGAGGATTCTATGAACAGAGAATCCTAGTTGGCTACAGTCCACAGGGCCGCAAAGAGTTGGACACAACTGAGCAACTAACATTAACACACACATCTTCTTTGGAGAATTGTCTGTTCACGGCCTTTGCTGATTTTTAATTGGATTTTTATTGTTGTTGTTGAGTTTTAGTTCTTTACATATCCTGAATATTAAGCTCTTATCAGATAAATGGTTTGCAAATATTTTATCCCATTCCATAGGTTGCCTTTTCCCTCTGTTGATTCCTTTTCTGTGCAGAAGTTTTTAAGTTTGATGTAGTCCCATTTGTCTGTTTTTGCTCTTGTTTCTTATGCTTTTGGTGTCATATCCAAGAAATTGTCACTAAATCTAATGTTGTGAAGTTTTCCCCCTCTATTTTGTTCTAGGAGTCTTATAGTTTCATGTCTTACGTTTAGGTATTTAATCCAATCGGTCCTTTCTTAAAGTATGCTTTATCATTGGGCAGGAGTAAGAAGTTTGTTCTTTAGTATGACAGGAATTTGCCATATTGAAACCTTCTTTTCCCCTCTTTCTCCCTTTCCTTCTCTTACAGCCTTAAGTTGATAAACTCATTCATTTTTTTTTTCTTAATTGCTTTGCTGTGAGCAGAATGATAGTGAATTCATTTTCAACAACACTTTCTTGTTTGCTCTTTGATTAGCAGGAGGAAGATGAGCCTTAAGTCTGAACGTCGAGGAATTCATGTGGATCAATCAGAACTCCTATGCAAGAAAGGATGTGGTTACTACGGCAACCCTGCTTGGCAGGGTTTCTGCTCCAAGTGCTGGAGGGAGGAGTACCACAAAGCCAGGCAGAAGCAGATTCAGGAGGATTGGGAACTGGCAGAGCGGTAAAAGGACTTAACTTGGGGTTTTAGACAATGATGTAACTGGATACCCAGCGTGGCGGGATACATTTTTCACTTCTCTTTTGAGCTGTCAGCAAGTCAGCTTAAATATAAGAGAAATGGATATTTTCTTTCGTTCACCACTTAGCAAATAGCTTTCAGTGATTTCTTCACTTTGTCTTAACTTTTAATTGTTTTGTGTTTGGGATGAGTTAAGTCTTAGTTCTCTAATGTAGACAATAAGTTCCTTTGAATGAAAATAAGCATACTTTATGGTGAAGATTAAATGAGGTTACAGATGTGAGTGCTCAGGACTTGGCTTATGACTTTCATCAAGCATTATTTTCCTCATTCTTTCAATATACACAGCATGACATCTGGCACAGTGATAAGTACACAATAGTAGAAACCTGTTGATTTGTATCCATGGTCCTGAAAGTACAGAAATTTAACTTTTCCTTAAAAAGTGGCATTTGTTAGTATTATCCAGGAATATGACTATGATAAAAATTAAAACATAGAATGTCTAGTGAGCATAGGAGCTAATAAAATGCCATGAATAATACCACTGGACCACCAGGGAAGTCCCCAGGTTTTGTAGTTTTAGGTTGTTCCCAGGTGATGCTGATGCTGCTATCTGGGGAATCACACTTTGAGAATCATAGTTCTATGGATAACTTTTGAGATTTATTATAAATATCTCAAATTCAGCTGGTCCAAGGCCAAATTCCTTGCTTTTATTTACTTTAATCCCCACTCCCAGCAGTTCCTCCTATCCCTCCTCTTGTATCAGTTAATGACATCACTCTTTATTCAGTTGACTAAAAGACATCAATCACTCTTAATTTCTCCTTCACCTCCCACACACTGGTTACAACTAATTGAGCATGTTCTGCTTATTTCAGTTCAGAGAGGTGTTTTGAATTCCATCCTCTCCTATTTCCAGGTTCTTATTTCTCTCCCTTAAATCTGTGTTCTCTGCTCTTAATTACTGTCTCTGTCCCTAGTCTGTCTGCCCCTCCAGGTGTCACACAGCTACCTGCGTTATGTTTAAAGCACAGATCAGATAATGGTATTGGATTATAGTCTTTCTTGATTTCCCCACCACATGATGAAGTCCAGGACTATAGCAGGCTTGGCAGTCAGGGTTTCTTACCACCTGGCGCCTACCTGTACATCCAACATCAGGGTCCATCACATCGTCAGTGATCTGACTACATTGAATGAACTTGGTCCTCGACACAAGTCACATCCTTCCCATTTGTAGTAGTACCTTATTTCTGGAATGCCCTTTCACTTGCCGGAATCCTCTTGATCCTTCTAAGACTGGCCTGAATATCACCATTATAAAAACTTTCTTGGGACTTCCCTGGTGGTCCAGTGGTTAAGAATCCGTCTGCCAATGCAGGGGACACAGGTTCAATCCCTCATCCGGGAAGATTCCACATGCAGTGGGACATCTAACCCTGTGTACCCCAGCTGTTGAAGCCTATGCCCTGGAGCACACGCTCTCCAAAAAGAGAAACCACTGCAGTGAAAAGCCGGTGTACCACAGCTAGAGAGTAGCCCCTGCTTGCTGCAACTAAAGAAAGCCTGCTCATAGTAACAAAGACCAGGCACAGCCAAAAATAATAAAGTAAATTTAAAACAAAAAACCTTCTTGGACTCTTTCAGCAGATTTAGGTTTTTTCCCCCTGTATTCTCATAGCACTAGGGTTTTGCTGTCTACTATAGACACTGTCACATTATGTGGTAGTTACTGACTTAGCTGTTTCTCTCTTCCACCTTTGAGGTTGTCAGGGAAGAGGACTAGACTTTCTTTTGTGTAGTCCTCGTACAACTGCTGAATGAACTTGATCCACGGAGAAGGTCCCTTTTGAAGTTTGTAGTGTCACATAGGATAGTTTGCTATCAGAGACCTCAGACCTCTTTGGTATTTAACCTCTAATTCTGAACGTTTTAGCTCCCCAGTTCATCGAGTTATTACCTGTAGATGCAAGGAAAACTTGGAGAATTATCAGGGTTACTCTTGATCTCTTCTTGAATTGCAGTCTGCAGCGGGAGGAAGAAGAGGCCTTTGCCAGCAGTCAGAGCAGCCAAGGGGCCCAATCCCTCACATTTTCCAAGTTTGAAGAGAAGAAAACCAATGAGAAGACCCGCAAGGTTACCACAGTGAAGAAATTCTTCAGTGCTTCATCCAGGGTTGGAGCAAAGAAGGGTAATTTTTCTGATTCTCTTTTTTCCTTTTGTGCCCAATGAGACACAGAATGTGTGTGGGTTCAGCTTTTTCTGTAAGCATTCAGAGATATCAACACAGACTTGAGATGTTGGGTTGGAGGTGCAGATGACAAATAAAATCTCATTGGTTGGAGGACATTGTGTTTAAGAAAACTTATTTTTACTTTATCAGAGGAATAAAGATAGTTGAAACATATAGTTTTGTTTATAAAATTTATACCCATCGTATCTACTTGGATGTTTTATTTTTTGTGCCTTCAGTTTTTGAATATTGGTTTACTCTCCTTTGTTTAATATCCTCACTATCCATACCTTATCAGAAATGACTGCTTCAAGTTATCTTAAAGTTATCTAAAAGAGAAGTTTTCTGAAAGCTTGAGAGGCAGCTTGTGTCTAGATAGGAATTACTATTTAGAGAACATATAGGAAAGGCTCATTTTTGTATGTACTTGACCTTTTTCATCCTACTGCATAAAATTCCACATTATAACCAGCAGGAAAATTCTCGCTAAAGTCACACTTGTTCTACCAGTGAGCTGATAAGCTAGTTGAAATGACCTAGCAGGAAGCAAGAAAGAATGTCTCTGTTAGACCTTAGCCTCTCTACCTCTGTGTTGGTAACCAACACAGATGCTGTTAGAGAGCTGTTCTCCTGGACACTCCTCCACTCCCTCCACCCCAACCTGGGATGATTGTCCTTAGGTTTTTGGTCTGCCCGCAGAAAGGGAACTAATAGTATCACACCTAAAGATCTTTGCTGATCTTTTGGATTTAATGAGTATTGTTTTTTGTTTATTAGAAGGAACGATTGTTTATCCAAAAATACAGCACTTCTCTTTAGTAAAGGCAAACCTTTAAGCCCTCTTTTTCATTCACATGATCCATTTGGAGTTGTTCTTGCTTGGCTCTCTGTCAGCAGTTTTCTGTACAGCAGTAAGAAGGGGAATAATCAATACCTGTTACAGATTAAATGTGTTTGATAAGAATGTATTTGGCTCATGATTTATTTATGAGGAGGTAGTGTAGTAGGGTGATTAAAAGTGTATACTTTAGAGTCACCCTGGTTTGAGTCTCAGCTTTGCAGTTTGCTAGCTATGTGACCTTAAGCAGGCTAATCTCTTTAAGCCCTGTCTATTCTGAGGGTAGTAATACCTATCATTGGCATGTCTTGAGGAGTAAATGAGCTGATGTGTGTACAGCGTTTTAGCCCAGTACCTGACACACATACTAAGTCTCCAATAAGTGTTAGCTATTTTAAGATGCATGTTGTTTTTTTGATAGAATAATCTCTGCTGGTAAGGAGCTCAGAGGTATTGATCAAAGCCATTCATTCCTGTTTAGTTTGCATTCTGTTTCCTGCTTTGGGGAAGTCTGATTAACCTTGTACATTTATAGATGTCTGGTGAAACAATATATGACAACAGGTGAAATAGTAAAGAATTATAAAGCCATCAGCTCTAACTGTCACATTTTACAGATGACAGTGTGAAAGCCCATAAGGCGAATTTATTTACCCAAGGTCATATAATGAGTTGCTGTGTTAGAACTCAGGTCTCCTAAGTCCTGGTTAAGCTTTTTCCCCTTATGTCCCTTGACCTGAAATATGTATGTGTTCACCTATAACTATGTCTGTGTCTGTATCTATGTAGATAGATAAGCGCATAATAGTCACACACATTCATGACTATACTTGGCACTTTTAAAAATCATGTCCTGGGTGCTCCTGTACAGTGTACACTGTATTATGGAAAGAAGATTTTTACTTTAAAAGAAAAATTTTAAGTGATTTTTAATCTTAAAACCTTTCATGGGGAATAGTTCTTAACTTTTTAAATTTCTTTAGAATGATAGATTTTTTAATTTAATTTTATTTTTTTTTATCTTTAGCTGTTTTATGTCTGTAGAAAGCATGTGGTGAGAAAGACCTCAGAATGTTGGGAAAAAAATTGATGTGTGTGTATTAGAAAAGAGGCTGCTATTGGATCTTTGTTTTGCAGATTGTTTATGAAACTCTGCCAGATGAACTCCGCATTTCAGGGTGATTATTTTTTTGGCCTTTGCATATGGATGAAGTTAGCCTATACTAAATGCAGTTTTCGTTTATTGAATCTAGACTACAATAGGCCTTTTATGTTCTGTGTTCTTTATTTTACTTTGTTAATACAAGATGTCCTTGCTCTTGATATTTTACTTGCTTCTATTGATGGTGTGAATGAAAGCTCTTAAGCCAGGGCAGGTTGGTGGTACATAGAACACAAATAACCTTCTAAGGGATTTGAAAAATATTTTAACTTCCTGTTAGAATTGGCTGTGTCTTCAGAGAAGATTAATGGGACAGCTTGATTGTAAAGACTCAGAGAATTTACTTTCAGTTTTTTAATCTCCAAAGCAGGGTTGAGTGAGCTGTAGTTTAGAGTAAATCGCAGTGAGTCAGCCAAGTTGAAATACTTGCTCATACATTCTAAAATGCCCTTTTTCTTTAGAGCTCAAATAGATGTCACCCTGAGTAGAATCTTGTGTTCATCTTTTACAAATAATCTAAAAGTAATGCTCTAAGGAGGGATTAAGGAAGGCTGTCTTTAAAGAAAAAAAAAAAGGAAGGCTGTCTTTTTTTTTTTTCCTTAAGAATTAAGATGCCAATCTTTCCACTCAGACCTTAGATTCTAAATACTGTCCTACACTGAAGTGAATTTGGGTTCCTTGGAGAAATGACTGATTCTGGAACTGGGAAAGGAGGGCCCCTCAGAAATGTTGGGGACGTGTCAAACACCCAGAGGTCAGCTTGAATGGGTTCCCACTGACCAAATTTGGGTATCAAAACAAATAAAGACAATAGATGGACTGCAGATGAATAAAACAATAATCCATTAGTCCATCCAACTAATAAAATAGATAAATAAAGAAGGGAAGAAAACTCTTGCTTACCATAGAGTGTTGATTAACAAATATAGGAGTGATGGAGATAGAAAATCACCATTTTATAGTCATCCTGGTAGGAACTGGTTCAGACAGGTTTCACCAGTGGATGCTGCATCTGGGGTGAGAGGAGGGAGTTTCCTGAGGAACAAGTTGTGAACCTTGATTCAGGTTAACTCCCACAACTTATTTACTGATTACAAATAGAGAAATGATAGCTATATTACAATGTGGGAAATGGACACACTGTGCCTCTAGATATGATAATTTGAGAAGAACACAACATCAATTGTGTAATATTTAAGCTGAAAATTTATAACCTGACATCTAGTCATGAGGAAACAGTAGAGAAACCCAAATTGAGGCACATTCAGTAAAAATAACTGGCTTGTATTCTTCAAAATTGTCAGTGTCATGAAAAACAAAGACACATTTCCAGGTTAGAGGAGACTGTATGACCACTAAATAAATGTGTGACCCTCAGTTTGATCTAGTGTTTTAAAAAAAAAAAAAAGCTTGTTTTTCAGTAACTATAGTTAGCAACAGAATATCGTTGTTGCTAAGAAATACTCAAACTAAGGGATAAAGAGCATGATACATAGCATCTACTCTGAAAAAATTTAGAAAAAAATGCACATAGACATGGAGCAAAATGTTAAAATTTTGTGAATCTAGATAATGGGTAGAAAGGGATTCTTTGGGAGAATTCCATGGACAGAGGAGTCTGGTGAACTATGAGCCATAGGGTCACAGAGAGTCGGACACAACTGAAGTGACTTAGCATGCGTGCACATGCTAATTCATAGCTATTGAATGCAGTTCATCTTTTATCTTTTAAGTTTTTTTAAAGTTGTTTTAGGGTTCACATAAAATTGAAAGGATGATACAGAGATTTCCCATAGGTGCTGTGCCTCCACACATGCACAGTCTCCTCCAATATCAACGTCCCCCACCAGGGTGGTTCATTTGTATTACAATTGCTGAACCTACATTGACACATGATTTTCATAAGTATGAAGTCTACATAAGGATTCATTCTTGGCATTGTACATTCGGTTGATTTGGACAAATGTATAATGATATGTATTTACCATTATAGTATCATACAGAGTATCTTTACTTTGATTAGCATTTTGAAAGAGTATTTTTTAAAAATCAAAATCATCTGTTTTTGGAGAATAGTATTTGTTGAGGGGAGAGAGTGTGCCCAAGTAAGGCAATAAAAGAGATGGTTAGAGTTCTCCTGCCCTTGCCTGGCTTACAGATCCAAAGTCTCAGGGCATGGTGTTCCCTGGAAAGAGTCCTCGGTCCACTCTGACATGCTGAGGCAGATACTGCATAGTAAAGAGCTCAGGCTGCAGAGTTAAGGCACAGAGTCCTGGGTTCAGATTCCAGCTTGTACCACTTAAATAGCTACAGCATCATCCAAGTTAATTAATGTTCTCAAGCCTTAGCTTATAGAGTTGTGAGGATTATGCAACAAAGCATCAGAAAAGTACTTAGCCCATAATAAACATTTGCTGTATGTAAACTATTACCACTGTTAGTTTGTCAGATTGCATGTGTATTCTGTTTTTGTTGGGTGGAGTGTTCTATAATATCAGTTACTTCAAGTTGTTTGATAACATTGTTCAGGTATTCTGTCCTTACTGACTGTTTTGTGTTACCTATAATATTGATTACCAAGAGAGGAGCATTGAACTCTCCTATTAAAATTATGAAATTTTAAATTTCTTCTCTTTATGTTTCATGTGTTTTAAAGCTGTGTTACTAGGTGCATGGGCTTCCCTGGTGGCTCAGGGGTAAAGAATCTGCCTGCAGTGCAGAGACAGGGGTTCGATTCCTGGGTTGGGAAGATCCCCTGGAGAAGGAAATGGCAACCCACTCCAGTATACTTCCCTGGGAAATCCCAGGGACAGAGGAGCCTGGTGGGCTACAGTTCATGGGGTTGCAAAAGAGTCAGACACGATTTAGCATTAAACAAACAAACAAGGAAAATGCAAATATTTAAACATAAAATAACTTAAATTCAAGTTTAACTTTGATTTAGCATAATTTAAATAATCTTAAATTAGATACTTAAAGTAATTCCATGCATGGATCTTCTGTGTAATGAAACTTACTATGTTTAATTTTCCCAGCAGAAATTCAGGAAGCAAAAGCTCCCAGTCCTTCCATAAACCGGCAAACCAGCATTGAAACGGATAGAGTGTCTAAAGAGTTCATAGAATTTCTCAAGACCTTCCACAAGACAGGCCAAGAAATCTATAAGCAGACCAAGCTGTTTTTGGAAGCAATGCATTACAAAAGGGTAGGTTGAGAACCACCTAGAAATGTATAGTTTTGGTTTTAGGAAAGGTCTTAGTGATAATCTAGTGAAACTGTCATTTTCCAACTGAGAAAATAAAGACCCAGAAATGTTGTCACTTACCTGAGAAATGTCGCTGAACCAAGTTAAACATGACTCTGAGGCTAATACTTTTCCACTGCAACTCAATGGAATTTGCATCATCTTCATGTGAAAAGTTTGGCATCAAAGCCAATTGTACTGTGTCCTTTATAAGTCTGTGTCCTTTTAATAAGCCTTCCTAACTTGTCACCTTGTAAATAATAAGCTGCCAAGAGGGCCATAGTAGACCTTCAACTCTTAAGTAATAATCATTAGACTGAAAATAATCATTTAGGATTTTTTTTTTTGGTTTGGTTTTGTATTTTGATTTTTAATTTTCCTGTCCTTGCTCAGGTAGAGAAGTGAAAGCTAAAATTTAGACAATGAAAAGGACCTTAGCAACTTCTGTCCATTTATTGTACAGGTAGGGAAGTTGAGAGCCAGAGAGGATGAGTGACTTATCCAGGGTCACTTGGACAACAGCTTGTGTCCTCTCCATGTGTGTCTTTAACCTGTAATTTCTAACCCATGGTTTCAACAGTGAACCACTCTTGACCAAGTGGTTTTCCTCTTCATTCCTATTTTCTCCAATCTTAGAGTATATCAGTGATGAGCAGCCTTTTTTCCACATACATGTCAAGTCTAGAAAAATCAAGTATTTTCAGAATTGCGTTAAAATTTTTTTCAGTCATTTTATCTTTATCAGGAAATACTTTATATATGCACTGAGAGTTTTTAAAAATACTTCCTCATCCCCAAAATGTACCTCTTTAGGCTAAAATTTCATTCAACACCTGTATAATTCCCACACACTGAAGTATTTCAAAGCAATGCTTAAAGAGATTTTTTAAAAAACTAGCTGCTATACTGTTTGAAAAGCCTGGTTCACTTGACTCATCTGTGAGTACTTTTGATCTTTTCCTAAACCTTGTTGGAAAACTCAGGTAACCAATGGCTAAATGTACAGTTGCATTAATGAACTCAAGAGTCTGTTCATTGATTTTTAAGACTAATGTTAGATACTTGCAGAAGCCACTGACAGGACACTACTGGACCTCTGGAGTATCATGAATAACATTGTATTTGCTCAGACTCTGGTGCCCTCAGAGTGTTTTAAATGAATGTAACATCTTTGGGAATTCTGCAGAATTTGCCCACCTGGCTGCACCAACTGTGCTGTCCTTTCGGAGTCTCAGAATGTGAGTTACTGGAACACTTAACCCTTACACATTTCATTCACTGAAGCAAAGGCAAAAGTTTAAACATTTCTCGTGCTGAAAAATTACATGGTAATGTTTGTGAAAAGCACATTTGAGTAGTTTGTCATTAGTGACTGTCTAGCTCCTAAAAGTGACTGACTACTACTGGCTTTTCCTTAGAGCGATAAAGTGAACTCACCTACCTTGATTGTTCTTACCACCTTCATTTTGCCAGTTACTGAGTTTGACAAAAACCAGGTACTTTTGCTCTGTTTTGTTCATCTAAATGAACAAGTGTTTCAACCTATATTCAACTAGCTTCACGACCACAGGGTATATTCCCTTGTAAAGTGGACTGTCTTAAAAATCTGAGGACTACATGCTTGGCGACATACTTTAAAACTTAAAATTAAACATGTATTTAGAAGGCGTAAAGCCCTAATATGTTTAGTTTCCTGGGGAAAAAAATTATTGAAGGCAGCAGAGACTAGCAATACAAAAAATATGAACATTAAAAGTTAAAACCTAAATAGATCTGTAGTACAAAAGAAACTTAATCTAGAAAATAGGTCATGGAGATCTAGTTTCTAAAGATAAAATACATAGAAAACATAATTAAGGAAATAATCAAAGATTTTGAAAGCTAGGGGTGGAAAAAAGACCTCAGCCAGACAATTTTCTTTTCTTTCTTTTTTTTTGAAAAAAAAAAAAAATAATAAAATGACTTTACACAGACATTATAGAGAAGACTATCCCACGGATTAGTAAAGAATGCTTAAAGAAAAGAAGTAATTTACACTGCTAGACTGTGTTTTTTCTTAGAAAATTTTGAATAACCTTTTAGAATTTCATAAAACCTAAAAGAATTTACCAGCACAAATGTGCTATTGTATCACTTGGCTCCTTTGGGAAGAACTTTGAAGGATCTGAGATGTACTCTACTTGCAAGTTGAAGGTTAGCTTGCCATCGTTTCATGGGTTTCCCTGGTGTCTCACTTGGTAAAGAATCCACCTGTAACGCAGGAGACTCAGGTTTGCTCCCCGGGTCGGGAAGATCCCCTGGAGAAGGGAGTGGCAACCCACTCCAGTATTCTTGCTTGCAGAATTCCATGAACAGAAGAGCCTGAAGGGCTGCAGTCAATGGGGTCGCAAAGAGTTGAACACAACTGAGCAACTATGCTTTCACTTTCATGATTCCATGAATACTGGCAGAAGACACAAGCTTCCTGGGTCAGGAAAACAAAAAAAAGCCAGTTAATGACGGCAGAGTGGCCCGAGTGGATCAGTACATGTAAATGTACAAACCAGTGCATTTGTACTGGGTCCCTACTTACCAGTGCCCACAAGGCATGCAGAGAGGACCAGGTAATCCCTGTATAGGCAGTGAGTTATGCTAAGGAAGAGTATCTTTTATAGGGCTAAGAGCCTGCCTAACTTTTGCTCCAGAGAGAAACCTTTTTATATTAGACAGTGACAGCCTACCCTTTGCACTTGAGTGCGGCCCCAACCCTGTTTTCACGGCCTGTCCGCTATACAGCTATCCTGGAAAAGGGTGCAGAAGAGAGGCCGCCAGTGTCTCCTCACAAGATGTGCAGAAATAGGAGAGATCAACATAGAACTGTCTCCCCGCGTCTTTACAATAGTATAAAGGGAGTAATAAATGGCCACTTGAGTTCTTTTTTAAAAAATTTATTTATTTTTAATTGGAGGATAATTGCTCTACAATATTGTGTTGGTTTCTGCCTTATATCAGCATGAATCAGCCATAGGCATGTCCCCTTGAATTCTTTCTTTCTACGCCTGGGTCTGTAGTAGCCTCCAGGGATGTGACAGTAAACAGTACCCTCAGGGAACTGACTTTTTAGTGGAGGAGATAGGCAATAAGCTAATTTATAATATACAACTGTGGTTAGTCCTCTGAAGAATCTAAAGCAGGCTAAGAAAACAGAGTGGCAGGAGAGTTAGCTCACATTGCAAAATAAATGTTGTGCTAATGTGTAAATCTGTGCAATAGAAATAGAAAATGGAGTTTTCTGAACTGTAACAAAATTACAGTGATTGTGTGGAACTGGGGGAGGAATTAGGTGATCCATTGCCACCTATAAAACAGGCCATTTAGGCCTTTAAAAGGAGGCCATAGTTTCTAGCTAGGAGTGAGTACTGGTAATAGTCTTAAGAAAGAAATGTGTTCTTACTGTTAAGATTTGATGTGAGTGAAAGTTAGCCATGTTATATATTATAAATCAGTTCATTGTCTGTCTCTTCCTCTAAGCTACCTAAGAAGATAATCCATTGCAGAAAGTATTGAATTATTTGCATTCAGTTTTCCTGTTCAATCTGAATGCCCTCTGAGAATTATTATTTTTTATGTTATTGCCTGGTATAGTGGCTGGAATTCTATTAGCCATGTAATAAATGTTTTCAGAATGAATAGAAATATAATTTTCTGGAAATTGGGGGGAAACAATCTTACCGGAAAATCTGAGAGAAAACAGAATACCAATAGAGATAAATTTAGCAGCATGGTAAGATAAACCCACAAAATTCAGTTACAGTACAAGATGCCAGAGATGAAAAGCTAGAGAGCCTAGCAGACTTTTTAAAAAGGGCAATTTTTAAAGATAATAGCAATAAAGAGATTAAATATTAAATGATAACTTAATCTAATACAGAAAGAGGTTTATTCAAAGAATTAAAAGACTGTTTCTGGATTTTATCTTGGATTTAGCTGAGGAAGTACAGATATCTTGGATCTAGCTGAGGAAAACAAAAAGATAAATTTACAGATAAAGATACCTTTCAGGTCAGTATGAACACTTAAAATATTAAATTACAATGTTACATTGTTTATTCTAGTAAAAGAAGGTAGCAGGAGTTTGGGAGGGGAAGTTTCTAAATGTAGCAGACACTTCAGAATTTACTAAAATGAAAGTTACCACAATTAGATATGATTTTCATATATAGAAAAAAAGAGAGAGAGAATGGTAAAATAAACCAGGGATTCCAGAAATAAATTCAGTTTCTCAGGAGCAAATTACATGAGAATTAGAAAAACAAGGGGGAACAGGATTGCTTTTTACTAATTGCTGCTGAAGAAGACAGGGAAGCTTATGTGCAGACTGTTTAAGGTCTGCGTTTGCTGTGAGCCTTACATGCCCACCAAGCAAAAGAGCTGAGAATGGGAAACCTTGGAAGAAAGCAAAGTAAGATGCTTATTTCATCTACAGAGAGGAGCTACAATTGGAACTGTTGAAAATTTTTCTTAATAATCAGGAAAAAGGTTTAATGGTATTAAACATTCTGGCAGTTAAGGAGTGCAACAGTTAAGGTATGACAGGGCACTGTTGAGTGCTGTGAGGCCTGCAAGGTTATTTTGACCAAGGGAATGGAGGGGACATCTTCTCAGAGGAGGCGAGATGGGGACTGAGCCTTGAATGAGACCCTGTGGGACTTCCTCGGGCAGCTTCTGGAGGATTGGAGAGGAGCAGAAGTAATCTGGACAGAGAATAATTTTACATTGTTAGAGAGGCGGGAAAGCTAAGTGCAGATTCTCAACAATAGGAAACCTAGCAGGGTACGTGAGGGCCAGATCGTGACCTAAGGTGTTCAGTTGAAAAAGGAAAGATCAAAAGTGGGAAGAGCAGCTGAACTCCAGGGAAGAGGCAATGAGAACCCAAACCAGGGAAGGGTGGACGAGACATTGTGAAGGCAGGTAGGCAAGGTTTGCTCACTATGCCTCACGCCAGGCCATCTCTTCTGAATCAGCCAGAGCGTCAGGGACTATGTGCTTCGTCAGGGCTTTATTGACCCCTGTCACTGGCCCGTGCAGAGGTGGTCTGAGTCCTATGGAATTTGTCTTGCGCCATATCCATGCCCTCCTGAGATGACATCTTCATGAGAACCCTTGGAGAAATTCCTGATTTTGGAGTCGGAATTTCACCTAAGAAACTACTTTTATATTTGGACACTCAGTTGTGTGACTGTTTTCATCTTACTGATGATTGCTAGACAGCTTAGTTAGACAAATTTATGGGCTGACTTTTTTTTACTAACTTCTGTATCTTCAAGGAAGACATTTTAGTGTTATCTTTCCAGCTCTACTTTCTGTTTCTCTCCATGTTTTGTCTTGTTTCGTCATTTTTCTAGGTTGTGCTGAACTGGGTTTATCTCTCATATAGACTTCAAATATTCTTTGGAAAAAGTGGGGAATAAATACTAATACACATGTTACACCTGTAAAATCAGTAAAACCCAAATAAAAATTATGATGCCCAGTGCTGGAGGGGCTGTGGAGAGACAGGCACACATACATGGCTAATGTCCACACTTGAGTTTCTGAGGGTTGTATCTAGCAACAGGTATTTAGAGCTGAAAAGTTGTTCATATTTTTTAAGCAGTTAATGCCACTTTTGTAAATTAATTACAAAGAAATAACCCAAAATAAGCTATCTTCACACAGTTGTTTATAGCTGCAATATATAATTAGTGAAAAAAGGGTAAGAACCCATGGCACACAGTAGTGGAAGATGGTTAAATAAATTGGCTAATATAATGGAATATTATAAAGCCATCAAATGATTAAGTAGACTAGGTAAGTCAGAACGTACATATACATGTAAATTTTCAAAATATGCATTATACCCATGTAAGAATATGTGTATACAGCAAAAAGAAGTGAGAAGTCATGGAATGTGGTAAAGAATACTAAAGGACAGGCTTTTCTTCCCTGCAGCAGTAATTGAATTCATAAGTACTTCTGGGATTAGTTCAAGGAGTAGGTTTTGTAAATTTAGAGCTTTCCTCATGATCTGTCTTTCAGTTACTTAGCAGCCTCTTTGTCCCTTTGTTTCAGGACTTAAGCATTGAGGAGCAGTCAGAATGTACTCAGGATTTTTACCAGAATGTGGCTGAAAGAATGCAGACTCGTGGAAAAGGTAATCCTTTGTTAGCCTGCCTCCGAGGGACGGCTGGTAGTTGCAGAGCCCTCCTGCTGAGTCTCTCAGTAGTTTCTCTCTTTCTCAAGTCTTTTGTTGGTTTGCCTGCTCTGTACTGTAGCTTACCCCACTAGCATTCAGGTAGTTGGTTTTATACTTAGCAATATCTTTGAATACTACCACATATATCATTCCAAGATAATCAGGCAATTGGATAATTTCTTGAGCAATATTTAATAATTTCATTGGGAATAGGGACAGAGTCAGTTAAAACCCCTTGGGAGGCTTCTAAATAAAACCCTCATCTCAGAATTGCCATTTTGGTGAGAAATCTGCCCCATCTGTTTACTTTAGAGTGACCCCTAAGGTCATATAGTAGACCTCTGAAAAGCGAAAGGGCGAGTCTTGCCGCACTTGCCAGTCTTGGGAATTTCAAGTGCTTTTCTAAAGTAGCACCCTGCTGCTCTCTTCTCATTAAGCAGGGTGTACACCTGTTAGGTCCTGCCAGACAGCTTCAGTTAGAAGTAGGGATTCTGTAAAAGGCAGCCCCAAAAGTTGGGGTAATTTTTTTAGAGTGTTTTTTAATATCTTACACTTTTGTTTGAGTGTTTTTAATGTATTTCTGATAAATTAGTTTTTTGCTACATTGAAAGTACTATGAAAACATCACTTCATTTCAAATGTTCATCCTTCATTCAAATATCCTTTTGAATATTTCAGTGCCTCCAGAAAGAGTTGAGAAGATAATGGATCAGATTGAAAAGTACATCATGACTCGTCTCTATAAATACGTGTTCTGCCCAGAAACTACTGATGATGAGAAGAAAGATCTTGCTATTCAGAAGAGGATCAGGTAGTTGGTTGTTCTGCTTTTCCTTTTTATATTTACTACCTCCTGTTGGAAGAACACATCTGAGAAAACAGGGCCCTTGAGTTTCAGACCTTGGGTGCAAGTAACAGCTAAGGTGTGAGCCATCCTTAGCATATAAACTCCTTTGTGATGTCAGAAAGAAAAGGAATGTGGTAAATTGACAAGAGGAAAAGACTCAAGTCTCCATCTTGCTCATCTGTTTGAATCCAGGCAGCTTTAGATGAGAACCATGCCTGGTATTTGAGACTGTTCAGATCTCCAAAATATCCAAGGAACAAGAGGAAATTTCATTGTTTTCTCATTTCACTGCACTAACTATCTTGTCAGGCAGGAAGCTGTGAATATCTGTATAAAGGCAGTGTGAGTTGTCTTTCTTTGTTATTCCCAGGGGTGATTCAGCCATTTCTGCTGCTGCCTCCTTCCACTAGCCCTGGGTGGCTAACACTGTGCAAAGCACCCACTTCTCCATGACCAGTAGACTGAGTCCCCACTGGCCGCAGAGCACTGTGGGGAGAGACTGTCGACGTGTGGGCACAGGGCCAGGCCTGAGCTGAAAAGGGGTTTCTGGAGGAGAGAGAGCTCGGATCACAAGTGGGGTTCCCAGACAGCGGGGTTGGTAATCGGTAGCTCTGAACTTGATGATGTCTCATCAGAAGTGTGGAATTGATCTTGGGAAGATAAGGGAGGAAACCAGAAGTAACTCGGTGGGCTTAAGACTGAGGTGAGAGCGTTAGTCAAGCATGTGTTGAGGATTGGCAGCAGAATTTCATGAGTGGAATCACCACATGACCAGAAATCTCAACAGTTCAGGAGGAAGTGACACATGCCTGATGATCTCTGACTCGGGCCCTGGTGTGCCTCAGAGGTCGAGGGCAGAGCCTGAAATGTGGGCAGTGAGGACCGGGAGCAGCAGGTTCTTCCCACATCTTCATTCTCAAATATCCAGTGCTTTTCCAATGTAGTATAATTTCATTTCAACTGGAAAACTTGTCTTCTGCTTTCTTGTGATAAGTGCAGAAGAGAAGCCTCATCATAGGATTCCAGTTGCCCGGCACATCAGCCGAGCCGCTAGTATGTGCAGGGGCTTGGATTGCCTGACGAGCCAGTGGTGCCCCGTCTTTTCCTGTCACTGAGGAAATAACATGATAAATGATTACAGTCCATCCTTGGACCTTTTTTCTCACTGTCTGTCTCTCTCTTTTGGTAGAGCCCTGCACTGGGTTACTCCTCAGATGCTTTGTGTCCCTGTTAATGAAGAAATTCCAGAAGTGTCCGACATGGTGGTGAAAGCAATTACAGGTCAGTGAAACTAAGAACTTTTGTATTTGGATGTTTTCCACTCGAAGTTAGCATTTTTCATTATAAATCTGTACTTATTTCAGTGAGCAAAAAGATAGTATTTCTAAAATACTTCTAAAATGCAGATTGCCAAAGCTATATTGGAATGTGGTAAAAGTGATTTGAGTGTTAGGTTTATGAATTTGAAGCATTTTCAGATCAGCAACTAAACCACTCTCCCCCTTCATTTTCCATGACCATTTCTTATTTCTTGAGCATTGAACTAAAGTCAACTAGGTAAATTTCTTAAAACTCAACTGTATTTATATATCAAAATAATTTTGAGAGATGAAATTGGTGAGGCATGGTTAACCCCAAGCTAGAATTATATATTAAAATGATGTTTCTGCTGCTGCTGCTGCTAAGTTGCTTCTGTAGTGTCTGACTCTGTGCGACCCCATAGACAGCAGCCCACCAGGCTCCCCTGTCCCTGGGATTCTCCAGGCAAGAACACTGGAGTGGGGTTGCCATTTCTTTTTCCAATGCATGAAAGTGAAAAGTGAAAGTGAGGTCGCTCAGTCATGTCCAACTCTTAGCGACCCCATGGACTGCGGCCCACCAGGCTCCTCTGTCCGTGGGATTTTCCAGGCAAGAGTACTGGAGTGGGGTGCCATTGCCTTCTCCGATGATGCCTGTAGTTGGTTGTTAGTCAGAGATGTGCTTTGAATTTCTTTTCTGGTTAGTTGGAGAAGTCAATGAAGTGCCGTAAATCGATGTGGCTCTAACATTCACCTAATAAGGTTTCTGTTTCTTAATCAAGGAATAACCCAGCAGAAGTGCAACACAAAAGTTTTAAAACAAAACTGGTGGAGAAGACATCCAACTTGTCCAGCTTCTCCTTAATTAAGGAGAGGAGTTGGAAAGAGATTACCAGTTTAGAGATTTTTAATGAAATTCTGCTGGGAAGGAAAGTGGGTCAGCTGATGTTAGCAGTGCTGGAGGCACGCCATTAAGTAGTCTCCTTCGGTTATAAGAACCAGAGACTCAAGTTGCAGTAAGAAATGAGGGTTTGCTTAAGATATTATCAGGGTTGGAAAGGAGGCGAGGCTGTTACAGAAACTTAGCTCCAAGGTCCCTTCAGGGACTGAATTATCTTCTAGCTAACATGATTCTTCCACTTTCTCAGGTTCTGCTTCTCTTTGTACTTTTTCACATTTCAGCTCTCGATATAAAATGTTTTATTTTCTGTAACTCCCTGCATAGAGTTTAATTGTCCTCACTAAATACCATCCTCTTTGTTGCTCAGAGCATTTCTGCTAAGCTCCTCATGGATCCCATGAATGACTGTTTTGGGTCAAGGCCCAACCCCCTTTTGCTCAGGGGATATCCATAAGAGATTGAAAGTGAAGCCTGAAACTTGTACTTAAGTTTTCCCCCAAAGACTCTTACTAGTAAGTTCAAGATCAACTGGTTTAAATTTAAAGTACTTCATAGGAATTTATGTTGGGGACTCTTTCTGAAAAGCCACAGGACAGACCTTATAAAACCAGAAACTACAAGTGCCAAATCATTGTTTACTGAAAAATAAAAATAAGAAAGAAGATGTCAGTATATCAGCAGTTTGTTGACAGAATTTGAGCTGTGGGACTTTGCTCTCTTGGCATCTAAGATGAAGTTTGAAGAGATCTTTTGGTAGTAAAAGTATAGCCACGAAATTTTAAAGCCTTCTTACGCTCTCATCTTAGCCCCCTCTTCTTGCCAATCCAGGAGCTGCCACATTCTGCCACTGAGGACCAGAGTTGATATGATCACTTTCTTCCTACGCTATAAACTTGTCAAACTTCAGAAGGACAGTCGCTAACAATAGTCTTAAATGTGGAGATAATCACTGAACTTTCTCCAAATCACTGTCTGCTTCTAATCAGGACTGTCCTTTTTGTTTATAAATACACTGCACTGAGGCCCGTGCCACTTCAGTTGGCATCCGTCGTCTAGTGGGTAGAACCCCCGAGTGCTACTAAACACCCTGCAGTGTGCAGAACAGTCCCTGCAGCAGAATCATCTGGCCAAAATGTCACTAGCACCCAGTTTGACTGACCTGGGAGTACTGCCTACTTTGCTTTCAAAACCCCATTAAAGATAAGTCTGGACATCTGCTAAGATAGAGTCCCCACCCTCAACTCTATCTTTCCTGCTGGCCCCTGGTGGCTCAGACAGTAAAGAATTTGCCTGCAGTGCAGGAGACCTGGGTTGGATTCCTGGGTTGGGAAGATCTCCTGGAGAAGGGTATAGCAATCACTCCAGTGTTCTTGCCTGGAGAATTCCATGGACAAGGGAGCCGAGCAGGCTACAGTCCGTGGGGTCACAAAGAGTCAGGCATGACTGAGAGACTAATGCTTTCACTTTTTTCAAAAGCCTTGAACAGAAAACAAAGCAGTATCTGAGGATTCTGAAAAGTAAGTCATAGCAGGCAGATTGGAAAGGGAAGTCATTACTAAAGGAACAGCTAACGCAGTCGTGAGTTTCCTGTGTTGTTTACTTTTCTTTCCACGTCTCCTAGTTTAGACTTCAGGGCAGCACAAATCATGGAACTGTTCCTGGGGATGGGTGGTCCAAAAGCAAAAAGAAACTTTTCTCAGACTCAAACATAATGGGCAAGGGTGGGGTTCACTATCAGATGGAGAGTGTGGAAGAAGTCCCTTGGGTTTTGTTTTCCCCTTTATTTTCCTTCCTTTTTCTTCTCTTCTCTTCCTTTTTACACTGCTGGCCCTGCTCCTTGGCAGGGCAGCTACACACGTGTCCAGATAGAAAATACAGGCATGCCTCAGAGATTCTACGGGTTTGGTTCCCAGTCACCGCAGTAAGGCATACACCGTCGTAAATTGAGCCACATGGATGTTCTGGTTTCCCAGTGCTGATAAAAGTTCTATTTACATGGTGCTGTAGTCTCTTCAGTATGCAGTAGCATTATGTCTAAAGAGCAATATGCATACCTTATTTTAAAAAGACTTTATTGCTAAAAATGCCAAAGCAATTACCATGGTAACATTAAAGATCTCAGATCATGATAACAGATATAATAATAATGAAAAGGTTTGAAATATGCAAGAAATATCAAAATGTGACACAGAGTAATTAATAAGCAAATGCTGTTGGAAAAATGGTGCTGAGAGATGCTCAACATAGGTTGTCGCAAACCTTCAATCTGTAAAAAAAAAAAAAAAAAAAAAGCAGTATCTGAAGCGCAATAAAATATGTGCCTATAATTCACTTTTAATTCATTTTAAAACTTAAGGAATAAAGATTAATGAGAACATGGTTAAATATTTGAAATGGAGAATGTAAACCAACAGTAAAAGACAGAAGGCTAAATAAAGTGAAAATGGTTTAAAAAATATATATATATATTTATATATATAGACATTCCCTCAGATCTTTTTGGTAATAAGTTGTATTTAAATAGAAAAAGAAAAATAAATAGACTGAGACATAGTGACAGTAATTAAAACCCAGAATAAAAATTTAAACAATAAAATGAACAAAAGTTATATAATTCATACAATAGACAGGTAAGTAGGGAGGGATAAAAGTATTAGTAAGTTAAAATGAGGTCTCAGCACTGTCCAGTGTTCTGTCTCCCACGTGTTAGTCTTCCGTGGCTGATGGTCCTGTGAGAACTTCCCCAGGTAGCTGACCTGAGGGATGAGAACTGAGAGCAGAACAAAACTCTGGCGTGTACCACCAAACCACCTAAATCTGAAACTTTTATTTCTGCTAATGGCAAGAAATTGGTGTCAAATTAAACCAGTTCAGCTCTTTTCTTTCATGGTGTTCTAGACTGTAGGCAGGTCTGTCCAGAGGCACCCGCCTGCCCTCCTTTTGTGTGGTTCTGACAGTGCAGAGTTCAAACTTGACCTTTCCTCATTGCCTCATTGTCCTTGTGACAAGAATATGAACTTGTAAGAGCCTGCTAGTTGGACTTAGTGGTAGTGAAGGGCAGTGAAATAATTTTGCTTCTGAGAGAAATCAAGTATTGTTTATGAGATTAAATAATACCTATGCCCATCCCCTCTGCTATCCAGCAGGTTGTAAGTGTCATAAAGCTGTTGTTAGATACTTGTTGCTAGTGGGAGATTTATATGCCGTGAGGATTGGCCATTGTGGACCTCTGTGTGATGGATTTCAGCCGCTTACACTTTAATATCTAGCTTAGAGATGCCTTGTAAAATAGCCACATTTCTAAAAAGCTGTATGCAAATGAGGCCTTCTGAACTGAGTTTTACACTGTATTTATGAGGAACAAAAACAGTGAAATGACTCTGCTTATTTCTCTGGGGAGCTCATAAGCATTTTACATCATGACTTAAAGAATGCGCTTTCGACTCAGATAGGCTTGGCTTCAGATCCCTGCTATGAGCCTTTTTATTGTATAATCTTGGGTAAATCATTGACCCTCTCTGAACCTCAGCTCCCTTAATAATAATAGTGCACATGCATACCCTGGGGATGGAGAGAGTATGCTTGTAGAGCACGCAGTGTAGGGCCTGGCTGATGGGCACGTGTGCCCAAGTGTGAGCTAGTGTCTACTGTTGTTGCAGGCTTTCTCATATGCTAAGTTAACTAGTGGAGAAAGGGTTAGCGAGGGCACCTCTGTAACTTAAGAGATGAAATAGGATGATCCCAACACCTCTTTGGTGTAACCGTCTCCTCACTGGAAGCAGCATCCCTTCTCCTTTGTAGATATCATTGAGATGGATTCGAAGCGTGTGCCCCGGGATAAGCTGGCCTGCATCACCAGGTGCAGCAAGCACATCTTCAATGCCATCAAGATCACCAAGAGTGAGCCGGCTTCAGCCGATGACTTCTTACCCACGCTCATCTACATTGTCTTGAAGGGCAACCCCCCACGCCTTCAGTCCAACATTCAGTACATCACCCGCTTCTGCAACCCAAGCCGACTGATGACAGGCGAGGATGGCTACTATTTCACCAATCTGGTAAGGACTTGACTTGGTGGTGGTGTGGAGAAGAACCCAGAAGGTATTCACTTGAAGGGTGTGACGAGGGCTCTCACAGGCCTGTGACACGTGCGTGCTCTGGAGTTGAGGGGTCAGCATAGCTGAGGATGTGTGCTTGGTATCACAGAGCACATGTGACCAGGCCAGGCACACACTCCACCTCCCAGGACTGAGCCACTGTGGTTCCCCTACGGGACACGTGATGGCCACGCTGTGTCTTTGCTGCTATTGGCTGTCACTCCCCGGAGTCCCGGCTGTAAAAGCGCTCATTTACTTGCTTGTTTCAACCATGAATAAATCAGATCTTGGGCTGATTCCTTTATTAAAAGACTTATTATTTATTTTTTGTTTCATTTCTACAAATTCCCTCTTAAAACTGAATACTGAGATGCTGATGCCTAGAGGATATGCAGTGATTTTCAGCTCTTGTTTTTTTACAGTACTAATTAACACTAGGCAGAACAGTCATGAGGTCCGCACGTCTAAAGCCTGAGGCCACATGACTGACCGTTGACCGATGGACTTCTCCTTGTTTGTGTTAGACTAGATTTATTGTCACACTCATGAATTTGAGCCTCAAGACACCTTACGTTCTTTGTTTCCTGTGCTGGAAGCTATGCAGGGTAATAGGGAGGGAGGGGCGGTCAGGTTACATAAGGAAGCATTTCTGGTAAATTGTCTAAAAAGATGGATCCTTGAATCACTGCACTCTGCAGCTCTTCCTGGCCCCCTGACCCACAGCCTTAACTGTGTGCACACCATTTTTCTTCATCCTCTTCTTGCCAGACACAGAGTCACGGCCCCAGTGAAACCGCTGTGGCAAAAGTAAAAAAAATCAGCCAGCTGCCACATGCCTTAGGGCCTCTGCTTCGGTTCACTCCTTTAACACCCCCGGTGATGCCTTCTTTCCAGAACGTCTCGTGTGCCTTAGCATCCACGATTCCACTCCATCTCCCTGGGCTCTTTGGGGGCCTGGTGTCCTCCTTGTCCCCTTGAATGTGCCATTCCCTGGGGGCTCTGTCCTCCGTGCACCTCTCTCTAGACCCTCTCCTCTGGTCCTAGCGCTGCTGGTCACCTGTACAGTGATGACCTGCAGTTTTGACCTCACTCTGAGCATCCCAGCTAATTTATTGTGCTTCAGATTTAATCTGTTCAGAACTGAAGCTACTTTCCCATCAAATGTTTCTTTTCCATTATGTACTGTTTCCATTAGTGGCAGTACCATGTAGCTACTCCCCTAGGCCAGGAACCTCAGAATTATCTGCCTCTTCTTTCCAGAAAATAGGCTGTAGTGATTCCACACACATAGTGTGAACCGGTGGTGAGGGTCAGACAGGCACGTTCTTGTCAGATGAGGCTGTTGAAATAGATTTGCTAAGTATTCTTTAAGGAGGTTTGCTTTTTTATGAATAATAAGATCCTATGAACGAGTTTCTCAAAAGAAATTCTGAGAGCTGCCTGTTTTCTCCTGTTATATTTTTCATGTCTTTCTCATGAAAATACTTTATTTTTTAAAAAAAGTGTGAAAATGGTATGTTTATATTGTAGAATTCTAGATATATCTCTATAGATATAATTCTAGGTGTATTCTAGAAACATTAGTTAGGAGAATATAACTAAGATGTCTGTGTCACCCAGCATTTCCCCTAGCGTTTCTGTACTAATGAGTGCTACCATTTATTCACTGCTTACTACAGACCTGTGAGCTAAGCCTCAGACACGTGCTACATTATTTAATTCTCACAATAACTCTGGGTGGTATTTCCTGCATTTTACAAATGTGGGAACCATAGAGAGCTTAGGTAACTTTTCTAGGGTCACACAGCTCTGGGCTATCAGTTGACAGAGGTGACATTTCACTCAGGTTGACTTGTATCAAAGTATATTTTTTTTAACAGTTTGACGTTAAAATATCTCTGAGGACCACCAGTACCTGCAGAGATGCTCAGTGGCAGGTCATGCTCTGGGTGGGTCTGCAGAGCTGGGAAGGGCCTCATGGGGCATGGCTCTGGAGCTCTAGGCCACACCGGGATTCCTCTGCCCCGAAGCTTGGCAGGGAAGCAGAGCGCCTCTGACTTCAAGGAAACATACAGGAAGCTCTGTGATAACCATTGTGGAACAAATACTAAAGGTGCCTCTTCAGATATTTCATTCTGTACAAGACCCTAGGACCTTCGAATCACCCAAGGAGAGGACTGAATTTCTGGCTCAATGAACTTGGCAGTTAGATTTAATTTTTTTTAAAGGAAGAAATGCATTATTGCAATGAGAGTATAAAGGAAACAACATGAATGGCCATGGTAATTTTTGAAGCTGAAGACCTTGGAGGTTCATAAGATTTTCTTGTCAAGTTTTCACTCCGTTTAAATTCTTTGTAATAAATGGACTTTTTAATCTTGTCTTTGAATGTTTGTAGCTCTCCTATATAACTATAATAAATGACATTCTCTTCTTTTTATAGTGCTGTGCCGTGGCTTTCATTGAGAAATTAGATGCTCAGTCTTTGAATTTAAGTCAGGAAGATTTTGATCGATACATGTCTGGCCAGACTTCTCCCAGGAAGCAGGAATCTGAGAGTTGGTCTCCTGATGCTTGCTTAGGTGTGAAGCAGATGTACAAGAATTTGGACCTCCTGTCTCAGTTGAATGAACGACAGGAAAGGATTATGAATGAAGCTAAGAAACTTGAGAAAGACCTCATAGATTGGACGGATGGAATCGCAAAAGAGGTTCAAGACATTGTTGAGAAATACCCACTTGAAATAAGACCCCCAAATCAGTCTATAGCAGCTATTGACTCTGAAAATGTTGAAAATGATAAACTTCCTCCACCGTTGCAACCTCAAGTTTATGCAGGATGATGAAAACTTTACATGGATAGTATTTATTTGAGCCTGAATTGTAGCCAGCCCTTCCTGCAGTCCACTGATTGGGGTCTAGAGTATAACTTAATTGCTTAGAAGTATCACAGTGTTTTTAAAGGTACAGTTTGTGGGGATTGTTTTGTTCGTTTTGTTTTGTTTTCCTGTCAGGGGAGGCTTAGTAAATAATAAAGTACTATTTATTGAGTCACTGAAATAGATTCATTTAAGCCTTGTGTGAAAAGTTTGTCTATAAATCTATTTTTTTCTCCATGGTTTTCCTATGTGCTTCCTCTGTGGCATTCACTGTGTTTTTGCATTTGATTAAATAATTGCCTTTTAAAGGAGAAAACAAATGAATGCTACAAAAAATGTATGTGGTACCGCTGTTCTACAGTTTGACATACTTTTATAATTGTAAAGATAGAAGATATATTGCTAAGTAAATATGTAAAATTGTAAATATGTAAAAAAAAAAAAGGAATGATGTCCGCTGTGCATGGCATTTTCATGTGTCAATTCCATTTCTTTTTTTGTTTGTTTGAAATGAAGTATATTGACTATTTGCCTTTTAACACTGTTTTATTTGGTTCGCCCCACTAAAATGAATGCAGAAATACTTAGACACACTCTCGCGGAAACGCTGGCTCCAGCTTTAACAGTGTGTTAGCCCTAACTTCGAGGTCCTCTTCAGTCAGAGAACACGACACCGTTGAAGCACATTTTCAGTCATGTGAAGTTACTGTTCAGTACAGTCGATTGGAGACTGAACCGTGCTTCCAGCGCCTCTGTCCTCCTTCCATTCAGCAGATACTCCCTGAGTTCTTGGTCAGGGCGGTGGCCCTAAGTCTTGAGTCAGAAGCCAGGAATGAACAGGTCTCTGCAGGTGAGAGCTGATGGAACATTTCTCTGAGCTTTAAAGTGTAGAGGCAAGGGAGGGGGGCGTCTCTGCTTCCACAGTGTGCTTGTGACTATGGACAGCCCAGTCACATGTCTCATAACCCTCTTTCAGGGTTTCTCAACCGCAGTACTATTTGGAGCCTGAGGACATTTTATTTGGTGCCACCTCATGTATTGTAGAGTATTTAGTGGTGTCGCTGGCGTCTACACCCACTAGACACCAGTAGCAGCCCCCCAGTTGTGAAAAATCGTCTCCAAACATTGCCAGATATCTCCCGGGGGACAGAATTGCCCCCAGTTAGGGACTGCTGATCTGTTTTGTAAGCAAAGGCGTTTTCCTTCTGATGGTTAATATGATATAACCAAAGAAAATGGCACCAAGTGTACAGTGAAATGTGAACTCAGAGCTCATTCGGTAAAGCTCTCCAGCCCCTGGCAGCGTGGAGCCTTGTCTAATCCTGGTGGAGCCTTTCACAACTAAATACACCATCGTGATGCTCCTCACAATCTGATGTCTGCGGACTCTCAAGAGTACCTGGGAAATTGTAATTCCCAGGGCACCATTTTTGCACAAGATCACATCACACAAGCAGTTAAGAAAGCTTCCTTTGCGTTTCCAGTATCTTCCTCACGGTGTACCACAGATGTGTAGTGCAATAGTTTTGGAATAAAACTAGGGTGGGTGTAAAACTTGTTACTCCTTTCTTAAATTAACGTCTAAAATGCATCACGTTGATACATCTATTGTCCTAAAGCACTGAAGAATGAAGCAGTTAACTGAGTCAGCTGATCACCAAGCTCACTTGGAATGTTACCATCAAGTGTCTGGAGAATGTGCTCATAGAAACCCGGGCCCAGATGGTCTTCGTAGAGAGCTTTCCCCTTTTTTTCTTTTCTGTGTACTTTCTAGGTGCTAATCCAGGTATACATACACACTCTTACTTCTCCTGGGAATATACCGTTCTTTTAGTCATTGTACATTATGTTTATTAAATAAAATGTGCATAGCAGCCTCCCCCAAAAAACTGTCTTCTTTTGACTTCTTACCTGTGTATAAATTGTTGAATTTTTTTTTTAATATATATCTTATTGGTTGAATTCTTCTTATTTGGACTCTTGCCTTACAGTCTCTTAAGTCAGCATCAATATCATAGCCAGGGTTTCTGTTTTCTCAACCAGAAAGTACTGATATTTTATGTACTATAAATGTTATTGGAACAGAAGTTCTTATCAATAAAGTTTCCTAATCCATTCCTCTCCAAATAGGTTGATTTTTGGTTCTTCATCTTAGGAAAATATACGGTATTAATATTCTCATGTTATAAAGGTTTCCCTTTTAAACCACAGCGGTCGTTATCATACTTAAAAATGAAAGACATTAAATTAATTTAAATGAAGAACAAGAGGGACTTCCCGGCTGGCGAGTCCTTTGCTCCCAATGTAGGGGACCCAGGTTCAATCCCTGGTCAGGGAACTAGGTCCCACATGCCGAAACTAAGAGTTTGCATGCTGCAACTAAATATCCTGCATGCTGCAAAGAAGATAGAAGATCCCACGTACTGTGCTGTGACTAAGATCTGGTGCAGCCAAGTAAGTAAATGTTTTAAGAAAATATTTTTAAAATACAAAATTTTTTAATAAGTACTGTGTAAAGTTGGTGAGACAGTAGATGTTAAATTTCTCACCAAAAAAAAAAAAAAGTCATGTAAAATGATGAATGTGTTACTTAAGTATATTGTGGTAATCATTTCAGTGTTTGTTGTATGAAGTCAAAATATTGTATAGCTTAAACTTACAAAATGAGATATCAATTATATCAGTATAAAGTTGGGCTTCCCAGTTGGTACAGTGGTATAGAATCCACCTACCAATGCAAGAGATGTGGGTTCAATCCCTGGACTAAGAAGATCCCCTGGAGAAGGAGATGGCAACCCACTGCAGTATTCTTGCCTGGAGAATCCCATGGACGGAGGAGCCTGGCAGGCTGCAGAGAGTCAGATGAAATAGCACACACCAGAAAACTGGGAGAAAGAAGAAAGACAAATCAATATAAACATGGGGGAAAAAAATTACTTCTTCAAATAAGGAGCTGTAAAACTTTGAACATTTAAAAATACAACAAAGGACATAAACAATTCACCATATAGACTTAAAAATGGAGAATGATTTGTCTGGGAATGTTCTTTGTTTTCTCTGAAGTGTACGTGGTTTCTTGTGACTAAGAAAGCGTCAGATTTTCTTGATATTTCACCTGCTTACACAGTTTTGAATATGAAGAGATGTGCTTTGAGAGATCAGAAATACAGATCAATGGCATTCACCATTCTGCCAATTATATATAAAAGTGTTAATAAGTGATCGTAAATTTTTTTTAAATGGACACCAGATGAAAAATACTCAACCTCATTAATAACCAAAGAAATAGAAAAGAATTCAGTAACAATGTTTTTTCTTGTCACATTGGCAAAGGTGAACATTTTATGGCAAATATAGCACTTTATGAGTATACAGAGAAATGTGCCGCACTCATGAAAGCACAGATTATAACATTTCCAGACAGCAAATCAGGGCTGTGTGTCAAGAGCCTTAAAAGTCTTTTTACTTTAATGGCACAGTAACCCTATTTCTATAATTAGCAATGCTAAGAAAACAATGTGCTTGTGTTTAGTCTCTCAGTCTTTTCAGACTCTTTGTGACCCTGTGAACTGTAGCCAATCAGGCTCCTCTGTCCATGGGATTTTTCAGGTGAGAATACTGGAGTGAGTTGTCATTTCCTCCAGAGGATCTTCCCGACCCAGGGATTGAATCTGAGTCTCCTGTGTCTTCTGAATTGCAGGCAGATTCTTTTTTTTATTTTTTAAATTGAAGGATAATTGCTTTACAGTATTGTGTTGGTTTCTGCCAAACATCAACATGAATCAGCCATAGGTATACTTACGTCCGCTTTCTCTTGAACCTCCCTCCCACTTCCTGCCCCATCCCACCCATCTAAGGTTGTTACAGAGTTCCAGTTTGAGTTCTGCAGGTGGATTCTTTACCTTCTGAGCTTTCGGGAAAGCCCAAGAAAATAATTAAAAAAAAATAAAAATTTATATAAAAACATTAAGTACAGAAGTTTAAAAATTCAGTGTTTAAATTGTGTAGAGGGGGATGTTTCAATTAAAGAATAATTGTGCAGAAAGCTATCCTCACATAATATTAAGCATATTTCCAAATCTGTTTTAAAATTCCAAGCAGTGCTAGAGGAAAAAAACAAGTCTCATCAGTAATTACCATTGGGTGTGGGGGTTATAAGATGGTTTTAATTTTCCTTTTTGATATTTCCTTAGTCTTAACTTTATACAATAGCGTGGTAGTTTTATCATCAGAAAACTAAAAAAAAAATATTCTCAGAGTATAAAAAGAAAAGCTTCAAACTAGTGCATGACAGAGTTGTATTAGCACACATTAGCTCTTAAAGTGGAGAAGGCAATGGCACCCACTCCAGTACTCTTGCCTGGAAAATCCCATGGACGGAGGAGCCTGGTGGGCTGCAGTTCATGGAGTCGCTAAGAGTCGGACACGACTGAGCGACCTCACTTTCACTTTTCACTTTCATGCATTGGAGAAGGAAATGGCAACCCACTCCAGTGTTCTTGCCTGGAGAATCCCAGGGACAGGGGAGCCTGGTGGGCTGCCGTCTGTGGGGTCGCACAGGGTCGGACAGACTGAAGCCACTTAACAGCAGCAGCTCTTAAAGGGAGAAGTTTGTTTTAAAAGTGACACGGCTGTCTCTGAGCAGGGTTTCCCAGGCAACCTCTTGGTGGTTGTCAATACAGAATGCCACCTCTAGGGGTGGAATCAAGCCCTTGGCTGCTCTGCCCCGCTTTAAAAGAATAATGAGTTGTCTGCAGGGGTAGGTGTCTGGCTTAAATTTCCTCTACAGGAGTATGCACCTGTCAAATGGTTTCCCTGCCAGAAGAAAATTGCTTGCTCCCTTAGTAAAAAGTCAATGAAGCTGAAAGAAATCTAGTTTCTTGGATTGAGGTAGCAGCCAGAAGACTGGTAAGCATTCTTAAATGTGGAGGCCTCTCCTCTAAGCACTAGGAAGAGTCTGTCGTCAGAATTAACCTGAAATTCCAGTGGCATCAGCTCTGGGCGGTGGACAGGTGGGTTGCGGGAGGCATCTGGTCATTTTTCTCCTGATTTGGAAAGTGAGAGGGGTGGATGGTCATGGTCACTATTTCAAGTGGGAAATTTTTCCTCCCCAAAATAAGAGTGACTCATTCTGAAATGAGCCCTTTATGGGTGTTTGGGTGAACTGATTAGTGAGGGGCTGGACAAGGTGGTCTGCAGAAGCGTCTTTCTTTAACATGTACTAATTTTCTGCCCTAAATATATGTGGAGCCCAGACTACATGTGAAGAATGGTGGTGTGGAGGGACTGTGAAAAGGTACATGGCCTGGACTTTGCCTTCAGCTTACCTATAATCCAGTAGAAAAAGGAAACTCTAAAAATATGATAAGTTAAATAGCTCAAGACTTAGTTGACCATAAGATATAATGGAAGTGACAAGGCACCACATTCTGTTATTAAGGCTTAACTGCCTGTGGAATAATCATTGTATCTCAAGTGTATTCAGCCCTTATGTACAAGGTCCCGTGCTAAGCAAGCATTTAACATGTATTACCTCTTGAATGTCTCTAATAAACCTAATCTAATCATTTTCTTTCTTTATTTTCGGCTGTGCTGAATCTTCTTGCTGCGGGGTCTTTTCTCGGGTTGCGGTGAGCTGGCTTCTCGCTGCGGCGGCTTCTCTTGCAGAGCACCGGCTCTACTGCGCAGGTTTCGGTAGTTGCGGCACGCGGGCTTCAGCAGTCTGGCTCCCGGGCCCTAGAGCGCAGACTCCGTAGTTGTGCATGGGCTCAGTTCGCTCCGCAGTGTGTGGGATCGCCCTGGACCAGGGATCGAATCCCTGTCTTCTGCATAGGCAGGTGGATTCTTTATCACTGAGCCACTGGGGAAGCCCTAATAAAGCTGGACTAACAGGAATAATAATAGGTAGACTTAATTAGTGCTTAATACATGCTAGGCATTGTGCTAAGTGCTTAACATAACAACATACATTGAACCTTCTCCGGGAACCTGCAGGGAAGTATTACTGTTATTCCGAGGCACAGGAATGAGGCTGCTGCACCAAAATATGAGTGTCTTGCCCAAGATCACAGAGCTGAAGTGGGGAACCAGGATTCAAACCTGGGCTGTCTAGCTCCAAAGCCCCACTCTTCTCGTTCTATTTTTACGTTGTATTGCGGTAAGAATACTTAAAATGCGATCTATTCTCTTAATGTGGGATCTATCCTCTGACTTTTGTGTGTGTTTAATTTTGGGTTAAATTTTGTACAGGATTGTTGATTCTAGGTACAGTGTTGCAGAGCAGATCTCTAGAGCTTATTCATCTTGTTTAACTGAAGCTTTATGCCTACTGATGAATAACCCCATCTCCCATTTCCCCAGCCCCTGGTAACTGCCATTTCCTATCTTTGATTTTGTGAATTTGGTTGTTTCAGATACCTCCTGGAGATGAAATTAGGCAGTACATGTCTTTCTGAGTCTGGCTTATTTCACTTAGCCTATGTCCTTAAGGTCCATCCATGTTCCCTATTGCAGAATTCTGCAGTAAAATTTTTTTTATTTCCTTTAAAAAAATTTTTTTTAATTTATTTTAATGAAGTATAGTTGGTTTACAATGCTGTGTTAATTTCTACTGGAGAGCAAAGTGATTCGGTTAGACATATATATATATATACATTCTTTTTGATATTCTTTTCCATTGTGGTTTATCATAAGTTGTTGAATACAGTTCCCTGTGCTATATAGTAGGATCTTGTTGTTAATCCATCTTATATATAATAACTTGCGCAGAATTTTCTTAATTATTTTTTAATATTTTGGCCAGGCTGCTCAGCATGCAGGATCTTTAGTTCCTCAACAAGGGATTAAACCTAAGCCCCTTGCAGTGGAAGTACAGAGTCTTAACCATTGGACCAGCAGGGAAGTCTCAGAATTTCCTTATTTTTTTTAAAGGCTGAGCAGCATTCCATCATATGTATACACATTTTCTTTGTCCATTCATCTCTTGGACGTTTAGGTTTTCTCCCACCTCTCAGCAACTGTGACTAGTATTGCAGTGAACACAGTTCAGACTTCCCTTCATCCTGATTCTGTTCTGTTGAATATATTCCTGGAAGTACTGGGTCATATGGCTGGTCTCTTGTTAATTTTGGGGAGCCACCATACTGTTTTTCATAGCAGTTGTACCATTTTACATTCCCACAGAGTCTCCTCTTCAAAGCACCATTTTGTATCAACTTTCCCCAAGGTCTCAGAGAACTGAGAAGAGAGATGTTGGTAAAGAGAGAGTTTTGGGGCTTCAGGAAGATAATGAAATTTGAAGAGTTTTTATTAGAGAAAAGATGAAAAAGAGGAGAGGTGTGACGTGGGGTGTGGCTGTTTTCGTTATTAGGCAATTAGGATTATAGCATTTCAAGCTACAGTATTTGATTCATGTTTTAAGAGAATTTTATCAATTCCAGCCATGAATTTCCAGTCGACCCTGGGGTGCAGCCTTGAGTTGCTCACAGCCTTGATTAGGGGTCAAACAGTGTGGCCAGCAGCCGACTCTGGTCCACCCCCTGCTTTTGTAAATAAAGTTTTATTA